>NC_069502.1:412243057-412893057 GCF_027579735.1 Bombina bombina
TTCAGGCTCGCCAGAAACAGCAGTTATGAAGCAGCGGTCACAAAGACCGCTGCTCCATAACCTGTCCGCCTGCTCTGAATAGGCGGACAGACATCGCCGGAAATCAACCCGATCGAGTACGATCGGGTTGATTGACACCCCCTGCTGGCGGCCGATTGGCCGCGAGTCTGCAGGGGACAGCATTGCACCAGCAGCTCTTGTCCGACAGACCTTGATAAATTGGGGCCCATGTATCATGCTCTAAATAATAAATATTGTGAAGCAATAAAAACGTAAGTGAAAGAAACTTGCAATTGTATAACAATGTCCCTTAGTGAGAATTCTAAGCAGGACATTCAATTCAACATATTCTTTGAGTGTCCATAGTGGAAGACCCTATGGGCCAGATTCTAAAAGCTTTGATGGGTCAGACATGGTTTTCTACACCAACACTCTTAGAGGCTTCCCTCGGGGAATTCTATAAAAAGGGTCTGTACCTGCGAGTTGTGAGATTTCTCTCATAGGGGGCTGAATTATCATTGTGCGGATGGACATGATCCACTGTAGCCTATGCTGTCGGCATTTCTCATTGCACAAGCATTTCTAGTTAAGGGGGTGTCAATCAACCCAATCGTATCCGATCGGGCTGATTGCTGTCCGCCGCCTCAGAGGTGGCGGGCAAGATAAGGAGCAGCGTTCTTAGGACCGCTGCTTCTTAACTCCTGTTTCCGGTAGAAACAGCTGCATATGGCTGCATTTGGGGGTTGATAAATTGGCCACATACAATTTAATGGAGCTCGCTGGGAAGTGAGACTTTGCTCAGTAGAGCAAAGTTAGCAGAGAGCAGGGGCGCACTTTACAAATTAAATCCCGCAACCAATACAAATCCGATTACTCTGATTTCAGTGTATTATATCTTACAATCATCTCTATTTTTTTATGTTTCTATTGGGGTAATAAATGTTTTGTGCATTTTGACACCACCTTTTCGCTTGCAAGAAAACATAGTGAGATCAGAAGAGGGAATATGTTTACAGTTATTTAAAAAAAAAAAATATGCTACCGCTTTTTATTTTAAAGAAGGAACCTCACACTTTATTTTGTAGGCAATTGGGGGACATTTTTTAAATTAACCAGAGGTCTGACCTCTGGTTAATTTTCGGAGCAACAAATTGCTACCACAAGCTTGCGGTAGTATTAAGCAGCCACTTGTAATAGTTGGATATTTATGTGCCGGTAAACGGGTAAATGCTCCCATTCACAGGGGTACGTTAAATTAGCGATCAACTTGTATTCTAGCCCTAAATGTTTTACATCATATTTTTATTTCAATATCTAATTTCATTATTTGATTTTTACATTAAAAAAAAAATTTGTGAGCCCTATTGTAATACACATCATCTTCACAAGGAACAACACTGATCTCAAGGTAAAAGCTGTCTTCATAAAATTAGCACATGAACTTCATAGTACTGGTGAGATTCTCATTAACTCTCATAAGCCCAGAGAGCTTTATAAAATCAGGCCCTATGTTAATATATGGAACCTATGAACTTACATTCATACTGCTTCCCATTTATTTGTAAATGTGCTGCATAGAATAAAGCAGGAGCTAGAGAGCTTGTATAGGTCTGAGAGGGCTGTTAGTAATTCCGCTCCAATTGTCATCACACAGATATATGTCACTGAGATAGCAGCGCTGTCTGAACTAAGCAGCTTATGCTTTGACATTCTTTGGTGAAAGTGAGGGGCTAGGATAAGAATATGTCAGAATGGAAATGGAACCTGACTAGTAAAGAAAGGGAGAGATAATAATCTGCTTCTTCCTGTTCCCAGAGATTCACAACTTCTGTTAGCTTAAAGGGACAGTCTACTTGATTGTTTTTGCTGTTTAAAAAGATTGTTATCTATCTTTTTAAATTTTTTTACTTCTCATTCCCCAGGTTTGCATAGCCAACATTGTTATATTAAAATATTTATAACCTTTAAGTTTGCCTGTTTCTAAGACCTTGCAGCACTCCCCTTATCTCAGTGCTGACTCCCCTTATCTCAGTGCTTTTTATTAGTTTTTTTTTAATCTTGCACAACAGCCAGCTAGCGCTAGTTCATGTGTGCCATAAAGATAACCTGGAGCTCACTCCCATGAGTTTGCAAAAGCACTGAGATAAAAGGGCAGTCTGCTAAGGCACAGAGGTAAAAAGTATATTATTATAACCATGTTGGTTATGCAAAACTGGGGCATGGGTAATAAAATGATTATCTATCTTTTTAAACAATAACAATTTTCAAGTAGACTGTCCCTTTAAGGGAAGGTTGTAGGGCTGCTGCTCCTCTGTTGCTCACTTCTATGGTTCAGCACTTAGGGAGCGATTATCTAAAGGTCTCTCGGCTGGCGAGATTATTTAAGAATACTCGCTTGTACTTCTTTTACCCTGGTTGAACTCTATAAAGCCACTTTTTAGCCTGAAAACAGGGTGTCTCCCTAAGGGGTATATACTTTCATATGGTATGGAGAGGCATATATAACAAAAATGCACAATTAAAATCGCAAATTAAAAATAATACAAAACAAATAATATTCGCCTAGATTACGAGTTTTGCGCTAAACAGGGTGGGAAAATAAAGCCAAAAAAGTTGCGGTATTTCACTCTCCATAGCGCTGCCATCACGAGTTACTGAAAAGCCTACTTCTGCTGTGTGTTATGGTGCGTTAAGCTCCATACCGCACAAAAGTCGAGGGTTGATTTGACGTGCTCGTGCACGCTTTCCCCGGTAGACATCAAAGGGGAGAAAGTGTTAGAAAAAAAACTAACACCTGAAGTGCGGAATGGCGATTGCTATAACACTACCCCATTGATGTCTATGGGGAAAAGAAAGTCATCTTTAAACCTAACACCCTAACATAAACCCATAGTCTAAACACCCCTAATCCGCCGCCCCCGACATCGCCGACATGAAATACAGTTATTAACCCCTATTCCGCCACTCCTCGACATCGCAGACACTAATAAAAATTAATAAAAGCTATTAACCCCTGAATTCGGCACTCCCCGACATCGCCAACACTATAATAAAGTTATTAACCCCTAAACCGCTGCTTCCCGACATTGCCTCCACTAAATAAACCTATTAACCCCTAAACCTCCGGTCTCCCACATCGCCGCCACTAAATAAACCTATTAACCCCTAAACCTCCGGACCCACACATCACAAAACACTAAATTAAACTCCTAAACCTTACACCCCCCCCCAACTTTAAATCAAAATTACAATATAACTATATTTAAATAAATAAAAACTTATCTGTGAAATAAAAATAAACCTAACATTAACCTTACTATTCTAATAAAATAAAATAAAAATACCAATTAAAAATCCTAAATTATAAATTAAAAAAAATCCTACAAAAAATAAAAAATAATAAAAAATGAACACTAAATTACGAAAAATAAAAAAACACTAAGTTTACAAAAAATAATAAACTAAATGATCAAAAATAAAAAATTACACCTAATCTAATAGCCCTAAAAAAAATAAAAAAGCCCCCCAAATAAAAACACCCCCCTAGCCTACAATAAACTACAAATAGCCCTTAAAAGGGCCTTTTGTAGGGCATTGCATTAAAGGGACAGTCAACACCAGAATTTTTGTTGTTTAAAAAGATAGATAATCCCTTTATTACCCATTCCCCAGTTTTGCATAACCAACACTGTTATATTAATACACTTTTTACTGCTGTGACTATCTTGTATCTAAGCATCTTCTGACCACCCCTAATCACATGTCTTTTAGTTATTTTGCATATAGTTGCATTTTAGCCAATTAGTGCAGTGTCTGCCACAATCCACGGGCGTGCTCACAATGTAATCTATATGGTTTACTTGAACTACTCTCCCCTGTTGTGAAAAGCAAATACAAAAGCATGTGATTAGAGGCGGCCTTCAAGGGCTTAGAAATTATCATATGAGCCTTCCTAGGTTTGCTCTCAACTAGAATACCAAGAGAACACAGCAAAATTGTTGATAAAAGTAAATTGGAAAGTTCTTTAAAATCACATGCCCTATTTGAAAAATAAAAGTTTTTTTTGGACTTGACTGTCCCTTTAAGTTAAACAGCTCTTTTACCTGTAAAAAAATACAAAGTCCCCCCAACAGTAAAACCCACCACCCAACCAACCCCCCAAAATAAAAAAAACTAACTCTAAAAAAAACTAAGCTACCCATTGCATTTGTATGGGCATTGCAATTTGCCCAAAACCCTAATCTGAAAAAAAACACCCCAAAAAAAAAACACTAACCCCAGAATATCTACTCACGGTTCCTGAAGTCCTGACATCCATCTCCATCCAGGTGGCAAGAAGTCTTCATCCAGGTGGCGAGAAGTCTTCATCCAGGCGGCGATATCTTCATCCATCTCGGGGGTGTCTTCTCTCTTCATCCTGGCAGCGCGGAGCGGAGCTATCCTGGAAGCCGATGCCATCCTGCGTGGAGCGTCCGCTTCATACAGTCACCGCTGTACACTGAAGCTATAATGCAAGATATCCGTTTGCATTCCTATTGGCTGATTTGATTCTTCAAATTTAAATCAGCCAATAGGATGAGAGCTACTGAAATCCTTTTGGCTGTTCAAAACAGCCAATAGGATGAGAGCTACAGAAATCCTATTGGCTGTTCAAAACAGCCACTAGGATGAGAGCAACTGCAATCCTATTGGCTGTTCAAATCAGCCAACAGGATTTCAGTAGCTCTCTTCCTATTGGCTGATTTGAATTTGAAGAATTAGCATGAAAAAACAGGTTTGATCTGGTGACGTTTAGATAATCGGCCCCTTAGTTACTGCTAAATTCTTAAATCAAAGAAAAGAAGAATAGTAGATCATTCTTTCCCAGTACTATGGTTTGTTGCAGCCATGGAGGCTGATTTAACATGCTGCAAACTAAGGCAGCAGTTTCCGTGTGATCCGTCAGCCTCGCCGTCTTAAGACCGCTGCTCCTTAACTTACTCACCAGCTCTGAGGCGGCAGATAGCAATCATCCCGTTCAGATACGATCGAGAAATGCTTGTGCAATGTTAAAAGTCGGGCTACAGCGGATCATGTCCATCCAGCAGTTAAAAAATAATGGCTAGATTTAGAGTTTTGCGGCCAAAGGGGTGCGTTAGCTACGCGTGTTTTTTTTTCTCTGAAGGGCTGCGTTAGGCTCCAAAAAGGGAGCGTAGAGCATCATTTACCGCCACTTCAACTCTAAATACCAGCGTTGCTTACAGTAGCGGCCAGCTTGAAAAACGTGCTCGTGCACGATTCCCCCATAGGAAACAATGGGGCAGTTTGAGCTGAAAAAAAACCTAACACCTGCAAAAAAGCAGCGTTCAGCTCCTAACGCAGCCCAATTGTTTCCTATGGGGAAACAGTTTCTAAGTCTGCACCTAACACCCTAACATGTACCCCGAATCTAAACACCCCTAACCTTACACTTATTAACCCCTAATCTGCCGCCCCCGCTATCGCTGACCCCTGCATATTATTATTAACCCCTAATCTGCCGCTCCGGACACCGCCGCATCCTACATTATCCCTATGAACCCCTAATCTGCTGCCCCCAACGTCGCCGACAGCTACATAATATTTATTAACCCCTAATCTTCCCCCCCAACGTCGCTGCTACCTTACTTACACTTATTAACCCCTAATCGTCCGACCGGACCTCGCCGCCACTATAATAAATTTATTAACCCCTAAACCGCCTCACTCCCGCCTCGCAAACCCTATAATAAATTTTATTAACCCCTAATCTGCCCTCACTAACATCGGCGACACCTAACTTCAAGTATTAACCCCTAATCTAACTAGGTACAATAGCTATTAAATAGTTATTAACTATTTAATAGCTACCTAGTTAAAATAATTACAAAATTACTTGTAAAATAAATCCTAAACTAAGTTACAATTAAACCTAACACTACACTATCAATAAATTAATTAAACTACCTACAATTACCTACAATTAAATCAACTAAACTAAATTACAAAAACAAACAAACACTAAATTACAAAAACAAAAAAACACTAAATTACAAAAAAAACCCACTAAATTACAAAAAATAAAAAAAGATTACAAGAATTTCAAACTAATTACACCTACTCTAAGCCCCCTAAAAAATAACAAAGTCCCCCAAAATAAAAAAATGCCCTACCCTATTCTAAAATAAAAAGTTAACAGCTCTATTACCTTACCAGCCCTTAAAAGGGCCTTTTGCGGGGCATGCCCCAAAGAAAACAGCTCTTTTGCCTGAAAAAAAACAATACAATACCCACCCCCAACATTACAACCCACCACCCACATACCCCTAATCTAACCCACCCAAACCCCCCTTAAAAAACCTAACACTAAGCCCCTGAAGATCTCCCTACCTTGTATTCACCCAGCCGGGTATCACCGATCCGTCCAGAAGAGGGTCCAAAGTCTTCATCCAGGCGGCATCTTCTATCTTCTTCAATCCGGAGCGGAGCGGGTCCATCTTGAAGCAGCCGACGCTGAGCCATCCTTCCTCACTGATGTCCTAAGTCCGAATGAAGGTTCCTTTAAATGACGTCATCCAAGATGGCGTCCCTCGAATTCCGATTGGCTGATAGGATTCTATCAGCCAATCGGAATTAAGGTAGGAAAAATCTGATTGGCTGATTGAATCAGCCAATCAGATTCAAGTTCAATCCGATTGGCTGATCCAATAAGCCAATCAGATTGAGCTCGCATTCTATTGGCTGTTCCGATCAGATTTTTCCTACCTTCCTAATTCCGATTCGCTGATAGAATCATATCAGCCAATCGGATTTCGAGGGACGCCATCTTGGATGACGTCATTTAAAGGAACCTTCATTCGGACTTAGGACGTTGGTGAGGAAGGATGGCTTCGCGTCGGCTGCTTCAAGATGGACCCACTCCACTCTGGATGGAAGAAGATAGAAGATGCCGCCGGGATGAAGACTTTGGACCCTCTTCTGGACCTCTTCTTGCCGGATAGGATGAAGACTTCGGACCCTCTTCTGGACGGATCGGTGATACCCGGCTGGGTGAATACAAGGTAGGGAGATCTTCAGGGGCTTAGTGTTAGGTTTTTTAAGGGGGGTTTGGGTGGGTTAGATTAGGGGTATGTGGGTGGTGGGTTGTAATTTTGGGGGGGTATTGTATTGGTTTTTTCAGGCAAAAGAGCTGATTTCTTTGGGGCATGCCCCGCAAAAGGCCCTTTTAAGGGCTGATAAGGTAATAGAGCTGTTAACTTTTTATTTTAGAATAGGGTAGGGCATTTTTTTTATTTTGGGGGGGCTTTGTTATTTTTTTAGGGGGCTTAGAGTAGGTGTAATTAGTATAAAATTCTTGTAATTTTTTTTATTTTTTGTAATTTAGTGGGTTTTTTTTGTAATTTAGTGTTTGTTTTTGTAATTTAGTTTAGTTGATTTAATTGTAGGTAATTTTAGGTAGTTTATTTAATTAATTTATTGATAGTGTAGTGTTAGGTTTAATTGTAACTTAGGTTAGGATTTATTTTACAGGTAATTTTGTTATTATTTTAACTAGGTAGCTATTAAATAGTTAATAACTATTTAATAGCTATTGTACCTAGTTAAAATGAATACAAAGTTGCCTGTAAAATAAATATAAATCCTAAAATAGCTACAATATAATTATTCGTTATATTGTAGCTATATTAGGGTTTATTTTACAGGTTAGTATTTAGCTTTAAATAGGATTAATTAATTTAATAAGAATTAATTTATTTCGTTAGATTAAAATTATATTTAACTTAGGGGGGTGTTAGGGTTAGGGTTAGACTTAGCTTTAGGGGTTAATACATTTATTAGAGTAGAGGTGAGGTCCGGTCAGCAGATTAGGGGTTAATACTTGAAGTTAGGTGTCGCCGATGTTAGTGAGGGCAGATTAGGGGTTAATAAAATTTATTATAGGGTTTGCGAGGCGGGAGTGAGGCGGTTTAGGGGTTAATACATTTATTATAGTGGCGGCGAGGTCCGGTCGGAAGATTAGGGGGTTAATAAGTGTAGGTAAGGTAGCAGCGACGTTGGGGGGGCAGATTAGGGGTTAATAAATATTATGTAGGTGTTGGTGATGTTAGGGGCAGCAGATTAGGGGTACATAGGCATAATGTAGGTGGCGGCGGTGTGCGGTCGGCAGATTAGGGGTTAAAAAAATATATTATAGTGGCGGCGATGTGGGGGGACCTCGGTTTAGGGGTACATAGGTAGTTTATGGGTGTTAGTGTACTTTAGAGCACAGTAGTTAAGAGCTTTATGAACCAGCGTTAGCCCAGAAAGCTCTTAACTCCTGACTTTTTTCTGCGGCTGGAGTTTTGTCATTAGAGTTCTAACGCTCACTTCAGCCAAGACTCTAAATACCGGCGTTAGGAAGATCCCATTGAAAAGATAGGATACGCAATTGGCGTAAGGGGATCTGCGGTATGGAAAAGTCGCGGATGGAAAGTGAGCGTTAGACCCTTTCCTGACTGACTCTAAATATCAGCGGGCTGTAAAAACCAGCGTTAGGAGCCCTTAACACTTGTTTTGACGGCTACCGCAGAACTCTAAATCTAGGCGTAAGTTAATAAATCGGCCCCTTGGAGTTCATATTTCTTCTACGGAATATACTAACGAGACTGACAATGTAACCACATGTATAACACATCATCAGATAATATAGCCCTATATAGGGCCAGGTTACAAGTGGAGCAGTATTTAACTCTTCAGCTTGCGCACTAACTCCGCTAGGAGTAAGCTTTTTGTGCACGTCGGGTAGTGCTCGTATTACAAGTTGTAAATAAAGAGTTTTTACTTGCACGCTAACCCCATGTGATTCGCCCATAGAACTCACATCCTACTTGCTCGCAAATCCGATTTCATATTCTCAAGTGCTCCAACATGATATAAAAATATGAATACTTCACATTTCAATGTTTGTCACATAGCAGAATATGTTTTATTTATTCATAAATACATATTTCTGCATATATATCATGGAATTTTGGTACAATATTATATATATATATATATATATATATATATATATATATATATATATATATATATATATATATACAGTATATATACATGATTATATATAGATATATAGGAATTTCTATTTATAAATACTTAGAACATATTCTGCTATGTGCAGATCATTAGAATGCGAAATATTTACAGTAAAATGCACAGTATAACACTTTATTAAATATGAATTGCATAAATATGCTTTTTCATATTTTTTGCTACTTGACTGCAAAGGGCTCCAATGCAGTGTGTATATGTGTCTGTAAATACATATATACACATATAAATACATTTGTACATACATATAAACATATTTGCTGTACATATATAAACATATTTAGACGTATATGTATGTATCTCTATTTTAAAGCCCCTTTGCGGTCTTTTTTTTTTAACACCTGAGACCTCATATCTTTGAGCTCTTATAACTTTTTTCGTAATAATTTTATTAGATCGTGTTATTATAAGTGTACTGTGTGTAAACGCATTTGTTTTGTAAGAAAACAGTTAACCAGAGCTGTGAAGACACTCTATTCCGACAAGCGTTAAATTGAATTGCTTTCAACTTGTAATACAAGCGCAACACCAGACGCCCACAAACAGACATGATAAACCACTTTTTTGCTCTTGTGTAACTGTTAGTGCTCCACTCGTAATCTGTCCCATAATTAGCAATATCTGCTGAACAGGAAATAAAAGCTGGTCAGTGAAACATTTTAGGGACAAATATTGGTATATACACCAATCCCACACTTCTGAGACATCTCATGCATCATCTCCCTCCTCACACATCACTGTCTAATGTCTCTTACCGGTCTTTCATTCATACTTTAACTCTCCTCCTCTCCTAAGCAGTCTTCTGTTACCAATGATCTCCCATTATTCTCCCAAACCCACAGACCTCTCATTTAATCTTTATCTACCCATAATGGCTAAAAGTATGTGGACACTCCTACTAATTATTGAGCTCAGGTGTCTCAGCCACATCCATTGCTAACAGATCCATAAACAAACAACAATGGGTTGTACTGAAGAGCTCAGTGACTATAAACGTTGCACTGTCATTAGATACCACCTTTGTCACAAGTTAGTTTTTATATCTCTACACTACTAGAACTGTAAGTGCTATTATTGTGAATAGGAAGCGTCTAGGAGCTATAACAGCCCAGCCACAAATTGGTAGACAGAGCGTGGATGCTGAGTGCTGAAGAGTATAGCATGTAAAAATGACCAATCATCTGTTCCATCAACCGCTAAAGAGTTCCAATCTGCTTCTGGAACTGTGTCTCGAGAGCTCCATGAAACGGGTTTCCATGAATGAGCAGCTGTACACAAGCCTCACAACATCATGCACAATGCCAAGCATTGGCTGGAGTGTGTAAAGCACACTGTCACTGAACTCTGAAGCAGTGGAAAAGTGTTCTGTGGAGTGATTAATCACTCTTCGCTATCTAATGGAATAATCTGCTTGTTACAGATTACAGGAAAAGCTACTACAGGAATCTAATGTACAATTAGTGATAATGGTCAAATGTCCATGCTACAGGAAACAAAGACATTTTAGACAACTGGTTGCTTCCAAATTTGTGGCAACAGTTTCAGCATGACTGTGCCCCGTGCACAAAATGAGGTCTATAAGAACATGGTTTGATAAGTTTGGTGTGAAGGAACTTGAGTGGCCTGCACTGAGCATTGACCACAAACCCCTTGGATACCTTTGGGATGAATTGGCATGTTGTTTATGAGCCAAACCTTTTCATCCAACATCAATGCCTGACTTCACAAATGCTCTATGTCCTGAATGAGCCCAAATTCTCACAGAAACACTCAAAAATATTGTGGAAAAATTTCCCACACAAATCTCAACTGTTACAACTGCAAAGTGTGTGTGTGTGTGTGTGTGTGTGTGTGTGTAGGGGGGGCAACTACATATTAACCCTTCCATGCCGGGGTTAACGTGTCTACAACGGAACAACTGTTCCGATGTAAACAAATTGAAATCTTGCGATCGTGCACGTGATCACGAGATTTCAATGATGGGATCGCATCAGGGGGGTGTACCTATGATGCAAGGCACACCCCCCCACAGACCGCGATCCCATCAGGAAAGTCCCACTGGCTTCAGGAAAGCCAAGCGGTTAGGTCGTTGTATTCCATCCTTCGGCACTAAAGCCCAGCAAAATTTGGACGGAATACAACGCCCTAACGGTGTTAAAAGGTTAATGCCTGTAGTTTTAGAATGTAATGTCCAACAAGCTAATATAGGTGCGATGGTCAAATGTAATTTAACTATATAGTGTATTTTTAGCACTTAGTGGCTCCCTCTAGACCTTTAACAGTTATTGAAAACAATTACATTACTGTAACTGGCCATAAAAAAGTTGCTTGTGTGCAGCAATCTAGCATTTGGCACACAAAAAACATGTGAAGTTTAGCACATTATTTCCCCAGACAAAAGTGTGTCATGGTATTAATAACACATAAATGTATGTGAGCATGGTGCAGAGATAACAGTGGAATACCAACCTCTTTGCCATGTCTGCTGTTAAAAATGTGTCAGATTTACTGGTAATCCTTATGCACAGGGACAAGGAAAAAACAAGCAAACAGAAAAAAGTTTGCAATCTATTATTATATATTATGTTTATTTGACTCTTTGGTCTAGTTACAGTAATTTTAATTGCAGTTTGGCTGCATTTAAGACCCTGGTACTGCCATGATGAAACTTCTGAGGTTATTTCTGAAGCATAAATGCTCTCCATACGCCTGATCACAGCAACAAGTAAGGACTTTCTTTTTCCTACTGGGAGAATTATGACCAGTTCACAGCTGGCAGAAGCAGCATTGGCTCAGTGCCTTGACAGGCTCTGTAAGACCCTTATCTAAATCAGACTTAACTAAATGAAGGTCTCCTGCTGACTCAGGCTTGTCCTGTCATCACATTTTCAGGCAGAGAAAAATATAACTGCGTTTCTGCGGTATAAATCTCATAGCCAAGCATTTCAAAACCAGCTGAGAGGCCTCCATACTTTTGAAGAGCAGAATGTTTTTGTCATCTTATAATGAGATATTGTTTACTATATATTCTTATGTGGTATTTACAGTCCTTGTCTTTTTACTTCACTGTTGACGCAATTGTCGGCGAAATAAAAGTGTGATGCTTTCCATGATCTGCAGCAAGCAACAATAATTTGTCTTTTGTTAATTTGTGCCACATTTGTTTATTCACTGGTAAAAATAGTCAATATGATGATACCATTTTATATCTACATATTCTTTAAATGAAAGAGGTCAAGATCCAAGATTCAAGAAAACAACATTTATAGAGTCTGAATAATATAAAAAACAATAGCTGCCAATGTTAAAAGATTAAACTAAATGTCTTATACAGGTGGCCCTCGATTTATGCCGGTTCAATTTGCAACGTTTTAGAATAGCAACCTTTTTTTTCAGTCATGTGACTGCTATTGAAAAGCATTGAGAAGCATTGCATTGATTAAAATAGCCAGTAGGTGGAGCTGTCCGCTTGTGTTGCAGCAAAGATATGCAAAGCCAAGCACAGAAACAGGCTGGAATTAATTAGTCTAGCTAGACATGAGCTATCGAGCAGCTTTCATACGAACAAGATCTTCCTGTCTATAAATAAGTCAAGATTGGAATGCATAGAAAGAACTGTTTGCAGACAAATGCAAGTAAAGTCTGTGTTGTGTGATTATTTCATAAGGTTTATAATGCAGTTTAGCAAATGTTTTTGTTCATTTAACTTAGTTTAATTATATATACTGTGTTGTGTGATTATTTGATACTGTTTATAATGCTGGTTAGCATTTAAAGTCTTCATTTCAAAGCTTTAAAAATAATGTATTAGGTGTTACTTATGACAATTTTGAGAGGGGCCTAGAATCTAACTCTCTCACTTCCCATTGACTTACATTATAAACTGGGTTTCAATTTACAACGGTTTCGATTTACAACCATTCCTTCTGGAACCTAACCCCGGTGTAAACTGAGGGCTACCTGTACTATTTACTGGCTTTCTCAGTGTCAGTTAAATAACATGATAATACAACAATTAAATGCTAATTCATTAAAGCATTTACTGTTCTGCCAATGCTTCTTGGTAATTATGTGTTTAACCATTTGCAAAGTTTATACCAACTGTTAAATTCCCCTCAAGAGATATAATAAATTGTTTGCTATGGGGAAACACTTCCTACGTCTGCACCTAACACCCTAACATGAACCCCGAGTCTAAACACCCCTAACCTTACACTTATTAACCCCTAATCTGCCGCCCCCATTATCGCTGACCCCTGCATATTATTTTTAACCCCTAATCTGCCGCTCCGTAAACCGCCGCTACTTACATTATCCTTATGTACCCCTAATCTGCTGCCCCTAACACCGCCGACCCCTATATTATATTTATTAACCCCTAATCTGCCCCCACAACGTCGCCTCCATCTGCCTACACTTATTAACCCCTAATCTGCCGAGCCGACCGCACCGCTATCATAATAAAGTTATTAACCCCTAATCCGCCTCACTAACCCTATAATAAATAGTATTAACCCCTAATCTGCCCTCCCTAACATCGCCGACACCTAACTTCAAACATTAACCCCTAATCTGCTGACTGGAGCTCACCGCTATTCAAATAAATGTATTAACCCCTAAAGCTAAGTCTAACCCTAACACTAAAACCCCCCTAACTTAAATATAATTTAAATCTAACGAAATTAATTAACTCTTATTAAATAAATTATTCCTATTTAAAGATAAATACTTACCTGTAAAATAAATCCTAATATAGCTACAATATAAATTATAATTATATTATAGCTATTTTAGGATTAATATTTATTTTACAGGTAACTTTGTATTTATTTTAACCAGGTACAATAGCTATTAAATAGTTAAGAACTATTTAATAGCTAAAATAGTTAAAATAATTACAAAATTACCTGTAAAATAAATCCTAACCTAAGTTACAATTAAACCTAACACTATACTATCATTAAATTAATTAAATAAAATACCTAGAATTACCTACAATTAAACCTAACACTGCACTATCAATACATTAATTAAATACAATACCTACAAATAACTACAATGAAATAAACTAACTAAAGTACAAAAAATAAAAAAGAACTAAGTTACAGAAAATAAAAAAATATTTACAAACATAAGAAAAATATTACAACAATTTTAAACTAATTACACCTACTCTAAGCCCCCTAATAAAATAACAAAGCCCCCCAAAATAAAAAATGCCCTACCCTATTCTAAATTACTAAAGTTCAAAGCTCTTTTACCTTACCAGCCCTGAACAGGGCCCTTTGCGGGGCATGCCCCAAGAAGCTCAGTTCTTTTGCCTGTAAAAAAAAAACATACAATACCCCCCCCCCAACATTACAACCCACCACCCACATACCCCTAATCTAACCCAAACCCCCCTTAAATAAACCTAACACTAAGCCC
Source organism: Bombina bombina (assembly GCF_027579735.1). NCBI lineage: Eukaryota > Metazoa > Chordata > Amphibia > Anura > Bombinatoridae > Bombina > Bombina bombina. The sequence continues at coordinate 412,257,575 of NC_069502.1, forward strand.
CTGAAGATCATCCTACCTTGTCTTCACCATACCAGGTTCACAGATCGGTCCTGGCTCCAAAATCTTCATCCAACCCAAGCGGGGGCTCGCGATCCATCATCCGGTGGCTGAAGAGGTCCAGAAGAGGCTCCAAAGTCTTCATCCTATCCGGGAAGAAGAGTAGATCCGGACCGGCAACCATCATCTTCCAAACGGCATCTTCTATCTTTATCCGATGAGGACCGGCTCCATCCTGAAGACCTCCACCGCGGATGGAATCAGCCAATCAGAATCAAGTTCAATCCGATTGGCTGATCCAATCAGCCAATCAGATTGAGCTCGCATTCTATTGGCTGTTCCGATCAGCCAATAGAATGCGAGCTCAATCTGATTGGCTGATTGGATCAGCCAATCGGATTGAACTTGATTCTGATTCTGATTCCATCAGCCAATCAGAATATTCCTACCTTAATTCCGATGTGGGGGGGCCTCGGTTTAGGGGTACATAGGTAGTTTATGGGTGTTAGTGTACTTTAGAGTACAGTAGTTAAGAGCTTTATGAACCGGCGTTAGCCCAGAAAGCTCTTAACTACTGACTTTTCTCTGCGGCTGGAGTTTTGTCGTTAGAATTCTAACGCTCACTTCAGACACGACTCTAAATACCGGAGTTAGAAAAATCCCATTGAAAAGATAGGATACGCAATTGACGTAAGGGGATCTGCAGTATGGAAAAGTCGTGGCTGAAAAGTGAGGGTTAGACCCTTTTTTGACTGACTCCAAATACCGGAGGTAGCCTAAAACCAGCGTTAGGAGCCTCTAACGCTGGTTTTCACGGCTACCGCCAAACTCCAAATCTAGGCCTATGTGTTTAACACAGGCATTCATGTAATAACTTGCTAAAACATGAGGGCTGTAGAGTTTTAAAGCTTAACGCATATGGTTTGTTTGCAAAACAGCCAGCTTCATAAATCCACTCACAAACTTGCATGAATGAACCTACACCCACTATCTTAATAAGCAGTTTCTGCTTCCTATCCTTCCTGCCACCTCAGAGGTGATAGAGATAAATCACCCCAAACTTTCTCATTCAGAGTGATTGACAGGCTCTGCTTTCATGCAATTGGCTGCTTTAGAGCAGGGGGCAGGAATGCACAAGAGAGTTCTTGACTGTAATGTTAAATTTCAGCAAGCGATGCTGCATAGCAAGTGATGATTGCTGGCTGACAGGTTCTATGCTTGATAACTTGTCTTGTGGCAGCTAGATACATTTTCTTAATTGCCTTCTATGCTTGCAATACAAAATGTCCTGAAATAAAAAGAATACAAAGTTTTATTACAAAAAGAAACATATTCCTATACAATACAACCCAAATCTAAAATTAATTTTAGTTTTATTTTGACTCCTTTATTTACTTGTTACTAATGTATTAACCACCATATGTATCATGCTAGATATAATAATGTATTTGACATGAGAATAATATGCAAATCATTATTATGAAGCAGACGCGTTTGCGCCCGAGTGATAAGGCGTTTATTGTGAGGCTTTGAGCTCATCAGGCTTACCGCTCTTATTACGAATTGAAAGTAAACGTGATTGCGTGAGCACAATCGAGATTTACTCTAGAATGATTACTGTGACATAAGAGCTCTGGTTAACTGCTTTGTTAAATATAAAAGTATCACAAACCACATCAAAAATAAATTACAAAGTAAACTTACATAATAACACCATCTAATAAAAAATATTCAATAATAATGTTGCACACAAAAGTAATAAAGGTTGAAAGATATGAGGTCTAAGGTGTTGGAAAAGAAAAGGCAGACAAAGGGCTTTAACACAGAAATGCATACATATACATGTCTAAAGATGGAAATATATATATATATATATATATATATATATATATATATATATATATATGTGTGTGTGTGTGTGTGTGTGTACATATGTATTTATGTATGTATATGTGTATATATGTTTTTACAGACATATATACACAAATAAACACATAAATATATATGTACACATATATAGACATGTATATATATATATATATATATATAATCTCACAAAAGTGAGTACACCCCTCACATTTTTGTAAATATTTTATTAGACCTTTTCATGTGACAACACTAAAGAAATTACACTTTGCTACAATGTAAAGTAGTAAGTGTACAGCCTGTATGCCAGTGTAAATTTGTTGTCCCCTCAAAATAACTCAACACACAGCCATTAATGTCTAAACATGTCCCTAACCAGTCCATCACCTTTACCCTTAGCTTCTTTAGCAAGGCAGTGGTCAACTTGGAGGTGTGTTTGGGGTTGTTATCATGTTGGAATACTGCCCTGCGGCCCAGTCTCCGAAGGGAAGGGATCATAGTCTGATTCAGTATGTCACAGTACATGTTGGCATTCATGGTTCCCTCAATGAACTGTAGCTTCCCAGTGCCGGCAGCACTCATGCAGGCCCAGACCATGACACACTTGTCTTTGTACTCCTCACCTGGTTCCTGTCACACACACTTGACACCATCTGAACCAAATAAGTTTATCTCATCGGACCATAGGACATGGTTCCAGTAATCCATGTCCTTAGTCTGCTTGCCTTCAGCAAACTGTTTGCGGGCTTGCTTGTGCATCATCTTTAGAAGAGGCTTCCTTCTGGGACTACAGCAATGCAGACCAATTTGATGCAGAGTTCGGCGTATGGTCTGAGCACTGACAGGCTGAACCCCACCCCTTCAACGTCTGCAGCAATGCTGGCAGCACTCATACGTCTATTTCCCAAAGACAACCTCTGGATATGACGCTGAGCATGTGCACTCAACTTCTTTGGTCAACAATGGCGAGGCCTGTTCTGAGTGGAACCTGTCCCATGAAACCGCTGTATGGTCTTGCCCACCGTGCTGCAGCTCAGTTTCAGGGTCTTGACAATCTTCTTATAGCCTAGGCCATCTTTATGTAAAGCAACAATTCTTCTTTTTTCAGATCCTCAGAGAGTTCGTTGCCATGAGGTGCCATGTTGAACTTCCAGTGACCAGTATGAGAGAGTGTGAGAGCGATAACACCAAATTTAACACACCTGCACCTGCTCCCTAATTCACACCTGAGACCTTGTAACACTAATGAGTCACATGACATCGGGGAGGGAAAATGGCTAATTGGGCCCAATTTGGACATTTCCACTTAGGGGTGTACTCACTTTTGTTGCCAACGGTTTAGACATTAATGACTGTGTGTTGAGTTATTTTGAGGGGACAGCACATTTACACTGTTATACGTGCTGTACACTCACTACTTTATATTGTAGCAAAGTGTCATTTCTTTAGTGTTGTCACATAAAAAAATATAATAAAATATTTACAAAATTTGAGGGGTGTACTCACTTTTGTTAAATACTTTGCTGTTAAGTGGATGAAAACATGTAAAAGCATATTTATGCAATATTCATATCTAATAAAGGTTTTAACTATGCATTTACAGTAAATATTTCACATTCCAATGTTCTGCACATAGCAGAATATGTTATATGTGTTTGTAAATAGATAATCAAATGTATACCTGTATATGTCTATACCTATATATAATCATCTATATATATATATATATATATATATATATATATATATATATATATATATATATATATATAGGTATAGATAAATTGTACCAAAGAAACATCAGATATTTGTAGAAATATGTAGACATATTTATTTATGAATAAATAAAAAATATTCTGTTTTGTGCAGAATATTAATATGTAATGTGAAATATTCATATTTTAATGTCAGGTTAGTGCATATAAGAATATGGGGCCTATTTATCAAAGGTCTTATCAAAGGGCACTGTCGGATCAGGTCCGCAAGACCTCGCTGAATGCGGAGAGCAATACGCTCTCCGTATTCAGCATTGCACCAGCAGCTCACAAGAGCTGCTGGTGCAACACTGCCCCCTGCAGACCAATCGGCCGCCAGCAGGGGGTGTCAATCAACCCGATCGTACTCGATCGGGTTGAATTCCAGAGAATCCTGTCCGCCTGCACAGAACAGGCGGACAGGGTTATGGAGCAGCGTTCTTTGTGACCGCTGCTTCATAACTGCTGTTTCTGGCGAGTCTGAAAACTCGCCAGAAACATGGCCCTTCAAGCTCCGTTCGGAGCTTGATAAATTGGCCCCCATTAGATCATGTTTATGCGAGATTGTTTTTTTTCCCACTTGTTTTTCTCTATTGACTTCTATGGGGAAATATGTGAACGCGTATGCAATATTCTAACTTCAGATTTTTGCACTAGTTGGGTTATCGTGAGAGCAAAAACAATTTACTTTCAACTCATAATACGAGCACAACCCGATGAGTGCAAGCTTACTTCTAGAACAATTAACACTCACGCGGGAGAATTAATTTTGACTAGACTATCCCTTTAACCCAGTTTCCTCAGGCAAGTGAGGGGGAAGAACCTCTATTCTGGTCCATGTTTAATTATTGGTAGCGGACATGTGGAGCCAGTAAGCTGAGTCACTACAATAACTCTGCACACCTTCTTGAGTTCTTTTGGGGCGTTTAGTGTTCAGTGCACTAGGAGACACCTTCTTTCTTGTCTTGTGTTTTAAACATTCATGATGAAAAAACGTTCATGAACATTATGAACATGTTTATTAATTGTCGTAACAGTTTAATTAAACCAAGAAAAGTTTAATCAGTGCAAAGACGTTAAAAATAAAACTGAATTCTTATCTCTGCTTTAGCATATTTTTTTTTATCTACTGCACCTCTGTGTATCATTTTAGAATATGTTGGCACATGACAAATAATAGTTGATGACGATAGTAATAAAAACAAAGAAGAGACAGTAAAAATGTAATGTGGGAGTACAGCACTACATGAATATTACTCAAAATGCTTCCAAATAAAACTTAATAAAACCAGATGTTAGACTTTTAAAAAGTTCTTGGGTGGTAAAAAGATTATCCTTTCAGGCCCACGTTCAATTTCAATTAAAAAATCCATAACTTACAAAATTCTGCCCACAACATGCACCTGTTTAAACAAGTAACTTTTATTCTTAGTTTCTGTATATGTGTAGCTAGTTTCATCATTACCCTGCTTGAATTGAAAGAGGGATCTCAGCAATAGAATAAATCTTTGTTTTTGTTATATAAAAGGCCTTGCTCCAATTTTGGACCTTTCTTTATTTTTGTTACAGTGGAAAATTCAACTTTTTTCCCTCAATACTTGAATAAGTTTTACATTTGTTTAGATGTGCAGTTTATGTGGTAACTTGTAGTCATGTACCCAACACTAGTATAATGAACTCCAGCAAGGTTTTTTGTTGTATATAATAATAATCAAGGCTTACATGTTTTAAGCAATGAATCTAATATGTTGAGGCCCATTTATCAAGCTCCGAATGGAGCTTGTGGGACCGTGTTTCTGGCGAGTCTTCAGACTTGCCAGAAACGCAAGTTATGGAGCAGCGGTATAAAGACCCTGTCCACCTGCTCTGATGAGGCGGACAGAGATCTCCACAATTCAACCCGATCGAGTACGATCGGGTTGATTGACACCCCCTGCTGTCGGACGATTGGCCGTGAGTCTGCAGGGGGCAGCGTTGCACCAGCAGCTCACAAAACTGCTGGTGCAATGCTGAACACGGAGAGCGCATTGCTCTCCGCATTCAGTGTTGTCTGTCGGACCTGATCCGCACAGGTCCGACTGACATTTAATAAATAGGCCTCAAGAACTCATCAGAAACATGAGACAAGACACCTATTTTGTGAATTTGATTTTCAAAAGAAGTCTATCTGTTTATCTGTTATAAATACTAAAATTTAGACAGATTGGTCGGTAGCACTACATAGAAAACCAGATTAAATAAAAGTTTACCATACACAACACAGTAATTAACTTCTTTTTCAACAAAATCACTGACTGAAAATAAAGCTGTTCATGTTCTTAGTTTAAACAGTTGTAACCCTTGTCATTTATTCCACAGGCCGGAACTTTTTACAACTAGACAAGTAAGAACATGTCAGATACAAGATTTCTTTGTATTTAAATATTCAAAACCAGTGGCAGCTATTTACATCTTTAATGAAAAACAATCATTTTCTGTCAGAAATAAGATGGATGATAGAAGAATCAGCTGCTGCTTAGCCTGACGAGCTGACAGCCAGCCCATGAAGTACAGTGAGACCTTGTTTCATGAGTTGGCATGAAAGTCTAGTACAGATGGGTTTGGGCAGTCATGCTGAGGTGTGGGAGGATATCAGGTAAGGAGGTGGGATGATAGAAGATTGAAAGGTTTTCAGTGATCATTTGACTGACAGAATCAAAGGCCTCCCAATGAGAAATAACCAACAGTAATGTCATTAAGTTGCAGGCTGCCTGTTGTGCAACAAAAGCAATGTGTGCAGCAATAACATACCACCACCTACACACATGCATGCATAATGCCACTCTTCTTACAGATGGCAGCAACTTAGAATTCCTATGCCATTAATACAACAGTTATTTTTCAATTTTAGTTCTAAATAAATGTTAATTTCTCCTTTACTTACATTAAGCTTAAAATGTATTTCTCCATACAGGACTAGACTATGAGTGGAGTGCAAACTAGCACCACCCCTCGCATGTTAACTACTTTAAAAGTAAGCATTTTTATGCGAATCGTGTATTGCGCATATTACAAGTTTAAAGTAAAAAGGTTTTGCATGAACACTAACCAGACACATGTAAAAAGCTGAACTTCGAATATTGCAAACGCATTAACGTATTCCCGCATAGACTTCAAAAGAGCACGAAAAGTGAAAAAAAAACCTAACACCCCTACAAACCTGATCGTGTTTATTTAAGTGTGCTAACCCGACATGAAATGAATAACCAGACAGGAAATATGAATATTTTACAGAATATGTCCTATTTATTCTTAAATACTATTTCTATATATATCCAGGTGGTAAATCGCCATAGAACAGGCTAAAAATAGTATTGAGCCAGTTTCCTGTGAGTGTGCTTCACTCTCTGTGTGTATAATTATATATAGGTATACATGATAAATATAAATATATATATATATATATATATATATATATATATATATATATATATATATACTGTACATATATATAAATATCTATTTAAAAATAGTTACAACATATTCCCCTATGTGAAGAGCATTGGAATGTGAAACATTTACAGTACATACACAGTTAAACATATATATATATATATATATATATACAGCATATACATATTAAAACATGTGTGTGTGTGTATGTATCTCTGTTAAAGCTCTTTGCATGCTTTTTTTTTTCTAACACCCTTATAACTTTTTTAGAGTTCTGAAGTGGCTTTAACCTGACGCGTGTTAAATTCAATTGCGCTCAAGAAGAGGAAATGTGTGCTTTCAAACAAGGCACTTTTGCTGTTTTGTTCATGATGATTTTTTTTTTTCAATTCAAAGACATGGAATACTTAACATGATTAGAAAAAAATGAAGAGATCAGCAAGATTATCGCTATTTAAAAGCAAATGTCCATGTTACAAGCGCAATCCTGCAAATTTACAACTACCTCACAAAGTCTAATCCATCATGTCCTGTCAAGATGTTTTGCAACTCTGAGGTCTTCATTAGCCTAATCCAATAGCCCAAAGTTTCATATGAAAGGGCTCACGGTAGGCCCCAACCAGGTCTGTTGTTTAGGCCTTATCTAAGTAAACAAAGCCTCAAGGTCTAACACATCCACAGGAAAACACCAACCTCTTCCATCTGGAATGTGCAAAATCCTTAGCCTTAAGTTGCCACAAATGACACCTGATCACAAGCATTTGACAATAAATTGCGAGACCTCTACTACCACAAACACTCTGAAGAAAGAGAAATGTATACTAAACACTGAGGTCTGTTATAGCACACACTCTTGAAGTGCTTCATTTGTTTATAAAATAACCAGAAACAAAGTCATAGGAGGAAGCAATGGTTTAGCATGCCCTTTAGTGTAAGTGGACATTACGTGCTTTTGCTTCATATCCTAGATACATCATGAAACCTGCAAAATAAAACTGATCCTTATAACTTTTGTATGAGAAAGCATCGCTAGCAAAAAAAAAAAAAAAAAAACTGCCCCCATATAATCTCACATAAATAAAATCAATGTTGAATATTTTTAAATCTATTTTGGCTAATTACGGTGTTAAGTTTTAATGTTTCCACTATAATTTCTGCATTTCCACAGTAATCTTTAATATGCATTTAAAAAAACAAACAAAATGCCAGTTTAAATCAGTGCACAGTTTGCATATAACACTGCTTGGATTTCTCTTTGTACTTTTTGAATTATGTTATAGTGTTGGCAATGAATGTTTCTGAAATGATATAGTCATTATTTTACATTTTTACCTTTTATCTTATTATACAATGCTTAATGCATTCCATACTTTCCTGTACAAGAAACAGATGATTACATACTGCAACTAAAACTCAATTTTCTGATCATATAGATATATAAAGATATATGAAGGTTATAAAATAAAATATTCACATTCAGTGCATAACAAAAAAATGGTAAGAAGGAATAAAAATAGGACCTCAAAATAGAGAAAATCAAAATCCTGAATGCAAATAAAAGGAGGAAAAAATATTACTGAAAAATAGCAGATTAACCATGGGGCACTGCTATAATCACTGTCTCAAGAGTCTTCAATTTATTATAGCTGTATTGTAATGCAACAATTGGAGCTTCCATTAAAGGTTCCAATCAGCATAAATTCCAGTCTCCACATTTTTAAAAGGACCATTATTGTTTCATTTTTGGGTCCATATGAAAAAAACAACTTTTAAGGCCTCCAATAGGCCTTTAGTCATGTATAAAGTACCTGGGAAGTTTGTTGTTCAAACAAGAGGCCATCTGATCTATGTCTGGGAGATCCCAAAGATCCACATTCTGATTGAACATATCCTGGTAAAGAGACCACTCCCCTGGAAGTAGAAAATGATGGCTGAGAAAGTCTGCCTCCCAGATGTTAACGCCTGGATTATGAATCTCAGAGACTAGACAGGAATTGGTGTCTGCCCATGAGAGAATCTGAGACACCTCATTCATTGCTAGGAAACTGTAAGTTCCCCTCTGATGGTTGACATAAGCTACTGCTGTTACATTGTCTTTCTGGAAACGGAGATGAGACTCTCTTTCCAACAGAGGCCAAGCTTTAGAAACTGGAAATGTTTTTTTTTATGAACTGGAACATGAAGGTAAACATCCTTTAAATCTATTGTGGACATAAACTGACCTTGCTGAACAAAAGGCAGAATAGTTTCCATTTTGAAGGATGGAATCCTTGCAAATTTGTTCAGAGCTTTCTGATCCAGAACTGGTCTGAAAGTACCTTCCTCCTTTCTAACAACGAAGAGATTTCAATAAAATTCCATCCCATGTTCCTGCAAAGGAACTGGAACAGTCACTCCTATATCTTCCAGATATGAGACAGACTAGTAAAAAGCTAAGCTGACAAGCGTGACCTGATGTGCGCAATTGCAAAGCACGTAAACCAACAAGCCGATGCACAAAATTTATACTAAGTACGCCAAAAAAGCTGACTTGCACAAAATAGCAAGGGAATAGTGAGAAGTATTCTGTTCAGGGCCATATATATTAGCAAATATATATTAAAACTAAAAAAGTGCCCATAACATAGCTATAGAGTGTTTACATTGTTGAATAAATTATACTTTCTAATAGATACTTGTCCACCAGCAAACAAGCAGCAGATAGCAAAACCAGTACTGAAACATATCAACAGAGGTAATGGAATAGGAGTATATTGTAGATCCATAAAGGGAGGCAAAAGTCAAGTCCCTGCGACCAAAAGGTTTATGAAAAGTTTCCATTGAGGTAAAAAAAAGAATCACAAACCCTACCCCATATACATCTCTCTGACAAGCACTGTACTCTGAGGGGAAACCGGGCCTCAATATAGACTGAAAACCCCTCTCAAATGCACATTTTCATTCTTCAACCACCTCCAGTGGAAGCAAAGTAAAGACTGAGGAATGTGTGAGGTGGGAGGGGTTTTATAGGGCTCTTGGGGTTTGGGAATCTTTGCCTTCTCCTAGTGGTAGAGAAGATAAATTCCCAGGAGTAATGGATCATGGACTCTCACCACCTGTATGAAAGAAACTCTTTTGCAAGTATGTTAGTACAGCTGAAAACTGTTGTGCTGATTAAAGAACTGGCCTTCATTAGACTAGTTGAGTATCTAGAGCATCAGCAATTGTGGGTTCGATTACAGACTCAAAATGGCCGGAAACAAAGAACTTTCTTCTGAATCTTGTCAGTCTATGGGGCCTATTTATCAAAGGTCTTGCGGACCTGATCCGACAGTACGGATCAGGTCCGCAAGACCTCGCTGAATGCGGAGAGCAATACTCTCTCCTTATTCAGCATTGCACCAGCAGCTCGCAAGAGCTGCTGGTGCAACGCTGCCCCCTGCAGACTCGCAGCCAATGGGCCGCCAGCAGGGGGTGTAATCAACCCGATCATACTCGATCGGGTTGAATTCCGGTGATTCCTGTCCGCCTGCTCAGAGCAGGCAGACAGGGTTATGAAGCAGTGGTCTTTAGACCGCTGCTTCATAACTGCTGTTTCTAGCGAGTCTAAAGACTCTCCAGAAACACGGACCCACAAGCTCCATTCGGAGCTTGATAAATGGGCCCCTATGCTTGATCTGAGAAATGAAGGCTTTCCATTCGAGAAATTGCCCAGAAACTGAAGATCTCGTTCAACACTTTGTACTACTCCCTTCACAGAAGAGGACAAACTGGCTCTAAACAGAATGAAAAGATGATTGAAAGGCCCTGGTGCCTAACTGAGCAAGAGGACAAATACAATAGAGTGTCTAGTTTGAGAAACAGATGCCTCACATGTCCTCAATTGGCAGCTTCATTAAATAGTACCCGCAAAACACCAGTCTGAACGTCAACAGTGAAGATGCAAAGGCAACTCCAGGATGCTGGCCTTCTAGGCCGAGTTTCAAGGAAAAAGGCATATCTCTGACTAGCCAATAAAATAAAAGATTAAGGTCTTGATTACAAGTGGGGCGCTATTTAATGCTCCCGCCCGAGCATTAACTGCGCTAAAAGTAAACTTTTTGGTTGCATAGGGTTGCGCTCATATTATGAGTAGAAAGTAAATTGTTTTAGATCTCTCGCTAATCTGATGTGCATAAAAAGCCGAATTTAGGATATCTCGCTTGATAACCTATCCCCCCCATAGAAGTCAATGGAACAAAAAAAGTGGGGGGAAAACATAACACCCTACTTGTGGGTAAACACAATCCCATATTCTAAAGTGCGCTAATTTAACATTAAAATATGAATATTTCACATTCCAATGTTCTTTGCATAGAAGAATATTTTCTATTTATTCATAGATACTTATTTATATATATATATATATATATATATATATATATATATAAAATGTTTTTTTGCACAACTACATATATATATTTATAACTTTATATTTAGATGATTATATACATATATATTTATTCAGAAATATATAGCAATATCTATTTATAAATACATAGAACATATTCCCTTATGTGAAGAACACTGGAATGTGAAATATTTACAGTAAATACACAGTATAAAAGTTTATTAAAAATGAATATTGCATAAATATGATTTTTCATGTTTCCATCTACATAACTCCAATGCACTTATATAAATGTCTATATATGTGTACATATGTATTTATGTGTAGTGATGTCGTGAATAGTTCACCGACGAATAGTTCCCGGCGAACATAGCGTTGATCCGCCCCCTATTCTTTATCATTGAGTAAACTTTGACCATCTACCTCACAGTCAGAAGACACATTAGAGCCAATCAGCAGCAGACACTCCCTCCCAGACCCTCCCACCTCCTGGACAGCATCCATTTTAGATTCATTTGGAAGCTGCATTCTTAGTGAGAGGAGGGACAGTCTGCTGCTGCTGATTTAATAGGGAAATCGATATCTAGGCTAGTGTATTCAGTGTCCACTACAGTCCTGAAAGACTCATCTGATCTCTGCTGTAAGGACAGCACCCCAAAAAGCCCTTTTTAGGGCTAGAACATCAGTCTGCTTTTTTTTTTTTTCCTGTGTAATCTAATTGCAGTTGCCTGCCTGCCAGCGTGTGTGTCAGGCTCACAGCATATACTGTGCCCACTTACCCAGTGCCACCACTCATATCTGGTGTAACAGTAGTGTACATTTTAAAAAAACAACACTTTTTTGACTGTGAAATATTATTAAATTATTAACCCCTGTCTCGGAGCCTACCGGAGCCTATAGGAGCTAATCCACTCCCGGAGCCTACCGCAACTCTATTAAACTTATTAACCCCTATTCCACCGCTCCCCGACACTGCCACAACTAACTAAATGTATTAACCCCTAAACCTCTGGCCTCCCACATCACTATCACTTACTAAACCTATTAACCCCTAAACCGCCAGCCCCCCACATCGCCATAAACTAAATTAACCTATTAACCCCTAAACCTAACAACCCGCTAATTTTATATTAAATATTAACTCATCCCTATCTTATAATAAATTAAAACTTACCTTTAGATTTAAATTGAACTATGTTAAACTAATAATTAATCTACCCTAACTTTTATCCTAAAATTACATTAAACTATATTAAACTATTAATTAATCTACCCTATTATACTAAGATTACATTAAACTATATTAAACTAATAATTAATCTACCCTAACTATTATACTAAGATTACAGTAAACTATATTAAACTATTAAATAATCTACCTTAACTATTATACTAAAATTACATTAAACTATATTAAACTAATAATTTACCTACCCTAACTGTTATACTAATATTACACTAAACTACAAATTAAATTAACTATATTATATATTTAAAAACCTAACCCTACTCAAATAATTTAAATCTACTATTAAAAATTACAAAATTACAAAAAACTAACAACTAAGATACAAAAAATAACAAACACTAAGTTACAAAATAAAAATAAACACTGTGTTACACAAAATAAAAAAAAAATTATCAAATATTTAAACTAATTACACCTAATCTAAGAGTCCTATGAAAATAACCACCCCCCCCAAAAAAATAAAAAAAAACTAGCCTATAATAAACTACCAATGGCCCTTAAAAGGGCCTTTTGCGGGGTATTTCCCCAAAGAAATCAGCTCTTTTACCTGTAAATACAAAATACAAATACCCCCCAACAGTAAAACCCACCACCCACACAACCAACCCCCCAAATAAAAACCTAATCTAAAAAACCTAACTTCCCCATTGCCCTGAAAAGGGCATTTGTATGGGCATTGCCCTTAAAAGGGCATTTAGCTATTTTTCAAAAGCCCAAACCCTAATCTATAATTAAAACCCACCCAATAAACCCTTAAAAAAACTAACACTAACCCCCGAAGATCCACTTACAGTTTCTGAAGACCCGACATCCATCCTCAACGAAGCAGCAGAAGTCCTCATTGAAGCCGGCAGAAGTCTACACCTGAGACCTCATAAGTTTTAGCCCTTAAAACTTTTGTGTGCAGTTTTTTTTTTTTAATTATAATTTAATTAGTGTTATTATAAATGTATCTGCACTTTGTAATGTATTATTGATGTGTTTTGTGACACTTTTTTGTTTCGCGAAACAGTAAACCAGAGCTCTAAAGACGCGATAATCATTCTAGCGTAAATCACGATTGTGCTGAAGCGATCACACATACTTTCAACTTGTAATATGAGCAAAAAACCTGACACTCGCAAAAAGCCACATATGTGTTAACGTGCCACTTGTAATTTGGCCCTAAGAAGGGCAAAAGAACACAGACACTGGACAGAGGAAAATTGGATAAAAAGAGTTATGGACAGATAAATCTAAATTTGAGGTGTTCAGATTACAAAGAAGAGTTGCAGACCAAATGAAAAGATGCTGGAGGAGTGCTTGACGGCATCTGTCAAGCATGGTGGTAGCAATGTGATGGTCTGGGGGAGCTTTGGTGGTGGTAAAGTGGAAGATTTATAAAGGGTAAAAGGGACCTTGAAGAAGGAAATATATCACTCATTTTGCAACACCATGCCATAAATTGTATATGCCAGCAGTATGGCTAAACATGTGTCCTCAGACCGGGTGCATGTTCCCAGTAAACTGTGTATGCCAGCAGTATAGCTAAACATGTGTCCTCAGACCAGGTGCATGTTCCCAGTAAACTGTATATACCAGCAGTATGGCTAAACATGTGTCCTCAGACCGGGTGCATGTTCCCAGTAAACTGTGTATGCCAGCAGTATGGCTAAACATGTGTCCTCAGACCAGGTGCATGTTCCCAGTAAACTGTATATACCAGCAGTATGGCTAAACATGTGTTCTCAGACCAGGTGCATGTTCCCAGTAAACTGTATATACCAGCAGTATGGCTAAACATGTGTCCTCAGACCAGGTGCATGTTCCCAGTAAATTGTATATGCCAGCAGTATGGCTAAACATGTGTCCTCAGACCAGGTGCATGTTCCCAGTAAATTGTATATGCCAGCAGTATGGCTAAACATGTGTCCTCAGACCAGGTGCATGTTCCCAGTAAACTGTGTATGCCAGCAGTATGGCTAAACATGTGTTCTCAGACCAGGTGCATGTTCCCAGTAAACTGTATATACCAGCAGTATGGCTAAACATGTGTCCTCAGACCAAGTGCATGTTCCCAGTAAACTGTGTATGCCAGCAGTATGGCTAAACATGTGTCCTCAGACCAGGTGCATGTTCCCAGTAAACTGTATATACCAGCAGTATGGCTAAACATGTGTCCTCAGACCAGGTGCATGTTCCCAGTAAACTGTGTATGCCAGCAGTATGGCTAAACATGTGTCCTCAGACCAGGTGCATGCTCCCAGTAAATTGTGTATGCCAGCAGTATGGCTAAACATGTGTCCATAGACCAGGTGCATGCTCCCAGTAAATTGTATATGCCAGCAGTATGGCTAAACATGTGTCCTTAGACCAGGTGCATGCTCCCAGTAAATTGTGTATGCCAGCAGTATGACTAAACATCTGTCCTTAGACCAGGTGCATGCTCCCAGTAAATTGTGTATGCCAGCAGTATGGCTAAACACGTGTCCTCAGACCAGATGCATGCTCCCAGTAAATTGTGTATGCCAGCAGTATGGCTAAACACGTGTCCTCAGACCAGATGCATGCTCCCAGTAAATTGTGTATGCCAGCAGTATGGCTAAACATGTGTCCTCAGACCAGATGCATGCTCCCAGTAAATTGTATATACCAGCAGTATGGCTAAACATGTGTCCTCAGACCAGATGCATGCTCCCAGTAAATTGTATATGCCAGCAGTATGGCTAAACACGTGTCCTGAGACCAGATGCATGCTCCCAGTAAATTGTATATACCAGCAGTATGGCTAAACATGTGTCCTCAGACCAGGTGCATGTTCCCAGTAAACTGTGTATGCCAGCAGTATGGCTAAACATGTGTCCTCAGACCAGGTGCATGTTCCCAGTAAACTGTATATACCAGCAGTATGGCTAAACATGTGTCCTCAGACCAGGTGCATGTTCCCAGTAAACTGTGTATGCCAGCAGTATGGCTAAACATGTGTCCTCAGACCAGGTGCATGCTCCCAGTAAATTGTGTATGCCAGCAGTATGGCTAAACATGTGTCCTTAGACCAGGTGCATGCTCCCAGTAAATTGTATATGCCAGCAGTATGGCTAAACATGTGTCCTTAGACCAGGTGCATGCTCCCAGTAAATTGTGTATGCCAGCAGTATGACTAAACATCTGTCCTTAGACCAGGTGCATGCTCCCAGTAAATTGTGTATGCCAGCAGTATGGCTAAACACGTGTCCTCAGACCAGATGCATGCTCCCAGTAAATTGTGTATGCCAGCAGTAAGGCTAAACATGTGTCCTCAGACCAGATGCATGCTCCCAGTAAATTGTATATACCAGCAGTATGGCTAAACATGTGTCCTCAGACCAGATGCATGCTCCCAGTAAATTGTATATGCCAGCAGTATGGCTAAACATGTGTCCTGAGACCAGATGCATGCTCCCAGTAAATTGTATATACCAGCAGTATGGCTAAACATGTGTCCTCAGACCAGATGCATGCTCCCAGTAAATTGTATATGCTAGCAGTATGGCTAAACATGTGTCCTCAGACCAGATGCATGCTCCCAGTAAATTGTATGTACCAGCAGTATGGCTAAACATGTGTCCTCAGACCAGATGCATGCTCCCAGTAAATTGTATAAACCAGCAGTATGGCTAAACATGTGTCCTCAGACCAGGTGCATGCTCACAGTAATTTGTATATACCAGCAGTATGGCTAAACATGTGTCCTTAGACCAGGTACATGCTCCCAGTAAATTGTATATGCCAGCAGTATGGCTAAACATGTGTCCTCAGACCAGGTGCATGCTCCCAGTAAATTGTGTATGCCAGCAGTATGACTAAACATGTGTCCTCAGACCAGGTACATGCTCCAAGTAAATTGTATATGCCAGCAGTATGGCTAAACATGTGTCCTCAGACCAGGTGCATGCTCCCAGTAAATTGTATAAACCAGCAGTATGGCTAAACATGTGTCCTCAGACCAGGTACATGCTCCCAGTAAATTGTATATGCCAGCAGTATGGATAAACATGTGTCCTTATACCAGGTGCATGCTCCCAGTAAATTGTATAAACCAGCAGTATGGCTAAACATGTGTCATCAGACCAGGTGCATGCTCCCAGTAAATTGTATAAACCAGCAGTATGGCTAAACATGTGTCCTCAGACCAGGTACATGCTCCCAGTAAATTGTATATGCCAGCAGTATGGCTAAACATGTGTCCTCAATTTCCCCAAAGAAATCAGCTCTTTTACCTGTAAATACAAAATACAAATACCCCCCAACAGTAAAACCCACCACCCACACAACCAACCCCCCAAATAAAAACCTAATATAAAAAACCTAACTTCCCCATTGCCCTGAAAAGGGCATTTGTATGGGCATTGCCCTTAAAAGGGCATTTAGCTATTTTTCAAAAGCCCAAACCCTAATCTATAATTAAAACCCACCCAATAAACCCTTAAAAAAACTAACACTAACCCCCGAAGATCCACTTACAGTTTCTGAAGACCCGACATCCATCCTCAACGAAGCAGCAGAAGTCCTCATTGAAGCCGGCAGAAGTCTACACCTGAGACCTCATAAGTTTTAGCCCTTAAAACTTTTGTGTGCAGTTTTTTTTTTTAATTATAATTTAATTAGTGTTATTATAAATGTATCTGCACTTTGTAATGTATTATTGATGTGTTTTGTGACACTTTTTTGTTTCGCGAAACAGTAAACCAGAGCTCTAAAGACGCGATAATCATTCTAGCGTAAATCACGATTCTGCCGAAGCGATCACACATACTTTCAACTTGTAATATGAGCAAAAAACCTGACACTCGCAAAAAGCCACATATGTGTTAACGTGCCACTTGTAATTTGGCCCTAAGAAGGGCAAAAGAACACAGACACTGGACAGAGGAAAATTGGATAAAAAGAGTTATGGACAGATAAATCTAAATTTGAGGTGTTCAGATTACAAAGAAGAGTTGCAGACCAAATGAAAAGATGCTGGAGGAGTGCTTGACGGCATCTGTCAAGCATGGTGGTAGCAATGTGATGGTCTGGGGGAGCTTTGGTGGTGGTAAAGTGGAAGATTTATAAAGGGTAAAAGGGACCTTGAAGAAGGAAATATATCACTCATTTTGCAACACCATGCCATAAATTGTATATGCCAGCAGTATGGCTAAACATGTGTCCTCAGACCGGGTGCATGTTCCCAGTAAACTGTGTATGCCAGCAGTATAGCTAAACATGTGTCCTCAGACCAGGTGCATGTTCCCAGTAAACTGTATATACCAGCAGTATGGCTAAACATGTGTCCTCAGACCGGGTGTATGTTCCCAGTAAACTGTGTATGCCAGCAGTATGGCTAAACATGTGTCCTCAGACCAGGTGCATGTTCCCAGTAAACTGTATATACCAGCAGTATGGCTAAACATGTGTTCTCAGACCAGGTGCATGTTCCCAGTAAACTGTATATACCAGCAGTATGGCTAAACATGTGTCCTCAGACCAGGTGCATGTTCCCAGTAAATTGTATATGCCAGCAGTATGGCTAAACATGTGTCCTCAGACCAGGTGCATGTTCCCAGTAAATTGTATATGCCAGCAGTATGGCTAAACATGTGTCCTCAGACCAGGTGCATGTTCCCAGTAAACTGTGTATGCCAGCAGTATGGCTAAACATGTGTTCTCAGACCAGGTGCATGTTCCCAGTAAACTGTATATACCAGCAGTATGGCTAAACATGTGTCCTCAGACCAAGTGCATGTTCCCAGTAAACTGTGTATGCCAGCAGTATGGCTAAACATGTGTCCTCAGACCAGGTGCATGTTCCCAGTAAACTGTATATACCAGCAGTATGGCTAAACATGTGTCCTCAGACCAGGTGCATGTTCCCAGTAAACTGTGTATGCCAGCAGTATGGCTAAACATGTGTCCTCAGACCAGGTGCATGCTCCCAGTAAATTGTGTATGCCAGCAGTATGGCTAAACATGTGTCCTTAGACCAGGTGCATGCTCCCAGTAAATTGTATATGCCAGCAGTATGGCTAAACATGTGTCCTTAGACCAGGTGCATGCTCCCAGTAAATTGTGTATGCCAGCAGTATGACTAAACATCTGTCCTTAGACCAGGTGCATGCTCCCAGTAAATTGTGTATGCCAGCAGTATGGCTAAACACGTGTCCTCAGACCAGATGCATGCTCCCAGTAAATTGTGTATGCCAGCAGTATGGCTAAACACGTGTCCTCAGACCAGATGCATGCTCCCAGTAAATTGTGTATGCCAGCAGTATGGCTAAACATGTGTCCTCAGACCAGATGCATGCTCCCAGTAAATTGTATATACCAGCAGTATGGCTAAACATGTGTCCTCAGACCAGATGCATGCTCCCAGTAAATTGTATATGCCAGCAGTATGGCTAAACACGTGTCCTGAGACCAGATGCATGCTCCCAGTAAATTGTATATACCAGCAGTATGGCTAAACATGTGTCCTCAGACCAGGTGCATGTTCCCAGTAAACTGTGTATGCCAGCAGTATGGCTAAACATGTGTCCTCAGACCAGGTGCATGTTCCCAGTAAACTGTATATACCAGCAGTATGGCTAAACATGTGTCCTCAGACCAGGGGCATGTTCCCAGTAAACTGTGTATGCCAGCAGTATGGCTAAACATGTGTCCTCAGACCAGGTGCATGCTCCCAGTAAATTGTGTATGCCAGCAGTATGGCTAAACATGTGTCCTTAGACCAGGTGCATGCTCCCAGTAAATTGTATATGCCAGCAGTATGGCTAAACATGTGTCCTTAGACCAGGTGCATGCTCCCAGTAAATTGTGTATGCCAGCAGTATGACTAAACATCTGTCCTTAGACCAGGTGCATGCTCCCAGTAAATTGTGTATGCCAGCAGTATGGCTAAACACGTGTCCTCAGACCAGATGCATGCTCCCAGTAAATTGTGTATGCCAGCAGTAAGGCTAAACATGTGTCCTCAGACCAGATGCATGCTCCCAGTAAATTGTATATACCAGCAGTATGGCTAAACATGTGTCCTCAGACCAGATGCATGCTCCCAGTAAATTGTATATACCAGCAGTATGGCTAAACATGTGTCCTCAGACCAGATGCATGCTCCCAGTAAATTGTATATGCCAGCAGTATGGCTAAACATGTGTCCTGAGACCAGATGCATGCTCCCAGTAAATTGTATATGCTAGCAGTATGGCTAAACATGTGTCCTCAGACCAGATGCATGCTCCCAGTAAATTGTATATGCCAGCAGTATGGCTAAACATGTGTCCTCAGACCAGATGCATGCTCCCAGTAAATTGTATGTACCAGCAGTATGGCTAAACATGTGTCCTCAGACCAGATGCATGCTCCCAGTAAATTGTATAAACCAGCAGTATGGCTAAACATGTGTCCTCAGACCAGGTGCATGCTCACAGTAATTTGTATATACCAGCAGTATGGCTAAACATGTGTCCTTAGACCAGGTACATGCTCCCAGTAAATTGTATATGCCAGCAGTATGGCTAAACATGTGTCCTCAGACCAGGTGCATGCTCCCAGTAAATTGTGTATGCCAGCAGTATGACTAAACATGTGTCCTCAGACCAGGTACATGCTCCAAGTAAATTGTATATGCCAGCAGTATGGCTAAACATGTGTCCTCAGACCAGGTGCATGCTCCCAGTAAATTGTATAAACCAGCAGTATGGCTAAACATGTGTCCTCAGACCAGGTACATGCTCCCAGTAAATTGTATATGCCAGCAGTATGGATAAACATGTGTCCTTATACCAGGTGCATGCTCCCAGTAAATTGTATAAACCAGCAGTATGGCTAAACATGTGTCATCAGACCAGGTGCATGCTCCCAGTAAATTGTATAAACCAGCAGTATGGCTAAACATGTGTCCTCAGACCAGGTACATGCTCCCAGTAAATTGTATATGCCAGCAGTATGGCTAAACATGTGCCCTCAATTTCCCCAAAGAAATCAGCTCTTTTACCTGTAAATACAAAATACAAATACCCCCCAACAGTAAAACCCACCACCCACACAACCAACCCCCCAAATAAAAACCTAATCTAAAAAACCTAACTTCCCCATTGCCCTGAAAAGGGCATTTGTATGGGCATTGCCCTTAAAAGGGCATTTAGCTATTTTTCAAAAGCCCAAACCCTAATCTATAATTAAAACCCACCCAATAAACCCTTAAAAAAACTAACACTAACCCCCGAAGATCCACTTACAGTTTCTGAAGACCCGACATCCATCCTCAACGAAGCAGCAGAAGTCCTCATTGAAGCCGGCAGAAGTCTACACCTGAGACCTCATAAGTTTTAGCCCTTAAAACTTTTGTGTGCAGTTTTTTTTTTTTAATTATAATTTAATTAGTGTTATTATAAATGTATCTGCACTTTGTAATGTATTATTGATGTGTTTTGTGACACTTTTTTGTTTCGCGAAACAGTAAACCAGAGCTCTAAAGACGCGATAATCATTCTAGCGTAAATCACGATTGTGCCGAAGCGATCACACATACTTTCAACTTGTAATATGAGCAAAAATCTGACACTCGCAAAAAGCCACATATGTGTTAACGTGCCACTTGTAATTTGGCCCTAAGAAGGGCAAAAGAACACAGACACTGGACAGAGGAAAATTGGATAAAAAGAGTTATGGACAGATAAATCTAAATTTGAGGTGTTCAGATTACAAACATGTGTCCTTAGACCAGGTGCATGCTCCCAGTAAATTGTATATGCCAGCAGTATGGCTAAACATCTGTCCTTAGACCAGGTGCATGCTCCCAGTAAATTGTGTATGCCAGCAGTATGGCTAAACACGTGTCCTCAGACCAGATGCATGCTCCCAGTAAATTGTGTATGCCAGCAGTATGGCTAAACACGTGTCCTCAGACCAGATGCATGCTCCCAGTAAATTGTGTATGCCAGCAGTATGGCTAAACATGTGTCCTCAGACCAGATGCATGCTCCCAGTAAATTGTATAAACCAGCAGTATGGCTAAACAGGTGTCCTTAGACCAGGTGCATGCTCCCAGTAAATTGTATATACCAGCAGTATGGCTAAACATGTGTCCTCAGACCAGGTGCATGTTCCCAGTAAACTGTGTATGCCAGCAGTATGGCTAAACATGTGTCCTCAGACCAGGTGCATGTTCTCAGTAAACTGTATATACCAGCAGTATGGCTAAACATGTGTCCTCAGACCAGGTGCATGTTCCCAGTAAACTGTGTATGCCAGCAGTATGGCTAAACATGTGTCCTCAGACCAGGTGCATGCTCCCAGTAAATTGTTTATGCCAGCAGTATGGCTAAACATGTGTCCTTAGACCAGGTGCATGCTCCCAGTAAATTGTATATGCCAGCAGTATGGCTAAACATGTGTCCTTAGACCAGGTGCATGCTCCCAGTAAATTGTGTATGCCAGCAGTATGACTAAACATCTGTCCTTAGACCAGGTGCATGCTCCCAGTAAATTGTGTATGCCAGCAGTATGGCTAAACACGTGTCCTCAGACCAGATGCATGCTCCCAGTAAATTGTGTATGCCAGCAGTAAGGCTAAACATGTGTCCTCAGACCAGATGCATGCTCCCAGTAAATTGTATATACCAGCAGTATGGCTAAACATGTGTCCTCAGACCAGATGCATGCTCCCAGTAAATTGTATATGCCAGCAGTATGGCTAAACATGTGTCCTGAGACCAGATGCATGCTCCCAGTAAATTGTATATGCTAGCAGTATGGCTAAACATGTGTCCTCAGACCAGATGCATGCTCCCAGTAAATTGTATATGCCAGCAGTATGGCTAAACATGTGTCCTCAGACCAGATGCATGCTCCCAGTAAATTGTATGTACCAGCAGTATGGCTAAACATGTGTCCTCAGACCAGATGCATGCTCCCAGTAAATTGTATAAACCAGCAGTATGGCTAAACATGTGTCCTCAGACCAGGTGCATGCTCACAGTAATTTGTATATACCAGCAGTATGGCTAAACATGTGTCCTTAGACAAGGTACATGCTCCCAGTAAATTGTATATGCCAGCAGTATGGCTAAACATGTGTCCTCAGACCAGGTGCATGCTCCCAGTAAATTGTGTATGCCAGCAGTATGACTAAACATGTGTCCTCAGACCAGGTACATGCTCCAAGTAAATTGTATATGCCAGCAGTATGGCTAAACATGTGTCCTCAGACCAGGTGCATGCTCCCAGTAAATTGTATATGCCAGCAGTATGGATAAACATGTGTCCTTATACCAGGTGCATGCTCCCAGTAAATTGTATAAACCAGCAGTATGGCTAAACATGTGTCATCAGACCAGGTGCATGCTCCCAGTAAATTGTATAAACCAGCAGTATGGCTAAACATGTGTCCTCAGACCAGGTACATGCTCCCAGTAAATTGTATATGCCAGCAGTATGGCTAAACATGTGTCCTCAGACCAGATGCATGCTCCCAGTAAATTGTGTATGCCAGCAGTATGGCTAAACATGTGTCCTCAGACAAGGTGCATGCTCCCAGTAAATTGTATATGCCAGCAGTATGGCTAAACATGTGTCCTCAGACCAAGTGCATGCTCCCAGTAAATTGTGTATGCCAGCAGTATGGCTAAACATGTGTCCTCAGACCAAGTGCATGCTCCCAGTAAATTGTGTATGCCAGCAGTATGGCTAAACATGTGTCCTCAGACCAGGTGCATGCTCCCAGTAAATTGTATATGCCAGCAGTATGGCTAAACATGTGTCCTCAGACCAGATGCATGCTCCCAGTAAATTGTGTATGCCAGCAGTATGGCTAAACATGTGTCCTCAGACAAGGTGCATGCTCCCAGTAAATTGTATATGCCAGCAGTATGGCTAAACATGTGTCCTCAGACCAAGTGCATGCTCCCAGTAAATTGTGTATGCCAGCAGTATGGCTAAACATGTGTCCTCAGACCAGGTGCATGCTCCCAGTAAATTGTATATGCCAGCAGTATGGATAAACATTTGTCCTCAGACCAGGTGCATGCTCCCGGTAAATTGTATAAACCAGCAGTATGGCTAAACAGGTGTCCTTAGACCAGGTGCATGCTCCCAGTAAATTGTATATACAAGCAGTATGGCTAAACATGTGTCCTCAGACCAGGTGCATGTTCCCAGTAAACTGTATATACAGTGCATATAAAAAGTCTACACACCCCTGTTAAAATGTCAGGTTTCTGTGATGTAAAAAAATGAGAACTTTTTCCATCTTTAATGTGACCTATAAACTATGCAACTCAGTTGAAAAACAAACTGAAATCTTTTAGGTGAAGGGAAGTAAAAATAAAAAAATAAAATAATATGGTTGCATAAGTGGGCACACCCTTAAAATAATACTTTAATTAAGCAACTTTTGATTTTATTACAGCACTCAGTCTTTTGGGGTATGAGTCTATCAGCATGTCACATCTTGACTTTGCAAAAACACTGCAGTGCACTGCCCTCTTCAGATCACTAAAACAGATTTTGGATTGGATTCAGGCCTGGGCTCTGGCTGGGCCATTCCAAAACTTTAATCTTCTTCTGGTGAAGCCATTCCTTTGTTGATTTGGATGTATGCTTTGGGTCACTGTCATGCTGAAAGATGAAGTTCCTCTTCATAGAAGCCTGAAGGTTTTGTGCCAATATTCACTGGTATTTGGAACTGTTCATAATTCCCTCTACCTTGAAAAAGGCCCCAATTCCAGCTGAAGAAAAACAGCCCCAAAGCATGATGCTGCCACCACCATGATTCACTGTGGGTATGGTGTTCTTTTGGTGATATGCAGTGTTGTTTTTGCGCCAAACATATGTTTTGGAATTATTGCCAAAAAGTTCAACCTTGGTTTCATCAGACCATAACACCTTTTCTCACATGCTTTTGGGAGACTTCAGAAAATGCTTCCGTCTTGCCGTCTACCCCAAAGCCCAAACATATGAAGAATACGGGAGATTGTTGTCACATGTACTACACAGCCAGTACTTGCCAGATATTCCTGCAGCTCCTTTAATGTTGCTGTAGGCCTCTTGGTTGCCTCCCAGACCAGTTTTCTTCTAGTCTTTTCATCAATATTGGAGGGACATCCAGTTCTTGGTAATGTCACTGTTGTGACATATTTTCTCCACTTGATGTGTTCCATGGTATATCTAATGCCTTGGAAATTCTTTTGTACCCTTCTCCTGACTGATACCTTTTAACAATAAGATCCCTCTGATGCTTTGGAAGCTCTCTGCGGACCATGGCTTTTGTGTAGGACGCGACTAAGAAAATGTCAGGAAAGACCTACTAGAACAGCTGAACTTTATTCGGGGTTAATCAGAGGCACTTTAAATTATGGCAGGTGTGTGATGACTCTTATTTAACATGGTTTTGAATGTGATTGCTTAATTCTGAACACAGCTACATACCCAGTTATAAGAGGGTGTGCACTTATGCAACCACATTATTTTAGTTTTATTTTGTTTTTTTTGTCCTCAGACCAGATGCATGCTCCCAGTAAATTGTATATGCCAGCAGTATGGCTAAACATGTGTCCTCAGACCAGGTGCATGCTCCCAGTAAATTGTGTATGCTAGCAGTATGGCTAAACATGTGTCCTCAGTAGTGATGTCGCGAACCTAAAATTTTCGGTTCGCGAACGGCGGACTCGAACTTCCGGTATTGGTCGCGAACGCGCGAACCGCGCGAACCTCCATTGAATTCAATAGGCAGGCGAACTTTAAAACCTACAAGGACTCTTTCTGGCCACAATAGTGATGGAAAAGTTGTTTCAAGGGTACTAACACCTGGACTGTCGCATGCTGGAGGGGGATCCCTGGCAAAACTCCCATGGAAAATACATAGTTTATGCAGAGTCTGCTTTTAAGCCATAATGGGCCTAAATCAACTAACATTCCCAAAGTGGCTTTCTCAAAACATCCCGGACAGAAGATAGATTGATAGATAGGATAGATAGATATACATAGATTGATAGTTAGATAGAATCGATAGAAGAGAAATAGATAGATTTGTTAGCTATATAATTACCCTAATAAAGTCTAATAATTAAACATACGTTCTTGGACCCAACTAGCTTGTGTTAATTAGTACTTTTCTTAGCACTTTAATCCCTGTTCCCCCCCCCCCTATCGGGGGTGTTCTATATGGCCTGCCTGATTACCCTGAAAAAATATAATAATAAGACATGCGGTCTGGTACCCATTTTAACTAGGTTGTGTTTTAAGTACTACCATTCTTATCACTTTAATCTCTGTAACTCCCCCTATTTGGTGAGGTCTATACGGCCTGGATGATTACCCATACAAAATATAATAATAAGACATCTGCTCTTGGTCTGCAACCCATGGTAACTATGTTGTGTTAATTAGTAATGTCCTTCACATTTTAATAGCTGTTACTCATACTCACCCTATCGGTGGAGGTCTATATGGCCTGCATGATTACCCTTACAAAATATAATAACCAAACATATGCTCTGGGACCCATGGTAAGTAGGTTGTGTTAAGTAGTACTGTTCTTTGCAGTTTAATACCTGTTACAACACCAAATGGTGGCAGGTCTATCTGGCCTTCATGATTAGCTGCACCCAAACCCAAAAAAAAGCCGAGTGGTCTTAGACTAACACCCATGGCTAACTCGGTTGTTTCAATTAGTACTATTCTTAGCACTTTCATCCCTGTTACGGGTAGTCTACATAGCCATCATGATTAGCCGAACAAAATACTACAATCCAACCTTTGCTCAGTCTTCATAGGCCCTTCATTGGCTTTATTTTGATAGTACAGTTCTTATTATTTTTATAGCTGATACAACACCGAATGGTGGCAGCTCTATATGGCCTGCATGATTAGCCGCACCTAATACAAAAATAAATCCAAGCGGTCTTGGATTAACACCCATGGCTAACTCTGTTGTTTCAAGTAGTACTATTCTTAGCACTTTCATCTCATCATCCCTGTTACTTCCAGGACTCTCGGTGGTGGTCTACATGGCCTTCATGATTAGCCTAACCAAATACTACAATCCAACCTTGGCTCAGTCTTCATAAGGCCCTTCATTGGCTGTATTTTGGTAGTACTGTTCTTATTAGTTTAATAGCTGATACGACACCGAATAGTGGCAGCTCTATATGGCCTGCATGAATAGCTGCACCCAAAGCCAAAAAAAAGCCAAGCGGTCTTGCACTAACACCCATGGCTAACTCTGTAGTTTCAAGTTCTACTATTCTTAGCTCTTTCATCTCATCCCTGTTACTTCCAGGACTCTCAGTGGTGGTGGTCTACATGGCCATCATGATTACCCTCACCAAAATATAACAACAATACGTGCGTGCAGGGAACCATGGTAAGCTTACTTCCTTTCGCAAAATCGAGTATAACAGTTGCAGGCAGAGGTTCTGACCCTGCATTATGGCTGCACCTCTCCCTAAAAGAGGCATGCGTTACAGAGTCTGTGGGCATGTATGCAAAGAGCTGGCCTGCCTAAAAAGAGGAGCAAGGCTGTACAGGTTGTTCTCCTTCAGCCGTTTTATACGCTGTCCCACTGCCACGACCCTCAACAACCACAACAGAATGAAACACCACATATGCCATCCTTTTGAACAACAGAGTACAGGTATGGCATTGATTTTAGTTACACGGCGATATTTATTATGAAACGTGAAATTGAAAACAAAAACATGATTGGACACCAAGTACAGTACAGGTCGTTCTCCTTCGGCCTTTTTAGAATAGAGTTCTGGACCCCCAACAAAAACAACAGCAGGAAAGAGGACATATGGCATCCTTTTGAACAATAGATGACAGGTAAGGCATAGATTTTACAAAGCCATAAATAATTTTTTTGCAACTGTGAAATAAAAAAAAAACATTGATTGGACACCCAGCACACTTCTTTATCCTTAGGCCTTTTTATAAGAGGCTCCCGGAGCCTCAACTGAAACAACAGCATGAAAGAGGACATATGGCATCCTTGTGAACAATTGAATACAGTTAAGGCATTGATTTTAGAATCCCAGAGATCATTTATATGACCCGGAAATAGAAAAAAACATTGATTGGACACCCAGTACACTTCTTTATCCTTAGGCCTTTTTATAAGAGGCTCCCGGAGCCTCAACAGAAAAAACATTATGAAAGAGGACATATGTCATCCTTTTGAATAATAGATTACAGGAAAGGCATTGATTTTAGAATCCCAGAGATCATTTATATGACCCGGAAAATAGAAAAAAACATTGATTAGACACCCAGTACACTTATTTATTCTTAGGCCTTTTTAATAAGAGGGTCCCGGAGCCTCAACCGAAACAACAGCATGAAAGAGGAGATATGTCATCCTTTTGAATAATAGATTACAGGAAAGGCATTGATTTTAGAATCCCAGAGATCATTTATATGACCCGAGAAATAGAAAAAATCATTGATTAGACACCCAGTACACTTATTTATTCTTAGGCCTTTTTAATAAGAGGGTCCCGGAGCCTCAACTGAAACAACAGCATGAAAGAGGACATATGTCATCCTTTTGAATTATAGATTAAAGGAAAGGCATTGATTTTAGAAACCCACAGATCATTATTTGCAACCGTGAAATAGAAAAAAACATTGATTAGACACCCAGTACACTTATTTTTCCTCAGGCCTTTTTAAGAAGAGGGTCCCGGAGCCTCAACCGAAACAACAGCATGAAAGAGGACATATGTCATCCTTTTGAATAATAGATTACAGGAAAGGCATTGATTTTAGAATCCCAGAGATCATTTATATGACCCGGGAAATAGAAAAAATCATTGATTAGACACCCAGTACACTTATTTTTCCTCAGGCCTTTTTAATAAGAGGGTCCCGGAGCCTCAACCGAAACAACAGCATGAAAGAGGAGATATGTCATCCTTTTGAATAATAGATTACAGGAAAGGCATTGATTTTAGAATCCCAGAGATCATTTATATGACCCGGGAAATACAAAAAATCATTGATTAGACACCCAGTACACTTATTTATTCTTAGGCCTTTTTAATAAGAGGGTCCCGGAGCCTCAACCGAAACAACAGCATGAAAGAGGACATATGTCATCCTTTTGAATAATAGATTACAGGAAAGGCATTGATTTTAGAATCCCAGAGATCATTTATATGACCCGGGAAATAGAAAAAAACATTGATTAGACAACCAGTACACTTATTTATCCTCAGGCCTTTTTAATAAGAGGGTCCCGGAGCCTCAACCGAAACAACAGCATGAAAGAGGACATATGTCATCCTTTTGAATAATAGATTACAGGAAAGGCATTGATTTTAGAATCCCAGAGATCATTTATATGACCCGGGAAATAGAAAAAATCATTGATTAGACACCCATTACACTTATTTATTCTTAGGCCTTTTTAATAAGAGGGTCCCGGAGCCTCAACCGAAACAACAGCATGAAAGAGGACATATGTCATCCTTTTGAATAATAGATTACAGGAAAGGCATTGATTTTAGAATCCCAGAGATCATTTATATGACCCGGGAAATAGAAAAAAACATTGATTAGACACCAAGTACACTTATTTATCCTCAGGCCTTTTTAATAAGAGGGTCCCGGAGCCTCAACCAAAACAACAGCATGAAAGAGGACATATGTCATCCTTTTGAATAATAGATTACAGGAAAGGCATTGATTTTAGAAACCCAGAGATCATTTATATGACCCGGGAAATAGAAAAAATCATTGATTAGACAACCAGTACACTTATTTATTCTTAGGCCTTTTAATAAGAGGGTCCCGGAGCCTCAACCGAAACAACAGCATGAAAGAGGACATATGTCATCCTTTTGAATAATAGATTACAGGAAAGGCATTGATTTTAGAATCCCAGAGATCATTTATATGACCCGGGAAATAGAAAAAAACATTGATTAGACACCCAGTACACTTATTTATCCTCAGGCCTTTTTAATAAGAGGGTCCCGGAGCCTCAACCGAAACAACAGCATGAAAGAGGACATATGTCATCCTTTTGAATTATAGATTACAGGAAAGGCATTGATTTTAGAAACCCACAGATCATTATTTGCAACCGTGAAATAGAAAAAAACATTGATTAGACACCCAGTACACTTATTTTTCCTCAGGCCTTTTTAAGAAGAGGGTCCCGGAGCCTCAACCGAAACAACAGCATGAAAGAGGACATATGTCATCCTTTTGAATAATAGATTACAGGAAAGGCATTGATTTTAGAATCCCAGAGATCATTTATATGACCCGGGAAATAGAAAAAAACATTGATTAGACACCCAGTACACTTATTTATCCTCAGGCCTTTTTAATAAGAGGGTCCCGGAGCCTCAACCGAAACAACAGCATGAAAGAGGACATATGTCATCCTTTTGAATTATAGATTACAGGAAAGGCATTGATTTTAGAAACCCACAGATCATTATTTGCAACCGTGAAATAGAAAAAAACATTGATTAGACACCCAGTACACTTATTTTTCCTCAGGCCTTTTTAAGAAGAGGGTCCCAGAGCCTCAACCGAAACAACAGCATGAAAGAGGACATATGTTATCCTTTTGAATAATAGATTACAGGAAAGGCATTGATTTTAGAATCCCAGAGATCATTTATATGACCCGGGAAATAGAAAAAATCATTGATTAGACACCCAGTACACTTATTTATTCTTAGGCCTTTTTAATAAGAGGGTCCCGGAGCCTCAACCGAAACAACAGCATGAAAGAGGAGATATGTCATCCTTTTGAATAATAGATTACAGGAAAGGCATTGATTTTAGAATCCCAGAGATCATTTATATGACCCGGGAAATAGAAAGAAACATTGATTAGACACCCAGTACACTTATTTATCCTCAGGCCTTTTTAATAAGAGGGTCCCGGAGCCTCAACTGAAACAACAGCATGAAAGAGGACATATGTCATCCTTTTGAATTATAGATTACAGGAAAGGCATTGATTTTAGAAACCCACAGATCATTATTTGCAACCGTGAAATAGAAAAAAACATTGATTAGACACCCAGTACACTTATTTTTCCTCAGGCCTTTTTAATAAGAGGGTCCCGGAGCCTCAACCAAAACAACAGCATGAAAGAGGACATATCTCATCCTTTTGAATAATAGATTACAGGAAAGGCATTGATTTTAGAAACCCACAGATCATTATTTGCAACCGTGAAATAGAAAAAAACATTGATTAGACACCCACTTATTTTTCCTCAGGACTTTTTAATAAGAGGGTCCCGGAGCCTCAACCGAAACAACAGCATGAAAGAGGACATATGTCATCCTTTTGAATAATAGATTACAGGAAAGGCATTGATTTTAGAATCCCAGAGATCATTTATATGACCCGGGAAATAGAAAAAAACATTGATTAGACACCCAGTACACTTATTTATCCTCAGGCCTTTTTAATAAGAGGGTCCCGGAGCCTCAACCGAAACAACAGCATGAAAGAGGACATATGTCATCCTTTTGAATAATAGATTACAGGAAAGGCATTGATTTTAGAATCCCAGAGATCATTTATATGACCCGGGAAATAGAAAAAAACATTGATTAGACACCCAGTACACTTATTTATCCATAGGCCTTTTTAGCAGAGGCTCCAGGACCCTCAACAAAAACAAGAGCAGGGAGGTGGGCATAGGAGTACAAT
Organism: Bombina bombina; assembly: GCF_027579735.1. Taxonomy (NCBI): domain Eukaryota; kingdom Metazoa; phylum Chordata; class Amphibia; order Anura; family Bombinatoridae; genus Bombina; species Bombina bombina. Next base: position 412,288,921 of record NC_069502.1, read on the forward strand.
GGAGTGTGACAATAATAATGTGAAGGGGAAGATTGCGGAGTTGTGGCATTTTAATTTTGTTATCGTGGGAAGTACTTGCAATGACCTTGCTCTGGTGAATCCATATTGCAAATGTGTTTTTTAAGGCACTGTTTGTCTATTTTTTGAATATCAGCATTTGGTAATTGAAGCTCAACTTAAGGCTGGTGAGAACCGACCTTTCTTCTGGCTGTTTGCAAATGTTGTGGCTCTGGACAAACATGTGAATAAGGGGCCATCAGCCATATTCTGCACGCAACCCCTTTGATGATTGATGATAAACATGTGTCACCTGCAATCAGAGCCCGTTACTTCTGTCTAAATCATCTTCCTGGTATGGACAGGCCACTGTTTCCCACAGCAAGTCCGAAGCTTGAACTACAAGATTGTCTTGAGTATGGTAGGAAACCAAAGTTTATTTAATTCTGTACTATCACCACAAAAGCTGAACTTCTTGAACCAAGGAAAATGCAAGCAATTTCATGTGCTTCTGGATGACAAGGAAGTCCTGTCCTGTGGTGCACAGAGATGGAGAGGATTTTGGGCCTTCCTGTACACTACCCAGATGTCTCCAACATCACCAGAAACACAAGACAGCGACTCTTGGGAAGTTCCTGGAGTGTTCCGGTAGCCATCTCTTTGCGCCCCGAAAGGAATACTTTATCAGTGTTTTTGTATACATCCGACAACAGCTTCGGAGACTGTGGTGACGCACATGTTATTTACTGTTCTTCCAGCTGTGGCAATATCAATTGGCATTAAAAAGGTAAGATTTGGGGGGGCGGAGCCTATAGCTGTTGCGGTAGGACGTGTGTTTGAGGAGCTCCAGGTCTTACAATTTACTTTGGAGTTAGTTTTCAACCTTAATTTAATTTTCTTTTTGGGATTCATAGTCACACTTTCTGGGGCTATCCAAGAGGAGCCTGGTAAAAGCACTAGTCACCCCTTATATCAACGGGTATGGAGACCTGTTTTTTGCGTTTCCAATATGGCGCCGGACACCAAACTAATCCTGAATGAAAAAAAAGGTAAGATTTGGACTAGTGACGCACATTTTATGCACACTGTGGCAATTGCAATTTGCATTAAAAAGAATCTGCTAACAACCACTACCTACGACCACACCTGACTCCTGAAGTTATGCTTCAGTTATTAACTCAAGTTAAACTAATTTTTTTTTTTTTTTATTATGCTCAGCAGATTAAAAACATACCATTCTTCTAGTCATATCACACGACATGTCAAAATGCTGCATGGAAAATGGCAGTGTGCAAAGTCATAATCTTAGTGAACCTATAAGTGCATTACATTTTCTAAAATAAACAAAAATACAGAGAAAAAAAAAAAAAAAAAAAGGAAAGAGGACATATGGCATCCTTTTGAACAATAGATTACATTTAAGGCATTGATTTGAGAAACCCAGAGATAATTTGTTGCAACCGGGAAATCTAAAAAAAAATGGATTAGACACCCAGTACACTTCTTTATCCTTATGCCTTATTAGCAGAGGCTCCAGGACCCTCAACAAAACCAGCAGCAGGAAAGAGGACATATGGCATCCTTTAGAAAAATAGATTTCTGGAAAGGCATTGATTTTAGAAACACAGAGATCATTAGTTGCAACTGTGAAATCTAAAAAAACTTAGATTATACACCCAGTACACTTCTTTATCCTTAGGCCTTTTTAGCAGAGGCTCCAGGACCCTCCACAAAACCAGCAGCATGAAAGAGGACATATGGCATCCTTTTGAAAATTAGATTACATGAAAGGCATTGATTTTAGAAACCCAGAGATCATTAGTTGCAACCGTGAAATCTAAAAAACATAGATTATACACCCAGTACACTTCTTTATCCTTAGGCCTTTTTATAAGAGGCTCCCGGAGCCTCAACAGAAACAACAGCATAAAAGAGGATATATGGCATCCTTGTGACTAATAGATTACAGGAAAGGCATTGATTTTAGAAACCCTGGGATAATTTGTTGCAACCGTGAAATCTAAAAAAAGATTGATTAGACACCCAGTACACTTATTTATCCTTAGGTCTTTTTTTAGCAGAGGCTCCAGGACCCTCCACAAAACCAGCAGCAGGAAAGAGGACATATGTCATCCTTTTGAAAATTAGATTACAGGAAAGGCATTGATTTTAGAAACACAGAGATCATTAGTTGCAACCGTGAAATCTAAAAAAACATAGATTATACACCCAGTACACTTCTTTATCCTTAGGCCTTTTTATAAGAGGCTCCCGGAGCCTCAACAGAAACAACAGCATGAAAGAGGACATATGGCACCCTTGTGACTAATAGATTACAGGAAAGGCATTGATTTTAGAAACCCTGGGATAATTTGTTGCAACCGTGAAATCTAAAAAAAGATTGATTAGACACCCAGTACACTTATTTATCCTTAGGCCTTTTTTTAGCAGAGGCTACAGGACCCTCCACAAAACCAGCAGCAGGAAAGAGGACATATGTCATCCTTTTGAAAATTAGATTACAGGAAAGGCATTGATTTTAGAAACCCAGAGATAATTTGTTGCAACCGGGAATTTGAATCAAACAAATGATTCGATGGACACCCAGTACACTTCTTTCTCCTTCGGCCTTTTTATAAGAGGGTCCAGGACCCTCAAACAAAATACCAGCAGGAAAGAGAACATATGGCATCCTTTTGAACAATAGAGTACTGGTACAGCATTGATTTTACAAACCCAGAGATAATTTTGGTCAAATGTAAAATAGAAAAAAAAATTGAGTGGACACCCAGTACACCTCTTTCTCCTTAGGCCTTTTTATAAGAGGGTCCAGGACCCTCAAACAAAATACCAGCAGGAAAGAGAACATATGGCATCCTTTTGAACAATAGAGTACTGGTACGGCATTGATTTTAGAAACCCACAGATAATTTTTTTGAAAAGTGAAATAGCCCCAAAAACCATGCTTGGACTCCCACTCCAGGTCGTTCTCCTTCAGCTTTTTTTATAAGAGGGTCCAGCACCCTCAACAGAAACTACTGCAGGAAACACCACTACATATGCCATCCTTTTGCACAAGCGAGTACAGGTATGGCATCCATTTTAGAAACCCAGAGATAATTGAGAGGAACCAGGAACATTTTTCTAAAAATTTGATGGGCCACCCATTACAGGTTGTTCTCCTTCAGCCTTTTTATACCATGGGCCACGACCCGCAACAGGCACAACAGCATGAAACACCACATATGCCACCCTTTTGCACAATAGAGTACAGGTATGGCATAGATGGAACACGGAGATAATTTAGAGCAACCAAGAGACGGATAAAGATGCTTGGTCGGTCCTCCTCCTTCAAATTTGTGGCATTTTGCGTTCAATTTAATGGTCCACCAGATATGAGTGGTTTGCTAATGCTAAGTTGTACAATTCGTAACAGTTTAATCACTAGTGTTATGTGCCTTATTTTTTTTATTTGAGCTTTGTACCCACAGAGCTGCAGCAGAGGTCAGAAAAATTAGGAATGTACAAATGACTGAAAAAATTGGGTATTGTTGTAGCAACTGCTGTAGCAGCGGCCAGAAAAATTGATGTTTGTAAAAAATTTAAAAAGTGCCATAAAAGCTTGTGGCTTGAACACTAGTTGTTGGCGGATAAGTCAAGCAAGTATTCCGGCTTTATAACCAAAAAAAAAGGCCAGCCTGTGTACCAGTTGTAGCCCAAGCCAGCTCATCTCATCATCAGGCCTTTTTTATTCAAATGTATCACCCAATGTCAGTCCCTTCGGGATCCAGCCCTCATTTATTTTTATAAAAGTGAGATAGTCAAGGCTTTTTTGACCTAGGCGACTTGTCGTCTCAGTGACAAAACCTCCTGCTGCACTGAAAGTCCTTTCGGACAGGACACTTGAAGCGGGGCAGGCCAGAAGCTCCATTGCAAATTGGGATAGCTCAGGCCACAAGTCCAGCCTGCACACCCAGTAGTCAAGGGGTCCATCGCTCCTGAGAGTGTCGAGATCCGCAGTTAAAGCTAGGTAGTCTGTTACCTGTCGGTTGAGTCTTTCTCTAAGGCTGGATCCCGAAAGGCTCTGATAGTGCATGGGAGTTAAAAAGGTACGCATGTCCTCCATCAACAAGACGTCAGGAAAGCATCCGGTCCTTGCCGCCGTGGTCGTGGGAGGAGGAGGAGGATTAATTTCATCTCTTCCCCTGTTACATTCCAGTGGTGCTGTGACATCACCCTTATACGCTGTGTAAAGCATAGTTTTTAATTTATTATGAAAATGCTCCATCCTTTCCGACTTGCGGGAATTTGGTAACATTTCAGGCACTTTATGCTTATACCGGGGGTCGAGGAGTGGGGACACCCAGTACAGGTCGTTCTCCTTCAGCTTTTTTATACGAGGGTCCCTCAACAGGCACGACAGCATGAAAGACCCCATTTGAACAAGGTTGGATGCCGAGCTAATCATGTCCCGTTCCTCCTCCTCACTGATCTCACTGATGGTATCTTCTTCCCCCCAGCCACGTACAACACCACGGGTACCATAGAGGTGACAACAACGAGCACCCTGGGATGCCTGTTGTGCTCGGTCTTCCTCCTCCTCCTCCTCCTCAAAGCCACATTCCTCCTCTTCCTCACAATCCTCTTCCTGCATTGCCGCAGGTCCAGCAAGCGATGCTGATTCGGCTGTTTGTGGGGGTGATGGACACCACAACTCTCCCGCTTCCTCTTCACGCTCATCTACTGCCTGATCCAGCACTCTTCGCAGGGCACGCTCCAGGAAGAAAACAAATGGTATGATGTCGCTGATGGTGCCTTCGGTACGACTGACAAGGTTTGTCACCTCCTCAAAAGGACGCATGAGCCTACAGGCATTGCGCATGAGCGTCCAGTAATTTGGAAAAAATATCCCCAGCTCCCCAGAGGCTGGCCTAGCACCCCGGTCATACAAATACTCATTAACAGCTTTTTCTTGTTGTAGCAGGCGGTCAAACATTAGGAGTGTTGAATTCCACCGTGTCGGGCTGACGCAAATCAAGCGCCTCACTGGCAGGTTGTTTCGACGCTGGATATCGGACAAGTGCGCCATGGCCATGTAGGAACGCCTGAAATGGCCACACACCTTCCTGGCCTGCTTCAGGACGTCCTGTAAGCCTGGGTACTTATGGACAAATCGTTGTACAATTAGATTACACACATGTGCCATGCACGGCACATGTGTCAACTTGCCCAATTTCAATGCCGCAACCAAATTACTTCCATTGTCAGAAACAACCTTGCCAATCTCCAGTTGCTGCGGAGTCAGCCACTGATCCACCTGTGCGTTCAGGGCAGTCAGGAGTGCTGGTGCGGTGTGACTCTCCGCTTTCAGGCAAGTCAACCCCAAGACGGCGTGACACTGACGTACCCGGGATGTAGCATAGTACCTGGGGAGCTGGGGGGGTGCCATAGATGTGGAGCAAGACGCAGAAGTTGAAGAGGACTCAGCCGAGGAAGAGGTTATGGAAGAGGATGGAGTAGGAGGAGTAGAGGAGGTAGCAGCAGGCCTGCCTGCAAGTCGTGGCGGTGTCACCAACTCTTCTGCAGAGCCACGCATTCCATGCTTGTCAGAAGTCAGCAGGTTTACCCAATGCGCAGTGTAGGTGATATACCTGCCCTGACCATGCTTTGCAGACCAGCTATCCGTGGTCATATGGACCCTTGCCCCACCGCTGTGTGCCAGACATGCCATAACTTCCTTTCTCACAACAGAGTACAGGTTTGGGATTGCCTTTTGTGAAAATAAATTTCTGCCAGGTACCTTCCACTGCGGTGTCCCAATAGATACAAATTTTTTGAAAGCATCAGACTCCACCAGCTTGTATGGTAAAAGCTGGCGGGCTAAGAGTTCAGACAAGCCAGCTGTCAGACGCCAGGCAGATGACCAGGAACTGCTACGTAAGAGAGACTGAGTGGAGGATGGTTGAGAGGGGGCAAGGAGGACAGCACTGGTTGACGTGGCTGAAGATGCTGGAGCAGGAGGAGGAGGGCGGCTTTCACTTTGTGTGCTGCTTCTACTCATGTGTTCTTCCCATCGGCCTTTGTGATGGGAGACCATGTGCCTTCGCAAAGCAGTTGTACCTAGGTGGCTGTTGGACTTCCCACGGCTCAGTTTCTTTTGGCACAGGTTGCAAATGGCATCGCTGTTGTCAGAGGCAGACACACAAAAAAAATGCCACACTGCTGAGCTCTGCAATGACGGCATTCTGGTGATGGCAACAGCATGCGTTGATGGGCGTCGGCGTGCTGTCTGGCTGACCCCTGGTGACGATGCATGCTGTCTAACTGTGCCACTAGCTCCTTGAGATGACCTCCCCATGCTTCCAAATCGTCTCCTCCTCCTCTCTGTCTCCCCATCTGAACTTTCCCCCTCTTCTTCTTCTCTTCTAGCAGGCACCCACGTGACATCCAACGACACATCGTCATCAACCGCTTCACTTGTATCTGAAACATCAAGAAAGGAAGCAGCAGCGGGTACAACATCATCATCATCATCACACCATACCTCCATGTCGGTAATGCTGCCTGACTGAGACTGATCACTATTATCTACATCCTCTGTCAATGATGGTTGCGCATCAATAATTTCTTCCAAAGGATGTGTCAATAACTCCTGTGACAGATCAAGTGAAGCGGCTGTGGTGCTAGTGTTGGTGGTGGCGACAGGCGGGGGAGTGGCACTGGTCACTTGAGACCTGCCCAAAGCACAGCTGGACGTAGATGGTGCGTCAAGGTTAGGAGGACTAGCAGCAGAAGCTGAAGAAGATTGGGTGTCCTGTGTTAGCCATTCAACTAGGTCCTCCTCAGAAGTTTTCGCGTCCCCCCTGGCACCCGGCGTCTGAACAATGTGCATATTTGTAGGGTCTAAAGGAATCACAGCACCATGACCACGACCACGGAACCTGCGGGGTGGCCTGCCTCTGCCTGTCATTTTTTTTTAAATGGACACTAACAATACTATTACACCAATTGAGTGGTGGCACTGTGAAAGTGGGCACAGTATACGCTGTGAGACTGACAACAACAAAAAAGACAGATGTTTTAAAAATCACAAATTGTTAGTTTTTTAAAATATTACAAGTACTGTGACAACATGTATGATTGTTTGGCACTAGTTGGCAAATGGGCCTGTCTGGCACACACGCTGGGAGAAAGGAAACTGCAATTCAATGGCACTAGGAGACTTAAGAATCACAGTCAAAACAGTTATGATTAACAGAAATTCCAATCCTGTTACAATAAATATGATTGGTGGCACTAATTGGCTAGTTGGGACTGGCACACAGGCAGGCAGGCAGGAGGAAAATGCAATTCAAGGAGGGCACTAGTAGACTGCAGATTGACAGTCAAAACAGTGATGATTGACAAATTTTGCAATACTGTTAAAATAAATATGATTGCTGGCACTAATTGGATAGTTGGGCCTGGCACACAGGCTGGCAGGCAGTAGAAAAGTGCAATTCAATGGCACGAGCAAACTGAGGATTAAGATCAACAATCAAATTTTTTTAATTTTAATTAGTAACTATACTGTGACAACAATTATGATTGGTGTAAATAGTTGGCAAGACGGCCTGGCACAAAAGGCTGGCAGGCAGGAGGTAGATGCAATTCAAGGACACTAGGAGACTGATTACTGACAGTCAAAACAGTGATGATTGACAAGTTTTGCAATACTGTTAAAAGAAATATGATTGCTGGCAACAATTGGCTAGGTGGGCCTGGCTCACAGCAGGCTGCAAGGCAGGAGGAAAGTGCTATTCAATGGCACCAGCAAACTGAGGATTCACAACAACTATTACCAAAAAATTTAATTTTTAATTATTAAGAATACTGTCACAACAAATATGATTGGTGTAAATATTTTTCAAGTAGGCCTGACACACAGGTTTGGAAGGCTGTAGAAAAGTGCAATTCTAGGGCACGAGCAAACTGAGGATTAAGATCATCAACAATCAAGAATTTTTTAATTTTAATTAGTAACTATACTGTGACAAAAAATTATGATTGGTGTAAATAGTTGGCAAGACGGCCTGGCACAAAAGGCTGGCAGGCAGGAGGTAGATGCAATTCAAGGACACTAGGAGACTGATTACTGACAGTCAAAACAGTGATGATTGACAATTTTTGCAATACTGTTAAAAGAAATATGATTGCTGGCAACAATTGGCTAGGTGGGCCTGGCTCACAGCAGGCTGCAAGGCAGGAGGAAAGTGCTATTCAATGGCACCAGCAAACTGAGGATTCACAACAACTATTACCAAAAATTTTAATTTTTAATTATTAAGAATACTGTGACAACAAATATGATTGGTGTAAATATTTTTCAAGTAGGCCTGGCACACAGGCTTGGAAGGCTGTAGAAAAGTGCAATTCTAGGGCACGAGCAAACTGAGGATTAAGATCATCAACAATCAAGATTTTTTTAATTTTAATTAGTAACTATACTGTGACAAAAAATTATGATTGGTGTAAATAGTTGGCAAGACGGCCTGGCACAAAAGGCTGGCAGGCAGGAGGTAGATGCAATTCAAGGACACTAGGAGACTGATTACTGACAGTCAAAACAGTGATGATTGACAATTTTTGCAATACTGTTAAAAGACATATGATTGCTGGCAACAAATGGCTAGGTGGGCCTGGCTCACAGCAGGCTGCAAGGCAGGAGGAAAGTGCTATTCAATGGCACCAGCAAACTGAGGATTCACACCAACTATTACCAAAAATTTAAATTTTAATTATTAAGAATACTGTCACAACAAATATGATTGGTGTAAATATTTTTCAAGTAGGCCTGGCACACAGTCTTGCAAGGAAGTAAAAACGTGCAATTCTAGGGCACGAGCAAACTGAGGATTAAGATCATCAACAATCAAGAATTTTTTAATTTTAATTAGTAACTATACTGTGACAACAATTATGATTGGTGTAAATAGTTGGCAAGACGGCCTGGCACAAAAGGCTGGCAGGCAGGAGGTAAATGCAATTCAAGGACACTAGGAGACTGATTACTGACAGTCAAAACAGTGATGATTGACAATTTTTGCAATACTGTTAAAAGAAATATGATTGCTGGCAATAATTGGCTAGGTGGGCCGGGCACACAGCAGGCTGCAAGGCAGGAGGAAAGTGCAATTCACTGGCACCAGCAAACTGAGGATTCACAACAACTATTAACAAAATTTTTAATTTTTAATTACTAAGAATACTGTGACAACAAATATGATTGGTGTAAATATTTTTCAAGTAGGCCTGGCACACAGGCTTGGAAGGCAGTAGAAAAGTGCAATTCTAGGGCACGAGCAAACTGAGGATTAAGATCATCAACAATCAAGAATTTTTTAATTTTAATTAGTAACTATACTGTGACAAAAAATTATGATTGGTGTAAATAGTTGGCAAGACGGCCTGGCACAAAAGGCTGGCAGGCAGGAGGTAGATGCAATTCAAGGACACTAGGAGACTGATTACTGACAGTCAAAACAGTGATGATTGACAATTTTTGCAATACTGTTAAAAGAAATATGATTGCTGGCAACAATTGGCTAGGTGGGCCTGGCTCACAGCAGGCTGCAAGGCAGGAGGAAAGTGCTATTCAATGGCACCAGCAAACTGAGGATTCTCAACAACTATTACCAAAATTTTTAATTTTTAATTATTAAGAATACTGTGACAACAAATATGATTGGTGTAAATATTTTTCAAGTAGGCCTGGCACACAGGCTTGGAAGGCAGTAGAAAAGTGCAATTCTAGGGCACGAGCAAACTGAGGATTAAGATCAACAATCAAATTTTTTTTTAATTTTAATTAGTAACTATACTGTCTGTGACAACAATTATGATTGGTGTAAATAGTTGGCTAGACGGCCTGGCACAAAAGGCTGGCAGTGGCAGGCAGGAGGTAAATGCAATTCAATGGCACTAGGAGACTGAATATTTGCAGTCCAAAAAATTATGATTTTTATTTTTTATATACTGTTACAAGAATTGTGATTGGTGCCACTAATTGGCTAGTTGGGCCTGGCACACAGGCTGGCAGATATGAGTCGTGGATGGTAGGTAGGGCAGCAATTTAACACAGTATGCTGTGTAAGTGACAAAAACACAGGCCTGATAGAAAATTAAGTTAGATTACACTAGCAAAATATTTTAAAATTTTAGATTTTAATATTAAAATTATGTTAAGAAGTGCAATGCACATATGACTATGAGTGGTCGCACTGGCTGGCTGCTACGTAGGGCAGCAATTAACAACAGTATGCTGTGTAAGTCAGATAGACAGTTAGACACAGGCCTGATAGAAAATAAAATTAGATTACACTAGCATAATGATTTAAAGACTTTTTTTTGGCAATTTAAAGAAAAAGGTTAAGCACATACATATGAGTCGTGGCTGATAGCCTTGGAAGGGCAGCTATTAAAAACAGTAGGCTCTGTAAGTCAGATACACACACGCCTGATAGAAAATACTATTAGATTACACTAGAAAAATGATTGAAATTATTTTTTTGGGGGGGGAATTAAAAAAAGGTTAAACACATATGAGTCGTGGCTCATAGACTAGGGAGGGCAGCAAGTAAACACAGTAGGCTCTGTATGTCAGCAAAACACACAGGCCGGATAGAAAATTATATTAGATTACACTAGCAAACAAATTTAAACTTTTTTTTTTTTTAATATTAAAATTAAGGTGAAGAAGAATAGATATGAGTGCTGGGTGGCTGCCTGGCACAGACCAATTAACTAAAAGACTGAAAAAAAATGAGGTATATTAATGCTGAGTGAGCCTGACAGACACAGGCCTGATAGTAAATGTAATTAGATTACACTAGCAAAATATATATATATATATTTTTTTTTAATTTAAAATAATGTTATAAACGGATATTAACACTGGTGGCTGCTGGCTGGCACAGAGCAATGAACCAGAGTATATGCTGTGTGACACTTGCCTGATAGAAAATGAAAAAAAATTACACTAGAAAAATAATTAAATTTTTTGGTTAGTTAAATTTAAACTAATGTTGTTAGGGAGATATCAGTGGTGGCAGTAGTGACAGCATATGCTGTGAGACTTAAACACACAGCCTGAAAGCCAGGCAAATGCTAATAAAAAAAAAATGAAAAAAAAAAAAAACGGCACAAAATATAGCCCTAAAAAGGGCTTTTTGGGGTGCTGTGCTTGCAGCAGAGATGAGTGGAGTCCTTCTGGACTGTAAATACACTAGCCTAGCTATGTTTTTCCTATTAATGTCAGGAGCAAAAACACAACACGTCCTCTCATTAAGAAAGCAAGGTCGTTATGAGTCTAAAATGGCGGATTCCGAGTAGCTGGGAGGGTCTGTGAGGGAGTGTCTGATGTTGATTGGCTCTAATGTGTCAGGCGGCTGTGACATAAAGGGTCAAAGTTTCCACAATGATGACACATAGGGGCGGATCGAACATCGCCATGTGTTCACCCACAAACGCGAACGCGAACAAGCTATGTTCTCAGGGAACCGTTCGCGGGCGAACAGTTCGGGACATCACTCAGACCAGGTGCATGCTCCCAGTAAATTGTGTATGCTAGCAGTATGGCTAAACATGTGTCCTCAGACCAGGCGCATGCTCCCAGTAAATTGTGTATGCCAGCAGTATGGCTAAACATAAACATGTGTCCTCAAACCAGGTGCATGCTCCCAGTAAATTATGTATGCCAGCAGTATGGCTAAACATGTGTCCTCAGACCAGGTGCATGCTCCCAGTAAATTGTGTATGCCAGCAGTCCTCAGACCATGTGCCCAGAATACTTTTATTATGCCTGCTTTAAGCCCAAACATAAGCCGTGAGACAAGATGCATGTCACATGGTGCTATTGCTTTCCCAAGGCATGTGGAAGAGATTGGAATAGATAAAGCAGAGCAACCCCAGCTTGGCATTCAGAAGGATTAAAGGAGCTTTGTTTCCTATTCATGCCATAGAGTGGAGGGCATCAGTACTTGGGTACTGTGACAGTAGCTTCACAGTGGGGGTGCTGTATACAACAAGGGGGTGCTGTCACTGTACTGGTACTTTGCGGATTCAAAGTCTCTGAAACAAATCAAACGCATCACCAAAGCAGTAACACCTTGACGCCGGAAGACTACCTGGGCCCAGGAAAAGTTTCAGAGACTTTGAATCTGCAAAGTACCAGTACAGTGACAGCGTGATATTCCAAGTACAATTTAATGAGAATCTGATCTATTCATATCAACACTGTGGCACATTAATATCCTCCCTCTAGACGTAGAGAGAGGCATTAAAAACTTTTAAGGTACCGCTTAAAAACTTCTTATCTACGTACTCTATGCCAACACTGCATCTCAGCAGGTTATTTTTATGTGATTTCTAATCTGAATTTTAGTACTCTATTTTTTTAACTATTGGACGTCCAATTTTAGTTTTACCCCATTTCCATTTTATAAGCAACTGTATATGTATATTTTATAAGTGTTTGTGTAGATTTTTTGTATAATAAATGTTATTTATCAATCACTTACAGTCTGTTATATAGATTGGTATACGTTTGAGATTAACCCTATTCTCCTACACTTTTGTAACCTGCTTATATCGAGCTGGTCTCAAGTGATAGGGAGCTTTAGTCATCTAAGAATTTAACATATAAGTGTTATACCGATCCACACAATTGATTAATACACATGAGCTTATAGCTATATTGAATTATCTCAGTACAACTTATATTTATTGTCTCCTTTACCGAACCTAAAAAGGGTCCTCTGAGAATATATTAATGTACTTTATATTGATCTAATCAATACTCATAATCACTTTATGAGATCATTTTTTCCTTGATATAACTATCTAAAGGTCCTTATTTATATTGAGAATATTTATGATTTATTAATTATTACAAAAACAATACTCATTAACCCTTAGGCTTCCAAGCGCCAGTACTACCTTACACTAACACCTAACCTTATACTACAATTAAATAAATTACATTAATTAAATACAATTAACTAAATTACAAAAAAACCCCACTAAATTACACAAAATAAAAAAGAAATGATCAAATATTTAAACTAATTACACCTAATCTAATAGCCCTATCAAAATAAAAAAGCCCCCCCCAAAATAAAAAAAACCCTAAACTAAACTGCCAATAGAATGCAAGCTCAATCCTATTGGCTGATTGGATCAACCAATAGAATTTAAGCTCAATCCTATTGGCTGATTGCATCAGCCAAAATGATTTTTTCACCTTTAATTCCGATTGGCTGATAGAAATCTATCAGCCAATCGGAATTCAAGGGACGCCATCTTGGATGACATCCCTTAAAGGAACCTTCATTCTTCGTTAGCCGTCATCAGAAGAGGATGCTCCGCGCCGGATGTCTTGAAGATGGAGCCGCTCCGTGCTGGATGGATGAAGATAGAAGATGCCGTGAAGACTTCTGCTGGCTTGGATGAAGACTTCTGCCCGCTTGGATGAAGACTTCTGCCCGCTTCACTGAGGACTTCTGCCGCTTTGTTGAGGATGGATGTCTGGTCTTCAAAAACTGTAAGTGGATCTTCGAGGGTTAGTGTTAGATTTTTTTTAAGGGTTTATTGGGTGGGTTTTATTTTTAGCTTAGGGTTTGGGCAGAAAAGGAGCTAAATGCCCTTTTAAAGGTAATGCCCATACAAATGCCCTTTTCAGGGCAACCGGGAGCTTAGGTTTTTTAGATAGGATTTTATTTGGGGGGTTTGGTTGTGTGGGTGGTGGGTTTTACTGTTGGGGGGTTGTTTGTATTCTTTTTTTTTACAGGTAAAAGAGCTGATTTCTTTGGGGCAATGCCCCGAAAAAGGCCCTTTTAAGGGCCATTGGTAGTTTATTGTAGGCTAGGGTTTTTTTTAGGTGTTAGTGTAAAACAGGTTAGGTTTTATTTTACAGGTAAATTTGTATTTATTTTAACTAGGTAGTTAGAAAATAGTTAATAACTATTTACTAACTAGTCTACCTAGTTAAAATAAATACAAACTTGCCTGTGAAATAAAAATAAAACCTAAGCTAGCTACAATGTAACTATTAGTTATATTGTAGCTAGCTTAGGGTTTATTTTACAAGTAAGTATTTCGTTTTAAATAGGAATTATTTAGTTAATGATAGTTATATTTATTTAGATTTATTTTAATTATATTAAATTTATGTGTTTTAGGGTTAGGGTAAGACTTAGGGTTAGTTTTAGGGGTTAATAACTTTAGTATAGTGGCAGCGACATTGGGGGCGGCAGATTAGGGGTTAAAAAGTGTAATGTAGGTGGCGGTGATGTCAGGGGCGGCAGATTAGGGGTTAAAGGGACACTAAACGATGCAAAAAACTTATCTGTAATCGCAAGATTCTTTGATTATAATTATATATGTAATATGCTTTGCGTTTCATATTCTTACCATTATCGATATATCCTTCTTCTTATTTTAATTTTTTTCCAAACCCACCGCTCGCCTATTCTTTTACATCCACAAATCCTGGACGATAACCTGAGTTAACAAAATGTCGTATTTTCATCGTTATGCGCATGCGCGATCTTTATGGCTTGTCATAGAATACGTCACTCTCCAGCAGACGCTCTGAATTGATGTTAGAAAGAAGATGACAACGCTGCATAAAGCAGGTAAGATTGAAGCGCTGTACTGCGAGAATCTCCCTAACAATAATGAGCATTATATCAATAATTATTTTTATAAGTGCCCTATCAAAGGTAGAATCTGCGCGTGCGCGCTTGAACGTATCGTAGTGCGCATGCGTCCGGCGACGAAATAGAGAGATAATTATATGCACGAAAATGCAATCGGATTGGCAATTTAGTTTGTTAGTGGACGACACATAATAGAGGGTTGGCTTCAGTGATGTCATATTTTAAATGTAAATTATATGTTTATTACATTATGAATGATCGTTTTGATGTAAAATAAGGTACGTTATGATCTATAACCGTTAGTGATTAGAATTAGATGATCTAATTGTGCTTGAAAATGTAAAGTTTTGGAATCCTTTAATAAGTGTAGGTAGGTGGCGGCAACATTGGGGGCAGCAGATTAGGGGTTAATAAGTGTAGGTAGGTGGCGGCGGTCTCGGGGAGGCAGATTAGGGGTTAATAAGTGTAATGTAGGTGTTGGCGATGTTGGGGGCAGCAGATTAGGGGTGTTTAGACTTGAGGTTTATGTTAGGGTGTTAGGTGTAAACATAACTTTTGTTTCCCCATAGGAATCAAAGGGGCAGCGTTACAGAGCTTTTCGCTCCTTTATTGCAGGTGTTGGGCTTTTTTTTAGCCGGCTCTCCCCATTGATATCTATGGGGAAATCGTGCACGAGCACGTCAAAGCAGCTCAAAGCAGCGCTGGTATTTGAGTGCGGTATGGAGCTCAATTTTGCTCAACGCTGCAATATTGCCTGCTTACGCCGTGTTTATGAAAACCTGTAATAGCAGCGATATAGGGAGGTGAGCGGTGGAAATAACTTGCAAGTTAGTAGTGAGCCTCTCATAACGCAAAACTCGTAATCTAGCCGATTGTTATTAAAGTGACATGAAACTCAACATCTTTCATGATTTATACAGAGCAAACAATTTTAAACAACTTTGCAATTTGCTTCTATTACCTAATTTCCTTCATTTTCTTGGTATCCTTTGTCGAAGGAGCAGTAATGGATTACTGGTATCTAGCTGAAAGCCAAAGACAAGAAGAATATGTGCAGCCAGCCACCAATCAGCAACAGCTGAGCCTACCGAGACATACTTTTCAACAAATAATACAAAAAGAATAAAACAAATTAGATAATAGAAATAATTTGGAAATAATTTGCTTCATAACTGGTGTTTCCGGCGAGTCTGAAGGCTCTCCAGAAACACAGCCCTTCAAGCTTGATAAATGGGCCCCAAGGGGTTTTAACATAGACATTCATTCATATAAATGTCTAAAAATTTATATATGCCTATATATGCACATATGTATGTATGTATTTATGTATTTACATGTGTTTATATCTATTTACAGACATACATACACAGTAAAGGGCTCCAATGCACTTATATATGTCTATATATGTATATGTATGTTTGTGTTTATATTATAAACACATACATATGTATACATACATAGACATATATAAGTGCATTGGAGCCCTTTGCTGTCAAGTAGATGAAAACATGTAAAAGCATATTTATGCAATATTCGTATTCAATAAAGGTTTTATCTATGTATTTACTGTAAATATTTGACATTCCAATGTTCTGCACATAGCAGAATATGATCTAAGTTTTTACAAATAGATATTCCTATATATATCTGTATATATCAATACCTATGTATAACGATATAGATATAGGTATAGATATATAATGTACAAAAATACCATCAGGTATATGTAGAAATGTGTATTTATGAATAAATAGAACCTATTATGCTATGCGAAGAACATTGGAATGTGAAATATATTAATATTTTTATGTCAGGTTAGCGCACTTGAGAATATGCGTTTAGGGTAGCGCACAAATGGGGCGCGTGAAAATGACATGTAAAGATGAGAGGTCCTCTAAATACTTTGCCTTCAGGAATCTCTTGCTCAGAGTGTATAAGTCCACTGTTAAAGAGACATCAATTTTATTTTTTATTGCATCTTAAAGGGACATAATGATCAATAGTATGTTGGGGATGTACAGTAAGGGAAAAAGGCAGCTTTAGCACATGGTAGATATACATATACTGGCACTGTTTATGCTTTGTTCACTAGCATACTAAGCAGTCAGCAGTTAAATATTCCCTCAGAATAGCGCCTGGTAGCATTTTAGTGCTGGTGATCCAGTTTAAATAAAGGCAAAAGTAGATTTTCATTTATTTATTTTAAATACACATACTCAATGTATTACAGTTTTTTGTTTAGTAACAAATGGATGTCACGGTCCTTCATCAATCTCCATTCTGTTGTGAGATTTGTTTATGGAGGCCTGTCCTCTTCCTGGCAATAAAGAGGAAGTTGTCACTATAGTTAAAAAGCTTCAACTTTTTCACGCAAAAAATAAAAAAATAACTTTTTCAAATGCATGAAAAATGCTACAAAGTCCCTTTAAAATTAACTTCTTCTTGTGCTATCACAATGGGATATGAAGAAAAGCACAGGCTTGTGGTCATTCTCTGTAGGTCATAGTAACATGGTTTTGTAAAAATATATTTTGCAAGTGGAAATGAATTGCTTTCCTTGCAATGGGCAAACCAACAAAGCTAGCAGTAAATACCTGGCAGCCTACTAACACCACCGGTTAATAAGGAATAGCGGGCCTAGAGTATTAAACCATGTTAGAAAACGAGAGAATAAGATTTGGGACTGGGAAACATATTATTTATTTAAATAGAGAGGGCCAAGATTACACCAGATGGCAAACAGTAGCCATCATAAAGAAATCTTTGCATCTGTTCATTCCATAGAACAGATTCATGGCTTACTTTGGAGAATAAAGGCAGAAACCACACCGCCATTTTAGAAATCTCCATCATTAAAGTTCAGTGGGTTGAAAGTTCACACAAGAGCATACACTATACACAATATGATAGTAATTTCTATTAAAACAAAACACTATTAGCCAGAATATGCTCTCACTATATGGCAGTACTGTCATATGCCACCTAGGTCCTGCTTTTGCACCTTGTTTAATTACAGAGCCCTGGTGCTTATTGATTTTAAGAGGCCCATTTATCAAGCTCTGAATGGAGCTTGAGGGACCGTGTTTCTGGCGAGCCTGTAGGCTCGCCAGAAATAGCAGTTATGAAGCAGTGGTCTAAAGACTGCTGCTCCATAACCCTGTCCGCCTGCTCTGAGCAGGCGGACAGAGATCGCCACAATTCAACCCGATTGAGTACGATTGGGTTGATTGACACCCCACTACTTGCGGCCGCAAATCTGCAAGGGGTGGCATTGCACCAGCAGCTCTTGTGAGCTGCTGGTGCAATGCTGAATACGGAGAGCGTATTGCTCTCCTCATTCAGCGAGGTCTGTCAGACCTGATCCGCACTGTCGGATCAGGTCCGACAGACCTTTGATAAATAGTCCTCTAAATCTTAGCTTGTACAAGAACTTTAAAGTGAAGGTCAATTTTCATGTGTAAGTGCCCTGTTTTTAAAAAAACGATTTAAAACAAGGGCACTTTTATTCAAGAAAATAAACATTTCACCCATTAAAATATACTTACCTTTTCTTCTTGAATACGCTCCAGTGCTTCACCAGCCCATCGCAAGCCTCTTCATACATCAGCAATGACGATTCCACAATGACGATTCAGCAATTACTTTTAAAGAAAATCTTTGGTACCTGGAGCCTCTCCACACGTAATGCCTCTCTAATTTGATAGTAAGGACCTGGCAAGTCTGTTACTCCGTGCCCCTGCACAAGGTGTACTGTTTTCCCTTCTTTGTGGATATACATTAATATTTGCGCTTCCCTCAGTAATACCAGCGCACGTAAATGTAAGTTGGTATTACAAGTGAGGCACAATGCGAATGCGAGGTGACGTTTGCATTGCCTGGAAGCCGATCGCTCACAAGAGAGAACTTCCATTGGCTCCAATGGGAGCCTCATTTTCATTCCATCACACACGGCAATCCACCTAGGGCAGCGCATGGGACAAATTGTGCAACGTTGGGCAGCAATAAATATGTTACATATATATGTATATAAGCATAAAAACACAGTCCCTTATTCACCTCTATGTTAAGGAACTTTAATGTATTTATTTTTCTAACACCCCACATCAACTCACTTTAACCCCTTAAAACTGCTTTATGCAGTTTTTTTATTTTATGTTTAATAAAACTGTTCAAATTTTATATTGTACAGTACTGTCCTCTTTATTTGGGGGGCAATTGGGGCACATTTTCATTAACCAGAGATCTGACCTCTGGTTAATTGCACTAAGGGCAAAGTGAAACTGTAAGCTCACGGGAGCATTAACCAGCCACTTGTAATGGCTGTTTTTTTTAACGTGTGCCCAGAAAGGGTCAAATTTCCCCTTTACTTTACCATGCTAAGATAGTGCTCCAATCGTAATCTGGCCCTAAATGTTTTAAAACAAATTAACTATTTTTTTTACATTTTCAAGGTTTTGCAAATTAAGAATATTTCAGGTGCGCACCTCTTAAAAAAGTCTGGTAAAATCCATGTTCCTGGTCTCATTTGCTGTGGTCAGTTAAAGGGACAGTTTACTCAAAAAAGTTCTCCCCTTTAATTTTGTTCCCAAGGATCCACTTTACCTGCTGGAATGTATTAAATTGTTTACAAGTATTTCCATTACCCTTATATTGGTATTTGAAATAGTTTATTTATCCTGTGGTATCCCCACCTATCCTGAAAGTTTTTGGCCTCAAGGCCAAGCTATGTTAATATAGCCAGTAGAAGAAATTACACTCCCAGTGTAATAAAATGTTAATTTTCCATTGTTCTCTCCATGTATTGGTGATTGGTTTATGGACAGATATAAGATAAAGAAGCATGTATATGTACACAATGTGATAAAGTAATGCGATCTGATTATACCTACAAGCTCAACTAATTTTATTAGGTTGTGGCTTCAAAACACAAAATCAGCTAATTCATATACACAAATATACCTTAAAAAGCAAATTGTTATACATTTTATACTCTGCAGCTGGTAAAAAAGTAATTTGAAACACATTAAGTGAAAAACAATTTTATAGTATACTGTCCAATTAAGGAAAGATGTATATTAACTTACTTGGGACATGAAAATTAAAAAAATATATATTATTATTTAAACAGAGCATACAATTTAAAATAACTTTTAAATTTACTTCTATTATCATACTTTCTTCATTCTCTTGATATCCTTTTTTGAAGCAGCAACATTGCACCACTGGTAGCTAGCTGAACACAATGGGGTCAATTTATCAATTTATCTGTTTCTGGCGAGCCTTCAGGTTCGCCAGAAACAATAGTTATGAAACTTTTGCTGCTCCATAACCTGTCCGCCTGCTTTGAGGCAGCGGACAGAAATCAACCCGATCAAATACAACCGGGTTGATTGACACCCCCTACTAGAGGCCATTTGCTGCGGTTCTGCAGGGGGCGGTATTGCACCAGCAGTTCACAAGAATGAAGAAGAACGTATGCTGTCGGCATTTATCGATGTGCGGCGGACATGATTCTCAATAGCGGATCATGTCTGTCCGCACCATGATAAATCTACCCCAATGAGGAAGCCAATTATTAGAGGCATATATGTTCAGCCACCAATCAGCAGCTAGCTCTCAATAGTGCATAGCTGCTGCTAAACCTACCTAGGAATATCTTTCAACAAAGGTTACCAAGTGAACAAAGCAAATTAGATAATAGAAAAAAAAAGAAGAGATGAATTAGAAAATAACAAATTTGGGTATGTGTCCCTTTAACTACAGAGACATAAAACTATGCTTGAAGCTTAAAGGGATAGTTAACCCAAATATTTTCTTTTATGATTCAGATAGAGCATGCCATTTTAAGCAACTTTCTAATTTTACTCCTATTGTAAAATTTTCTTCATTCTCTTGGTATCTTTGTTTGGAAAAAGCAGGAATGGAAGCTTTGGAGTCTGCCTATTTTTAGTTCAGTACCCTGGATAGGGCTTGCTGATTGGTGGCTACATTTAGCCATCCAATCAGCAAGCGCAATCCAGGTTCTGAACCTAAAATGGGCCGGCTCCAAAGCTTTTATTTCTGTTTTTTCAAATAAAGATTCCAAAAAAACAAATAAAAATTGATAATAGGAGTAAATTAGAAAGTTGCTTAAAATTGCATGCTTTATCCGAATCACGAAAGAAGAAAATTGGGGGTTTAGTATCCCTGTAAGTGTCCATAGGCATAGGTACTTTAATAAAACATACAACTTAATTTTGCAAACATGAAAGGTAAATAAAAGTAAATATTTTATTTAAAGCTAATAAACAGCACTATGCACAGCTATTCCGCCTTTTCAAAATCTTTTTGTGAGCCCAAAGCAAATCCACCAATAGCATCTCACATTCTAACAAGCCCTTTGCATACTGATTAAGGCTCAGGCTCACTCCTGATCACACATCCAGTGTCCACTGCCATCTACACCAGTGTTTTTCAACCAGTGTGCCGTGGCACACTAGTGTGCCGTGAGAGATCCTCAGGTGTGCCACGGCAGACTGACAACAGTGTGACATATTTTAACATTGCTTGTTTTTTACTCCCAGTGCAGGGGTAGTTTGTAGGGGGCATGGCATAAGAGCACAATACATACAGTATGTGTGTGTTTGTGTGTATATATATATGCTGTATTAGGCTACAATGTGTGATTTTTTTTTTTAAATTTTGGGATGGTGGTGTGCCACAGGATTTTTTAATGTAAAAAAGTGTGCCACGGCAAAAAAAAGGTTAAAAATCACTGATCTACACTACAAGCAGACCGGCATTACTGTGCTATGGAAATGTTTCCATGACGTTATGTTGCGTTGAAAAATCAGGGACAAAGCAAATCTCTCCATGTGGATCTTAACATTTCATTTACAATCAGCACAATCTAACATTGCTGCCTTTAAACTTTAGTACATTGTTTCTGAATTGTTTTCTGTCATCTTAGTGAATTAACCCGGCTGTAGTCACTTTCTTACTGAAGGTAAATGAAATATTTGCCCATTTCTAAAAAAATCCCATCAAGTATGTACGATACTCATGATTTTTTCCATTCTAACTTATGCAAACGTAGAGCTAAAGAATAATAGTAATAATAATTATAATAATAATAGTTTAGTTTAATAATCATGGGGGGAAACACATGTTTTTATCCAAAAAGAATCTTTTCACAATGAATTGCTATAAAACAGTCCCTCCACATTTCTCTGCCATTTGAAGCAAAACGATCTCCGAGAAGGAATGTGGAGGATAACTCGGTGTTGTCATTTGCATTTCAGCAGACAAATAGTGCTTTTTATATATATATATATATATGTGTGTGTGTGTAATAGAATCTGTTTTGAGTTTAATGCCACTTTAAGAAGATCCTACATATTTCTTTAAAAAATTGTGATTGGCTGTACTGAGTAGCTATGTAAGATGCTTTGCAAAATGTGTCACTTGGCCACTTGGACTAGGCTTCCTGTTGAGTGCTGTCCCTAGGTTACGATAGGTTGGCACCTCATATATTATACTGTGCCCAAGTGCCTGCTATTGCAATATCAAGAATATAAGCAAACAAATTATATTGCAATTCTCTTTATTCATTGATATACACATTGTGAAGGTCCAAACCTGAATAAAGGCACAAAACAAGTGCACTATTTATTTGCACTACTAAAGCTGCAAACAAGCTATAAATAAATGTAGTTAGATTAGCCCAGTACAACTAAAATACATTTTATTATTCTAAATAAAATACAAACTTTATTATGTTTCCTGTAAAGAAGTATCAACGGTGTGTATAGATTATTATTATTGACCTGTTCAGCACCATCAAATTCCGTACTGCTGGATCTGAACAAACCAGTGTCATTTGAGTAGATTTTCCTATGCCCTTTAGATATTGAAAATTAAGACAGTTTTTGGGCTTCATTCATGGGCCCTTGAAAAGCTGTCGAAAAGCGTCGGCGAAACCATGTTCCAAATTAATGGAGGCTCACTTCACCTATCTTTTCCAGTCAATCGCTGTCCTGCTAATAATATATATAGTTATGTCAAATGGTGCTAATGCAATATGTCTCACAGAGGAAAAGAGAACTACTCACATGGAAAACCAATAATTACAACCACAACAATTGTAAACTGTGACTAAGCACATGGGATTTAGAATGATGTATTTACCAGTACGAAACATCTTGTCTTGCTGTCATGTTTTGCTATGTCAATGCTGACGAGATTGGCTCATTTTTTCATTTTATCTTATTTTCTTTAACTTTTTTCAAGTTCAAGCATAAATTAGCTGTTCTATAGAACATGTTTTTTTATTCTTAAAGGGATACTGAACCCATATTTTTATTTAATTATTCAGATAGAGCATGCAATTTTAAGCAAATTTAAAATTTACTCCTATTATCATTTTTATTTTGCTCTCTTGGTATCTTTATTTGAAAAAGCAGGAATGTAAGTTTACTAGCCAGTCCATTTTTGGTTCAGAACCTAGGGTAGCGCTAATTATTCAGATAGAGCATGCAATTTTAAGCAAATTTAAAATTTACTCTTATTATCAATTTTATTTTGCTCTCTTGCGCTTAGATTTAGAGTTCTGCGGCCAAAGGGGTGCGTTAGCTACGCTGGCTTTTTTCTGGCCGCACCTTTTAAATACCGCTGGTATTGAGAGTTCACAGAATGGCTGCGTTAGGCTCCAAAAAAGGAGCGTATAGCATATTTACCGCCACTGCAACTCTCAATACCAGCGTTGCTTACGGACGCGGCCAGCTTCAAAAACGTGCTCGTGCACGATTCCCCCATAGAAAAAAATGGGGCTGTTTGAGCTGAAAAAAAACCTAACACCTGCAAAAAAGCCGCATTCAGCTCCTAACGCAGTCCCATTGTTTGCTATGGGGAAACACTTCCTACGTCTGCACCTAGCACTCTAACATGTACCCCGAGTCTAAACACCCCTAACCTTACACTTATTAACCCCTATTCTGCTGCCCCCACTATCGCTGACCCCTGCATATTTTTTTTAACCCCTAATCTGCCGCTCCGTAAACCGCCGCTACTTACATTATCCCTATGTACCACTAATCTGCTGCCCCTAACACCGCCGACCCCTATATTATATTTATTAACCCCTAATCTGCCCCCCACAACGTCGCCTCCACCTGCCTACACTTATTAACCCCTAATCTGCCGAGCGGACCGCACCGCTATTATAATAAAGTTATTAACCCCTAATCCGCCTCGCTCCCGCCTCAATAACCCTATAATAAATAGTATTAACCCCTAATCTGCCCTCCCTAACATCGCCGACACCTATCTTCAAACATTAACCCCTAATCTGCCGACTGGAGCTCACCGCTATTCTAATAAATGTATTAACCCCTAAAGCTAAGTCTAACCCTAACACTAACACCCCCCTAAATTAAATATAATTTAAATCTAACGAAATAAATTAACTCTTATTAAATAAATTATTCCTATTTAAAGCGAAATACTTACCTGTAAAATAAATCCTAATATAGCTACAATATAAATTATAATTATATTGTAGCTATTTTAGGATTTATATTTATTTTACAGGTAACTTTGTATTTATTTTAACCAGGTGCAATAGCTATTAAATAGTTAAGAACTATTTAATAGCTAAAATAGTTAAAATAATTACAAAATTACCTGTAAAATAAATCCTAACCTAAGTTACAATTAAACCTAACACTACACTATCAATAAATTAATTAAATAAAATACCTACAATTATCTACAATTAAATCTAACACTACACTATCAATAAATTAATTAAATACAATACCTACAAATAAATACAATGAAATAAACTAACTAAAGTACAAAAAATAAAAAAGAACTAAGTTACAAAAAATAAAAAAATATTTACAAACATTAGAAAAATATTACAACAATTTTAAACTAATTACACCTACTCTAAGCCCCCTAATAAAATAACAAAGCCCCCCAAAATAAAAAATGCCCTACCCTATTCTAAATTACAAAAGTTCAAAGCTCTTTTACCTTACCAGCCCTGAACAGGGCCCTTTGCGGGGCATGCCCCAAATAATTCAGCTCTTTTGCCTGTAAATAAAAACATACAATACCCCCCCCAACATTACAACCCACCACCCACATACCACTAATCTAACCCAAACCCCCCTTAAATAAACCTAACACTAAGACCCTGAAGATCTTCCTACCTTATCTTCACCATAGCAGGTTCACCGATCGATCCAGAAGAGCTCCTCCGATGTCTTGATCCAAGCCCAAGCGGGGGGCTGAAGAGGTCCATGATCCGGCTGAAGTCTTCTATCAACGGCATCTTCAATCTTCTTTCTTCCGGATCCATGTTCATCCCGCCGACGCGGAACATCCATCTTCACCGACGACTTCCCGACGAATGACGGTTCCTTTAAGGGACGTCATCCAAGATGGCGTCCCTCGAATTCCGATTGGCTGATAGGATTCTATCAGCCAATCGGAATTAAGGTAGGAAAATTCTGATTGGCTGATGGAATCAGCCAATCAGAATCAAGTTCAATCCGATTGGCTGATTCAATCAGACAATCAGATTAAGCTCGCATTCTATTGGCTGTTCTGATCAGCCAATAGAATGCAAGCTCAATCTGATTGGCTGATCGGATCAGCCAATCGGATTGAACTTGATTCTGATTGGCTGATTCCATCAGCCAATCAGAATTTTCCTACCTTAATTCCGATTGGCTGATAGAATCCTATCAGCCAATCGGAATTCGAGGGACGCCATCTTGGATGACGTCCCTTAAAGGAACCGTCATTCGTTGGGAAGTCGTCGGTGAAGATGGATGTTCCGCGTCGGCGGGATGAACATGGATCCGGAAGAAAGAAGATTGAAGATGCCGTTGATAGAAGACTTCAGCCGGATCATGGACCTCTTCAGCTCCCGCTTGGATGAAGACTTCAGCCGGATCATGGACCTCTTCAGCTCCCGCTTGGATGAAGACTTCAGCTGGATCATGGACCTCTTCAGCTCCCGCTTGGATGAAGACTTCAGCCGGATCATGGACCTCTTCAGCTCCCGCTTGGATGAAGACTTCAGCCGAATCATGGACATCTTCAGCCCCCCGCTTGGGCTTGGATCAAGACATTGGAGGAGCTCTTCTGGATCAATCGGTGAACCTGGTATGGTGAAGATAAGGTAGGAAGATCTTCAGGGGTTTAGTGTTAGGTTGTTTTAAGGGGGGTTTGGGTTAGATTAGGGGTATGTGGGTGGTGGGTTGTAATGTTGGGGGGGGGTATTTTATGTGTTTTTTTCACAGGCAAAAGAGCTGAATTCTTTGGGGCATGCCCCGCAAAGGGCCCTGTTCAGGGCTGGTAAGGTAAAAGAGCTTTGAACTTTTGTAATTTAGAATAGGGTAGGGCATTTTTTTATTTTGGGGGGCTTTGTTATTTTATTAGGGGGCTTAGAGTAGGTGTAATTAGTTTAAAATTGTTGTAATATTTTTCTGATATTTGTAAATATTTTTTTATTGTTTGTAACTTAGTTCTTTTTTATTTTTTGTACTTTAGTTAGTTTATTTCATTGTATTTATTTGTAGATATTGTATTTAATTAATTTATTGATAGTGTAGTGTTAGGTTTAATTGTAGGTAATTGTAGGTATTTTATTTAATTAATTTATTGATAGTGTAGTGTTAGGTTTAATTGTAACTTAGGTTAGGATTTATTTTACAGGTAATTTTGTAATTATTTTAACTATTTTAGCTATTAAATAGTTCTTAACTATTTAATAGCTATTGTACCTGGTTAAAATAAATACAAAGTTACCTGTAAAATAAATATAAATCCTAAAATAGCTATAATATAATTATAATTTATATTGTAGCTATATTAGGGTTTATTTTACAGGTAAGTATTTAGCTTTAAATAGGAATAATTTATTTAATAAGAGTTAATTTATTTCGTTAGATTTAAATTATATTTAATTTAGGGGGGTGTTAGGCTTAGGGTTAGACTTAGCTTTAGGGGTTAATCCATTTATTACAGTAGCGGCGAGATTCGGTCGGCAGATTAGGGGTTAATAATTGAAGTTAGGTGTCGGCGATGTTAGGGAGGGCAGATTAGGGGTTAATACTATTTAATATAGGGTTATTGAGGCGGGAGTGAGGCGGATTAGGGGTTAATAACTTTATTATAGTAGCGGTGAGATCCGCTTGGCAGATTAGGGGTTAATAAGTGTAGGCAGGTGGAGGCGACGTTGAGGGGGGCAGATTAGGGGCTAATAAATATAATAAAGGGGTCGGCGGTGTTAGGGGCAGCTGATTAGGGGTTCATAAGGATAACGTAAGTAGCGGTGCTTTGCGGTCGGCAGATTAGGGGTTAATTATTGTAGGTAGCTGGCGGAGACATTGTGGGGGGCAGGTTAGGGGTTAATAAATATAATATAGGGGTCGGCGGTGTTAGGGGCAGCAGATTAGGGGTACATAAGTATAACGTAGGTGGCGGTCGGCAGATTAGGGGTTAAAAAAATGTAATCGAGTGGCGGCGATGTGGGGGGACCTCGGTTTAGGGGTACATAGGTAGTTTATGGGTGTTAGTGTACTTTAGAGCACAGTAGTTAAGAGCTTTATAAACCGGCGTTAGCACAGAAAGCTCTTAACTACTGACTTTTTTCTGCGGCTGGAGTTTTGTCGTTAGATTTCTAACGCTCACTTCAGCCACGACTCTAAATACCGGAGTTAGAAAGACCCCATTGAAAAGATAGGATACGCAATTGACGTAAGGGGATCTGCGGTATGGAAAAGTCGCGGCTGAAAAGTGAGCGTTAGACCCTTTAATGACTGACTCCAAATACCAGAGGGCGGTAAAAACCAGTGTTAGGAGCCTCTAACGCTGGTTTTGACGGCTACCGCCCAACTCTAAATCTAGGCCTTGGTATCTTTATTTGAAAAAGCAGGAATGTAAGTTTACTAGCCAGTCCATTTTTGGTTCAGAACCTAGGGTAGCACTTGCTGATTGGTGACTACAATCAGCAAGTGCTACCCAGGTTCTGAACCAAAGATGGGCCAGCTCATAAGCTTACATTCCTGCTCTTTCAAATAAAGATACCAAGGGAACAATGAAAAAATTGATAATAGGAGTAAATTATAAAGTTGCTTAAAATTGCATGCTTTATCTGAATCATGAAATAAAAAATTTGGGTTCAGTATCCCTTTAAGTTAATGGTTGCAAGATGCAATTGGTCAATTAAATGGACACGACACCCAAATGTTGAAGCAATTGAAAGTGATACAGCATAGCTGCAAGAAGCTGACTAGAAAATGTCCCCTGAACAACATCTCTATGTAAAAAAGGACGATATTATGGGGCCGATTTATCAAAGCTTCAACTGATAATGCGCTTGAAGTCCGTGTCAAATTCGAAGCAAATTTAATCCGCCGTAGTTAACAAAGCATCAAGATCATCAAATGTTGAAATGTGTAAAGCAATATACGCTCCAGCGATATCAATCCAACGCAGATCGATGCTTGTATTATTTGAGCGGAATACTGATCATCCACCGTCACATTCGACTCCATTGACCAGCTTGCCAATTTATCAAACATTCAACAGATACGCTTGCGTCAATACCAGTGCAGCGTACCTATCGTTCAAACTGCCAACCTTGAGGCCGCAAATAGAAATCAATGGGAGTCTGAAAACACGGAAAGGTTATGTTCGATGCTGCAAGAGAATGAAGCATATTAGATAATAAAAGTAAATTAGAAACTTTATTAAAATTGTTTACTCTTTCTAAATCCAACAATATTATTGCTCCAAATTTGGTGCGAAGTATTGCTCCAAATTTGGTGCTAAGTATTGCTCCAAATTTGGTGCACTAGTAGAAATAGAGATAAAAACGAAATAAATACATAACATAATATAGCTAACTTCCTTTTTTTATATAAATCTATTTGCACCATGTTTAAGACATGTAATACAAGTCCTACTCTCCACTTCGCACCAAATTTGACGCAACACTTTCCGCACCAAATTTGATGCAACACTCAAAAACAACCCACAAACTATTGAAATTTTCCACCACTTTTGATTGGGAAATGCATAATCCCATGATTTATGACATCAATCAATCTGATTTAAATATACATTTTCTACTATCACTAACGATAATTGCTCGATACTTGTGTCATTGATCACTCATCAGAACTTGTGAGTGCCATTTGTTATATTGTGTATTATACTTTGAAAGTATGTATATGTGAAATTAGTATTAAAGTTAAAGATTGATGATGACATTAGGACACACAGTGTAATATTTTAGACAATGATTTTAAAATATTAATGATGTTTGATTCAATATAATCTTAAAATGATAGCTCAAAGGGATAGTCTACCTAACATTAAACTGTCATGAATCAGATACAGCAGAAATTAAAATCACCTCTTTACTGTTATGCTATTTTCAGTGTTCGTCTTTCTTCTCTTGAATTTAATTTTCATTAAGAAATGTCATGTTGTATGCCAGCCCATTTTATAACACCTGTGTAGGGTTGGTGTTTAAAACTAGACTGCAATCAGGAGGGTTACACAGATGCAGGGAGAAAACTGGCCCAGCTCTTAAAATATCCATTGATTGCAAATAAATACATATGATACCCTGATTACATGTTATATTTACAATTATTCCTGCTCAGAATAATAATACATTTACACTATATACATATAGTGGTATAAATAAACAGATATATGAAAGACAACATTGTTTAGAATAAAAAAAGGAATTTAGGGATATATATGTATAAATTCTAGCATTTATAATCATGTTAAAAAACAAAAAAACATGAGATAGGCATATAATGATTTCTAGAAATACAAATACACATTAATGTATGTGGAAATATCCTATATCAGTTTCTTGTATAATAAATACATAGAAAATAACTTTATGTGAGATATTATTGTTTGTTCAGGTATAAATCTAGCTATTTCTTTTAAATTAACAGATGAAAAATAAAAGATTAGCTTTAGAGAAATGTGCTTGTTCATGGACAGCAATGAAATGGTATAAATAAAGTTGGAAAAAACTAAATGTTTGCTTACCTGATAAATTTATTTCTTCAAGATGTGGTAAGTCCACGGGTTCATCTTAATTACTGTTGAGAATACCATGCCTCGCCAGCAGGCGGAGGCAAAGAGCACCACAGTAAAACTGTTAAATATCGGGGGAACTTCCGGGCGACGGCCATGACAGGTCACAAACTTTTCAGCTCCTTCAACTCATAAATCCGTATGTAATCCTTCTTTTCACCACCTCATCGCATATATCTTTTGGACTGAGGATGTACGGCTAAGCCAGCTCTTTCATATAAAAACTACACTTGTCGCCAGGATCAGGGAACTCTTTCCCAAGTTTAGCTTCCAACCGTGGGATTGGAGGAAGGCCAGAAACAACTCAGTGTGAGATGCTGCTTGATGAAAGGTCAGCACCTGAACCAGAATGTTGTCCAGGTAGGGAGCCACTGCAATCCCCTTGGAGTGAGCCACCACTAAGAGAGCTCCCAGAACCTTTGAGAATATCCTGGGGGCCATGGCAAGGCCTAACGCTAGGGCCACAAACTGGAAGTGTTGGTCTAGGAAGGCAAACCTCAGAAACTTGTGATGATCCCTGTGAATGGGAACATGTAAGTATGCATCCTTTAGGTCTATGTTCGTCATGAATTGACCTTCTTGAATCAGAGGAAGAATTGTATGAATGGTTTCCATCTTGAAGGATGGGACCCTGAGAAACTTATTTAGACGTTTTATGTCCAGAATGGGTTGAAAGTCCCTTCCTTTTTGGAAACCACAAACAAGTTTGAGTAAAACCCAAGACCCTGTTCATGCTTTGGAACAGGTAAAATCATTCCCAGAGACGAGAGATCTTGAACGCAATTCAAGAACGCCTCTCTTTTTATCTGGTCTGCAGATAACCTGGAAAGGAGAAACCTGCCCCTGTGGGAGCAATTTCTTAACTCTAGCTTGTAACCCTGAGAGACAATTTCCTCAGCCCTAGGGTCTGGAAGGTCTCTTAGCCAGACTTGAGAGAACTAAGACAGTCTGCCACGCAACTTGATCCAAGCCTGGATCGGGGGCAACCCCTTAATGCTGACAGAGTTGGTAGTGGGTTTCTTAGACTGCTTCCCCTTGTTCCAAGACTGATTTGGCTTCCAGGAGGGCTTGGAATTGTCCTGTTTGGACGAGGAAGAGGATGGCTTTCCTCTAAAATTCCAAAAGGAGCGAAAATTACTCTGACATCCCTTAGGTCTGCTCTTTTTGTCCTGAGGCAGAAAAGACCCCTTTCTGTCTGTAATGACAGAAATTATATCAGCCAGACCCGGTCCAAACAAGGTCTTACCTTTGTAAGAAAGCGCCATAAGCTTGACCTTAGACGAAGCATCGGCTGACCAGGATTTTAACCATAAAGCCCTTCTGGCTAAAACTGCAAAGCTGGAAGCCTTATCTCCCAGTCTAAGAACTAGAAGAACAGCATCTGCAATATAGGAATTGGCTAACTTAAGAGCCTTAATCCTATCCTGAATCTCGTCTAAGAATTCTGAAGAGAATCAGACAAGGCATCAAACCAATAGCAGGCTGCACTAGTCACCATGGCAATGCATACTACAGGTTGCCTTTGGAGGCCTAAATGTACATAAATCTTTTTTCAAGTACGCCTCCATCTTTTTATCCATTGGGTCCTTGAAAGAGCAAATATCCTCAATGGGAATAGTGGTTCTCTTAGCCTGGGTAGAGATGGCCCCTTCCACCTTAGGAACTGTAGACCAAGACCTATCCTTGATAGAGGTATCCACCGGAAACATCTTTCTAAACACTGGGGATGGAGTAAAAGGCACCCCAGGCTTCTCCCATTCCTAAATTGTGATTTTCCTAGCCCTATCTGGCACAGGAAACACCTCCAAGGAGGAAGGAACATCAAAAAAACTATTCAGTTTACTAGACTTCTTAGGCGTAACTAGCGCCTGGGTCTCTCAATCATCCAGAGTAGCTAAAACCTCCTTTAATAGTAACCGAAGGTGTTCAAGCTTAAACCTAAAGGAAACTCCTTCACTATCAGATGAAGGAATCATACTGTCCGAATCTGAGACCTCACCCTCAGAATGAGAGCCTTTCTCATTATTAGATCTAAAAGGAGCATGAGACTCATCATCAGGGACAGATACCTTATTATCTGAATTCTTAGATTTCCTTTTGTGCTTCCCGGAAAACCTGGGAAACCTTGCCAATGCTGTAGATACAGCTGAGGATACCTGCACAGCAATCTCTGCCTTTAAAAACACTCCACTAGGAGTTAGAGAGGAACCACAGGACACAGTGTTAGATGCCAAGGAGGCTTGGGATGATAAATAGAAGATGGCCCTGGTAACACCTGGACAACATCCTCCTGAGAGACATTAGGCTCCACATTAAAAAAAATATTTACCCTGTAATGTAAGCTTAACACAGGAAGAACAAATTGCATGGGTGCTGCGATTTGAGCCTCTAAACATAATAAACAAGGGTTAAATTGAGCAGTATCCTGATCCATGTCAGACATGATTGTAACTATCCCCACAGCCTTAACCGCTATCTTAATAATGACCAGACTATGAAAAGTCACAATAAATGATAAGGCAGGAAACCTGTAAATATCCTGCTATATTTAGATTAACCAGATAGGCTATTCCTAGGCGAGCGAGTCGCTCCAACTAAAACCTCCCTCCATACCTCAGTATTCTGAGATGCCTCTTACTGCCACCGATAACCGGCTGCTCTGAACCCTCCTTTAGCGCTACGAGTGATGAAGTTCCCACCCAGGAAACACAGCTGCAATGAAAAGATTCACCTCCGTAGTGAAACAGAGCCAAGAGACCATGCTGATTACGTGACTGAATGTAAGGGAGGCGTGAAAACCTCCCACGGAACACAGGGAAGGAGGGGGGCGTAGCCAAGCCGATCCAACATGCCATTGTATGAAAAAGGCCAAACGGAATAAAAACAAAGTAAAAAGTACCCCACACATATAATAGGATCCCATTGATAAGTTAAAACAACTCAAAACGTCTCTCAAACACTGTGCCTGCAGCCATGTCTTAGCGAAGCCCTTACACCAGGATGAGCTAAAGGTCCCCATACACAAAGTAAAGTGTATCACATTCTAAGTGCCCTTTCTCCCTCTGGAAGACTAGCACTGTCCGACATGAAGACAGTCCCCAGGTATGAGAGGACACCTCTTGCTCACAGCAACCTGGCCAAAATGCAGATAGCAAAGTAACCAACATTGGTATCTGAAACTAGGGCAGCATATGTGGGGAAAATGCAGCAAGCACCTCTTTGCAGGTTCCCCTCTGCTTTAAAGCCACCACAGCTTGACCGCAAAGACTAACGTGGATCATACCCTAAAAATTGCTTGAAGTAATCCATCTTCTTCAGAAAACACTATTTTAATTACACACTAAACTTTCCCTCCTCCATGCACGAGAGGAAAAGAGAATGACTGGGGTTTATGGGTACGGAAGTGATACTTTGCCTCCTCCTGCTGGCGAGGAGTAGTATTCCCAACAGTAATTAAGATGAACCCGTGGACTCACATCTTTAGAAGAAAGCAATATATCATCCACATCGATGACTCTTATTTATCAATAGTCCGATGCTCATCGCTCCGTACTGGATGCGCGTGTTTTTGACAGACTTTTTAATAAATAAGGCCGTCACATGTAGATTCGCGGCAGCGATGCCTGGCGAAGTCTGGGTGCTTATTGACTTCAGCGAATGCATCGAGATTGACGCAATGATAAATATGCCCCTTTACCTCAAAATTCCCTTAGTAGACACATCCCATTGTAAAGGGATTTTAAGCAGTCAATCAGAAAGCTAGCCCCGAGACTTGCTAGCGAGCACAGTCATGTTATTTCCCTATGCAGTTTAAGACAGATTACTATGAAATATTGCGAGATTTCAGTGAAATCTCATGAGAGGACATTAAAGGAAAGTGTGACATTCGCACTTATGAAGCTGATTGGCTATTTTTTCTTTCAACATTACAAATTACAGTAGCTGAAGGATAACTGTTCACAGAGCATTTACTATTGCGAGCTGAAGAAATTTTGAGGTAAAATAGAAATGTTTAGGTGATATTTCCTTAGCAACTTTTTAAAGTTATGCTACATCAGCACTTTCAAGTGATTTAGCATATGGTTATTATGGTTCTTTAATATCAAAAGAGCTAATCTCTCCACTTGCGTATGAGTAGTGGGAAAAAACCTCTTCAAATTAAACAATTTTAGAGAAAAAGGTTGTGGCAAAATTTCTCTAGGCCTTTACGATTCTCTGTGACCAATTTCTCATACTGGACATCTGTCACTATTTCTCAGACAGTCCCAGTTTTTAGCTTCCTGTCCCAGAAGTTGTCCCTCATCTTGAAAATTTATCTTGAAGTGTCTGTGGTTGTGAGAATAACCCGACACGTATACCCCTCTATCCGCAATCCCCCCTCTCACTCCTAATAATAAATATATTAAGCCCTAAACCACCACACCCGGACCCCGCCGCCAGCTACATATGTTTTACCCCTAATCTGACCCCCCACACCGCCGCCAGCTACATTAAATGTTTTACCCCCTAATGTGACCCCCCTACACCGCCGCCAGCTACATTAAAATTATTACCCCCTAATGTGAGCCCCCTACCCCGCCGCCACCTATTTAAACTATATTAACCCCTAATGCGAGCCCCCTACTTAAACTATATTAAACCCTAATCTGACCCCTTACACCGCTGCAACATATATTAAATTTATTAACCCCTAAAATACTAAAATTTCCCTACCCTATACTAAATTACAAATAGCCCTGAAAAGGGCCTTTTGCAGGGCATTGTCCCAAAGTAACAAGCTCTATTACCAGCCCTTAAAAGGGCCTTTTGCGGGGCATTGCGCCAAAGTAACCAGCTCTATTACCAGCCCTTAAAAGGGCCTTTTGCGGGGCATTGTCCCAAAGTAATCAGCTCTTTTACGTGTAATCTAATCCCCCTACACCGCCGCCAATTATATTAAATGTATTAACCCCTAATCTAATCCCCCTACACTGCCGCCACCTATATTAAATATAATACCCCTAATCTGAACCCCCTACACCGCCGCCACCTATATTAACTATATTAACCCTAATTATATTAGTGTTAATATAGTTATTATATTATATATATTAACTATATTAACCCTATCTAACTCTAACACCCCTAACTTAATTATTATTAAAATAAATCTAAATAATATTAATAATATTAACAAAATTATTCCTATTTAAAACTAAATACTTACCTATAAAATAAACCCTAAGATAGCTACAATATAATTAATAATTACATTGTAGCTTTTTTAGGGTTTATATTTATTTTACAGGTAACTTGGTATTTATTTTAACTAGGTACAATAGCTATTAAATAGTTCATAACTATTTAATAGCTACCTGTAAAATAAATCCTAACCTAAGTTACAAATACACCTACACTATCAATAAATTAAATAAACTACAATTATCTAAACTAAAATACAATTAAATAAACTAAACTAAATTACAAAAAAAACCCCACTAAATTACAAAAAATAAAAAAAGATTACAAGAATTTTAAGCTAATTACACCTAATAATTATTTTAACTAGGTAGCTATTAAATAGTTATTAACTATTTAATAGCTATTGTACCTAGTTAAAATAAATACCAAGTTACTTGTAAAATAAATATAAACCCTAAAATAGCTACAATGTAATTATTAATTATATTGTAGCTATCTTAGGGTTTATTTTATAGGTAAGTATTTAGTTTTAAATAGGAATAATTTAGTTAATATTATTAATATTATTTAGATTTATTTTAATAATAATTAAGTTAGGGGTGTTAGAGTTAGATAGGGTTAATATAGTTAATATAGGTTGCGGCGTTGTAGGGGGGTCAGATTAGGGGTTAATACATTTAATATAGGTTGCGGCGGTGTAGGGGGATTAGATTAGAGGTTAATACATTTAATATAGGTGGCGGCGGTGTAGGGGGATTAGATTAGGTGTTAATATATTTAATATAGGTGGCGGCGGTGTAGGGGGATTAGATTACAGGTAAAAGAGCTGATTACTTTGGGACAATGCCCCGCAAAAGGCCCTTTTAAAGGCTGGTAATAGAGCTGGTTACTTTGGGGCAATGCCCCGCAAAAGGCCCTTTTAAGGGCTGGTAATAGAGCTGGTTACTTTGGGACAATGCCCTGCAAAAGGCCCTTTTCAGGGCTATTTGTAATTTAGTTTAGGGTAGGGACATTTTAGGGGGTAATACATTTATTATAGGTGGCGGCGGTGTAGGGGGATCATATTAGGGGGTAATATAGTTAATATAGGTGGTGGCAGGGTAGGGGGCTCAAATTAGGGGGTAATATAGTTAAAATAGGTGGCGGCGGGGTAGGGGGCTCACATTAGGGGGTAATAATTTTAATATAGATGTCGGCGGTGTAGGGGGATTACATTAGGGGTTAATAATTTTAATGTAGGTGGCGGCGGTGTAGGGGGATCACATTAGGGGGTTAGACATTTAGTGTAGGTGGCGGCGGGGTCTTGGAGCGGCGGTTTAGGGGTTAAACACTTTATTAGGGATTGCGGTGGGAGATTGCGGTTGACTGGTAGATAGACATTGCGCATGCGTTAGGTGTTATTTTGCAGGTAGTTTAGGGAATTACGGGGCTCCAATACTCAGTGTAAGGATTACTACGCCTGCATTTTGTGGCGAGGTGAAAATGGAGTAAGATTTCTCCATTTTCGCCACGTAAGTCCTTACGCTGTATATTGGATACCAAACTGCACTGGTTTGTTTATGTCTATGGGCCAAAAAACTACGGCCGAAGGCAGAAATATACGAGCATAACTTCTATGTTACACCGTATATAGGATACCAAACCAGCGCAATATTTGGCATCGCCGGCTTTTGCAGGCGACGCTGCATATCGGATCGCGGCCAATATGTCTAATTTGGCGAATTGCCATTTGTGAATTTCCCATGGTTTAAAGATTAAATAGAATTTAATATTTTGTTCATAATTGCCTAGATTAACAATTTTGAGCGCTATAGGGAAATTAACGAACGCAACAGTGGCGGTATTTAATCCCCTATAGCGCTGCCATTACAAGTTTTAAATAAACATGCTTGTGCGTGCGATATGGGGTTTTTAAGCGCTGATCGTGGAAAGAAAAGCTCTGTAACGCAGCCCCATTGATGTTTATGGGGAAAAAGAAAATACGGTTTAAACCTAACAACCTAACATAAACCCTACGTCTAAACACCCCTAATCTGCTGCCCCCGACATCACCGATGCCTGCCTACAGTTATTAAGCCCTAATCTGTATTTATTTTAACTAGGTAGACTAGTTAGTAAATAGTTATTAACTATTTACTAACTACCTAGTTAAAATAAAAACAAACTTATCTGTCAAATAAAACCTAAGCTACCTTACACTAAAACCTAAAATTAAAAAAAAAAAAAAAAAAACTACCATTACAAAAAATAAAAAACCTACCATTA
Source organism: Bombina bombina (assembly GCF_027579735.1). Classification (NCBI taxonomy): domain Eukaryota; kingdom Metazoa; phylum Chordata; class Amphibia; order Anura; family Bombinatoridae; genus Bombina; species Bombina bombina. The sequence continues at coordinate 412,326,180 of NC_069502.1, forward strand.
CAGAAAAAAAGAAACTATACCAAATAATAAAAATGATTCCTTTTCTAATACCCATTAAAAAAAAACACCCCAAAATAAAAAAGCCTAATGTAAAATAAACTACCAAGGGCCCTTAAAAGGGCCTTTTGTAGGGCATTGCCCTAAGTTAAATAGCTCTTTTGCTACAAAAAACACCCCCTAACAGTATACAACCCCCCCCCCCCCAACTACCAAGGGCACTTAAAAGGGCCTTTTGGAGGGCATTGCCCTAAAGATAATAACTCTTTTCCTACAAAAGAAAAACAAACACCCCCTAAAAAATACATTACACAAAATAACAAGCAAATTATCAAAAATAATAAAAATTATTTCTATTCTAATACCCATTTAAAAAAAAAACACCCCAAAATAAAAAACTAATCTAGAATAAACTACCAATGGCACTTAAAAGAGCCTTTTGTAGGGCATTGCCCTAAAGAAATCAGCTCTTTTTCTGAAAAACAAATACAAACCCCCCACCCCCCCAACCCACAAAATAATAAAAACTATCTAAAAAACCTAAGCTACCCATTGCCCTGAAAAGGACATTTGTAAGGGCATTTAGCCCTTCTACTCCCCAAACCCTAATCTAAAAATAAAACCCACTGAAAAAAACCTAACACTAACCCCAAGACAATCCACTTACAGTTTTTAAAGTCCCGCTTGAACGATCTTCATCCCGGAGGAGAAGTCCTCATCCAGGCGGCGAGAAGTCTTCATCCAGGTGGTCTCTTCAATCTTCATCCCTGCAGAGAAGTCTTCATCCAAGAGGCGAGAAGTCTTCATCCAGGCAGCCTCTTGAAACTTCATCCAGGTGGCATCTTCTATCTTGATCCCGGCAGCGTGAAGCAGGTCCATCCGGAAGACATCTGGCACGGAGCATCCTCTTCATACGGTCATCACCGTATACTGAATCTTCAATGCAAGGTAATTGATGGCGTCCCTTGAATTCCTATTGGCTGAAAGATTTGAATCAGCCAACAGGATTTAAGCAGCTCTAATTCTATTGGATGATGAATCAGCCAATAGAATGAGAGCTGCTAAAATCCTATTGGCTGATTTGAACAGCCAATAGGATATCTTGCATTGAAGATTCAGTATACGGCGGCAACCGTATGAAGAGGATGCTCTGTGCCGGATGTCTTCAGGATGGACCCGTTCCATGTCCCCGGGATCAAGATTGAAGATGCCGTCTGGATGAAGAATTCTCGCCGCTTGGATGAGGACTTCTCCTCCAGGATGAAGATTGAAGAGGCCGCCTGGATGAAGACTTCTCGCCGCCTGGATGAAGATTGAAGAGGCCGTCTGGATGAAGACTTCTCTGCCGGGATAAAGATCGTTCAAGCGGGACTTCAAAAACTGTAAGTGGATCGTCTTGGGGTTAGTGTTAGTTTTTTTAAGGGTTTTTTGGGTGGGTTTTATATTTAGATTAGGGTTTGGGCAGTAAAAGAGCGAAATGCCCTTTTAAGGGCAATGCCCATACAAATGGCCTTTTCAGGGCAATGGGTAACTTAGATTTTTTTAGATTTAGGTTTTTTATTTTGGGGGGATGGTTGGGTGATGGGTTTTACTGTTGCGGGGATCTTTGTATTTTTTTTTACAGGTAAAAGAATTATTATCTTTAGGGCAATGCCTCACAAAAGGCCCTTTTAAGGGCAATGCGTAGTTTATTGTAGGCTAGTTTTTTTTTATTTTGGGTGGGCTTTTTTATTTTGATAGGGCTATTAGATTAGGTGTAATTGTTTTTTATTTTTGATACTTTCGTTTGTTATTTTCCGTAGTTTAGTGGGGTATTTTTGTAATTTAGTCTTTTTTTTTTGTTTGTAATTAGATACTTTGTAATTTTTAGAGTAGTGTTAGGATTTTTTTAATGTGTAGTTTAGTTTAATTTAATTGGTAGTTAGTTTAATGTTAGTTTAAAAATTATATTAGTTTAATTGTTAGTTTAAACTTAGTTTTTTTTAAATGACAGGTAAGTTTAAATTCAATTTAAGCTAGGGAAATTGTAATTTTAATATAACATTAGGGGGGGCGATAGGTTTAGGGGTTACTAGTTTAATTTAGTTTATTGTGATGTGGGGGGCTTCTGGTTTAGGGGTTAATAGTTTAATTTATTATATTTCATTGTGGGGAGGCTTTCGGTTTAGGGGTTAATAACTTTAGTATAGTGGTGACGATGTCGGGGAGCGGCGGAATAGGGGTTAATAAATTTTATTAGGGATGGCGATGTCGGGAGCGACAGATCAGGGGTTAATACATTTATTATAGTGTTTGCAATGCGGGAGGGCCTCGGTTTAGGGGTTAATAGGTAGTTTATGGGTGTTAGTGTACTTTTTAACACATTAGTTATGAGTTTTATGTTACAGCTTTATAGCGTAACACTCATAACTCCTGACTTTAGATGGCGGTACGGATCTTGTCATTTTAGAGTGTAACGCTCGCTTTTTAGCCTCACCGCAAAACTCGTAATACCAGAGCTAGGGGAATCCCATGAAAAAAACGTAATTTTTACAAGTGCGGTATTGACGTTGCGTTACAGGCTAAAAGGCTTGTGGTACAGCTATACCGACAAGACTTGTAATGGCTGTGGTGCTGTTTTAACGCTGAAAATACCATATTTTCAGCGTTAATAACGCATAACTCGTAATCTATCTGATGGTGAGCAATTTACATAGATATTTTGGGATTAAGAGGATGGAGCAGAGCTATTGAAAACATTGGAAGACTTACGGCTAGATTATGAGTTTTGCGTTAGGAGCTATGCGGTGCTAACAAGCAGTTTTTTTCTCACTGCTCACTTAGCTACAGCGCTGGTATAAGAAGTGAGCATAGAGCAAAATTTTGCTCCACACTACACCAGCGCTGCTTAAGTCAGCGGTGAGCTGGTCGTACGTGCTCGTGCACGATTTCCCCAGAGACATCAATGGTGAGAGCCGGATGAGAAAAAGTCTAACACCTGCAAAAAAGCAGTGTAAAACTCAGTAACGTAGCTCTATTGATTCCTATGGGGAAACTACATTTATGTTTACACCTAACACCCTAAAATGAACCCTGAGTCTAAACACCCCTAATCTGCCACCCCTGACATCGCCGACACCTGCATTATACTTATTAACCCCTAATCTGCCGCTTCGGACACCGCCGCAACCTACATTATACTTATTAACCCCTAATCTGCTGCCCCAACATCGCCGACACCTACATTATATTTATTAACCCCTAATCTGCTACCCCCAATGTCGCAACAACCTACCTACACTTATTAACCCCTAATCTGCCACCCCCAATGTCGCCGCCACAATATTAAATGTATTAACCCCTAAATCTAACACCCCCTAACTTAAATATAATTTAAATAAATCTAAATAAATATTACTATCATTAACTAAATTATTCCAATTTAAAACTAAATACTTACCTATAAAATAAACCCTAAGCTAGCTACAATATAACTAATAGCTACATTGTATCTAGCTTAGGGTTTATTTTTATTTTACAGGCAGGTTTGTATTTATTTTAACTAGGTAGAATAGTTACTAAATAATTATTAACTATTTAATAACTACCTAGCTAAAATAAATACAAATTTACCTGTAAAATAAAACCTAACCTAAGTTACACTAACACCTAACACTACACTACAATTAAATCAATTCCCTAAATTAAATGCAATTAAATAAATTAAATTAGCTAAATCACAAAAACAAACATACACTAAATTACAGAAAATAAAAAACAAATTACAAGATATTTAACCTAATTACACCTAATCTAAAAGCTCTATCAAAATAAAAAAAGCCCCCACAAAATAAAAAAAAACCCTAGCCTAAACTAAACTATCAATAGCCCTTAAAAGGGCCTTTTGCGGGGCATTGCCCCAAAGAAATCATCTCTTTTACCTGTAAAAAAAAATACAATAGGATTGAGCTTGCATTCTATTGGCTGTTCCAATCAGCCAGTGGAATGCAAGCTCAATCCTATTGGCTGACCCAATCAGCCAATAGGATTTTTTCTACCCGTCTGGAGGACCACTTCTGGGGGGGTTGTTTGTATTTTTTTTTACAGGTAAAAGAGCTGATTTATTTGGGGCAATGCCCCGCAAAAGGCTCTTTTAAGGGCTATTGATAGTTTAGTTTAGGCTAGGGTTTTTTTTTTATTTTGGGGGGGGGCTTTTTTTTATTTTGATAGGGCTATTAGATTAGGTGTAATTAGTTTAAATATCTTGTAATTATTTTCTGTAATTTAGTGTTTTTTTGTGATTTAGCTAATTTAATTTATTTAATTGTATTTAATTTAGGGAATTGATTTAATTGTAGTGTAGTGTTAGGTGTTAGTGTAACTTAGGTTAGGTTTCATTTTACAGGTCAATTTGTATTTATTTTAGCTAGGCAGTTATTAAATAGTTAATAACTATTTACTTACTATTCTACCTAGTTAAAATAAATACAATCTTGACTGTAAAATAAAAATAAACCCTAAGCTAGATACAATGTAACTATTAGCTATATTGTAGCTAGCTTAGGGTTTATTTTATAGGTAAGTATTTAGTTTTAAATAGGAATAATTTAGTAAATGATAGTTATATTTATTTAGATTTATTTAAATTATATTTGTTAGAGGGTGTTAGGGTTAGACTAAGGTTTAAAGGGTTAATAAATTTAGAATAGTGGCGGCGACGTTGGGGGTGGCAGATTAGGGGTTAATAAATTTAGGTAAGTGGCGGCGATGTTGGAAACAGCAGATTAGGGGTTAATAATTATAATGTAGGTTGCGGCGATGTTAGGGGCGGCAGATTAGGGGTTAATAAATGTAATGTAGGTTGCAGCGATGTTAGGGGCGGCAGATTAGGGGTTAATATTATTTAACTAGTGTTTGTGAGGTGGGAATGCGGCGTTTTAGGGGTTAATATGTTTATTATAGTTCCGGCGATGTCCGGAGCGGCAGATTTGGGGTTAAAAAATGTATTATAGTGTTTGCGATGTGGGAAGGCCTCGTTTTAGGGGTTAATAGGTAGTTTAGTGTACTTTTTACCACTTTAGTTATGAGTTTTATGCTATGGCATTGTACCATAAAACTCTTAACTACTGACTTTAGAATGCATTTGGGATCTTGGAGGTAGAGGGTGTACCGCTCACTTTTTGGCCTCCCAGGACAGACTCGTAATACCAGCGCTATGGAAGTCCCATAGAAAAAAGACTTTACAAAGTTTACGTAAGTCGGTTTGCGGTAAGGCCAAAAAAGTGTGCGGTGCCTCTAAACCTGCAAGACTCGTAATACCAGCGGTAGTGAAAAAGCAGCGTTAGGACCTCTTAACGCTGCTTTTTTTTTTTTATGTTGGCAAGTGTGAACCACCATTGTAACAAATGTTTGAGAAACCCAAACCTATTTATTTAATTCTTTTTGAGGTCAACAATTATACTCTTTTTTTCCTTTCCAGATGGACTTCCACAATAATGCAAAAAGAAATTTTGAGAAAACTGTGACTGTGAAATTCCTCCATCACCCTAGGGATAGCAATGAATAAAAGCTGAATGTGTGCAGAAATCTCAAAAGAACAAAATGAGAAACAATTTTTTATCAACAAATATGATAAATAAAGTGTGGTACAAGCTCTTAGGAGGAGTTAATCTTTTACACAATTTCAACACAGCTGCTACAGTTTGATCTTATTATTGTGTAAGATGGACTCTCCTAACAAATGCAGTTATATGAGGAGTATATATTTTTATAATGTTGTAAATAGGTTGTGCTTTTTTACTAAGTAAAGCAAATACCACATTTTCATTCTCCACAAAATATTTATTTATTTTTTGTAAAATGCTTTGTATTCTGCTTTACTGTTTCATTTTGCCCACTTTTCCTGTAATTTAACATTCTGTCCAAGATTAGTTGAGTGTAAAAATGTAAGTAGTAGAGTGTGCTAGAGTTCTCTTTAGAATTTAAACTAGCAAAATTCAAGTTATTGAAGTTCTTCATTTAGTTATGTGCCACAGTATTTAAATGAAATTTAAGCATAAAAGATTTTGCACATACTGTACACACAAACATGCAAACTCGCACACACACATGCATGGGTACATACACACAAACACACACACAGACTAAGAACACACACACACACACATGTACACGTACATACACACAAACACACACACAAGCAGACTAGCAACACACACACACATGTACACGTACATACACACAAACACACACACACATGCACTGGTACATACACACAAACATACATACACACACACACATGCAGACTAAGAACACACACACGTACACGTACATACACACAAACACACACACATGCTGACTAGCAACACACACACAAACACATGTACACGTACATACACACAAACACACACACATGCGTACTCGCAACACACACACATGTGCACATGTACATACACACATACACATGTACACGTACATACACACAAACACACACATGCATACTCGCAACACACACACATGTACACATGTACATACACACAAACACACACACACACATACATGCAGATTCACAATACACACACATGCACACGTACATACACACAAACACACACACATGCGTACTCGCAACACACACACACACATGTACACATGTACATATACACACGCATGTACACGTACATACACACAAACACCACATGCGTACTCACAACACATACACATTTACACATGTACATGCACACAAACACACACACATATACATGCAGACTCGCAATACACACACACACATGCACACGTACATACACACACACACACATGCGGACTCGCAACACACACACACATGTACACATGTACATACACACAAACACACACATACATGCAGACACGCAACACACACATGCACACGTACATACAAACAAACAAACACACACTCATACACACACACACATATGTAACTTAAATCCAGTTTCCGCTGCATTTTCATGTGTTTTTGAATGCAAACTAGCAAGCAATTATTGTTTACCTTCAGGTCTCACTGCTACATTTTAAAACAGTCATTTGGTTTGTACACGTGCACAACCGATCTCTTGTAATACGAAAACAATTATGCTAATACCACTATGTCCATTAAAAGAATAGGCCATGCTAAAAAAAAATTGGCAGTTTAAAGTTGCTCTGGTTAACATTTTTAACCATCTACTTGTAATACCAGATTGTGCATTATTGTTTGTGCAATGCCGAATGCAACATCATGGAAAAAAAATCATCTTATTTTTCTGAGATTTAAATTGTAAAGTAAGTATCCCTCCTTCACAAAAAAAGGATATTAGAGAACTCCCCTTAAAGTGGTTGTAAATTTAAGGTTTCCACAATATGCTAATTTATTTCATTATACTACGTAGTAGCTGTTGAGCGTTCGTAGTGGGGTACACAATCCGCACATGTCTTCTGGCAAATAAGCTCCAATTCAGTTTCACTTGCATGTCATTAGGACCCCCCTTTGCCATATACCTTCCATGTATGAGCGTACATAGCCACCTACAGAAAGACAGAGTGACTGTAATATCATTTGGCACAAACGCTCATGCGAGTCAGGCCTGCAGATTAAAATCAACAAGCTTTGCGGCAATGCAAATTATTGGACGCCATTCAAAACATCATAAAAAGAAAAAAAAAAAGACTAGCGAGATAGGCAGGTGGTGGAATGGGACCTACGTAAAAAACAAACTATCGGCTAGATTTAGAGTTCTGCGGCCAAAGGGGTGCGTTAGCTACGCGTGCTTTTTTTCTCCCGCACCTTTTAAATACCGCTGGTATTTAGAGTTCACAGAATGGCTGCGTTAGGCTACAAAAAAGGAGCGTAGAGCATATTTACCGCCACTGCAACTCTAAATACCAGCATTGCTTACGGACGCGGCCAGCTTCAAAAACGTGCTCGTGCACGATTCCCCCATAGAAAACAATGGGGCTGTTTGAGCTGAAAAAAAACCTAACACCTGCAAAAAAGCAGCGTTCAGCTCCTAACGCAGCCCCATTGTTTACTATGGGGAAACACTTCCTACGTCTGCACCTAACACTCTAACATGTACCCCAAGTCTAAACACCCCTACCCTTACACTTATTAACCCCTAATCTGCTGCCCCCGCTATCGCTGACACCTGCATATTTTTGTTAACCCCTAATCTGCCGCTCCGTATACCGCCGCTACCTACATTATACCTATGTACCCCTAATCTGCTGCCCCTAACACCGCCGACCCCTATATTATATTTATTAACCCCTAATCTGCCCCCCACAACGTCGCCTCCACCTACCTACAATAATTAACCCCTAATTTGCCTACCGAACCGCACCGCTACTATAATAAATGTATTAACCCCTAATCCGCCTCGCTCCCGCCTCAATAACCCTATAATAAATAGTATTAACCCCTAATATGCCCTCCCTAACATCGCCGACACCTAACTTCAAACATTAACCCCTAATCTGCTGATCGGATCTCGCCGCTAGTTTAATAAATGGATTAACCCCTAAAGCTAAGTCTAACCCTAACACTAACACCCCCCTAAGTTAAATATAATTTAAATCTAACGAAATAAATTAACTCTTATTATATAAATTATTCCTATTTAAAGCTAAATACTTACCTGTAAAATAAATCCTAATATAGCTACAATATAAATTATAATTATATTGTAGCTATTTTAGGATTAATATTTATTTTACAGGTAACTTTGTATTTATTTTAACCAGGTACAATAGCTATTAAATAGTTAATAACTATTTCATAGTTACCTAGTTAAAATAATTACAAAATTACCTGTAAAATAAATCCTAACCTAAGTTACAATTAAACCTAACACTACACTATCAATAAATTAATTAAATAAACTACCTACAATTAAACCTAACACTACACTATCTATAAATTAATTAAATAAAATACCTACAAATAACTACAATGAAATAAACTAACTAAAGTACAAAAAATAAAAAAGAACTAAGTTACAAAAAATAAAAAAATATTTACAAACATTAGAAAAATATTACAACAATTTTAAACTAATTACACCTACTCTAAGCCCCCTAATAAAATAACAAAGACCCCCAAAATAAAAAATGCCCTACCCTATTCTAAATTAAAAAAGTTCAAAGCTCTTTTACCTTACCAGCCCTGAAAAGGGCCCTTTGCGGGGCATGCCCCAAAGAATTCAGCTCTTTTGCCTGTAAAAAAAAAAACGTACAATACCCCCCCCCCAACATTACAACCCACCACCCACATAACCCTAATCTAACCCAACCCCCCTTAAAAAAACCTAACACTAAGCCCCTGAAAATCTCCCTACCTTGTCTTCACCTCACCGGGTTCACCGATCGGTCCAGAAGAGGGTCCGAAGTCTTGATCCAAGCGGCGGCTGAAGAACTCCATCATCGGGCTGAAGTCAGAAGTCCATCATCGGGATGAAGTTTTCTATCAAGCCGCATCTTCAATCTTCTTTCTTCCGGAGCGGAGCCATCTTCTTCCCAGCCGACGCGGATCCAACCTCTTCAAGCGACGCCTACTCGCCGAATGATGGTTCCTTTAAATGACGTCATCCAAGATGGCGTCCCTCGAATTCCGATTGGCTGATAGGATTCTATCAGCCAATCAGAATTAAGGTAGGAATATTCTGATTGGCTGATGGAATCAGCCAATCAGATTCAAGTTCAATCCGATTGGCTGATCCAATCAGCCAATCAGATTGAACTCGCATTCTATTGGCTGATCGGAACAGCTGCTCCGGAAGAAAGAAGATTGAAGATGCGGCTTGATAGAAGACTTCATCCCGATGATGGACTTCCGACATCAGCCCGATGATGGAGTTCTTCAGCCGCCGCTTGGATCAAGACTTCGGACCCTCTTCTGGACCGATCGGTGAAGACAAGGTAGGGAGATCTTCAGGGGCTTAGTGTTAGGTTTATTTAAGGGGGGTTTGGGTTAGATTAGGGGTATGTGGGTGGTGGGTTGTAATGTTGGGGGGGGTATTGTATGGTTTTTTTTTACAGGCAAAAGCTGAATTATTTGGGGCATGCCCCGCAAAGGGCCCTGTTCAGGGCTGGTAAGGTAAAAGAGCTTTGAACTTTTGTAATTTAGAATAGGGTAGGGCATTTTTTTATTTTGGGGGTCTTTGTTATTTTATTAGGGGGCTTAGAGTAGGTGTAATTAGTTTAAAATTGTTGTAATATTTTTCTAATGTTTGGAAATATTTTTTTATTTTTTGCAACTTAGTTCTTTATTTTTTGTACTTTAGTTAGTTTATTTCATTGTAGTTATTTGTAGGTATTTTATTTAATTAATGTATTGATAGTGTAGTGTTAGGTTTAATTGTAGGTAATTGTAGGTAGTTTATTTAATTAATTTATTGATAGTGTAGTGTTAGGTTTAATTGTAACTTAGGTTAGGATTTATTTTACAGGTAATTTTGTAATTATTTTAACTAGGTAACTATTAAATAGTTATGAACTATTTAATAGCTATGGTTAAAATAATTACAAAGTTGCCTGTAAAATAAATATTAATCCTAAAATAGCTACAATATAATTATAATTTATATTGTAGCTATATTAGGGTTTATTTTACAGGTAAGTATTTAGCTTTAAATAGGAATAATTTATTTAATAAGAGTTAATTTATTTTGTTAGATTTAAATTATATTTAACTTAGGGGGGTGTTAGTGTTAGGTTTAGACTTAGCTTTAGGGGTTAAAAAATGTATTATAGTAGCGGTGAGCTCCGGTCGGCAGATTAGGGGTTAATGCTTGAAGTTAGGTGTCGGCGATGTTAGGGAGGGCAGATTAGGGGTTAATACTATTTATTATAGGGTTATTGAGGCGGGAGTGAGGCAGATTAGGGGTTAATAACTTTATTATAATAGCGGCGCGGTCCGGTCGGCAGATTAGGGGTTAATAAGTGTAGGCAGGTTGAGGCGATGTTGAGGGGGGCAGATTAGGGGTTAATAAATATAATATAGGGGTCGGCGGTGTTAGGGGCAGCAAATTAGGGGTACATAAGTATAACGTATCTTGCGGCGGCGTGCGGACGGCAGATTAGGAGTTAAAAAATTTAATTAGAGTGGCGGCGATGTGGGGGGACCTCGGTTTAGGGGTACATAGGTAGTTTATGGGTGTTAGTGTACTTTAGAGCAGTGTTTTTCAACCAGTGTGCCGTGGCACACTAGTGTGCCGTGAGAGATCCTCAGGTGTGCCACGGCAGACTGACAACAGTGTGACATATTTTTTAAACTTTGCTTGTTTTTTACTCCCAGTGCAGGGGTAGTTTGTAGGAGGCATGGCATAACAGCACAATACATACAGTATGTGTGTGTTTGTGTGTATGTGTATATATATATGCTGTATTAGGCTACGTGTGTTTTTTTTTACAATTTTGGGATGGTGGTGTGCCACAGGATTTTTTAATGTAAAAAAGTGTGCCAGGGAAAAAAAAAGGTTAAAAATCACTGCTTTAGAGCACAGTAGTTAAGAGCTTTATGAACCGGCGTTAGCCCAAAAAGCTCTTAACTACTGACTTTTTTCTGCGGCTGGAGTTTTGTCGTTAGATTTCTAACGCTCACTTCAGCCACGACTCTAAATACCGGCGTTAGAAAGATCCCATTGAAAAGATAGGATACGCAAATGGCGTAGGGGGATCTGCGGTATGGAAAAGTTGCGGCTGCAAAGTGATCGTTAGACCCTTTCCTGACTGACTCCAAATACCAGAGGGCGGTAAAAACCAGCGTTAGGAGCCTCTAACGCTGGTTTTCACGGCTACCGCCCAACTCTAAATCTAGCCGTATATTTCCTCTGTGACACAGAGGCTGGAGTACATCCTGCTGAGATCAGATTTTTGACCTAGCTACATGCTACACAGAAATTGTCTGCAGGATCTCTTTTATAGATATCCCTAATTGGCCATAGCAAAGGAGATAAGAAACATATTCAAAATAGCTTTTCAAGAGATATTTCCCTGGACTGCTAAACAATGCAAATTTTAATAACGAACATGAAAATTTAAAATGCTTATAAAACATTTATCATTCATTCATTGCAATTTTATAATGCTTAACTGCTTATATATACCACCCATAGAGAGAAAAAAAAGAGTTTTATTTCTATTTAAATATTTAAAAGGGATGGTTAGCTTTTGCACAGTTATTTATTTATTATGGGGTTGTGAATTCGTGTCCTGTGTCATTACGCTGGTAATATAGAACCTCTACTTGTGAAAGTATCAATTCATGGCTACAAATGTGAAGTGCATTTTACAATGTGACAATAATGTTTGGTTATTTGCATTACAGTCTATGGCCCCTATTTAAGAAAGGTCTTGCGGACCTGATCCGACACTGCGGATCAGGTCCGCAAGACCACGCTGAATACGGAGAGCAATACACTCTCCGTATTCAGCATTGCAGTAGCAGCTCACAAGAGCTGCTGGTGCAATCCGCCAGCAGGGGGGTGTCAATCAACACGATCGTACTCGATCGGGTTGATTTCTGGCGATTCCTGTCCGCCTGCTCAGAGCAGGCGGACAGGGTTATGGAGCAGTGGTTTTTAGACCGCAGCTCCATAATTTGTGTTTCTGGCGATTCTGAAGACTTGCCAGAAACACGGTCCCACAGGCTCCCTACGGAGCTTGTTAAATGGGCCCCTAGGTCTGATTTATAAGTAAAACCAAGAAGAGCGGCTCATGGTGCAGAAAAAGACTTGTAAATCCAGCAAATACACCTCAAAGTTTTACAAGGACTTTAACATTGTTCTTTTTAAATATTACCTATATATATATATATTCTTTATTATTTATTATTGTTAATCTTTATTATTCCCAAATTTTATTTAAAATTTTATTTTTTTATTTAAATGTTTTGATTTATTTTATTATATATTTTTTCATTACCATATTTTTGATACTGAGACTTTTTATATATAATTAGAGATATACAGTATATATACACACACACACATATATATATATATATACTGTATATATATATATGTGTGTGTGTGTGTGTGTGTGTGTACATACATCATATAAACACATTGTGACATAGGTAATTAATATATATATATCACAGATAGCGCCCTCTTTTTTTAAACTTTTCCTTCTTCCTGAAAGAAAGTTTAAATTCTGTTTTGTCTATGTTTGTTTTACCTTCTTTACATTCTCACTGTCTGGTGTGTGCTCATTTTTGTTTCCAATTGCTGAAATGTCAAACATGGCATCAATCTAATACTTTGTTAACCAGGCAACTAGATATGTCAATCATTTGTACAGGGTTTCTTCCTTTTCCTCTGTGGTTTCCTACAGTAAAACAGTGAGCATCACTGTCTCCCACTGTGTTTCTTGAAAAGTGATGTTACCTCCTAACGCCTCCGTTTACTTTGCTTTAATTGGGTGCTAATATATTTATTGTATTTCCTCACATTGCAGGGGGTTGTCATCCCTTCCCAGAGAGAGGCATCTGCCTCCATGCAATGTCTGCTGATGAACCAATTAAAGGGGGATGTGTGTGTGATTGTTTGCTAAGTAAAACACATATGGTATAGCAATATGCAGCACAGTCCTAGAACCTAAACATTTAGCTGGTAATAATAATAGAATAATATGAGTGAGCTGATAACAGCTTTAGTCTGCATCTGAGATTGCTACTGTAAATAAAATGTACTAATTTGTTTGATAGTAACATGAGGGGAAAGAAGACGGAAGTCCACCGGGTTCAACCTAAACAGATCCTATTTCATTTACAATAAAGAATCTGCCAAATAAAATTACTTTAATACAATTAGAAAGCCACTTAAATAAATTGTTTAATATTTTAGCCTAAGGAAACTAACACCTAGATTTAGAGTTTTGCGTTAGAAGGGGTGCGTTAGCTACGCGTGCTTTTATTCCACCGCACCTTTTAAACAACGCTGGTATTTAGAGTTCTCTGAAGGGCTGCGTTAGGCTCCAAAAAGGGAGCGTACAGGCATATTTACCGCCACTTCAACTCTAAATACCAGCGTTGCTTACGGACGCGGCCAGCTTCAAAAACGTGCTCGTGCATGATTCCCCCATAGGAAACAATGGGGCAGTTTGAGCTGAAAAAAAAACTAGCACTTGCAAAAAAGCAGCGTTCAGCTCCTAACGCAGCCCCATTGTTTCCTATGGGGAAACACTTCCTAAGTCTGCACCTAACACCCTAACATGAACCCCGAGTCTAAACACCCCTAACCTTACACTTATTAACCCCTAATCTGCCAACCCCGCTATCGCTGACCCCTGCATTTTATTATTAACCCCTAATCTGCCGCTCCATACACCGCAGCAACCTACATTATACCTATGTACCACTAATCTGCTGCCCCTAACACCGCCGACCCCTATATTATATTTATTAACCCCTAATCTGCCCCCCCAACTTCGCCGCTACCTACCTACACTTATTAACCCCTAATCTGCCGACCGGACCTCGCCGCCACTTTAATAAATGTATTAACCCCTAAACCGCCACACTCCCGCCTCAAAAACCCTATAATAAATAGTATTAACCCCTAATCTGCCCTCCCTAACATCGCCGACACCTAACTTCAAGTATTAACCCCTAATCTGCCGACCGGACCTCGCCGCTACTATAATAAATGTATTACCCCTAAAGCTAAGTCTAACCCTAACCCTAACACCCCCCTAAGTTAAATATAATTTTTATCTAACTAAATAAATTATTTCTTATTAAATAAATTAATCTTATTTAAAGCTAAATACTTACCTGTAAAATAAACCCTAAAATAGCTACAATATAACTAATAATTATATTGTAGCTATTTTAGGATTTATATTTATTTTACAGGCAACTTTATATTTATTTTAACTAGGTACAATAGCTATTAAATAGTTAATAACTATTTAATAGCTACCTAGTTAAAATAATTACAAAATTACCTGTAAAATCAATCCTAACCTAAGTTACAATTAAACCTAACACTACACTATCAATAAATTAATTAAATAAACTACCTACAATTATCTACAATTAAATCAACTAAACTAAATTATATTAAAAAAACAAACACTAAATTACAAAAACAAATAAACACTAAATTACAAAAAATAAAAAAAGATTACAAGAATTTTAAACTAATTACAGCTACTCTAAGCCCCCTAAAAAAATAACAAAGCCCCCCAAAATAAAAAAATGCCCTACCCTATTCTAAAATAAAAAGTTTACAGCTCTTTTACCTTATCAGCCCTTAAAAGAGCCTTTTGCGGGGCATGCCCCAAAGAATTCTGCTCTTTTGCCTGTAAAAACAACATACAATACCCCCCCCCAACATTACAACCCAACACCCACATACCCCTAATCTAACCCAAACCCCCCTTAAAAAACTGAACACTAAGCCCCTGAAGATCTCTCTACCTTATCTTCACCACGCCGGGTATCACCAATCCATCCAGAAGAGTCTCCGAAGGCTTCATCCTATCTGGCAAGAAGAGGTCCAGAAGAGGCTCCGAAGTCTTCCTCCTATCCAGCAAGAAGAGGACATCCGGACCAGCAAACATCTTCATCCAAGCGGCATCTTCTATCTTCATCCATCCGACGAGGAGCGGCTCCATCTTCAAGACCTCCGGCGCGGAACATCCCTCGAATTCCGATTGGCTGATAGGATTCACCTTACCAGGCCCTTTTAAGCCTGGTAAGGTAAAAGAGCTGTAAACTTTTTATTTTAAAATAGGGTGGGGCATTTTTTTATTTTGGGGGGCTTTGTTATTTTTTTAGGGGGCTTAGAGTAGCTGTAATTAGTTTAAAATTCTTGTAATCTTTTTTTATTTTTTGTAATTTAGTGTTTGTTTGTTTTTGTAATTTAGTGTTTGGTTTTTTTTGTAATTTAGTTTAGTTGATTTAATTGTAGATAATTGTAGGTAGTTTAATTAATTTATTGATAGTGTAGTGTTAGGTTTAACTGTAACTTAGGTTAGGATTTATTTTACAGGTCATTTTGTAATTATTTTAACTAGGTAGCTATTAAATAGTTATTAACTATTTAATAGCTATTGTACCTAGTTAAAATAAATACAAAGTTGCCTGTAAAATAAATATAAATCCTAAAATAGCTACAATATAATTATTAGTTATATTGTAGCTATTTTAGGGTTTATTTTACAGGTAAGTATTTAGCTTTAAATAGGATTAATTTATTTAATAAGAAATCATTTATTTTGTTAGATAAAAATTACATTTAACTTAGGGGGGTGTTAGGGTTAGGGTTAGACTTAGCTTAGGGGTTAATACATTTATTATAGTAGCGGCGAGGTCCGGTCGGCAGATTAGGGGTTAATAAGTGTAGGTAGGTAGCGGCGACGATGGGGGGGCAGATTAGGGGTTAATAAATATAATATAGGGGTCAGCGATGTTAGGGGCAGCAGATTAGGGGTACATAGGGATAATGTAGGTGCGGCGGTGTGCGGTCGGCAGATTAGGGGTTACATTTTTTTATTAGAGTGGCGGCAATGTGGGGGGGACCTCGGTTTAGAGGTACATAGGTAGTTTATGGGTGTTAGTGTACTTTAGAGCAGTGTTTTTCAACCAGTGTGCCGTGGCACACTAGTGTGCCGTGAGAGATCCTCAGGTGTACCACGGCAGACTGACAACAGTGTGACATTTTTTAAACTTTGCTTGTTTTTTACTCCCAGTGCAGGGGTAGTTTGTAGGAGGCATGGCATAACAGCACAATACATACAGTATGTGTGTGTTTGTGTTTATCTGTATATATATATGCTGTATTAGGCTACAATGTGTGATTTTTTTTTAAATTTTGGGATGGTGGTGTGCCACAGGATTTTTTAATGTAAAAAAGTGTGCCACGGCAAAAAAGGTTAAAAATCACTGCTTTAGAGCACAGTAGTCAAGAGCTTTATGAACCGGCGTTAGCCCAGAAAGCTCTTAACTCCTGACTTTTTTTTCTGCGGCTGGAGTCTTGTCATTAGAGTTCTAACGCTCACTTCAGCCAAAACTCTAAATACAAGCGTTAGAAAGATCCCATTGAAAAGATAGGATGCGCAATTGACGTAAGGGGATCTGCGGTATGGAAAAGTCGCGACTGGAAAGTGAGTGTTAGACCCTTTCCTGACTGACTCTAAATACCAGCGAGCAGCCAAAACCAGCGTTAGGACCCCCTAACGCTGGTTTGGACGGCTAACGCAGAACTCTAAATCTAGGCGTAAGGTTTATATAATTCATAATCTATTCTACTGAATTCAAGAGATTTTCTAAAGTACAAAAAATGATATTGGCATTATTTACTTAATTATCTTTCATTTTGAAGACTCATTCAGAGCACACACCAATGGACTGCTTACATTCAGTTTACACATGTGCCGTTATGAAAAAAAAGAGATTGATCTATGAGTGATTGATTTATGGAATAAACTTCCTCAAGAGGTAGTAATGACAAACACTGTGGGGACTTTAAAAATGCCTGGGACAAGCATAAGGCTATCCTACGAACTAGATAAGTTTATACCTTTGGGTAATATCGGGCAGACTTGCTGGGCCTATGGCTCTTATCTGCCATCAATAACTATGTTTCTGTTATCAAGGAAGAACATATGTTACGCTATGTTAAATTTCATAACAGATTACAGATATAACAGTTGTTGCAACACATACAGAAGGTAATGAGAACCTTATTTAAAATATGTTTACATTCTAAAGAGAACTCTATATACTAATAAGTGCACCTTAGGGAGAGCTTTAGCATAGGAGATTGAGTCAACAGGAAAAGGAAATGCTTGGTGGGGGGGGGGGGGGGATTTTCAAAGGAGCAGAAATTGGAGGTCATTCTGGGGAAGAGAAAAAAACATTTTCTCTGCTGTCTTAACTTGGCCTGTATGTAGGAACCATTTTCCTGAATAAGGGAGTCATCTGAGAAGAGGGATCTGGAGGTATTATTCAGATTTCTTTCTGACCTGGGTCTTCCTGCTTCTCTAACTTAATGGTGAAGAAGATGGTGAAAATGTAATAGCCCCTCACCAAGTTCACCCCAAACAAATAAGGAGGCAGCAGAAGGAGATGGAGAATTCAATTAACAGGCAGCAATATTGTTTATGAGTAAGAACCCATAGGAAGCGGTGGGGAACTAGCTGGGGGGGAAAAGCTGTGGCATCTACAGCCAGAATGTGTCCAGTAAGATCTTTTTAGGAGGGGTGACAACTGTCAAGACCAAGCTAAGCCTATTATGCATAAGCCATTAGGTAAAGCACATGGTACCACAGATGACATGGTTTCCCCAGATAAGCAGGGTCACAGTAGGTTCCTAGATATGATTGAAGAACATGGGTGGATTTTGATGTGGCCCTTCTCAGACCTTTACCTGGTTTTCATTTTGCCTATCTAACAGAGGAGTCAGAAGTTTAGTTCCAGTTAGCAGGGCCAGTAGTGGAAAGACAGAATTCCTGTTCTCAAGAAACTCAATATCAGTCTTCTACCCTATTCCTATTTTGCTTCAGTCAGTTGCGTGTAGTGCTTAGGGAACCTGCTTGCTATAGAGATTATTTTGAAGTGAGAATTGACATAGTTCCTTGGCAAGGGGATGCATATTTCTACCACTTTGATGAATAGTCAGTGATTTTATCTTAAGAGAAAAATGAATTTCAGACTTAGTATAGGGATCCTCTACTTTCTACTATCTTATATGTGAGTTCTCTGAGTCTTCTAATTAGTCTTCTAAAAAGTGAATTCATTAATGTTTGCTAGTCTGATGTTATCTCAACTTTTAGACATTGATGGTTCTGGGGGTAATGACTTGACTCAGGCTTAGTATGACTTTACCTGGGCAGGTAGATACTGCATTTGCTACCCATTGGGTATAATCCATGTGGTTTTAGGGTGTGCATCATACACCTTAAATGAAGAAGGTTTGAAAATCTGAGTTTATTTAACTTTTTTCTTTACTGTCCCTTATACGCCCGCTTTGAAAGTGCCAATAGGTGATAGCAAGAAGGTGTAAGACAAGAAAAGAATGAACAAATAAACATGATTGAAAACTTCCCAAAACATTCCGCATTTGATTTCAGGTGCATGTGCTAAATATGGGCATTGCATTAAATGTTCCTGAACTCTAATATAGACGTGAATTGTTTTTGTTACCTGTGTGAGATAGTGGTGGTGCAGAGAACAGAAAAGTAAAATCATTATAGATATACCAGAGAAGAAATAAAAAGACCATGCTAGGGTGCCACTTAGAGTACCATAGACCTGTCAATGAGAAGAAAAAGGATCTAATGCCATGGATTCCCCATTGCTCCTTAAAAAGAGTATCTGATTCACCTTCAGTGAAGGGAAATGCAAGAAGTGGAGTACCTGCCAAGTGTTTCAAGTGTGGGGAGATTGTACTCGAAACACCAATTTGAATGTCAAATTTAAAATCAGTAGTGAGCATTGTAAAGATGGCAAATACTCAATGGTAAAAGGTGTAGTTATCTTTGGAAGATAAATGTGTTATTATTATCATTTCATCTGTTGGTATCTTAGATGTTTATGTTCCTTTGAAATTGTAAACCAGCCAGGGATTGTCTACAGGTGTTTAAAGAGTGGCTTGCAAATAAGGAATAACTTTGAGGAGAATAGAATGGCTTTGGCAAGTTTATTGTGGAAGTGTTGTGGATTGCTATTCATGTTGAAAACATGTATTATTAAAGGTTGTTGTATCTTTCCTCCAATGCATTAGTAGGACATGCTCCATAGAATTATTTACACAAGGGATGGCCAACTGGTAACCCGAGGGGTATATGTGGCCCTTCACACTAGTTTTTGCAGCTCCTCGGGTAAAGCAGAACTAACATTGTGAGCCATAGTTTTGTGGTCCTAGTGAAAAGCAAAACTAAAAAGGCTTTGGGGGTGACCACTACTCAAAAGAGCCCTTGGGTGGGAAGAACAGCAGACAAAGGTACCCATCAACCTTATCTAAGTTTGGCCCTATGCCACTGAACATTATATTATTTGCTTATTAAATAGCCATTCATTAATATGTTTCTATTAAGGCTTCTAAAGATTGATCTGCCGTCTCCATGTGCTAGGATGTTGTCCATCACTGATATACACTATGGGAATCAAATGTAGAAGGCTACTTCTATTAAAAAGGATTTGAGTTGCTTGGTTTATTTGCTTCCTCACTTGACAACAAATGGCTGAAAGTTAAAGGACCATTAAATACAGTAGAATTGCATAATCAAAATGCATAATAAAAAGACAATGCAAAAGTATTAAGATTCAACTTCAAATAAGTAGTTGATTCTTCTGACAAGTTTCAAAGTTAGTTAAATTCTCCTTTTTTTGCACCACGTGACAGTCATCAGCCAATCACAAAATGCATAGGCATATATTCTGTGGATTCCTGCACGTGCTTAGTAGGAGCTGGTGCCTCAGAAAGTGTCAATATAAAAAGATTGTGCAGAATTAGGGCAAGATTACAAGTTTCGCATTATGATTTTTCCACGCACAATGTGGTCTTTTCACAATCAATTTCGATTGCGCAGGTATTACAAGTCTTGAAAAAATCACGATTGTGTGTGCGCATTCGCCTTTTACGCAACAATCTTTTCTGCACAAAGTTCTGTAGTTAATGGTTTTGCGCAACATAAAAGTTTCAAGAAACACTTAAAAAATGCACTGCAAATTACAGTTACACTCATATTAACACTTTTCAAGGAGCTTGAAAAAGGCCAGTTACGGCTGAAACGCGTTGCTCTATACTTGTTGTTTTGGTCCCATTCGGGCAGCCGTAGTCCTAGAGGTGCAGAGAAGGCTAGAATCACTAGAAATTCGGATTATCAAAATACTGCCAAGGAGCACTTTTTTAAAAAGAGCAAGCACAACGGACATTTCAGACAAGCCTGATTGCTAACGGGACTATTACCTAAGGAAGCTACGAACCAACTCTGGGTGTAAGTAAGACTTAAACACCTTTGCTTTGGTTCTTGCATATTTTTTGGTTTGGGATTTCCTTTTTTCCATCTTCTTGCCAAAAACCGATTAAGGTTAACTCGCTGGATTCACAATCCCCTATTCTGATATGGACTTTTAACCTGTATGTTTTTACTCATGTATGTTATATGTTTTCAACTTTTAACTATTTTAACTGGATGCTACACTTTAACAAGTGTCTGTTTTATTGTTGCGTATATGTTTTAAATTAAAGGCATTTTTGTTTTTTACATTCACATTTAATGTATGCCTTGCATTCTGTCATCTGATGTCCTTTAAGCTGTATTTTTATAGTGCTACAGTGTATTTTCTCTCTGTTTTATGAGGGTATTCTTTAAGTAGCATGTGTCCCATCCTTCCCTTTTTCTTTCCTTCTTCATACATCCAGGTAGTAAAGTAAAAATACACCCCACTCATGTAAGGGTAGTCTATGTTGGATTCTTAGAAGACAAGCTGCCTTTAACCCTTTTACTACCGGGACTTCCAGACAAAAACTTACCCAAAATACTAGAGCATTTTTAGCATTTTTGCTATTACTCTATTTAAACAGAAATATTTTTTATTTACCTATCAAATCTATATCTATTTTTAAGAAGACAACCCAAGATATTGATCTAGACCCATTTTGGTATATTTCATGCCACCATGTCACCGTCAAAAAAACCCTCACAGAAATTATTTACATACTGCTTGTGCAATCATGGCACAAATGTTTGTAAAAGTTTCTCTGAGATGCCCTTTGTCCAGAAATAGCAGACATATATGGCTTTGCCATTGCTTTTTGGTAATTAGAAGGCTGCTAATTGTAACTGTGCACCACACTTCAATTATCCCCGGCAGTGAAGGGGTTTATTAGGTAGCTTAAAAGGTTAGCTTTAGGTTAGCTTAGCTTTAGTGTTTTAGGTTAGCTTTAGTGTAGAGATTAGCCTCCTACCTGACACTCCCCACCCCTGATCCCTACCTAATCCCTCCCAAACAACTCTCTTCCCACCCCGACCCCCCACTGGTCACCCCCATCTTAAGTACTGGCAGACAGTCTGCCAATAAAACAAATCAAAGCTTTTTTTTATTTTTGTATTTTTTTTCTGCCGTGTCACCGTTTGTAATGATCCTCATATGGAGGCGGAGCATAGATCACGCTTCAGCTCCATATTCAGGAGATGCCTGAAGCTTCAGAAGCTCCACATCTCAGCTGTAACTTTACAGCTGAGATTGCTGGAGCATCCTGAAGCAACAACGTATATATACGTGGTGCGGTACAATAGCCAAAGTACCCAACAACGTATATATGTCGTTTTGGGTGAAGGGGTTAAAATGATGGTAAACTGGACATGTTTTAAAATCTGGTCTGGAATCTAAGCAATATTTTAGATGGACTTTAATTGATCAGTTCTAAAAAAAGATGCGCTGTAACTTACACCTAGATTTAGAGTTCTGCGTTAGCCGTCCAAACCAGAGTTATGGGGTCCTGACGCTGGTTTTTACCGCCCGCTGGTATTTAGAGTCAGTCATGAAAGGGTCTAATGCTCACTTTCCAGCCGCAACTTTTCCATGCCGCAGATCCCCCTACGCCAATTGCATATCCTATCTTTTCAATAGGATCTTTCTAACGCTGGTATTTAGAGTCTTGGCTGAAGTGAGCGTTAGAAATCTAACGACAAGACTCCAGCCGCAGAAAAAAGCCAGGAGTTAAGAGCTTTCTGGGCTAACGCCGGTTCATAAAGCTCTTAACTACTGTGCTCTAAAGTACACTAACACCCATAAACTACCTATGTACCCCTAAATCGAGGCCCCCCACATCGCCACCACTCTATTAAATTTTTTTAGCCCCTAATCTGCCGACCGCACACCGCCGCCACCTACATTATCCCTATGTACCCCTAATCTGCTGCCCCTAACATCGCCGTCCCCTACATAATATTGATTAACCCCTAATCTGCCCCCCCCCAACGTCGCCGCTACCTACCTACAATTATTAACCCCTAATCTGCCGACCGGACCTCACCGCTACTATAATAAAGTTATTAACCCCTAATCCGCCTCACTCCCGCCTCAAAAACCCTATAATAAATAGTATTAACCCCTAATCTGCCCTCCCTAACATCGCTGACACCTAACTTCAAGTATTAACCCCTAATCTGCCGACCGGACCTCACCGCTACTCTAATAAATGTATTAACCCCTAAAGCTAAGTCTAACTCTAACCCTAACACCCCCCTAAGTTAAATATAATTTAAATCTAACAAAATAAAATAAATCTTATTAAATAAATCATTCCTATTTAAAGCTAAATACTTACCTGTAAAATAAACCCTAATATAGCTACAATATAAATAATAATTATATTGTAGCTATTTTAGGATTAATATTTATTTTACAGGCAACTTGGTATTTATTTTAACCAGGTACAATAGCTATTAAATAGTTAATAACTATTTAATAGCTACCTAGATAAAATAATTACAAAATTACCTGTAAAGTAAATCCTAACCTAAATTACAATTAAACCTAACACTACACTATCAATAAATAAATTAAATAAACTATCTACAATTATCTACAATTATATGAACTAAACTAAATTACAAAAAAAACCACTAAATTACAAAAAATAAAAAAAGATTACAAGAATTTTAAACTAATTACACCTACTCTAAGCCCCCTAAAAAAATAACAAAGCCCTACAAAATAAAAACATGCCCTACCCTATTCTAAAATAAAAATGTAACAGCTCTTTTACCTTACCAGCCCTTAAAAGGGCCTTTTGCTGGTCATGCCCCAAAGAATTCTGCTCTTTTGCCTGTAAAAAAAAACATACAATACCCCCCCAACATTACAACCCACCACCCACATACCCCTAATCTAACCCAAACCCCCCTTAAATATTAATAATAATACTAATTCTATCAGCCAATCGGAATTAAGCTAGGAAAAATCTGATTGGCTGATTGAATCAGCCAATCAGATTCAAGTTCAATCCGATTGGCTGATTGGATCAGCCAATAAGATTGAGCTCGCATTCTATTGGCTGATCAGAACAGCCAATAGAATGCTAGCTCAATCTGATTGGCTGATTGGATCAGCCAATCGGATTGAACTTGAATCTGATTGGCTGATTCAATCAGCCAATCAGATTTTTCCTAGCTTAATTCCGATTGGCTTATAGGATTCTATCAGCCAATCGGAATTAAGCTAGGAAAAATCTTGGATGACGTCCCTTAAAGGAACCTTCGTTGATCGGCTGCTTGAAGATGGTCCCGCTCCGCGCCGGATGGAAGAAGATAGAAGATTTCGCTTGGATGAAGATGTCTGCCGGTCCGGATGTCCTCTTCTGCCCGGATAGGATGAAGACTTTGGACCCTCTGGAGGAGCTCTTCTTGCCAGATAGGAGGAAGACTTCGGACCCTCTTCTGGACGGATCGGTGATACCCGGCGTGGTGAAGACAAGGTAGGAAGATCTTCAGGGGCTTAGTGTTAGGTTTATTTAAGGGGGGTTTGGGTTAGATTAGGGGTATGTGGGTGGTGGGTTGTAATGTTGGGGGGGTATTGTATGTTTTTCTTAACAGGCAGAATTCTTTGGGGCATGCCCCGCAAAAGGCCCTTTTAAGGGCTGGTAAGGTAAAAGAGCTGTTACATTTTTATTTTAGAATAGGGTAGGCCGTTTTTTTTATTTTGGGGGGCTTTGTTATTTTTTTAGGGGGCTTAGAGTGGGTGTAATTAGTTTAAAATTCTTGTAATCTTTTTTTATTTTTGTAATTTAGTGTTTTTTTTTGTAATTTAGTTTAGTTGATATAATTGTAGATAATTGTAGATAGTTTATTTAATTTATTTATTGATAGTGTAGTGTTAGGTTTAATTGTAACATAGGTTAGGATTTATTTTACAGGTAATTTTGTAATTATTTTATCTAGGTAGCTATTAAATAGTTATTAACTATTTAATAGCTATTGTACCTGGTTAAAATAAATACAAAGTTGCCTGTAAAATAAATATTAATCCTAAAATAGCTACAATATAATTATTATTTATATTGTAGCTATATTAGGGTTTATTTTACAGGTAAGTATTTAGCTTTAAATAGGATTAATTTATTTAATAGGAATTATTTTATTTCCTTAGAATAAAATTTTATTTAACTTAGGGGGGTGTTAGGGTTAGACTTAGCTTTAGGGGTTAATACATTTATTAGAGTAGCGGTGAGGTCCGGATCGGCAGATTAGGGGTTAATAATTGTAGGTAGGTGGCAGCGACGTTGAGGGCAGCAGATTAGGGGTTAATAAATATAATATAGGGGTCGGCAGGGGTTAGGGGCAGCAGATTAGGGGTACATAAGGATAACGTAGGTTGCGGCGGTGTACGGAGCGGCAGATAAGGGGTTAATAATAAAATGCAGGGGTCAGCGATAGCGGGGACGGCAGATTAGGGGTTAATAAGTGTAAGGTTAGGGGTGTTTAAACTCGGGGTACATGTTAGGGTGTTAGGTGCAGACATAGGAAGTGTTTTCCCATAGGAAACAATGGGGCTGCGTTAGGAGCTGAATGCTGATTTTTTGCAGGTGTTAGGGTTTTTTTCAGCCCAAACTGCCCTATTGTTTCCTATGGGGGAATCGTGCATGAGCACGTTTTTTAAGCTGGCCTCGTCCGTAAGCACCGCTGGTATTGAGAGTTGCAGTGGCGGTAAATTATGCTCTATGCTCCCTTTTTGGAGCCTAACGCAGCCCTTCTGTGAACTCTAAATACCAGCGGTATTTAAAAGGTGCGGGGGAAAAAATACACGCGTAGCTAACGCACCCCTTTGGCCGCAGAACTCTAAATCTAGCCGTTAGTTTTAAACTTAGCTGTGCCATTCTTATACAAAAATAGAAAAGGCAGCACCAGCATTAAATTAAAAAAAAATTCACTTTATTCACTTACAGGCAAAACAGGTGTGACATAGAAAGAACGTCTGACGCGTTTCACGCCCCCTAGTGGCGTTTCATCAGAGACTACAGGTGTTCCTGAACATGGTCCTCTTATACTGGGACATATTAATTGCATATTTAACCCCTTAATGTCAAAAAACAAACAAACATTAAAAGTATATGTGTTTAACATAAAATATGCTACAGTGTACATTATCCTATATCCATTAAAACTGAATCAAATAGAAAGAACAGTTATTAAATTTTATTTGCAGAGCTATTTTGGAGAATGACCTCTAATCATGTTGGTATCTGAATAATTGATTATTTCTCATATCCCCTATACATAAATTCTGGGGAATTATATTTGATAGATTTTTAAGGTGGTATTACAAATATTAAGATACATACAATAAAGCTCTACAATAGACAAGAACTATTTTTGATACTAAAATGTATCTAGATAATTTTTCATAATGAGCTACCTATTTATGTAGGATATTCCTAATCAATTCTTTAAATGTGAGACTGAAAGGTACCTGTCAAATTACTACATGATTCCTTCTTATGATATCTTTTTTATTTATTGTAACTTAGTAAGACAGTTCTTATGCCAAATACTACCTTTTTAATAATTATATGAAGTAGCTTACGTCCCATTCAAGGTTTAGGCCATCAGGAATTCTGGTTTTAAGTTGGTAAATCCAGTATGCTATGGCTTCCCACAAACCTTAGGCTCAACTCATTGTTGTCAAGAAAATTTATAAAATTCTGAAAATTGTTATCATCCCAGGGCTCATCAATGATCATAATCAGGTCATCAATGAACCTTTTATAGTGGCGTATATTGCCAGTGAACGATGCATTTTCATTGTTGTAAAGATATTTTGCTTCCCAATACCCTAGATATAGATTGGCAAAGCAGGGGGCAAATTTTGCCCCCATTGCCGTACCACAACGCTGAAGGTAAAACTTACCATCAAATGTCAAAAAGTTATGGGTGAGTACAAACTCTAGAATTGCACAAATGTAAACCTTAACTTCTTCTTCATATGCTGTATATTTATCCAAAAAATACCTCACGGCCAAAATCCCCATATTATGTGGGATTGCTGTGTAAAGGGATACAATGTCAACAACTACCCAACAGTAATTTTTACCCCATCTGATGTTTTTAAGACCTTCCAACAAATGAGATGAGTCTCTCAGATAACTAAACAACTTCTTCACTATCGGCTGAAGTATTGAATCCAGCCACTCAGAAAGGGGTTCAAGCAAAGACCCAATGCCCGATACTATCGGTCTTGCTGGTGGCCGTATTGGATTTTTATGCAATTTGGGCAGATAGTGAAAAAGTGGTGTGATAGGGAATTCAGGTACAAGCACTTCCACATCTTCACGCTTAAACACCCCTAGAAAAATACCATCATCCAACAGTGATAGTAATTCTCGTTTAAAAATAACAGTTGGATTTCCACTTAGAGTGGTGTATGTGCAAGGATCATTTAATTGGCGCTGGGCTTCATCCAAGTAATCAGTCTTATTCAAGATTACAATATTCCCTCCCTTATCGGAGTTTCTGATGACAATACTTTGATTCTCTTTGAGGGAGTCCAGCGCCACTTTTTCTGCCCTAGATAAATTATTTTTGACCTTCTTTTTTGACCGTGATAGACTCAGGATCTCACGCTCCACTGTCTTTTGGAACAAATTTACTGCACCTCCCCTGAACTGCATGGGGTAGAAATCAGACCCATATTTTTTAGGTCCTTTAGGGGCAGTTTCCTCAGACAATACATCATGGGAGCTCTGTAAGTCTATCATGGTGCTTAACATACATGCATCCTGAAAGGATACTTCCTCCTCTAATTGTGTCTGGGTGTTAACCTGTGTCTCAATATTAGAAGTGTTATCTTGTTGTAAAGCAAAAAATCTCTTCAAAGTCAACTTGCGAACAAACCTGTTGACATCTATTAATGTGTTAAATGGTGAAAAATCTCTTGTAGGTGCAAAACCCAAACCCCTACTAAGTACATTAATTTGATCCTGATTCAACACACAAGAAGAGAGATTAATAACACTTAAGTCCAATAGTCCCAATTTTTGTCTCCTTATTTCTTTTTTCTTTTTGTTTTTTGACCTTCTGACCCGTTTAAAGGGACCTTGGGACCTTTCTTGGACTCTTTCTTACTATTCCTCTTCTGTTCTCTGGGCTCTTTTGACCTTGTGGATGGACCCTCACTTTCAGTATCATCCGCACTAGTGACCTGTAGGGAATAAGCAGAAACAGAGGAGGAAGAAGAGGGAGGAGAGGAAGAGGGGGAAGGGGAAGAAGAAGACTCTGCTGATTCTATTTGCTCCTGCTCAGATGACTCAGCTTCAGTTGATGAGAAAACCACTTTTTTTAGATGTTTTATTCTTCAAAATGGGTTTCAGATTTTGCTTATCTTCTTTGGTGTTCTTTTTATTATTCCACCTCCTTCTTTTACCATAATTGGCCTTCCAGGTATTCTTTTGGTTAAATGGCCATTGATATACTCGATTTGTTTCATAATCAAGTCTGTCTCTATTAAATTTTTCTCCCTTACGTTCAGCAAGAATAGCATCTAATTTGTCAACATGTTCCTTCATTGTTTTTTTCTGTTCTAGGAAATTTTCATGTTGTTCAAATTTCTTTAATTCCTTCTCAATTTCTACCATTCTTTCTTTGAGATTTAGCCTTTTTTGCACCTTACATTTAATAAGTATGTTTAACAATTTTATAGAGCATTCTGTAAGTGCATCATTCCATTCCTGTATAATCTCAGGGTTATCAACCTCAAAGGTTGGGAACTTATTCAACCTTAACCCCCGTGGAATTCTGGATAATTCTACATAGTGCTCAAAAGCTTCAATGTCCCAAGTTAGTCGCAAGTCTGCCACTAATAATTTTTCCAAGGCTTTAAATTGTGACTCCATGCATGGGCTAAACCCTTCACATCTGTCTGCTGCAAACACACGTTTGAAAAGTTCTTTCCTTGATTCAGCATTATATAATGAACTGGATAAAACTGTATTATCAAGATCCATGTCAACACTTGTGCCTAGCTGCATATAAAGAATGCAAAAAATGCTATACCAGTCACACGCATGCAGGAACAAAAAATAAAAAATGTTATATGTCCCAAATATGTATAGGGGATATGAGAAATAATCAATTATTCAGATACCAACATGATTAGAGGTCATTCTCCAAAATAGCTCTGCAAATAAAATTTAATAACTGTTCTTTCTATTTGATTCAGTTTTAATGGATATAGGATAATGTACACTGTAGCATATTTTATGTTAAACACATACTTTTAATGTTTGTTTTTTGACATTAAGGGGTTAAATATGCAATTAATATGTCCCAGTATAAGAGGACCATGTTCAGGAACACCTGTAGTCTCTGATGAAACGCCACTAGGGGGCGTGAAACGCGTCAGACGTTCTTTCTATGTCACACCTGTTTTGCCTGTAAGTGAATAAAGTGAATTTTTTTTTAATTTAATGCTGGTGCTGCCTTTTCTATTTTTGTATGCTGGATCCAGTCACCGCATGACCTTTCTGTCTAATTTTGCCATTACCACGGCGGCGTCTGAGACGTCATCACCCTGAGCCACAGTCCGGACCGGCATGGGAGTTTGGAGCGGCCGCTTGTCTAATACCTTCATGTGCCATTCTTATACCCTGCCCACTTTAAAATTCATATTTTTTGTGATCTAACGGTTTGAACTTTTTTTTTTTTTCTGAAATGCTGCAGCATTTGGACATAATCAGCATGTCATCTACAGCTTTTTTGCTTTTTATTGGGGGGGGGGCATAAAATGCCACAAATATAAAGATATCAGTGACCACAAGTGCAGCAGAAGAGAGTTCCTTGTACTCATGAGCAGCACATCATTTTAGAAATGGTGGCTCATTTGCATTTACAAGTGACACAAATTGGTGCTTATTCTAGGATGTTAAGAGTACAGTTCTGTGTGTGTGTGTGTGGGGGGGGGGGGGAATTTGCATCCTCCTCCAGATGTCCATGGAACTGCACACCCTACCCAGCAAGATAAAGCAACAGAATATATAATTGGATGTTAGCATGCCTTGAATGTCTCCATTCAAGACTTTTTAAGGGGTGTGTCCCTGGACAGCCCTGAGACATTCAAACTTTGTATAAAAACATGATTGTTTGAAATATTCATATTTAGAATTGTAGTGCTTAACTTCTGATATATACCAGGCATACATAAAAAAATAATAAGGTGAAGTGAAATGCAGAATCCCAAGAAGCTTTATTTGTATTTAAAATAATTTCTAGAAACATCAAGGTAAATATTACAAGTGGAGCACAATCAATAGTGCAGGGTACGTTATTTTACATGCAAAGAGTAATGCACAATCCGGTATTACAAGTGAATGGTTAAAGTTGTTAACCAAAGTATCTTAAAGGGACAGTCAACACCAGATTTTTTGTTGTTTAAAAAGATAGATAATCCCTTTATTACCAATTTCCCAGTTTTGCATAACAAACAGTTATAATAATACACTTTTCACCTCTGTAATTACCTTGTATCTAAGCCTCTGCAGACTGCCCCCTTATTTCAGTTCATTTGACAGACTTGCATTTTAGCCAATCAGTGCTCACTCCTCGGTAAATTCAAGTGCATGAGCTCAATGTTATCTATGTGAAACACATGAACTAATGCCCTCTAGTGGTAAAAAACTGTCAAAATGCTTTTAGATTAGAGGCAGCATTCAAGGTCTAAGAAATTAGTATATGAACCATCTAGGTTTAGCTTTCAGCTAAGAATACCAAGAGAACAAAGCAAAATTGGTGATAAACGTAAATTGGTAAGTTGTTTAAAATTACATGCCCTATTTTAATCATGAAATATTTTTTTGGACTTGACTGTCCCTTTAACAAAGCTAAAACCTTTTTTTTAGCATGGCCTATACGTGTAATGGATCATGCAGAGAGCTTTTTTATACCACTTTATAATGTAATACTTTTTGAGATGTAAAAATGTAAGCGGTATGCATTGCGCTCCAGCAATGTTAACTCACTATATTGCCAACATTTTTCATTCGTACTATAAATCCAAAGTACATTTTTTTCACTGGAGTGTTAGTTTTGTGCGCGTTAACATATAAATGACGGATAGTGCGGGTGGGTTACTTGCCTCATATACTGCATCCTGAATAACACTCAAAAATGTCCTCAAGTAATTTCCTCAAGTAGTGGAGTTCTATATTTACTTCTGTGCTTTTTGAATGACTTTGGA
The DNA here is from genome assembly GCF_027579735.1 of Bombina bombina. Lineage (NCBI taxonomy): Eukaryota > Metazoa > Chordata > Amphibia > Anura > Bombinatoridae > Bombina > Bombina bombina. The sequence continues at coordinate 412,357,348 of NC_069502.1, forward strand.
CTGTTATATGAGTGCACAATTGAAGCAGTATGGATTGCGCTCTAGCAATGTTTTGTTAATTTATTGAAAAGGAAATTAACCAATCCAATGCACATGACGAGGTGTTATTGTCATGCAGTGTTATTGTCATGCGCATCGCTACCTGTAGGTGCATGACTGGCCCTTCTAGTCACGCAGGGGATCGCCCATCAAACACTGTTTCAGCGACCCCCTCACTACAGGTCAGGGATCGTTGTTGGCCTAGTGGGCGGTACTCCCAGGCTTCATGGGAATGCCAGTGACATCACCACATATGCACATGGTGACGTCACAAAGGGGCTGAACAAGGATAAATACCAGTAGCTGCAAGGAAACTGGATGGGGAGGATTATTAAACCCCTCAATGTCAGTTACCTTAGAAGCTACAAACCTCCAAGACCCCTCATTTGAAAGAGAATTGTCTGGTCTTGAAGCAGCAAGACACAACAGATTGTTAAAAAATAAAGTAAAAAAAACACATGGAGATTTGCAAGGGAGTATTACATTATAAGCACACAAATAAATCTGGTATGTCTACAGACCCATCATAAAGTTTATTTTATACTAGAGAAGTCCCGCTCTTAAAAAATATATACATTTTGTCTGCATAGTCAGGTGATCACTGTGGTAACTGTGAACACCTTGCAAGAAAAAAAGTGCTTTTATTTCTGTACTACAAAGTTGAGCCTTTCTAATCTATATTATAACCTCCAAAAGCCTGTATGGGCCTCTATTTCACCCTTGATGACAATTTAGTCAGTAGATCACAGTTACAGCAGTGGTCAACTGGCCATTTACAATATTAATTATTAAAATGGAAGTAAAAAATGTACAATTTTTTACAGTTTTTGCCACAATTATCACACATGCCATGAAATATAAATATAAAAATGGTGAATCTGCTGGGCCTGCTGAAAAAAATATATAATTTGTGTGGGTCACGTACTGAAATTTGACTTGTAATAGGGTTTAAATGAAGCAGCAAAAAAAGCTCTAAATTGACTCAGCATGGGGTGTAAAAAAAGGCTTTGCAGTGAAAGGGTTAAGTACAATTTTTTAAAAAATATTATCATTTCAACAAATATATGTTATGAAGGAGAAAAAAACCAAAACAAGAAAAACACATTAGGCTTTAAATACATTCTAAAAGTACCAGAGCCCAAATCAGTTGTCATTTTTTCATTAACCTAAAGCATATATTCAATTTAACAGGATAGACATGAGATGCAACTGATCATGGGTGGGTTAAAGGAAGGAAGCGGGGAAAAAAAGCGCTGTAGCAATGTTAACACACACTATAATTTTGAGCTCCACTTGTAATCTAGGCTGAAATCATCTGTAAATTAGTGTTTACTTTGTGTATTGGAGCTATTTTGTTTCTTAAAGACTTTTCCTATCATTTTGGAAGATATGTATTATGACACTGAATGTACTCTCAGGGACCCTTGATAAAGGTTTCAATATGGGCTACTAATATTTATATATAGATTATTTTTGCGTCATTAAAGTGACTTTCTAGTCAGTTTCAATATCACTAAGAACTCATTCCATAACAACCATTGTGTGTGCATGAAACATACAGCAAGTCTAAATGATGGAAATATTGTATGTACCCAGGGGAAATATTCTATGTGGCAAAAATAGCAAAGGGATCTATTTCTTAATACTCTCACATTGTTTTTTTAAATATAGATTAAAGGGACATTAAATTCAGGCTTTTATCTTATTCGGAAGAGATTTTTAAAATATAATTTATATTTTAATTTTTAATTAACCTAACTGTACTGTGCTTATTTTTTATTTTAGAGCTGTAAATGTTGCCCTTATTAGCTAGAGACCTTTAAATGTATAGCTATTTATAGCCTCACACTTTCTGTAGGTTTCAGAATCAAAAGTTTAAAATTTTCATTCAATAAACAATGTTTACATTTTTATGATATATATACCTAGTGGCACTATTCCAAGTCTATAGGACACAATACCCTAATATTTAGTAATGTATAGTTAATATGGGGTAAGTGAGGTGCTGTGTATCTTAATTTACAAGCATTTGGTTTGCAATGGTCAAATGATCACTGCTTTAGGATACATTTGTATAGCACACTCTTCCTATTTATATATTTGGAAGAGTATATTATTATGTACCCTAATTCCTAAAGCAGTGATCATTTGATCATTTCAAACCAAATGTTTACATTTTGCCTTCTCATATGCACAATAGCAATTTGATGTGTTTAATGTCCCTTTAAGCAGAACAAATTTACATAGAAATATAGAATGAATAGAATGTTTGATAGCTCACACGCATATAGTGTACTCAGCGTTTGACATTGTTCTGTACTGTTTGCCACGTGACAAGCCACGTCAAGTAAAACAAACACTAAACAGGTTTTCGTCTTCACAAACCCTTTCTCATAACCACATAGACACTGACCAAGTGTCTCAGGGACAATCCATAAGTATGTGTCCTTTTGATACAAATAATACACACATATTAGCATAGACATAGCTTGTGTCCATGGCTACTGATTGCTTTTGCAAGTAGGAGAGGATGGTGCTAACTGACAAAAGACTGACAAATGTGGCACTGTCAGAGCAGACAGGTAGTCACAGGACTTGCCTCTTATAATTACCCTAGGAAATTGCACCGGCTGACTGGGATTGACTAGTAACTTAATATATAGGTTTTTCCTTTTCAATGGAGGATGGCTCCTATTCTAAATGTACACATGGACAATACCTGACAAAATGATGTGTGCAAGAAGAGGCAAGTCTCCAGCTAGTCTGGAATCCTAAGAGATCCCCATAGAATTTCCTTCCTTGCTTATTACCTAACTGGGACTCGTTTGAGCTTGAGGAAAGTGCTGTCTAGTAAATCAGCCATGTAAAACCCTTGCCAATTGCAGCTATGTTATAGCAACCAAGATATAAACTTACAATGCATTAATATCTTTTTCTATTTTTTATTTTTTTAAAGTAATAAGATTGTGCAATAATCTACATATGCTTGTTAAACATAAGTCATTTTGTACTTAAAGGATATAAAAGTGCAAAGATAAAATGCTGCAAAATGTTAGAACATGTTCTTATTGTGCCGTTGCTTGCATATCATATTTAGCCCTTGTAAATGGGTTAAACACATAGTTAAAACCAGCTCCAGACAGCAATGCACTACTGGGATCTAGCTAAATACATCTGGTCAGCCATCGACAAGAGTTATATGTGTGTAGCCACCAATCACCAGCTAACTCCCAATAGTGCTTTGCTGCTCCTGAGCCTACCTAGGTATGCTATTCAGCAAAGGATATGAAGAGAACGTAAATTTGATAATAAAAGTAATATAGAAAGTCTCTTAAAATTGCATGCTCTGTCTGAACCATGAAAGTTTAATTTTGACTGTTATGTCCCTTTACTTGATGTATAATTGCATTGATTTATCACAGGTTTCTTCCTTTCTAGACATTTAGTTGCAGGCCTGGCTCCTTCTTGACTGAGGGGTTAAACATTAATCTGCTCAAACAAAATACACTGAAAATAAGAACACTGTAGAATTCTACAGAAAGTAAACAAGAGACAGCAGCAGAAATCGACCCCCCAGATGAGATGTTAGAGAGCACAGACCATTAGAAGCTAAACAAAAGTACCTCCAAAAAGATTCATTATGTTGTCCTGATTTTAGAAATATCCCATATGTCTAGGTTTCCAAGTTATTTATAGGAAATGTATACCAAATACTACAAGGATGAAATTATTGGTTTAATGCTAACATTTTCTATGCTTGGCTTGTAAGCTAAATAGTGGTTACCCAAACAAAAAGTATATATTTGTAGAACCTAGAGACCCCAGGGTATTTACCTAGACAGATGTTGACACTTTGAGAGCAAGATTTATCAAGCACAAAGAGAATTATCCGGGTAATCCTCCTATGGGTTCTCCTCAGCTCTCCTTTAGAGAAGCGCACTTGTGCACTAAAATGTATCAAAAAATGGTTGTTGTTTTTTTGCTTATCCATAGGTGAGCTGAGATGTAAAGATACATTTCTCCATTAGTATCTGCACTTTATTTATCAAAGAAAATAAGCAATTATTCCTTATGTAAGTGGTATATGAACAAATAGCGATATTTATACAGCCCCACTAGTAGCTTTGTTAATGCCCCTCTTCAGCAAACTGTTGTGGAAGAAAATGCTTGCGCTTCTATTTATATATTATTTTTGCGCTCCAACATATTTATATATTGTGCTCCAATACACATTATTATTGAGTTTTGTTATTTATTATTTTTGTTTTCTAACATTGCTTCTACGACTGGTAGAATATTTCTAAAACTGTTCTCCACAGTAGTTATGGAGAACTTTAATGCACGCATTTGCAGGAGTACGGTCAGTCTGCTATTTGAGAAAATAAATGATATATTTGTAACTAGTCGAATGAATGAGGTTTACTATAGGAAATTAGACTAAAACAAACTAACTTAACCCTTTGTTTGGAGAATTTTACAGGGGCATTTATTTGTGTGCACATTTTTAGGTGCAAATATAGGAGAATAGCAATGATAAATCTTGCCCTTTATATTTAACCCTTCTATCGCCAAGGGCAGAAAATAAAACGCAGGGATAAAAAAAAACACAAAACAAAAACACTTCATTAAAATAAATGTCATACTTTTAATCACATACGTGCTCATAGGTAAAAAAGGAGAGGGGTCAAGACCAGCCATGGTTAGCAAACAATGGCTTGTTATTTTTGACATGTGGCCACTGTGACCATGGTGCTCTTTATTGGGCATCACTGGAGTGCCTCACTCCTGAAGTATCCAGAGATAGCCCAGTGAGACTGATACCAGCATGCATTGCAGCATGCCAGTTTCTAGGGCTGCTGTGACAGGTTTGTCACAGTGATTGTATACACAGTAACAGTCATATTTGAGTGTTACTGCACTGTTGCTAGATAGCCTCACAAGCATGAGATACACGCTAATCTCAGCGCATAGCTAATGTTTCCTCTAATTCTTTTTTCTAACAGTGTGCACAATTTTGTTTACTTGTGCAATTTTTGGACTCATTTATTATTGATTTGTAAAGGTAATAACACACATTCACAAACTCACACAGACATTCCCACAAACTCTCTCTTTTACAAAACACACACTCTCATTCACACAATCTCTCTCACACAACAAAACACACTCTTTCACAAAACACACACAATCTCTCTCACACAACAAAACACACTCACAAAACACACACTCTCATTCACACAATCTCTTTCACACAACAAAACACACACTCTCATTCACACAATCTCTCTCACACAACAAAACACACTCTTTCACAAAACACACACTCTCATTCACACAATCTCTTTCACACAACAAAACACATGCTCTCATTCACACAATCTCTCTCACACAACAAAACACACTCACAAAACACACACTCTCATTCACACAATCTCTCTCACACAACAAAACACACACTCTCACACAAATCATACACACACACACAAAACCCAATCCCAGCACCACAGTCAAATGCACACTATAACAAGCAGGATCAGGTACTACTATTTACCGTTTTATTCCAGTATGAGATCTTAGAGTGGCCTCTAGTGGTCAAAAAACAAAATAATATTTTTAGTCCATCACAGAGGTTTATCTTGGCAGGTGACAGAAAACCAAGAGTTTTATCATATTTAAAAGGACCCAGTTAGCTACCCTAATGTTTATATCCCTACAATATTTGACACCTGAAACTATATCTGATCATTTATGTTATTTACTTGAAATGCACATAAACATGATTTCTGTTTTATTATAAAACTTCTGCTTGCTGATTATTCTACTACTTGAACAGCACTTTCTTACTTTTGTCCTAAAATTGTTTCTAGAATATAAATCTGCTTACTTGTCTATATCAAAAATGGAGTTACATTTAATACATTTTGATACCTCTTGGAAACATACTTTTTTCAAGTTAAGGACCTTTTTTTACATTGTAAAATAGACTTGGCAAGTGTTATAAACGAAAGAAATGGGTTATACAACTTAGAATTGTCTTCAGAATTCAACACATTATTGTACAAAGAATGTTTCAAAGGTTCCTCCTGAAGAATGCAGTCTGGAATGCATCATAAACTGAATTACAAATACCGACCTATTACACAAAACCTTATCTATGTTACTTCATACAGCAGGAGCTGAACTCTTGAACCTTTAGACATCATTAAATATAATGTGTACAGTCTATTGATTTTCTTATTGGATTCAGCAATAGCTCCTCATAGCACATATCTTGCTTAATTTCCTATTTACTAGCACGATTCCTTTTTTTGTGTGTAGATCTATCTCCTATCTACTGCTCCCCTTCAATCTATGTCTTCTTCTTTTTTTAATGCAGACACAATAAGATCAATAGCTAATCCTCTCCCTTCTATTCCCAAAGGTTGCCAAGCTAGTGCAATTGATTTTCAAATTCCAGATCAAGCTTGTCTGCAGATTCAATAAGTTAAGAGACACTATACAAGAGCATACATTATATATTGCTCACTATCCATGGGAAACGGAGATAATACATTTTCAAATACAGATTTAGCAAAATTACGATTTTCTTAACACTCAAATGAACAATTTATGGTTTATAAAGTATTACAATATTAACATTTACTTAGTGAAAATGATTAAATAAAGTAATTGTGCCCCCTCTTACAAAGGATATTTGTTGAAGGTGCCATAGTTATGTCACACATATGTTAACCCATAGGTTCAATATACAGAGGGCAGACAAGTCTTAGAGCAATCTATTTTTGGACTAGTATCTTCCTTTAATATAGTGAGTATATAAACTTCTGCATTGCCCTCTGCTACCCTAATCTATAATACAGCCAAGTCATAGTCACGATCAAAGAGAACACTATCAGGGGAATTGGCTAATTTGATTGATTTGCAATAGTGGGGTGGCTTGTACGATAGAATTTTTGATGTAATCATGTGACTTTATGCTTAAAGGAATATAAAACAATCCACATTTAATAAAATATATATATGTGAGTGTGTGTGTATGTATGTGTGTGTGTGTGTATATATATGTGTGTGTGCCCATGTGTGTATGTATATGCGTGTGTAAGTATATTTGTGTGTGTATATATGTGTGTGTGTATACATGTGTGTGTGTGTGTATGTATGTGTGTGTGTGTGTGTGTGTATGTTTGTGTGTATGTGTATGTGTTTGTGTATGTTTGTGTGTGTGTATGCGTATGTGTGTATGCATGTGTGTGTATATGTGTCTATATATGTATGTATATGTGTGTATATATGTGTGTGTGTGTGTGTGTGTGTTAAATCAAAGTAATCATAAAAAGAAACATTGTGTTAATACAGCATTGAGGGGAACTACTATTTATTATTTTTGCACCAACATAGGTAAGAAACTGATTGGAGCTAGTACAGATGCCTCATATCAACCTCTGCAAAGGGAAAGCTCTGTCTTTTGCCTTTCACAGTCTTTGTGATAATAGTGATTTCTATGTACTATAACCTACTGCTTATTTTTTTATTATTATTATTTCAACAATTAAACAGACTGATTTATATCTCTTAAATTAAAGCTGAGAGGTTCACAACAGTTGACCAAATTACAAGGTAAGGGACAGTAAAGTTAAAATTATACTTTTATAATTCAGGTAGCTCATGTAATTTTAAACAATTTTCCCATTTACTTATAATCTAAATTGCTTTGTTTTCTTGGTATCCTTTGATCAAAATCATACCTATGATTAGTTATCCTTTGTTGAAGTAGCAGCAGTGCACTACTGGGAGCTAGCTGCTGATTGGTGGCTGCATATTTCTGCCTTGTCTCACCCTATTTGTTCAGCTAGCTCCCAGTAGTGCACTACTGCTCCTTCAACAAAGGATAACAAATGAATGAAGCACATTTGATCAAAGTAAACTTGAAAGTTGTTTAGAATTGTACACTCTATCTGAATCATGAAAGAAACACTATCACCTAGATTACGAGTTTTGCGTTAACAGGGGTGCGGTGCTAACGAGCAGTTTTCCCTCACCGCTCACCTACAGACAACCCTGGTATTACAGGTTTTTAGAAACCCGCCATTAACCGCAGAAAAGTGAGCGAAGAGCAAAATTTTGCTCCACATCTCACCTCAATACCAACGCTGCTTATGATATCGGTGAGATGGCAAAACGTGCTCATGCATGATTTCCCCATAGGAATCAATGGGGCAGAGCCGGCTGAAAAAAAACCTAACACCTGCAAAAAAGCAGCGTAAAGCTCCTAACGCAGCCCCATTGATTCCTATGGGGAAATACTTTTTATGTCTACACCTAACACCCTAACATGAACCCCGAGTCTAAACACCCCTAATCTTACACTTATTAACCCCTAATCTGCCGCCCCCGACATCACCGACACCTGCATTATATTATTAACCCCTAATCTGCCGCTCCGGACACCGCCGCCACCTACATTACAGGGAGTGCAGAATTATTAGGCAAATGAGTATTTTGACCACATCATCCTCTTTATGCATGTTGTCTTACTCCAAGCTGTATAGTCTCGAAAGCCTACTACCAATTAAGCATATTAGGTGATGTGCATCTCTGTAATGAGAAGGGGTGTGGTCTAATGACATCAACACCCTATATCAGGTGTGCATAATTATTAGGCAACTTCCTTTCCTTTGGCAAAATGGGTCAAAAGAAGGACTTGACAGGCTCAGAAAAGTCAAAAATAGTGAGATATCTTGCAGAGGGATGCAGCACTCTTAAAATTGCAAAGCTTCTGAAGCGGGATCATCGAACAATCAAGCGTTTCATTCAAAATAGTCAACAGGGTCGCAAGAAGCGTGTGGAAAAACCAAGGCGCAAAATAACTGCCCATGAACTGAGAAAAGTCAAGCGTGCAGCTGCCAAGATGCCACTTGCCACCAGTTTGGCCATATTTCAGAGCTGCAACATCACTGGAGTGCCCAAAAGCACAAGGTGTGCAATACTCAGAGACATGGCCAAGGTAAGAAAGGCTGAAAGACGACCACCACTGAACAAGACACACAAGCTGAAACGTCAAGACTGGGCCAAGAAATATCTCAAGACTGATTTTTCTAAGGTTTTATGGACTGATGAAATGAGAGTGAGTCTTGATGGGCCAGATGGATGGGCCCATGGCTGGATTGGTAAAGGGCAGAGAGCTCCAGTCCGACTCAGACGCCAGCAAGGTGGAGGTGGAGTACTGGTTTGGGCTGGTATCATCAAAGATGAGCTTGTGGGGCCTTTTCGGGTTGAGGATGGAGTCAAGCTCAACTCCCAGTCCTACTGCCAGTTTCTGGAAGACACCTTCTTCAAGCAGTGGTACAGGAAGAAGTCTGCATCCTTCAAGAAAAACATGATTTTCATGCAGGACAATGCTCCATCACACGCGTCCAAGTACTCCACAGCATGGCTGGCAAGAAAGGGTATAAAAGAAGAAAATCTAATGACATGGCCTCCTTGTTCACCTGATCTGAACCCCATTGAGAACCTGTGGTCCATCATCAAATGTGAGATTTACAAGGAGGGAAAACAGTACACCTCTCTGAACAGTGTCTGGGAGGCTGTGGTTGCTGCTGCACACAATGTTGATGGTGAACAGATCAAAACACTGACAGAATCCATGGATGGCAGGCTTTTGAGTGTCCTTGCAAAGAAAGGTGGCTATATTGGTCACTGATTTGTTTTTGTTTTGTTTTTGAATGTCAGAAATGTATATTTGTGAATGTTGAGATGTTATATTGGTTTCACTGGTAAAAATAAATAACTGAAATGGGTATATATTTGTTTTTTGTTAAGTTGCCTAATAATTATGCACAGTAATAGTCACCTGCACACACAGATATCCCCCTAAAATAGCTAAAACTAAAAACAAACTAAAAACTACTTCCAAAAATATTCAGCTTTGATATTAATGAGTTTTTTGGGTTCATTGAGAACATGGTTGTTGTTCAATAATAAAATTAATCCTCAAAAATACAACTTGCCTAATAATTCTGCACTCCCTGTATACTTATGAACCCCTAATCTGCCGCCCCCAACATCGCCGACACCTGAATAATATTATTAACCCCTAATCTGCCGCTCCGGACACCGCCGCCACCTACATTATACTTATTAACCCCTAATCTGCTGCCCCCAATGTCGCCACCACCTACCTTCACTTATTAACCACTAATCTGCCGCCCCCAACGTCGCCACCACTATATTAAAGTTATTAACCCCTAAACCTAAGTCTAACCCTAACCCTAACACCCCCCTAATGTAAATATAATTTAAATAAATCTAGATAAAATAACTGCAACTAACTAAATTATTCCTATTTAAAACTACTTACCTATAAAATAAACCCTAAGATAGCTACAATATAACTAATAGTTACATTGTAGCTAGCTTAGGGTTTATTTTTATTTTACAGGCAACTTTGTATTTATTTTAACTAGGTACAATAGTTATTAAATAGTTATTAACTATTTAATAGCTACCTAGTTAAAATAAAGTCAAATTTACCTGTAAAATAAATCCTAACCTAAGTTACAATTACACCTAACACTACACTATAATTAAATTAATTACCTTAACTAAATACAATTAAATACAATTTAAAAAAATTATCTAAAGTACGAAAAAAAACACTAAATTACAGAAAATAATAAAATAATTACAATTTTTTTTATACTAATTACACCTAATCTAATCCCCCTAATAAAAAAAAAGCCCCCAAAAATAATAAAAAGCCCTACCCTATACTAAATTACAATCAGCCAATAGGATTAAGCTGGCATTCTAAACAGCCGGCTACAAACTGTTCAGCACTCAGGAAGTAACTGAGCGGTCACATGATCGCAAATGCAAAAGTAAGGTGCGGTCCAACAACTTTCTTAAAGAGATATTACCCAAACAAAATAAAAGGTAACTTTGTGCAAACAAATCCCCATAGCCAAAATAAAAAAAGCCTTCACATGACAAAACAGTGCCCTGAACTGCTGCCCAATAAATCCCCAAACTTTAAAAGGAATATTTAGTCCCATAAGGATCCACCTTGTTCTCAAACTATCCTTTTTTTCTTTTCTTTTAAAAACAAGGAACTCCTAAGTGTGGCATCCTTCTCACCTAGAAGGTAAAAGCACTTACCCGTGGATCCGCTGTAGGACAGGTAAAGCAAACAGGTGTGACAGAATCCTCACTGACATAGACCTGTAGATAACGAAAAAACAGAGTAACCAACCCTGGTTTTCTATATAGGGGTTGCAAAAATGTTGGAAGGTAAGCAAAGACCACCTCATTGTCTTCCAAACGCCACCATTACACTTACTAAAGAGAATTACATGGACACAGCATAACCCCAATCCTTGCTTGAAGGGAAAGGTACCCATTTAAGGATTAACAACTTGATTTCTTCAGACACTTTCTTCGCACATAACCTGCAATGTTACGCAGGCAAAGAATGACTTGGGGATTGTGGGTAGTGGGAGGATACTTGAAGCTTTCCTAGGGTGTTCTTTGCCTCCACCTGGTGGCCAGGAGTTGAATTCCCACTAGTAATCGAATGGATTTGTGGACTCTCCATGCCATTGGAAAGAAATGTGGGTTTCATGTCCCTTTAAAGTGATGACAAACTTTAGCTAATCAAATACCATATATGTAATCTTTGCCATTAAAAATGTGTATGTGTACCTTTTTTTTTAATCTATGTGTTAAAAGGGTTAAATCCATGCCTATAGTAATGCTTCTATTACAATGTTAAGCCTGCCCACTGGGATGAACTCTTTTTTTTAATGACAATTCCAATGAACAGCCAATTATTATTTGTGTCATATGACACTCTTGAAGTCCAGCCCTTTTAAAGCCTTTAGGAGGCCTATGTAGAAAGTGTATGGGACTGCTCTCTATGTCACAGCCCAGCCAAAGAGGAAATGAAGGGGTGTGGAGGAACAGAAGATACTAAGTAGGATTATAAATATTTTATTATAAAAATATATATTTATATGTATATTTTTTTTTAAATATGCAATTTTGCTTGTACTGTACAGTAATTTTCTCATTGCAACATTCTTAACGTCTGAAATTTACCATCACTTTAAGTGTTGTGCCCCAGCAACCAAAACACTTCTGTAAAATATAGTGCTTTATAAAACCTGAAATAAACCATTATTATTAATTAAACAGAATTACATGAATGAAAAGAACAACTACACTACTTGCACACCATAGGCTTAGCGCTCAAGCGATATCAAACATGAATCTTACTGCGTGTCCCGACTCCCCATAGAAATCTATTATATGAGGGCTTTAGCTCATCTAGGCTATCCAACATGCAGGCGTTAGCTTGCTCTACAGCTAGCTTGCTCTACACTATTGCTGAAGCGATAAAAAATAATTGAGGGGAAAAATAGAAGCGCACTAAAGTAATGTTAATGCAAAATAGCACTAATATTTTTGCTTTCTAATTGTAATCTTGACCTAAGTCTTTATTATAAAAAAAAACATTTCAAATGCTGTACAATAAGACATAATACAATCATTTTCTATTTTTTTAAGGGTAACTTTATCAGACAATTAAAAATAATTACTGTAATTAAATATATTGTAGCATTAAATGCTTCTTAGATGTAGCTGTTTTATAGTGTTTCTGTGGGACCTTGCTTTATATTTTAATTTATTTTGTATGATTTAATAAAAGTAAATTAAGGATATGTTTTAATGTATTTGTGAATATTTTAGTCCATTTAAATATGCAAGTTAGATAAAAACATGTTATTTTATCCATTGTTACAGGATCTGGGAGAAATAATTCAGTTGAAGTACAAAACAAAATCAGGAATGATTTTCTTCTGGCGCCCCCTTGCAGTGAGAGAAAGAAAAACATTTAGTTATATTGTTAAGGGCAGGGTTTAGAGGATTTGCATAATACATGCAATTCAAAATTGTGATTGATTCATTAGAAATCCTGATGAATAATTTGAAAATCATTTGCTTTAAATAGAAAGTGAAAAAGGGGACTGTTTAAAATAGTTAAGACTGCAAGGTGTTTAAAGGGACATTTTAGTGAAATGTAAAATGCATAGCATTTGGCAATTGGATTAAAGGCATTTTTAAAATTTAAGTTACTTGTAAAGAAAATTCTCTGCTTCAGGGGTCTTGAAAGCAATAATGTGTGGATTTAAAGTTAAACCCAAAATACCCTTGAGTTCCTTCTTATAGCTGAAGGCAAATAAGTGTTCCAATCACTCTTATTGTGTTATTTTTCTTCCTTATCCCCCTTACATGTGACTGTCTCTTATGAGCCAAATATTCTTGTCTAGACAAGTTGTCATGATCATATCTATTGCACTACACAGTTTTTGTTGAATCACTCAACTTCAACTATTTCCATCCATACCTGCAATATCAGAGAAGCACAGAGTTTAAGTTTCTAATTTCTATCAAGGGAGCATTTTCCAGTTATTGTTCTTTTAAGCTATGGCATTTAGTATTTACTAACATTTATACCTATAAAATACCTATAAAAAAACTCTATATACAGAAATTGTTACAGTTTTGGCAATGCCAACATAAAAGGTAAAGTATGTTTTCATAAGGCAGACTGTCAGCTTCCTGTGGCACACTCTTCTCTGAACAATACATTACATACACAACCTTCTTCCCTCCCTCCCTCCCTCCCCATCATACACAACCTTCTTCCCTCCCTCCCTCCCCATCATACACAACCTTCTTCCTTCCCTCCCTCCCTCCCCATCATACACAACCTTCTTCCCTCCCTCCCTCCCCATCATACACAACCTTCTTCCCTCCCTCCCTCCCCATCATACACAACCTTCTTCCCTCCCTCCCTCCCTCCCTCCCCATCATACACAACCTTCTTCCCTCCCTCCCTCCCTCCCCATCATACACAACCTTCTTCCCTCCCTCCCCATCATACACAACCTTCTTCCCTCCCTCCCTCCCCATCATACACAACCTTCTTCCCTCCATCCCTCCCCATCATACACAACCTTCTTCCCTCCCTCCCTCCCTCCCCATCATACACAACCTTCTTCCCTCCCTCCCTCCCCATCATACACAACCTTCTTCCCTCCCTCCCCATCATACACAACCTTCTTCCCTCCCTCCCTCCCCATCATACACAACCTTCTTCCCTCCCTCCCTCCCCATCATACAAAACCTTCTTCCCTCCCCATCATACACAACCTTCTTCCCTCCCTCCCTCCCTCCCTCCCCATCATTCCCCCCTCCCCCCCCCATGACCACTATTTTATAAATTAAAAATGATATTATTCCTATAGACATCTGTAGAGCTCTGTAGATAGGTTGCTGCAAACATTAATCGTTTTTAATTGAGTAAAAAAATAATAGTTACATAATGCAAAGTATAAATGTTTTGACAGTATTTGACAGTGTATTTGTAAAATCCCAGTAAACCCGCTGCCTCTATGGAAAGAGACGTCATATTTCTCCCCCACCTCCCCCAAATCTCACTCCTCTTTCTATCCCTGATGACATAATATTTTCACAAGTAAGGGAGCTTAGAAAAAACTTTTGCATGCGCAAAGGGATCTACTGCACAATAACAGAGTACACATATATAATTCATATGTGAGATGCTTCTATTTGCATGCAATATTTCTAATACTTAAAAGGTATTAGAAACATTCTGCTAGATTACGAGTCTTGCAATAGGGTTAAAAAGCAGCGTTGGCCGGTCCCAACGCTGCTTTTTAACGCCCGCTGGTATTACAAGTTTTGAAATGACAGGCTCACCGCTCACTTTTTTGGCCAGACTCGGAAATACCGCAAATCCACTTACGTCAATTGCGTATCCTATATTTTCAATGGGACTTGCATAGCACCGGTATTACGAGTCTGACCAAAACAGAGCGGTAGACCTGTCAAGCCTGGTACCGCATTTTAAAGTCAGTAGTTAAGAGTTTTACACTACAACGCCGTAGCATAAAACTCTTAACTAAAGGGCTAAAAAGTACACTAACACCCATAAACTACCTATTAACCCCTAAACAGAGGCCCCCCACATCACAAACACTAAAATAAATATTTTAACCCCTAATCTGCCAAACCGGACATCGCCGCCACTATAATAAATATATTAACCCCTAAACCGCCGCACTCCCGCATCGCAAACACTAGTTAAATATTATTAATCCCTAATCTGCCAGCCCTAACATCGTCGCCGCCTACCTACATTTATTAAACCCTAATCTGCCGCCCCCAACACTATATTAAATGTATTAACCCCTAAACCTAAGTCTAACCCTAACCCCCCCTAACATAAATATAATTACAATAAATCTAAATAAAATTACTCTTAAAGGACCAGTCAACACTGTAGATTTACATAATCAACAAATGCAAGATAACAAGACAATGCAATAGCACTTAGTCTGAAGTTCAAATGAGTAGTAGATTTTTTTTCTGACAATTTTAAAAGTTATGTCTTTTTCCACTCCCCCTGTACCATGTGACAGCCATCAGCCAATCACAAATGCATACACGTACCATGTGACAGCCATCAGCCATTCACAAATGCATACACACTTATTCTTGCGCATGCTCAGTAGGAGCTGGTGACTCAAAAAGTTTAAATATAAAAAGACTGTGCACATTTTGTTAATAGAAGTAAATTAGAAAGTTGTTTAAAATTGCATGCTCTATCTGAATAATGAAAGTTTAATTTGGTTGAGTGTCTCTTTAAGGACATATGACGGAATTTTTCCGTCATAAAACAATTGAGCAAACAGAAAGCTGTGTCCTTAAAGGGTTAACTAAATTATTCCTATTTAAAACTAAATACTTACCTATAAAATAAACCCTAAGATAGCTACAATATAACTAATAATTACATTGTAGCTATCTTAGGGTTTATTTTTATTTTACAGGCTACTTTGTATTTATTTTAACTAGGTACAATAGTTATTAAATAGTTATTAACTATTTAATAACTTCCTAGTTAAAATAAATACAAATATACCTGTAAAATAAAACCTAACCTAAGTTACACTAACACCTAAAACTACACTATAATTAAATAAATTAACTAAATGAAATACAATTAATTGCAATTAAATAAAATTATCGAAAGTACGAAAAATTACAGAAAATAATAAAATAATTACAATATATTTAAACTAATTACACCTACTCTAATCCCCCCTAACAAAATAAAAAAGCCCCCCAAAATAAAAAAGCCCTACCCTACACTAAATTACAAATAGCCCTTAAAAGGGCCTTTTGCAGGGCATTGCCCCAAAGTAATCAGCTCTTTTACCTGTAAATAAAAAAGTACAAATACCCCCCCAACATTAAAACCCACCACCCACACAACCAACCCTACTCTAAAACCCACCCAATCAGCCAATAGGATTGAAGTTCAATCCTATTGGCTGATCCAATCAGCCAATAGGATTGAGCTTGCATTTTATTGGCTGTTCCAATCAGCCAATAGAATGCGAGCTCAATCCTATTGGCTGATTGCATCAGCCAGTAGGATTTTTTCTACCTTAATTCCGATTGGTTGATAGAATTCTATCAGCCAATCGGAATTGAAGAGACACCATCTTGCATGACATCACTTAAAGGAACCTTCATTCAGTCATCGGCCGTCGGATGAAGAGGATGCTTCATGTCGGATGTCTTGAAGATGGACCCGCTCCGCGCCGGATGGATGAAGATAGAAGATGCCGTCTGGATGAAGACTTCTTCCCGTCTGGAGGACCTCTTCTGCCCGGCTTGGATGAAGACTTCTGCCTGTCTGGAGGAACACTTCTGCCCGGTTGGGTGAAGTCGTCTCACGGTAGGGTGATCTTCAAGGGGTTAGTGTTAGGTTTTTTTAAGGGGGGATTGGGTGGGTTTTAGAGTAGGGTTGTGTGGGTGGTGGGTTTTAATGTTGGGGGGGTATTTGTACTTTTTTTTTACAGGTTAAAGAGCTGATTACTTTGGGGCCATGCCTCACAAAAGGCCCTTTTAAGGGCTATTTGTAATTTAGTGTAAGGTAGGGCTTTTTTATTTTGGGGGGGGCTTTTTTATTTTGTTAGGGGGATTAGAGTAGGTGTAATTAGTTTAAAAATCTTGTAATTATTTTATTAACACTACACTATAATTAAATTAATTACCTTAACTAAATACAATTAAATACAATTTAAAAAAATTATCTAAAGTACGAAAAAACCCACTAAATTACAGAAAATAATAAAATAATTACAATTTTTTTTATACTAATTACACCTAATCTAATCCCCCTAATAAAAAAAAGCCCCCAAAAATAATAAAAAGCCCTACCCTATACTAAATTACAATCAGCCAATAGGATTAAGCTGGCATTCTAAACAGCCGGCTACAAACTGTTCAGCACTCAGGAAGTAACTGAGCGGTCACATGATCGCAAATGCAAAAGTAAGGTGCGGTCCAACAACTTTCTTAAAGAGATATTACCCAAACAAAATAAAAGGTAACTTTGTGCAAACAAATCCCCATAGCCAAAATAAAAAAAGCCTTCACATGACAAAACAGTGCCCTAAACTGCTGCCCAATAAATCCCCAAACTTTAAAAGGAATATTTAGTCCCATAAGGATCCACCTTGTTCTCAAACTATCCTTTTTTTCTTTTCTTTTAAAAACAAGGAACTCCTAAGTGTGGCATCCTTCTCACCTAGAAGGTAAAAGCACTTACCCGTGGATCCGCTGTAGGACAGGTAAAGCAAACAGGTGTGACAGAATCCTCACTGACATAGACCTGTAGATAACGAAAAAACAGAGTAACCAACCCTGGTTTTCTATATAGGGGTTGCAAAAATGTTGGAAGGTAAGCAAAGACCACCTCATTGTCTTCCAAACGCCACCATTACACTTACTAAAGAGAATTACATGGACACAGCATAACCCCAATCCTTGCTTGAAGGGAAAGGTACCCATTTAAGGATTAACAACTTGATTTCTTCAGACACTTTCTTCGCACATAACCTGCAATGTTACGCAGGCAAAGAATGACTTGGGGATTGTGGGTAGTGGGAGGATACTTGAAGCTTTCCTAGGGTGTTCTTTGCCTCCACCTGGTGGCCAGGAGTTGAATTCCCACTAGTAATCGAATGGATTTGTGGACTCTCCATGCCATTGGAAAGAAATGTGGGTTTCATGTCCCTTTAAAGTGATGACAAACTTTAGCTAATCAAATACCATATATGTAATCTTTGCCATTAAAAATGTGTATGTGTACCTTTTTTTTTAATCTATGTGTTAAAATGGTTAAATCCATGCCTATAGTAATGCTTCTATTGCAATGTTAAGCCTGCCCACTGGGATGAACTCTTTTTTTTAATGACAATTCCAATGAACAGCCAATTATTATTTGTGTCATATGACACTCTTGAAGTCCAGCCCTTTTAAAGCCTTTAGGAGGCCTATGTAGAAAGTGTATGGGACTGCTCTCTATGTCACAGCCCAGCCAAAGAGGAAATGAAGGGGTGTGGAGGAACAGAAGATACTAAGTAGGATTATAAATATTTTATTATAAAAATATATATTTATATGTATATTTTTTTTTAAATATGCAATTTTGCTTGTATTGTACAGTAATATGTTTCTCATTGCAACATTCTTAACGTCTGAAATTTACCATCACTTTAAGTGTTGTGCCCCAGCAACCAAAACACTTCTGTAAAATATAGTGCTTTATAAGACCTGAAATAAACCATTATTATTAATTAAACAGAATTACATGAATGAAAAGAACAACTACACTACTTGCACACCATAGGCTTAGCGCTCAAGAGATATCAAACATGAATCTTACTGCGTGTCCCGACTCCCCATAGAAATCTATTATATGAGGGCTTTAGCTCATCTAGGCTATCCAACATGCAGGCGTTAGCTTGCTCTACAGCTAGCTTGCTCTACACTATTGCTGAAGCGATAAAAAATAATTGAGGGGAAAAATAGAAGCGCACTAAAGTAATGTTAATGCAAAATAGCACTAATATTTTTGCTTTCTAATTGTAATCTTGACCTAAGTCTTTATTATAAAAAAAAAACATTTCAAATGCTGTACAATAAGACATAATACAATCATTTTCTATTTTTTTAAGGGTAACTTTATCAGACAATTAAAAATAATTACTGTAATTAAATATATTGTAGCATTAAATGCTTCTTAGATGTAGCTGTTTTATAGTGTTTCTGTGGGACCTTGCTTTATATTTTAATTTATTTTGTATGATTTAATAAAAGTAAATTAAGGATATGTTTTAATGTATTTGTGAATATTTTAGTCCATTTAAATATGCAAGTTAGATAAAAACATGTTATTTTATCCATTGTTACAGGATCTGGGAGAAATAATTCAGTTGAAGTACAAAACAAAATCAGGAATGATTTTCTTCTGGCGCCCCCTTGCAGTGAGAGAAAGAAGAACATTTAGTTATATTGTTAAGGGCAGGGTTTAGAGGATTTGCATAATACATGCAATTCAAAATTGTGATTGATTCATTAGAAATCCTGATGAATAATTTGAAAATCATTTGCTTTAAATAGAAAGTGAAAAAGGGGACTGTTTAAAATAGTTAAGACTGCAAAGTGTTTAAAGGGACATTTTAGTGAAATGTAAAATGCATAGCATTTGGCAATTGGATTAAAGGCATTTTTAAAATTTAAGTTACTTGTAAAGAAAATTCTCTGCTTCAGGGGTCTTGAAAGCAATAATGTGTGGATTTAAAGTTAAACCCAAAATACCCTTGAGTTCCTTCTTATAGCTGAAGGCAAATAAGTGTTCCAATCACTCTTATTGTGTTATTTTTCTTCCTTATCCCCCTTACATGTGACTGTCTCTTATGAGCCAAATATTCTTGTCTAGACAAGTTGTCATGATCATATCTATTGCACTACACAGTTTTTGTTGAATCACTCAACTTCAACTACTTCCATCCATACCTGCAATATCAGAGAAGCACAGAGTTTAAGTTTCTAATTTCTATCAAGGGAGCATTTTCCAGTTATTGTTCTTTTAAGCTATGGAATTTAGTATTTACTAACATTAATACCTATAAAATACCTATAAAAAACTCTATATACAGAAATTGTTACAGTTTTGGCAATGCCAACATAAAAGGTAATGTCTGTCAGTTTCCTGTGGCACACTCTTCTCTGAATAATACATTACATACACAACCTTCTTCCCTCCCTCCCTCCCCATCATACACAACCTTCTTCCCTCCCTCCCTCCCCATCATACACAACCTTCTTCCCTCCCTCCCTCCCCATCATACACAACCTTCTTCCCTCCCTCCCTCCCCATCATACACAACCTTCTTCCCTCCCTCCCCATCATACACAACCTTCTTCCCTCCCTCCCTCCCCATCATACACAACCTTCTTCCCTCCCTCCCTCCCCATCATACACAACCTTCTTCCCTCCCTCCCTCCCTCCCTCCCCATCATACACAACCTTCTTCCCTCCCTCCCTCCCTCCCCATCATACACAACCTTCTTCCCTCCCTCCCCATCATACACAACCTTCTTCCCTCCCTCCCTCCCCATCATACACAACCTTCTTCCCTCCCTCCCTCCCCATCATACACAACCTTCTTCCCTCCCTCCCTCCCTCCCCATCATACACAACCTTCTTCCCTCCCTCCCTCCCCATCATACACAACCTTCTTCCCTCCCTCCCCATCATACACAACCTTCTTCCCTCCCTCCCCATCATTCACAACCTTCTTCCCTCCCTCCCTCCCTCCCCATCATACAAAACCTTCTTCCCTCCCTCCCCATCATACACAACCTTCTTCCCTCCCTCCCTCCCCATCATTCCCCCCTCCCCCCCCCATGACCACTATTTTATAAATTAAAAATGATATTATTCCTATAGACATCTGTAGAGCTCTGTAGATAGGTTGCTGCAAACATTAATCGTTTTTAATTGAGTAAAAAAATAATAGTTACATAATGCAAAGATAAATGTTTTGACAGTATTTGACAGTGTATTTGTAAAATCCCAGTAAACCCGCTGCCTCTATGGAAAGAGACGTCATATTTCTCCCCCACCTCCCCCAAATCTCACTCCTCTTTCTATCCCTGATGACATAATATTTTCACAAGTAAGGGAGCTTAGAAAAAACTTTTGCATGCGCAAAGGGATCTACTGCACAATAACAGAGTACACATATATAATTCATATGTGAGATGCTTCTATTTGCATGCAATATTTCTAATACTTAAAAGGTATTAGAAACATTCTGCTAGATTACGAGTCTTGCGATAGGGTTAAAAAGCAGCGTTGGCCGGTCCCAACGCTGCTTTTTAACGCCCGCTGGTATTACAAGTTTTGAAATGACAGGCTCACCGCTCACTTTTTTGGCCAGACTCGGAAATACCGCAAATCCACTTACGTCAATTGCGTATCCTATATTTTCAATGGGACTTGCATAGTACCGGTATTACGAGTCTGACCAAATCTGAGCGGTAGACCTGTCAAGCCTGGTACCGCATTTTAAAGTCAGTAGTTAAGAGTTTTACACTACAACGCCGTAGCATAAAACTCTTAACTAAAGGGCTAAAAAGTACACTAACACCCATAAACTACCTATTAACCCCTAAACAGAGGCCCCCCACATCACAAACACTAAAATAAATATTTTAACCCCTAATCTGCCAAACCGGACATCGCCGCCACTATAATAAATATATTAACCCCTAAACCGCCGCACTCCCGCATCGCAAACACTAGTTAAATATTATTAATCCCTAATCTGCCAGCCCTAACATCGTCGCCGCCTACCTACATTTATTAAACCCTAATCTGCCGCCCCCAACACTATATTAAATGTATTAACCCCTAAACCTAAGTCTAACCCTAACCCCCCCTAACATAAATATAATTACAATAAATCTAAATAAAATTACTCTTAAAGGACCAGTCAACACTGTAGATTTACATAATCAACAAATGCAAGATAACAAGACAATGCAATAGCACTTAGTCTGAAGTTCAAATGAGTAGTAGATTTTTTTTCTGACAATTTTAAAAGTTATGTCTTTTTCCACTCCCCCTGTACCATGTGACAGCCATCAGCCAATCACAAATGCATACACGTACCATGTGACAGCCATCAGCCATTCACAAATGCATACACACTTATTCTTGCACATGCTCAGTAGGAGCTGGTGACTCAAAAAGTTTAAATATAAAAAGACTGTGCACATTTTGTTAATAGAAGTAAATTAGAAAGTTGTTTAAAATTGCATGCTCTATCTGAATAATGAAAGTTTAATTTGGTTGAGTGTCTCTTTAAGGACATATGACGGAATTTTTCCGTCATAAAACAATTGAGCAAACAGAAAGCTGTGTCCTTAAAGGGTTAACTAAATTATTCCTATTTAAAACTAAATACTTACCTATAAAATAAACCCTAAGATAGCTACAATATAACTAATAGTTACATTGTAGCTATCTTAGGGTTTATTTTTATTTTACAGGCTACTTTGTATTTATTTTAACTAGGTACAATAGTTATTAAATAGTTATTAACTATTTAATAACTTCCTAGTTAAAATAAATACAAATATACCTGTAAAATAAAACCTAACCTAAGTTACACTAACACCTAAAACTACACTATAATTAAATAAATTAACTAAATGAAATACAATTAATTGCAATTAAATAAAATTATCGAAAGTACGAAAAATTACAGAAAATAATAAAATAATTACAATATATTTAAACTAATTACACCTACTCTAATCCCCCCTAACAAAATAAAAAAGCCCCCCAAAATAAAAAAGCCCTACCCTACACTAAATTACAAATAGCCCTTAAAAGGGCCTTTTGCAGGGCATTGCCCCAAAGTAATCAGCTCTTTTACCTGTAAATAAAAAAGTACAAATACCCCCCCAACATTAAAACCCACCACCCACACAACCAACCCTACTCTAAAACCCACCCAATCAGCCAATAGGATTGAAGTTCAATCCTATTGGCTGATCCAATCAGCCAATAGGATTGAGCTTGCATTTTATTGGCTGTTCCAATCAGCCAATAGAATGCGAGCTCAATCCTATTGGCTGATTGCATCAGCCAGTAGGATTTTTTCTACCTTAATTCCGATTGGCTGATAGAATTCTATCAGCCAATCGGAATTGAAGAGACGCCATCTTGCATGACATCACTTAAAGGAACCTTCATTCAGTCATCGGCCGTCGGATGAAGAGGATGCTCCATGTCGGATGTCTTGAAGATGGACCCGCTCCGCGCCGGATGGATGAAGATAGAAGATGCCGTCTGGATGAAGACTTCTTCCCGTCTGGAGGACCTCTTCTGCCCGGCTTGGATGAAGACTTCTGCCCGTCTGGAGGAACACTTCTGCCCGGTTGGGTGAAGTCGTCTCACGGTAGGGTGATCTTCAAGGGGTTAGTGTTAGGTTTTTTTAAGGGGGGATTGGGTGGGTTTTAGAGTAGGGTTGTGTGGGTGGTGGGTTTTAATGTTGGGGGGGTATTTGTACTTTATTTTTACAGGTTAAAGAGCTGATTACTTTGGGGCCATGCCCCACAAAAGGCCCTTTTAAGGGCTATTTGTAATTTAGTGTAAGGTAGGGCTTTTTTTATTTTGGGGGGGCTTTTTTATTTTGTTAGGTGTATTAGAGTAGGTGTAATTAGTTTAAAAATCTTGTAATTATTTTATTATTTTCTGTAATTTAGTGGGGGGTTTTCGTACTTTAGATAATTTTATTTAATTGTAATTAATTGTATTTAATGTAGGGAATTAATTTAATTATAGCGTAGTGTTAGTGTAACTTAGGTTAGGTTTTATTTTACAGGTACATTTTTCTTTATTTTAACTAGGTAGTTATTAAATAATTAATAACTATTTAATAACTATTCTACCTAGTTAAAATAATGTAATAGTGTGACATATTCTCTTTAATTTCGATTTGTGTATAGAACTTTTCTTGATTTTGTTTGGCACGAACATACTTCTTCCAATTATCTGAGCTCTTTTTTTTAATATAATTAGCATATGTATTATTAAGGCAGATAGTAACCTGTTGTCTAAGATAATTTGTTTTTATTCCTCAATTTTATTAGAAAATATGTAATTTCTCCTCTTAGTCCTGCTTTAGTGGCATTTCAGTATATATTAGTTAATTATTGTTACATTTATCATATTGTAACCACTTTTCTTTCATGAAGTTTATAAATTTAGTATTATTTAATAAAAATTTGGGAAAGAAAAATTGTTTAGACTTTTTACCTTTAGTTTTGGGATTCAGAGATCAATATTTGCTTCTTGAATATTCTCAACTCATTTTTCAGAGACCAGGAGGAAATCTATCCTGGATAGAGACTTACTAGATTTAGCAAGGCATGTATATTCCCTTTCATCTGGAAGCATAATTCTATAAATATCCTGAACTCTTAAATGTCGATTTAATTTTTTGATAATAATACTTTCCCTTTTCCTTCTGGCCTGTAGGTTTTTATTAGAAGCCATTTTAACCTCTTGTGTTTCCTGATTGATCTGTCTAATTGCCTATTAGGAGTGAGGTTAAAGTCGCCCCCCAAAAATAGGTGGATGTCTGAATATTAAATTAATTGATCTGGCAAATTTTGCCAAAAATATGTATCTTCTTCGTTTGGGCCATAAACATTGCATATTAAAAATGTCTTATAAACAATGTTCAACAAAATACATCTTCCTTCGTTATCTCTAACTATATTATTTATCTTATATTCAAATGTTTTATTTAAAAGAATTGCCACGCATTTTTTCCTTTGAAAAAATGAAGTAAATATAACTTCCTTCACCTATCCACCTTTTAATTTAGCTACCTCTTCCCCATTTAGATGTGTTTCTTGTAATAATAAAATCTTAGCACCTAATTTTTTGGCATACCTTAGAATAGATTTGCTTTTAATAGGTAAAGTGATTTAAAAAAACATTTATTTTATTTAAATCGGTGCAATATAAAAGAAGGCCATTGACCCCCACTCGAATGGTGAGGGAAAGGGGAGAAGAGGGAGAGGGGGAAGAAGAAAAAAAAGAAAAGAAAAAAAGGACATTATAAACATATATGTATCTCATCCTATTTATATTAATGCCCATGGCTACCTCCATTTTGAAGAGCATAGAGAAAAAAGAGCAAAAATAATAATGAGAAAAAAGAATAACCAGTAATAAAAGTAAAACATTCCTCCAGGTTTATTTCTCATTTTACCAGTATGGTTTTCCAAGAACAAATTAACCTCTGCGACCTCGTTAAACATTTTGTTCCCTACTTTTGTTTGTACGTTAATTCTTGCTGGGTATAGTGACCTCACTCTCCAGCCTTCTTGAATTAGCTTAGTGCATAATGGTGCCATAATGCACCTTTTATTAGATGTTTCTATTGAGTAGTCATTAAATATTAATAATTGTTTCCCTTTATGATTAATCTCATTATTTGCCTTCCTATATGCACTCATAATTTTAGCCTTGCCTTGAAAGTTTAAGAGTTTCATAATGACTGGCCTATTAATTCTTGTTCCGTCAGTCACCTTTCTTTCTGGGCCTATTCTATATATTCGTTCAATTTTCATATTAAGTAAATTCATTAGATCTGTTTCCACAAATCTCTTAAGATCTTTTTCAGTTATTTGCTCAGTTAGGCATATTATTCGCAGATTATTCCTCCTTGCCCTATTTTCCAGGTTGTCTAATTTTGCTTTCATAATTTCTATCTGTTCTGACATAAACTGCAAAATCTGATCTCTTTGTATCTCTCTGTCTTCAACATCTGAAATTCTTTGTTCTGCATGTGAAAGCCTAACGGCAAATTGTTTAACCTCATTTATTAACAAGGTTATGTTATTTTGAATTTAGTCAAATTTAGGTGTGAAAAGTGCATCCAGTTGTTTTACTAAATCCTCATTATTTGTGTTTTGTGTGATAACCCCTTCATTAGACCCAACAGGAGTCTCTAATGAAGATCTGTTACATTTTTTTTCCTGGTTTTTACTTCTAGAAGTCATACTTGGTGAATTCAATTTACTTTTAGTTATATATTTGTCCATACAAAGAGTGATAAAAAAGGGAAAGAGAAAAAAAAATAGTAGCAATACATACAGCTAGTATTAATAATACCCAACCTTTGTGTATTAGATTAATGTGTGTCCGTGGTTGGCCCTAAAGACCCCCCCCTTTTTTTTTTTTTAAAGGTTGCAGAACAATTTAGACGTTTTATGCTCAGTATAACCTTTTAAAGTCTGCATGGCAAATGTATATACCCAGCTATCCTATTCAGATTAAGTAGGAAAAAAACTAGTAAGAGGGCTTAAGACTATTGGTCTAGCAGGCACTATGGTCTAATTTAGTCAGCAGTATCTATTGTCAGTGTGATTCAACAGAAGTTAGTGCTATACCTTGTTTTAGAAATTCAAACAGTAGTCACTCTCACTATAACCTTTTTATATACCCTCTAGAGATTATCTCAGTATTTGACAAGTAGGTATCTAGACTAATCTAAACAAATATCATTACATAAGTTTTAAACCACAGAAATAATATAAGCATATACAGATTATTAAAACATCCGTAGCTTAGACCAGACAAAAAACAATTCACTTACAAAGAGAGAAGCGCTCTACCAGGAACGAACAACAGCTCAGTGGCTTGTTCTATGGCGATTTACCACCTGGAAGCAGCCTCTTTTAGACCAGTGTGCTTTTCACAGAAGAAAAATTTTCCTGAAGTATATCAGTCTGATCCCGCCAAGTAAGGTCAGTCCAGCCCCGAAATACCAGGCAATTCTCCTCTGAACAAGGAACATGACAACCCCAGACGATCGTTTCGGCCTCCTGACGATCGTTTCGGCCTCCTATGGGCCTCGTCAGTGAGGTGCAGCCACATTCCTCTAAGCACACTGGGCAAGGAGTCCACGTCTGGTTTCCCCCATCACCCATAGGGAGACTTCCCAAGGGTCATAATAATTTGCATACAAAGAGAGAAGCGCTCTACCAGGAACGAACAACAGCTCAGTGGCTTGTTCTAATTGCCTGGTATTTCGGGGCTGGACTGACCTTACTTGGCAGGATCAGACTGATAAACTTCAGGAAAGTTTTCTTCTGTGAAAAGCACACTAGTCTAAAAGAGGCTGCTTCCGGGTGGTAAATCACCATAGAACAAGCCACTGAGCTGTTGTTCGTTCCTGGTAGAGCGCTTCTCTCTTTGTGTGTATAAAAAACACTTCACTCCCAAAACTATATGTGGGTTTACTCAAAAGACAGCGTATGAGCTTGTTTTCAGATACTTAAGTACCCACATGTAAACCTCTAAAAAGAGGCAGTTCATAATTCAGGTTAGCCCTTTATAAACTGCTAGACACCTAAATTTACCTAGCTGTTAAATAAATGCATCAAATGAGGAATTTTGGGGGCAGTAATTCTAGGTCTATCAAACAATAAATTTTAAACTTAGTCAACAATGACCCATCATTTTATATCTTAAACAATAGTTAATATCAGACCTTACTTAGGAATTAACCTTATTTATATACCACTGGTTACTGTATCAGTATTTAACAGAGGGGTATCAAGCCTAATATAGCATATATCCTTACAACAATACTAAACCAAGACAGCAGTATAGGCATATGCAGATATTCAAGCATAAATAGTTAAACTTCTAATAATATAGAAGAGATCAGAAGGAGGCAGCTCACTCCCGGGCCAGGACTCTGTATGAATTTGCTAAAGAGTCAGCAACAAGGCTTATTTGCATATACTTAAATAATGCACTCATATGTACTGTACATATCTGTAAATAATATTTGGCTATACATATACATTTATCCTCTATAAAGATACAAGTTGAGCACACATGAAGACTTAAAGGGATATTCCAGCCAAAATTAGAAACAACATGGGTGCATTTCGGTATTGAACAGAAGCAATTTTGGAATATACATGCATTAGCAAAAATGCTTCTAATAAAATATATAGCTGTTTCAAAAGTGTATTTAAGTATGCACCGTGCACTAGCATTTTAAACACAACACTTGTTCGGAGAGCCTAAGGGGCTTGTACCATCTGGTGATGACTCAATATGTTAATTGCTGACATGATACAAGCCCCATTGATTATCTGAGCAGCAGCATTATTTAAAATGTGGGTGCAGTGAAAATATCTAGCTATGCTTCACATGCAGAGAAAAATGTTTTACACTAAAACAGTGATAACTCTTAATAGAAGCATTTTTGCCAATACATGTATATTGAAAATATGTTTCTATTCAAAGATGCAATAAATCTATGTGCATTTATAGTTTGACTGGAATGTCCCTTTAAGAGTATTAAGCCACAAGAGACTCAGTAAATGGATATATGTGTGTCCCAATATTTATATTACAGCCTTGGATTTTTAGATAGGTTTATTCATAGACTTCATATTTGTACAGAGCTTCAGATATGTAATGTGTGTGTTCCTGATATATCAGCAAGTGTAATTGGCTTTCAAAGAATAGGCTTCTGCAAATGTCCTGTTACCATTATTTGCCTTTATACACCTGATGAAACTTTGCCAGTGTCCCAGGATATATGGAATTCCGAGTGCAGAGATATCTCAGTACAAAGAAAAAAGAAAAAAGAAAGTTCTTTAAACTCTGGAACAGGAGCGTTTGTTCTTATATAATATTAGGGGAAAGAGTGTTAAATCCAGTGTTATTTTGTAGCAAATGTATGCATAATGCTCTATGCCTTAGTATTACTCCTCTAAATTATTGCATTCCTTATTTGGAGTTTAAGGTGTTTGCCAGTTTGTTATTCTAAACAGGTAATCACCAGATGTAGAGTAATTATGGGGGGCAGTTACACCATCTAGGCCCTACTCTTGCAGGAACTCACTTTAACTTAGCTACCTTTGTGCATATTAATAAGGAGTTATGCACCTAGTTTTACCCCCATATGTGTGTCCAACAATTTTAGTATATGAAAGAATATTCATTATAGAGAAGCAGCACTTATCTTGTTCTTGTCTCGTTGGTAATTCAAGCCTGTGAGTAAACTTCTCCTTCCAACGTCTCAGCTGGAGTCTCCCTTCAATAGCAGGCTTACCAGTGGGTCCCTTGTCAAGCTTATTGTATGCATGCGTGTTGGTCCTTTATTCCGCTCACTGTGGGGCCATGGATATCGGTGTCTGTGGGGATGTCCCTACTACCTCTGCTCGCCGCTTGTCTGCGGGTTCTGGTGGGTAGTACACTCCTGTGGGGATAGCGATGTCGCCTGGATGTAATTTGGGCGTTCCTTCCCCCTCGCTGGCCTTCCCAGCTGGCGTATTCAATGGGGCCCATTTATCAAGCTCCGTATGGAGCTTGTGGGCCCGTGTTTCTGGCGAGTCTTCAGACTCGCCAGAAACACTAGTTATGAAGCAGTGGTCTAAAGACTGCTGCTCCATAACCCTGTCCGCCTGCTCTGAGCAGGCAGACAGGAATCGCCGGAAATCAACCCGATCGAGTACAATCGGGTTGATTGACACCACCCTGCTGGTCAGCAGGGGGCGGCGTTGCACCAGCAGCTCTTGTGAGCTGCTGGTGCAATGTTAAATGCGGAGAGCGTATTGCCCTCCGCATTTAGCGATGTGTTGCGGACCTGATCCGCACTGTTGGATCAGGTCCGCAACACCTTTGATAAATAGGGGCCTATATCTTTCCTCCCACTAACCACGTTGCAGCCTCGACAGGATTGTTAGAGTCCCGCCTATGAGAACTCTACAGTGTGGCTTGTACACAGGCCTCCAATCTCAGTGAGCGGACTCGCACGCACCCACTCTCAAGGCCATGCCCACCGAAAATTGGTTAATAGGTTTAGTTAGTTTTGGCGAAGTTTGGGAACTGCGGTTTAGGGGTTAATAGGTTTAGTTAGTGTTGGCGATGTTTGGGAACGGCGGTTTAGGGGTTATTAGGTTTAGTTTGTGTCGGCGATGTCTGGGAACTGCAGTTTATGGGTTAATAGCTTTATTTAGTGATTTAGTTAGTGTCGGCGATGTCGGGGAACTGCAGTTTTGATTAGAACATTGAAAAATTCCAAATATAAATAATAGATCAGAAAATTCGGAAACTGATTTATTCATTTTTGGCATTTTTGGGATTTTCTGATTCGGAAATTCGGATACATTTGAATCTCTGAATTGGCCAAAATTCTTCCGAAAATAAAATTTGGCCGAAACGAAACACACTTGTCTTCTAAATAGTCTAGAGCAGTTTCCTCTTTTGTTTGAGCGCTAACTGTAACTTTCAACTTGTAATATGTGCGCATGTTAGTGTGCTTACAATATCCATTAAAAGTTAAAGTTGCACTCAAATAAAAAATCGGGCGCACAAACCCTTCTCTGTTAACGTGCTTTATCATGGACTTGTAATACCAAGTTGCGTGCTAATGTTAGCACGGTCCAGCAGTATCTTGTAATCTGGCCAATTAAAGGGAAGAAGATATTACACAAATATTACAAAATAGTACACTGTCCCTTTAACTAACTTTCAGTGCCAAGTCGGTTTCTTGCCCATGCTCAGTAGAAGAATTTTGCTGCATAAACCATGTGACAGGATGAAAAAAAACAAAAAACTAACTATGTACAAATACCACCTTTTCTGGAAGACAATGCAAAGTATGTACTACTACTGAAAATGATTGTCCGTATACTGATTTTCTGATTCATACTAACATTATAATTTACAGTAATAGTCATTACTTTGAATTACCTACCAAAAGAGGTGGTAAAAACTACTTATGTTTAAAAATGTATTTACTGTAGTGAGCTAAAAACAGCTATGGGACATATAGAAATTATTTATTTAAACACAATAAAAGACATAATAAATTATATAATAATCAGCTGTTTTTAGTGTACTATAGTAATATTTTTTTTAAATTTGAGCTATTCTAGAGACTTTAAAGGGATATGAAACTCAATTTTTTTCTTTCGTGATTCAGATAGAGCAGGCAATTTTAAGCAACTTTCTAATTTATTTCAGTCTTATTATAAATGTTTATTCATTCTCTTGGTATCTTTATTTGAAAAGCAAGAATGTAAACTTAGGAGCAGACCCATTTTTTATTCAGCACCTGGGTAGCGCTTGCTTATTGGTGGCTAAATGTATCTATCAATCAGCAAACACTACCCAGGGTGCTGTACCAAAAATGGGCCTGCTCCTAAGCTTAAATTCATGTTTTTTCAAATAAAGATAGCAAGAGAACAAAGAAAATTTGATAATAGGAGTAAATTAGAAAGTTGCTTAAAATTGCATGCTCTATCTGAATCATGAAAAAAAATTGGGTTTAGTATCCCTTTTAAGTATTGTTTATACTGTCTAGTGCAAGGGATTATTTCAGCGCAAGGTGTAACTCTTATCTTTTTAAAAAAACTACTTATGTGCAAACTCTAAATGCAAAGTATATACTACTACTGAAAATGATTGACCATTTTAAAATAATATTCTGATTTTCGCTACCATTAAGATTGTTATATACAGTGGTAGCCATTACCTTGAACTGCCTATCAAAAAACAAACGAAAATAAAAAATAGTGCAAAGTACATAGCTGAGCTGGCTTCACAGGATACACGTGTATAAATAAAAATAATGTAAATACAATATAAAATACAACTTAAAAAATACATTTAGTAGTACATGAAAATTGGTGAAGAGAGTCTGACACAAGAACAGAGATGGTCTGTATAGCGGTAGCTGATTTAATTCCTGCAGGGGCTTGATGGCATACAATCTCTAGTAGCAGACATGTGAACTAGCATTCACTGAACAGTAACAGAAAGTCAGTTTCTTGCCCATGCTCAGAAGAGGACATAATACCACTTAAGTTCTCAGCATGTCAGCTCTCTTCTTTCGAAGTGCTCATTTTCCAAGATGATAAGTAAGTTGGTTGATGTTTTTTAACACAATCTATTTTTTTTATGGTTAACATATTTTTTTAGTAAGTGAACACTGTTTCATATCACTTTAACCATGCATGAACTGTGAGCTTTTTTCCATTACTGTTAAAAATTGGGTTTAAACCTGTGATGTCGATCCCTGCATTATTTTTACAGCTAGCTTCTTTTTGTGAAGCTTTCCATGTTATAATGACATCTTATAAAGGATTAGACTCTATGTCCAACTTAGACACTGGTCATGGATAAACAATTTAGATCTATATGCAAAACATGTTTAATATAAATTTGTTTGCACTAAACGCACTTTAAATTCTCTTATTAGGTCTTTTAATTGTCAAATTATGATATTAGTATTAAAAATGTTTTAGGCTCCTTCTAGTGTAAATAAACCAATTTTATGGAAAATATATCCCAACTAGGCATTGGTTTTCAAACCTGTCCTCAGGCCACCCTAACAGGTCAGATTTTCAGGATCACCTTGGGTGAGAGCAGGTAAAATAACCGTTTACTAATCAGCTGATTATTTCACCTGTGCTCTAGTTCAGATATCTACAAAATCGCGCCTGTTAGTGAGGCTTGAGGACAGGATTGAAAACTAATTAACTAGGCTGATCTTGTGTAATCAATCTGTATTTTGGTGAGTTACTAGTACTCAAATTATACATCTAAAAAAACAAACTATGATTGAATTAAACTACTGTATAATATTAGCATACCTTCAAAATTATATAAAAACCTAAATTAAAAATGTAATTTGGAATATTTTGATCTGGCATTGAAAAATGAATATGTCTATGCCCATTATATTCAACCTTAGTAGTTTTTTCTACCAAAAATGTGCAAGCAACCTTGAGATATTATGATGATGCCTTTTACCAAATAAACACCTAGATTACAAGTTTTGCGTTAGGAGGGGTGCGGTGCTAATGAGCAGTTTAAGCTCACCGCTCACTTGCAGACAGCGCTGGTATTACGGGTTTTTACAAACCCGGCGTTAACCGCAAAAAAGTGAGTGAAGAGCAAAATTTTGCTCCACATCTCACCTCAATACCAGCGCTGCTTACGTTAGCGGTGAGCTGGTAAAACATGCTCTTGCACGATTTCCCCATAGGAATCAATGGGGGAGAGCCGACTGAAAAAAACCTAACACCTGCAAAAAAGCAGTGTTCAGCTCCTAACGCAGCCCCTTTGATTCCTATGGGGAAATACTTTTTATGTCTACACCTAACACCCTAACATGAACCCAGAGTCTAAACACCCCTAATCTTACACTTATTAACCTCTAATCTACTGCCCCCAACATCGCCGACACCTGCATTATATTATTAACCCCTAATCTGCCGCTCCGGACACCGCCACAACCTACATTATAGTTATGAACCCCTAATCTGCTGCCCCCAACATCGCTGAACCCTACATTATATTTAATAACCCCTAATCTGCCACCCACAACGTCGCCACCACTATAATAAAGTTATTAACCCCTAAACCTAAGTCTAACCCTAACCCTAACCCCCCATTAAATATAATTACAATAAATCTAAATAAAATTACTACAATTACCTAAATAATTCCTATTTAAAACTAAATACTTACCTATAAAATAAACCCTAAGATAGCTACAATATAACTAATAGTTTCATTGTAGCTATCTTAGGGTTAATTTTTATTTTACAGGCAACTTTGTATTTATTTTAACTAGGTAGAATAGTTATTAAATAGTTATTAACTATTTAATAACTACCTAGCTAAAATAAAGACAAATTTACCTGTAAAATAAAACCTAACCTAAGTTACACTAACACCTAACACTACACTATAATTAAATAAATTAACTAAATTAAATACAATTAATTACAATTAAATAAAATTATCTAAAGTACGAAAAAAAAACCACTAAATCACAGAAAATAATAAAATAATTACAAGATTTTTAAACTAATTACACCTACTCTAATCCCCCTAACAAAATAAAAAAGCCCCCCAAAATAAAAAAAGCCATACCCTACACTAATTACAAATAGCCCTTAAAAGTAATCAGCTCTTTTACCTGTAAAAAAAAAGTACAAATACCCCCCCAACATTAAAACCCACCACCCACACAACCAACACTAACCCCTTGAAGATCACCCTACCGTGAGACGTCTTCACCCAACCGGGCAGAAGTGGTCCTCCAGACGGGCAGAAGTCTTCATCCAAGCTGGGCAGAAGAGGTCCTCCAGACGGGCAGAAGTCTTC
The DNA here is from genome assembly GCF_027579735.1 of Bombina bombina. Classification (NCBI taxonomy): domain Eukaryota; kingdom Metazoa; phylum Chordata; class Amphibia; order Anura; family Bombinatoridae; genus Bombina; species Bombina bombina. Next base: position 412,391,564 of record NC_069502.1, read on the forward strand.
ATCCAGACGGCATCTTCTATCTTCATCCATCCGCCACGGAGCGGGTCCATCCTCAAGACATCCAACGCGGAGCATCCTCTTCATCCGGAGTCTTCTTACTAAATGACGGTACCTTTAAGTGACGTCATCCAAGATGGCGTCCCTTCAATTCCGATTGGCTGATAGAATTCTATCAGCCAATCGGAATTAAGGTAGAAAAAATCCTATTGACAGGAGAGGGTCTACCGCTCACTTTTGGTTAGACTCGTAATACCGGCGCTATGCAAGTGCCATTGAAAATATAGGATACGCAATTGACATAAATGGATTTGCGGTACTTCCGAGTCTGACCAAAAAAGTGAGCGATGAGCCTGTCATTTCAAGACTACCAGCGGGCGTTAAAAAGCAGCGTTGGGACCTCTTAATGCTGCTTTTTAACCCTAACGCACAACTCGTAATCTAGGTGAAAGTTTCCCCTTGAGATCTATCACAATGCCATATGTATTATATAAGTGCATAATACTATATCTTAGTAAAAAAAAAAGTATATGAAAGTGTACTTTTTAAATTATTACATTTCAATGACTCAAAAATATATTGAACCAATTTGTCACATTTTTACAGTTTGTGGCTACTTCTAGTCCTAAATTGTAGTCAAATATGTATATTCCATTTAAGACTTATAAGCATAACAATATATATGGTCTCATTCAAATATTTCTTTAATATATTCACATGTATTGTTACAAATTCATTCTCGTTAACAAAAGTTTGTGATCTGTCCTAATAATTTAGAATAGATGTATATATCCTCATTCCACCTATTATTTTTAGGAAGTCAATAGTCGTGTTTTTATTATAACTCATTTTATATTTTTCATTGCTTTCTACAAATAAGGGTGTCATGAAGAAAACTTTGGAGGTGGCCTGGTCAGCTTTTGTCTACTAAAGCAAGAAATTTCTGCATCACTGGTCCCAGACAAGACTTCCATTAACTCTGAGCCTGTGATGGGAGCGTGTGGAACAAAAATGCAACACTGTGTCCCAATTCGAAGACAAGCCTGAAAACAAATGTTGTAGGAATCTTACAGAATAGAATCATCCGCTCAGTGTCACTGCATACATTTACCTACCTCAGTGCCTATTCAGAAGACTTTACATGCCAGTGTCAATAGAAATAGATTGGACACTGTAGCTATGGAGACTAGACTGCAGAAAAATAATGGCTGCCAATGGAGGGCAAAAAATAAAAGCCATGTTTGTTCTCATGAGATAAGGATGCATTAAAATCAGCTCCTGAAGATTTGGTCACAAGGGCTAATTGGGACTCAGGAGAAGAGAGCAAACCTTGGGATACTCCATGCTGGAGGGTTTACACAAAGAATTAACACAATTAGCAATCTTAGGGTATCAAATACAGTTAACAGCTTTTAAGATCTCCTGTCCTATGAGCTCTCAATCTGGAGAGTTGTTGGTTGTTTATTTTAAGTGTTTGTATCTTTGTTCTTTGCAGAAAGAAGAATCATTTGTAAATAATTTTAAAAAAAAACTTTTGTACATTGTTGGTTTATCGTCCTTCCTTTTAATTTATTTATGTTTATAAGAAAGGCACAAAACAGATCAACGTCCTACAACATCTTCATTATTCTCACTTCTAATTCTATATTCTTCCCTAACACTAAAAAAATAAAACAGCTTAAAACCATATTTAGAATTCAGAAGGGCATTTAAAAAATGCAAATTCTTCTCTATGCAGTAGTATCAATTGATCACTCTAGACAACAAAATACGTTTCTTTGTTTAAAAGAAGAAAGCAGTAGACACAAAATTTAAATATGTCCAATATTGTGGTCGATCACAATCCTTTACGAAAGCTTATTAAAGGCTAGATTACAAGTGGAGGGTTTATTTAACGTGCACACGTAAACGGACAAATTTGCCTGTTTACGGGCGCACGTTAAATAACCAGCCATTATGAGTAGCTGGTTAATGCTACCGTGAGCTTGTGGTAGCACTTTGTGCTCAGTGAAATTAACCAGGTCAGACCTCTGGTTAATTTAAAAAATGCCCCAAATAGCCCCCAAAATAAAGATTATAGTTACTTTTTTAAAATGAAATATATGAGCATTTTTTTAACTATAACTGCACTAAGCCCTAGCAGTTATAAAAGGTTAAAGTGTGTGGATGTGGGGTGTTAGAAAAGTGCCTTTACATTGCGGTCTATGGGGACGGTTAATATATATGTATATGCTTATATATATATATATATATATATATATATATATATATATATATATATATATATCTCCAATACAAATGACAGCACTCTCAGGTCTTTCGTTAATGTGAGAACAACAAATAGTCTCTTATTTATTGTAACGTTTTCGAGGAGCTTGTCCCCGTCATCAGCATAACAAACATGTGAAATACAGCTTATATTTATACTAACATATCAATTACATCAATAACAAATACCTGTGTACCTTTTAGTGCCCCAGAATAAACCGCCAAACACTCGTGAGTGGAGCGCATTATGCGTTCCAGTGGTTTGCAGCCGGAAGTATCTCATCTCACATGACTTCCGGTCTGTAATGTTTTACATTCTCCGTGCAAAATACCTTACATTCTCAAATCACACTCTTCTTTTGGTGCGAACTATGTGTATTAAAATGTTATTATATCCCTGTGACTTTATTTAAGTATTGTGATGAGCCCAATATTCAAAATTCTTTTATATATATATCCGTCATTAAAAGTTTTTGTATTAGGCTTATTATGTCAATGTAGCCACTTTATCTCTGCATCTATCAATCACTCTGTGATCTACATAGTGTGTTTTTTTGATCGTGTGTGGGTAAACATTCTGTGTATACTACTATGGTCTTCTTATGTGAACGCATATTCCTACTATTTTTTAACCAGTTGTTTATCTGGGTTGTCTTGGTAACCCTGTAATGCCTTATTCGAGCAGTCAATGGTCTTACATTACCTGCTCTTTATTATTTTCTTGTTAAGGCAAAATGTTTACTGTCTGTTGTAACAGTTATCTGTTGTAGACCCCTATCTTGACAGTATCTTACATACATATTCATTCTCCCCACTATTTATATATTTATATCTTACTCCATGTCAAGTGGATATCACAAGTTGATCATGATTAACCTGTTCTATCCCATGATCACGTCTTCCCAGAGATAAAATAATAAAATGACTTTAAACATAACATTAATTATTTACATACATGCTATCAGCATATAGTTGTAGATTCAAATTTTGCTATCTGTGCTTTATATTTTTTTAAAAAGTTCCATCTTGGTACTGGTTATTTATCACCTTTTCCGTATGTTTTGATAATTTTTATGATCCTTGTATGTTTTTCTAAACTTTGCACAAATGTGGGCTCTCTGGAGTATAAACATTTAAGGTTTCGCTTTTCTTCTAAACTCCTGTGTATCAGATCCATATTCCTATGGATTCCATTCTTGTATTCGAATATTACTTTATTCCTTTTTTCCTAGGTTCAGAAAGTGTCCATGTTTATGGTTTCTTTCTATTCATATTGGCTACTGTTTATGTAGGTTTTGGGAGTGGATATATATTGGTAACTTGCCTGATATGTGTCTTATCCATAGAGTAGTGGAAGTCACTCTCGTGTCATCCCTTACTCTGATCATAGGAGTGTGATTAGGGCACTACCCCCCTAGGGGTCTGTGTCCCAATCCATCCTTGATATGGTGCACAATATCTTAATGGCGTACCCTAGTATGTATCTCCTACCTATATCAGTGCCTTGAAGTCTGGTGCCGAGTTGAGTCCCCCTGGATGTATCGTTCCTAGTCTGTACATCCATTCTGCCTCTCTTCTGAGCAGGGCTTTATTACGGTCTCCTCCTCTTTCCAACTGTGGGATATGGTCTATTAGAATGTATCTGATGCTGGATACCTGATGTTGTCTTTGTGCACAGTGTCTGGCTACAGGTTGGTCCGACTCTCCTGTGTCAAGTGCCACACGTATCGCCCGCCTATGGTTGGCCATTCTTTCACGTAGTGTTCCACTGGTTTTTCCAATGTAGAACCAGGAACATGGGCAAAAGAGTAGATAGATTACGTGTGTTGTATTGCATGATAAGGAATGTTTGATGTGATACACTTGATTGGTGTGCAGGTGATGGAAGGTTTTGGTAGTTATCAGGCCGTTACATGTGGTACAGCCTAAGCATCTGTATGAGCCTTTTATATTGATCTTTTCTTTATTCAGATAGCATCTTTTAGGATCTGTTTTTACCAAGAGATCTCTTAGATTAGTGCCCCTCCGGTATGCAATCATGGGTGTGAGATTGTGTGCAAATCTTAGTTTAGGATCCGATTGTACCACTGGCCAGTGTTTTCTCAGGATACTACCAGCCTCTGTGGTGTTGGGTGAAAATGTAGTCGCCATTATGAGCCTGTCAGATGGTTCTTTTGTGTTTTCTTTGTATATAAGAGTCTCTTGTGTGTACGGTAGTATTTCTTGTAGAATTTCGTCTATTGTACTTTTCTTGTACCCCCGTTGTATGAATTTGTCCCTCATATATTGAAGTTGGGAGACCCCTGTAGCTTTACTTGTGTTATTGCGTATTACTCGTATCATTTGTGATTTAATAATTCCTTTGAGTAAGGCTGGTGGGTGGCAGCTATTAGCACATAGGATGGAGTTCCTATCGGTAGGTTTGTGATAGAGTGTGGTACCCAATGTTCCATTTTGTATGTAAACATTTAGGTCCAAAAAATGTATTTCAGTTTCACTGTATGTTATTTTGAACCTCACCGGTGTAGCTGTGTTGTTCATGTGTTCAAACCATTCAAGTAGTGTGTGTTGCCCTCCCCTCCAGATTAAAAAGACATCATCTATATATCTTACATAGAAAATTATAGATGTTATGTCCTTATTCCAAAGGAATGTTTTTTCAAAGTCAGACATATAAATGTTGGCATACGATGGGGCCATATTTGACCCCATCGCCGTGCCTGATGTCTGCAGATAGTACTGGGTCTCAAAGCAAAAATAGTTATGTGTAAGGCAGAATTGTCATGAGGTATTCAATCGGGGGTCCCTCATGTTCTGTGTCTTCAATGAGGTGGTTCCTAACCGCTATTAGTCCTTTGTCGTGAGGGATGATGGTGTAGAGACTGTTGACATCCAGGGTGACCAGGATGTCCCCAGTCTCCACAGCAACATCCCTCAGTTTGCGTATGAGATCATTTGTGTCAGCGATTTAAGAAGTGATTTTTTTCACTGTTGGTTGCAGCAGGATATCAAGAAGTTGTGCCACTGGCTGCGTCATGGATTGTACCGCCGACACAATTGGTCGCCCTGGTGGTTGTTCCATTGTTTTATGGATTTTGGGCGTAGTGTATAGAATAGGGACCTTTGGATATTCAGTTGTACAAAATTCATATAGATGTTCATTAAGGTATCCCTGTTCGAATCCTAACTTTAGGATTTGGTCCAATTCTTTTTTGTATCTACCCGTGGGGTCCCTTGTTAGTATGGTATATGTATCAACATCACCTAACTGTTGCAGGATGTCCTCTCTATAGTCAGCGTAGTCCAAGAGGACAATCGCGCCGCCCTTGTCTGCGGGGCAGATGACTAGTGAGTGATCATCCTGCAAGGTTTTGATGGCTTGTCTTTCTTCTTGTGTTAGGTTATGTGTCCATTTTTGTTCACCCTTTCTAGTTCAAGATCCTGTGTTATGAGTCTTATATAAGTCTTTGTAGAAGCACTATTGTTGTGTGGTTCGAATGTGCTTACCTTTTTGCATTTATCTAGCGGGGACATACTTGTTTCTCGTGGGGGGGTGTCTTGGAAGAATTCTTTAATTTTTAGAACTCTGTTATGTTTGTACATATCTATTTTGAGTTCTAATTCTGGAGTTTTGTGACTTGGCACAAATGTTAAGCCTTTATTGAGGACTAGTCTTTCTGCTGGTGTAAGTGTATGTTTGCTAAGATTGACTATTATGTCCTCCTTCTGCTGCGGCGTGCTGGCCTGTATCTTCCTCCCCGCCCTCCTGATATGCGGCCTATGTCTCCTCCTCCTCCCCGTGACCTGGTTTGCAACAATAGAGACAAGTGGGGCAGAGTCTTCCGAAACAGACACCAGTACCTTACATACGAACCTTATGTCACCAGGAACATACACGCCACAAACAACACGTGGGGACATATATACACAAAGGGGACACTCCACCCCAGATCATTTTTTAGGGGTGACCACCAGGTCACGGGGAGGAGGAGGAGACATAGGCCGCATATCAGGAGGGTGGGGAGGAAGATACAGGCCAGCACGCCGCAGCAGAAGGAGGAAATAATAGTCAATCTTAGCAAACATACACTTACACCAGCAGAAAGACTAGTCCTCAATAAAGGCTTAACATTTGTGCCAAGTCACAAAACTCCAGAATTAGAACTCAAAATAGATATGTACAAACATAACAGAGTTCTAAAAATTAAAGAATTCTTCCAAGACACCCCCCTACGAGAAACAAGTATGTCCCCGCTAGATAAATGCAAAAAGGTAAGCACATTCGAACCACACAACATTAGTGCTTCTACAAAGACTTATATAAGACTCATAACACAGGATCTTGAACTAGAAAGGGTCAACAAAAAATGGACACATAACCTAACACAAGAAGAAAGACAAGCCATCAAAACCTTGCAGGATGATCACTCACTAGTCATCCGCCCCGCAGACAAGGGCGGGGCGATTGTCCTCTTGGACTACGCAGACTATAGAGAGGACATCCTGCAACAGTTAGGTGATGCTGATACATATATCATACTAACAAGGGACCCCACGGGTAGATACAAAAAAGAATTGGACCAAATCCTAAAGTTAGGATTCGAACAGGGATACCTTAATGAACATCTACAGGGAGTGCAGAATTATTAGGCAAATGAGTATTTTGACCACATCATCCTCTTTATGCATGTTGTCTTACTCCAAGCTGTATAGGCTCGAAAGCCTACTACCAATTAAGCATATTAGCTGATGTGCATCTCTGTAATGAGAAGGGGTGTGGTCTAATGACATCAACACCCTATATCAGGTGTGCATAATTATTAGGCAACTTCCTTTCCTTTGGAAAAATGGGTCAAAAGAAGGACTTGACAGGCTCAGAAAAGTAAAAAATAGTGAGATATCTTGCAGAGGGATGCAGCACTCTTAAAATTGCAAAGCTTCTGAAGCGTGATCATCGAACAATCAAGCGTTTCATTCAAAATAGTCAACAGGGTCGCAAGAAGCGTGTGGAAAAACCAAGGCGCAAAATAACTGCCCATGAACTGAGAAAAGTCAAGTGTGCAGCTGCCAAGATGCCACTTGCCACCAGTTTGGCCATATTTCAGAGCTGCAACATCACTGGAGTGCCCAAAAGCACAAGGTGTGCAATACTCAGAGACATGGCCAAGGTAAGAAAGGCTGAAAGACGACCACCACTGAACAAGACACACAAGCTGAAACGTCAAGACTGGGCCAAGAAATATCTCAAGACTGATTTTTCTAAGGTTTTATGGACTGATGAAATGAGAGTGAGTCTTGATGGGCCAGATGGATGGGCCCATGGCTGGATTGGTAAAGGGCAGAGAGCTCCAGTCCGACTCAGATGCCAGCAAGGTGGAGGTGGAGTACTGGTTTGGGCTGGTATCATCAAAGATGAGCTTGTGCGGCCTTTTCGGGTTGAGGATGGAGTCAAGCTCAACTCCCAGTCCTACTGCCAGTTTCTGGCTGGCAAGAAAGGGTATAAAAGAAGAAAATATAATGACATGGCCTCCTTGTTCACCTGATCTGAACCCCATTGAGAACCTGTGGTCCATCATCAAATGTGAGATTTACAAGGAGGGAAAACAGTACACCTCTCTGAACAGTGTCTGGGAGGCTGTGATTGCTGCTGCACGCAATGTTGATGGTGAACAGATCAAAACACTGACAGAATCCATGGATGGCAGGCTTTTGAGTGTCCTTGCAAAGAAAGGTGGCTATATTGGTCACTGATTTGTTTTTGTTTTGTTTTTGAATGTCAGAAATGTATATTTGTGAATGTTGAAATGTTATATTGGTTTCACTGGTAAAAATAAATAATTGAAATGGGTATATATTTGTTTTTTGTTAAGTTGCCTAATAATTATGCACAGTAATAGTCACCTGCACACACAGATATCCCCCTAAAATAGCTATAACTAAAAACAAACTAAAAACTACTTCCAAAACTATTCAGCTTTGATATTAATGAGTTTTTTGGGTTCATTGAGAACATGGTTGTTGTTCAATAATAAAATTAATCCTCAAAAATACAACTTGCCTAATAATTCTGCACTCCCTGTATATGATTTTTGTACAACTGAATATCCAAAGGTCCCTATTCTTTACACTACGCCCAAAATCCATAAAACAATGGAACGACCACCAGGGCGACCAATTGTGTCGGCGGTACAATCCATGACGCAGCCAGTGGCACAACTTCTTGATATCCTGCTGCAACCAAACAGTGAAAAAAATCACTTCTTATATCGCTGACACAAATGATCTCATACGCAAACTGAGGGATGTTGCTGTGGAGACTGGGGACATCCTGGTCACCCTGGATGTCAACAGTCTCTACACCATCATCCCTCACGACAAAGGACTAATAGCGGTTAGGAACCACCTCATTGAAGACACAGAATATGAGGGACCCCCGATTGAATACCTCATGACATTAATGCAATTCTGCCTTACACATAACTATTTTTGCTTTGAGACCCAGTACTATCTGCAGACATCAGGCACGGCGATGGGGTCAAATATGGCCCCATCGTATGCCAACATTTATATGTCTGACTTTGAAAAAACATTCCTTTGGAATAAGGACATAACATCTATAATTTTCTATGTAAGATATATAGATGATGTCTTTTTAATCTGGAGGGGAGGGCAACACACACTACTTGAATGGTTTGAACACATGAACAACACAGCTACACCGGTGAGGTTCAAAATAACATACAGTGAAACTGAAATACATTTTTTGGACCTAAATGTTTACATACAAAATGGAACATTGGGTACCACACTCTATCACAAACCTACCGATAGGAACTCCATCCTATGTGCTAATAGATGCCACCCACCAGCCTTACTCAAAGGAATTATTAAATCACAAATGATACGAGTAATACGCAATAACACAAGTAAAGCTACAGGGGTCTCCAAACTTCAATATATGAGGGACAAATTCATACAACGGGGGTACAAGAAAAGTACAATAGACGAAATTCTACAAGAAATACTACCGTACACACAAGAGACTCTTATATACAAAGAAAACACAAAAGAACCATCTGACAGGCTCATAATGGCGAATACATTTTCACCCAACACCACAGAGGCTGGTAGTATCCTGAGAAAACACTGGCCAGTGGTACAATCGGATCCTAAACTAAGATTTGCACACAATCTCACACCCATGATTGCATACCGGAGGGGCACTAATCTAAGAGCTCTCTTGGTAAAAACAGATCCTAAAAGATGCTATCTGAATAAAGAAAAGATCAATATAAAAGGCTCATACAGATGCTTAGGCTGTACCACATGTAACGGCCTGATAACTACCAAAACCTTCCATCACCCGCACACCAATCAAGTGTATCACATCAAACATTCCTTATCATGCAATACAACACACGTAATCTATCTACTCTTTTGCCCATGTTCCTGGTTCTACATTGGAAAAACCAGTGGAACACTACGTGAAAGAATGGCCAACCATAGGCGGGCGATACGTGTGGCACTTGACACAGGAGAGTCGGACCAACCTGTAGCCAGACACTGTGCACAAAGACAACATCAGGTATCCAGCATCAGATACATTCTAATAGACCATATCCCACAGTTGGAAAGAGGAGGAGACCGTAATAAAGCCCTGCTCAGAAGAGAGGCAGAATGGATGTACAGACTAGGAACGATACATCCAGGGGGACTCAAGTCGACACCAGACTTCAAGGCACTGATATAGGTAGGAGATACATACTAGGGTACGCCATTAAGATATTGTGCACCATATCAAGGATGGATTGGGACACAGACCCCTAGGGGGGTAGTGCCCTAATCACACTCCTATGATCAGAGTAAGGGATGACACAAGAGTGACTTCCACTACTCTATGGATAAGACACATATCAGGCAAGTTACCAATATATATCCACTCCCAAAACCTACATAAACAGTAGCCAATATGAATAGAAAGAAACCATAAACATGGACACTTTCTGAACCTAGGAATAAAGTAATATTCGAATACAAGAATGGAATCCATAGGAATATGGATCTGATACACAGGTGTTTAGAAGAAAAGCGAAACCTTAAATGTTTATACTCCAGAGAGCCCACATTTGTGCAAAGTTTAGAAAAACATACAAGGATCATAAAAATTATCAAAACATACGGAAAAGGTGATAAATAACCAGTACCAAGATGGAACTTTTTAAAAAAATATAAAGCACAGATAGCAAAATTTGAATCTACAACTATATGCTGATAGCATGTATGTAAATAATTAATGTTATGTTTAAAGTCATTTTATTATTTTATCTCTGGGAAGACGTGATCATGGGATAGAACAGGTTAATCATGATCAACTTGTGATATCCACTTGACATGGAGTAAGATATAAATATATAAATAGTGGGGAGAATGAATATGTATGTAAGATACTGACAAGATAGGGGTCTACAACAGATAACTGTTACAACAGACAGTAAACATTTTGCCTTAACAAGAAAATAATACAGAGCAGGTAATGTAAGACCATTGACTGCTCGAATAAGGCATTACAGGGTTACCAAGACAACCCAGATAAACAACTGGTTAAAAAATAGTAGGAATATGCGTTCACATAAGAAGACCATAGTAGTATACACAGAATGTTTACCCACACACGATCAAAAAAACACACTATGTAGATCACAGAGTGATTGATAGATGCAGAGATAAAGTGGCTACATTGACATAATAAGCCTAATACAAAAACTTTTAATGACGGATATATATATAAAAGAATTTTGAATATTGGGCTCATCACAATACTTAAATAAAGTCACAGGGATATAATAACATTTTAATACACATAGTTCGCACCAAAAGAAGAGTGTGATTTGAGAATGTAAGGTATTTTGCACGGAGAATGTAAAACATTACAGACCGGAAGTCATGTGAGATGAGATACTTCCGGCTGCAAACCACTGGAACGCATAATGTGCTCCACTCACGAGTGTTTGGCGGTTTATTCTGGGGCACTAAAAGGTACACAGGTATTTGTTATTGATGTAATTGATATGTTAGTATAAATATAAGCTGTATTTCACATGTTTGTTATGCTGATGACGGGGACAAGCTCCTTGAAAACGTTACAATAAATAAGAGACTATATGTTGTTCTCACATTAACGAAAGACCTGAGAGTGCTGTCATTTGTATTGGAGATATTGAAAGCATCACTGCACCCAGGCAGGCGACTTTGGGCGGGTATGTCCTGTGATAAAGGGACAGTATTATATATATATATATATATATATATATATATATATATATATATTTATGTGTTAATATGTGTATATACACATATAAACACATAAATATATATGTGTATATTCATATACATATATATTTAAACTTTGCTGCCCAATGCTGTGCGACTTACCCTCATCGCTGCGCTAGGTTCTGTGCCGTGTCTATCGGCATCCGAACTAAGCTCCCATTGGAGCCTATAGCAGCTCCAAAGCTTTCAGGCAATGCAAATGCAATGTTTTGTGTGCGCTGGTATTACTGAGTCGAGCACAAACATCACGCTCGTGAAAGTACAATTATGTGTTTGATTCATAATCTAGCCCTAAATCTACAAAAATCACAATATATTTTAATATAGAATTTTGTGTTATTTTTTTTTTAGCAATTTGTTGGGAACTATGGTTTTGCATGATACATGTGGTTAAATCAGTTCAGAAGATCATACACTCTGGTTAAATCAGTTCAGAAGATTACTCTTCTTGATATAAAGAAAAATCTTTCTTTTAGTTCTTTGTTATTTAGTTCTAAATAAAAAGCGAGGAGTGAATTGCAAGATTGGGATAGAGAAGATTTAAAATCAGGGACACCCTTAGCATTTGTGGGGCCCTGGGCAAGACAAATTTGTGGGGCACCACAGCCCAGCGCACATATTTCCCTCCCCCTGTATGCCCTGTCTTCTGTATGGCCCATCCCTGCCCCAACATTTAGTGTTACCTATATAAAGAATAACACTATATATTACATCTCCTGATACCATAAACACTTCTTCGTAAACTAAACACAGGATATTCATTGCACCTTTTCATACCCTCACCCCTGAAAGTGCGTGGCCTCCCAAAGCATGGGGCCCTGGGCGGGTGCCCCTTTCACCCTGCCTAAAGGGCAGGCCTGCTTCAAACATTATAGTTATAAAATTATTGAAATGTTCTAATATCATATATATTGGCATTATGATTGTGTAACATAAATTGATATAAATATTCACAGACAAATATAGGAGGAAGATATTTGACCCATAATGACGTGAGCAAACAACATAAGTTTAGATTTTCATTACTGTTCATGATTTTTATATGGCGCTCCAGTCTTCCAAATAAAGATGTACTAAGTCAGAATTTAGCACATTTTGAAAGGCTGTATAATAGCATGTCACTTTGCTGTTTCCCTATAAGTTGATATTTTTTTATTTTTTTTATTTAAATGTTGTTGTGGCTCAGCAAAAAGCAATAATAGCACCTGCTTCAGATATGTCTGCTGGTGGCACAGATGGTCTCTGCATTCAGGCGTGTTTGCAGACCACAAAATTTAAAGAGCAAAAAGTTAATTACAAAAATAGATATCAAGACTTCAGGGGTACTTGAGAGCGATGTTGTCTTCTTATACCTATTACTATTACCCTAAAATCCCCTAGAACCCCCACTGCCCACCTGCTTTCCCTTGCCTAAGAATTTGATTGCCCTTAATCAGGTAGATGTCCCCCATTGGAGCCTTGATTTCTACACTAAAGTGTCCATGTGTCAATCCCAAAGCAGGTAGTGTGGATTTTTTCAGTGATGAGTTATCAGTGGTCTGTAAGTGGCTGTATCTGAAGAGTTAACCACTGCTCTGTGTGCGTATCTGACATGAAGGAATTAATAAGTAATGTCTCACTGAAAAATATTTGATTAATCATGATTCAAAATAGTAGAGTAGAGCTGTGAATATTTAGACAATGGATTCAACCCTACAAAAACAATGGACCCTATACAAATCAATTAGCTATTGTCTTGTAAAAACATATTCAGCTGGTGTGATTTATGGTTTCCTTTTCTTAGGCATTCCAATTCAATAGAAGTGTGGCTGTTTGAATTTTTTAGGCCTTCCTAGTTATACTGTACATCAAGTTTTATTACATTTGGATCTGAAACAGGATTTTTGTGGGAGGATTTCCATAAAATTTCCACAAAAACAGTATAGCATTCACAACCATAGTACAAGTGAAATATGGTGTCTAATTGGTGTATTATTGAAGATAGTGTTTTTTTCATATAACAAAGAAAAAAATATGCAATTAACAATTGTATAATTAATGACAATAATAAATAATCATTCTGATGAACATATTTTTGTTGCATACAAGTTCCGTAGTTGTGAGCAAAGCATGCACGAAGAAAAGAAAAAAAACACTAACAATTAACAACAAAACTCGTGAAAGATGCCAAAATGGGTTTTCAATATAAGGCTGATGAATGATATAAATAACAAAATATATGAAAATGGATTTTTGATGTTCTGGAAAACCATCGGTGAGGGATTCAATGCAAAGTATTTCGGGTTTTATTCTACTGTGCAAAGTTTTAAAAAAACGAATTACTTCAAAATGTGAGAACCCACAAAATTCCTATGCAAAGCTCTTTTAAATTATTTAAAATGACCCAGATGTTCTTTTAAAAATTAAGTAAATGAGAAAAAGAAGCAAAAAGGAAAGCACAGACATAAAATGCTATACAGATGCTGCTTGTTATTAGATACGTGCATTTGTGCACAAACACCTAGATTACAAGTTTTGCGTTCGTGTTTTAATGCTGAAAAAATAGTAATTTCAGCGTTAAAACAGCAACACAGTCATTACGAGTCTTGTCGGAATAGCTGTACCGCAAGCCTTTTAGCCTGCAACACAACATCAGTCCCGCACTCGAAAAAATTACGTTTTTTTATTGGATTCCCAATAGTTATAAGTTTTATGCAACAAAACTGTTACACAAAACTCAAGTGTTACAAAGTACACTAACACCCATAAACTACATATTAACCCCTAAACCGGGGCCCTCCCACATCACAAATACTATATTAAAGTTATTAACCCCTAATCTGCCGCTCCCGACATCGCTGTCACTAATAGAATTTATTAACCCCTATTCTGCCGCTCCCCGACATCGTCGCCACTATACTAAATATACTAAACCCTATTCCCCTACAATAAACTACCAATAGCCCTTAAATGGTCTTTTGTAGGGCATTGCCCTAAAGAAATCGGCTCTTTTCCCTGTAAAAAAAATACAAAGACCCACCAACTGTAAAACCCACCACCCAACCAACCCCAAAAATAAAAAACCTAACTCTAAAAAAAACCTAAGCTACCCATTGCCCTGAAAAGGAAAATTGTAAGGACCTCCACCTTGAACCTTCGCCTGGACCTCCGCCTCCGCACATCGACCACTCCGCCTCCACAGGGATAAAGAAGATGCCGGTCCCGCAATGGATGAAGATGGATCCGCCTGGATGAAGATTGAGTCGCTGGAATGAAGATCGTTTAAGACGGACTTCAGCAACTGTGAGTACCTAAAGAGGGGTTAGTTTTTTAAAGGGTTTTTTTGGGTGGGTTTTTTTTTTTAGATTAGGGTTTGGGCTATTTGAAAAAGAGCTGAATGCCCAGGGCAATGGGTAGATTAGGTTTTACTTTATTTTTATTTTGTGGGTTTGGGGGGTGGGGGTTTGTATACTGTTAGGTAGGGTGACCATATTGCCGCTTTAAAAAGCGACACATATGAAAAATACATAAGTCAGGGCTGTTTTCAGGGCTGTTTAAAGAAATGTTTTGTATAAGAACCCTGACATATGTATTTTTCATGTGTCCCTTCTTAAAGCGGCAATATAGTTAGCCTACTGTTAGGGGGTGTTTGTTTTTCTTTTGTAGAAAAAGAGCTGATTTCTTAAGCGCAATGCCCTACAAAAGGCCCTTGGTAGTTTATTAAAAATTTGTGTTTTTTATTTTGGGGTGTTTTTTGTTTTTTTTAAACAGGGTATTAGAATAGGAATAATTTTTATTGTTTTGTATAATTTTGTTTGTTAATTTTTGTAATGGTAGGTTTTTTTTACTAACTAGTCTACCTAGTTAAAATAAATACAAACTTACCTGTGAAATAAAACCTAAACTAGCTACAATATAACTATTAGTTATATTGTAGCTAGCTTAGGTTTTATTTCACAGGTATTTAGTTTTTAATAGGTATTATTTAGTTAATAATTGTAACTTTAATTTAGCTCTATTTTAATTATGTTAAAGTTAGGGGATGTTAGGTTTAGGGTTAGGGTTAGGGTTATGGTTACGGTTATGGTTAGGTTTAGGGGTTAATATAGTTTAATTTAGGTTGTTGCGATGTGGGGGGCTGTCGGTTTAGGGGTTAATAGGTTTATTTAGTGGCAGTGATGTGGGAGGCCAGAGATTTAGGGGTTAATAACTTTAATAAGTTGCAGCGATGTCAGGGAATGGCGGAATAGGGATTAATATCTTTATTATAGTGTGGGCGATGTTGGGGTGTGGGGGAATAGGGGTTAATAACTTTATTATAGTGGCAGCGATATCGGGAGCAGCAGATTAGGGGGTATTCGATTTATTTTGGTGGCGGCGATATCGGAAAGGCAGATAGGGGTGTTTAGACAAGGGGTTTATGTTAGGGTGTTAGGTTTAAACGTAACTTTTTTTTCCCCATAGACATCAATGGGGCTGCATTATGGAGCTTTTCATTCCACTATCAAAGGTTTTTTTCTAACACTCTCTCCCCATTGATGTCTATGGGGAAAGCGTGCACGAGCACATCAAAGCAGCGCTTGTATGTTGTGCGGTATGGAGCTCAACACCACCATATCGTACGCACAAGCCAGCTTTTTCAAAACTCGTAATGGCAGCGCTATGGAAGGTGAAATAACGCAACTTTTGTTGCGTTTGTTTCGCACCTTCTATAGCGCAAAACTTGTAATCTAGGTGTCAGTGAGCTATCGAATGCAGAAGAAGGCAGGATTTGCACTCATCTCAGTGTGCTGCACTTTCACAAGAATGAATTTCGGCTCGATAACCTTAGCTCATGAAGTGCACAAATGCACCTCTACTTGTTATGCCTATTGCAGGGTAAATTGTCCCTTTATGTTTATTTTGGTATTTTAAATAACTGGTTTTGCTTAATAAAACCAGCACCTGTTGTTCTTGTTGTTTGTTATTCATACTTTCATTGTAGGTTGTGGTTTCTACAGGCAACAGCAGTTATTTCTAATAACAAAATAAAAGTAAAGGAGACACTTGCAAACAGTTAAATACACTCAAGCAGGTAAAATGGACCACTGGGAACACATTAAGGGCCAGATTACAGGTGGAGCACTAAATATTGCTTTTGCAAAAGCGATATTAGTGCTCCACTGAGTAATACCAGCACACGCTAATGTGCGCTGGTATTACAAGTTAAGCTCAATGCAAATGCACAACTCGAGTTCGCATTGCTAGAAAGCATTGTGCTCTCAAGAGCGCGCTTCTATAGGCTCCAAAGGGAGTCTCGTTCTCAAGCCGTCAGAGACGGCTGAGAACCTAGCCCAGCGAAGGGGGTAAATAGCGCAGCGATGGCAGAAAATTGTAAACACATATGTATATAATTATATTCCATAGTCACGATGATTGGAGTAGCCGTGTTAGTCCAGATATCAAAATAACAGGAGTATTGCATTGAGCAATGATACATTTTATTGGACTAACTATACATTTATAAGATGACAAGCTTTCGGAAGAGTGTCTTCCTTTTTCAAGTCTGAAGCAATACTGACCAATTTGATCAAATTGGTCAGTATTGCTTCAGACTTGAAAAAGGAAGACACTCTTCCGAAAGCTTGTCATCTTATAAATGTATAGTTAGTCCAATAAAATGTATCATTGCTCAATGCAATACTCCTGTTATTTTGATATATAATTATATACATATATACAGTATTTATGTGTTAATATGTGTATATACACATATTAACACGTAAATGTATATGTATTTAAGCATATACATATATATTTACTTGAACACATGGTTCCCATAAACCGCAATGTAAAGGCACTTTTAAGTGCCGTTTGTTTTCTAACAACCTACGCCCGCCAACTTTAAAACCCTAAAAACTGCTTTTTGCAGTTATTTTATTAAAAAAAAAATAAAGATGCTGCTATCTTTATTTTTTATAAAATATATGACACTTGATTTTGGGGGCAATAGGTGGACATTTATAAAATTAACCAGAGATCTGAGCTCGCGGTAGCAATAACCAGCCATTTGTAATGTAATCTAGCCCTAAAGGGTAGAGTATTTTAAAATACAATGTCCCTTTAAAGGGCCATTTAAAAAAAAAAAAATCTTCCCCCAAAAAAGTTTAATAAAAAATAGTAAACCCTGTATTTTCAATTGTTTACAAAACATATTTTAAAAATAATGTAATGTATTTATTTTGCCATCCTGTAATCTACTTCCTGTCATAGAAGTGTATGCTGCATACTTAAAAGGACACAGAACATTTTGAGATTGCTATATAAAATGTTGAATTATGTTGAATTATGCATAGATTTACGTTAGAACATGTGTTTTCCAATTCTGAGAACTGGGCTCATAAGTGAGAAGATAAGATACTGCAAAAAAAAAACTAACAGTGCATAGCTATTTCTACTCTAGATTGTCTCCTTGGAATAAGTCAAGTGGTGTAAAGGAATTTGACTATTGAAAAGCAATTGAAGTAAACAAGGTATTTCACATTTATATTGGCATATTCATTTACCACAATGGCACAGAAAGGTCTTGCAATTACAAAGTGCTTTATGCCCTTTACATTTCAAAAGTTCAGGGAGAAAACTCCTTGAAAAGACTTCAGTATTCTTTATCAGATATCATATATAGGGGCTATAAACATTTTCTTCAAATAACCACTTTTAACAATGCAGAATAAGCAGCATTAGTGTCCCATCTTAAACCCTGAAAATGCATATTTCTTCCCTCCATGGTGACTTATTGATTGGGTGTATTGGTCACCCATACACCATCAGCATATGTAGATAGAACAGCCAAACAGAAGCCATACTTCCTACACTATTCAGAAAAAGCAGAACATGCTCCAGTGCCCTAATTTGCAGCAGTTTAGATTGAATAATATTTGTTTGTAGTGATCATTCCTTATGGTGCTCATTCATTTGCTGTTATCTTTACCACTACTATTCGGCCTCACACTTCCCCAACTCTACATTTCCTCATTTTGATCATTACTTTATTAAAGGCAGCATCACTACACCTAAAGTGGGAAGCTCAAGGTTTGGATTTAGGTCCCTTGTTCTTTCCAATCTACACATCATTCATAAGAACCCTAATGACATTGAGGTTTTCAACATCATCATCATATTAATGTCTCACGCTCAAGCTTAAAGGGATAGTATACCCTAAATTTGTCTCCTCTTTAATTTTTTCAAATGATCCTTTTTAACCTGCATGAATGTATTAAATTGTTTGCAAAAAGCTCCTTTAACTTTATTTTGGAATTTGAAATAGCCGATTTTCCCTGCGATATCACTACCTACTACCTATATTGAAAGTGTCTATACTTACAAATTGACTATAGAAAAGCTGTATAAATATAGCCAGCAGAAGAAATTACACTCCCAGTAGGAGGTAGAAGAGCTAAGTAATAAAATGTTAATTTTTCAATTGTGGTATAACAAGTCTTTGAAAAATAAAAATAATGAAAAAAATATTTACAGTACACTGTCCCTTTTAAAATAGAGCTCATTCTACCTTTATCTCTTATCCACAGCCCTTTAATCCCTTGAAAGTGCTGCTACCACTTCAGTCCTATATAAATGCCTCTGCTAAACTCATCTTCCTCACTTACTGCACCTCTCCTGGGGCTTTTTTCTATAGCAGCCTCCCTTTACTTGATGTATTCGTCTGAATCACACTACACCCTCTATCTCTGCTGGTGCTGAAAATTGCTCCCTACCAGCTCCCTTCATCATCCCAAAACCTACTACCCGTATGCTTTTTTTTATTTTTTATTTTCAAAGCTTTATTCATGAAATGAATGTATATATATATATATATATATATATATATATATATTTGTATAAACATTGTAGGCCAATGACATGTACCTTATAACAAATACAAAATCATATCATCTTCCTACATATACAGACCACTTGTGGAGGAAAAAATCAAAAGAAGACAAAACATCATATTATAGATACAGCCTAAAAAAACATAATACTCGAAATAATTCTTTGTAAAAGGTCTGATATACTTCTACACACTATTGATATCATCTAAATCAGTGGTCTCAAAGTACAGGCCCCAGGGCCAAATGAGGCCCTCAAGATAGTTTAATCTGGCCCTCCCTTGTTTAATAGGTAAATGTCATGTTCTGTCTCAGGATATCATGTGAGAGCCTCATTGTCTGGAACAGTTGCTTTAAAGGAAGATTAGTAGAAGCCATACTGATTGAAAATGAAAACAAATTTATTTAAATAACAAAATACTTTGTTTAAGCAAATACTTGCAGAATATTTAAATATGCTACTCAGGTATGTTAAGACCACATACAGCAGGAGTGAAAATAAAGAAAACTAGTAAGCAGAGATGCAGATTCAAAAAGGAAAGTCTTTCTCTTGGTAATAACTGAAATGTAAGATTTGCACAAGGCAGAAAACAACTTGTAAACAGGTAGCAGGTTTAAAGGTAAAGTCTTTCTCCTTGTAATTGCTGAGTGCAGGAAATGCACAAGGCAGGAAACAAACTTGAAGATTGGTAACAGGTTTAAAGGTAAAGGTTTTCTCCTGGTAATACCTTATAAACAGGTGCAAAGGAAATCCTTCTCCTGGCAATGGCCAAGTGCAGGAATTGCATAAAGCAGGAAACAAACTTGTAGATTGGTAACAGGTTTAAAGGTAAAGGCTTTCTCCTGGTAATACCTTGTAAACAGGTGCAAAGGAAATCTTTTCTCCAAAGAAATACAGGAAACAGGTTCTGACTTGACAAAACAGATCCAATGTGAAGACACTAATGCAGACTAAAAGCCATCCTTAAATAGGGAGGTTTTGCACAGGGTTGGTTCTGATTAATTCCAGAATTGAGAACACCTGTGTGTTGCACAGGTGTAATAACAAGTAAGGCAAATAGTTATTTATCAGATCTTTTAAGATCCATGCTATTGTTGGAACTGGCTGTGGCTCAACATGTAAGCAAACAGAAATAGCAACCACAGAGCCACAGGTTCAAATCCCTATACAGCCCTTCTTAGCAGAATGCCTCCCAGACCTTTTCTTTTTCTTTTTAGTCTGGAGGCTTGGTTCATGACAGATGCCCCCTCCAAAGAGCGCACTCTGGGCGCTCAAAGCCTGATCAAACATCTGAAGGTGGGATTTACAAACAAGTGTTCCATTTGAAGCCCTAATACAATCAGATGGAATTGATTCTTCGCTTGGAACAGCTGCCTGAGATTGGGGACCCTTAGAAGATATCCCTGTAGGCATAACAAGAGCTGAAAAACCAAGACAGTTTTGATTTAGAGGTTCCTGATTATACCCAGCAGCTTGCAATGGACTGGCTGATGGGCAGAGTACCTCCGGGTAGGAAAAGACCTCTCCTTCAGAGTCAAGGAATTTGTTATCTGGGTCATATCTGCCTGATGGGTAGAGTACCTCCGGGTAAAGTATGACCTCTCCTTCAGAGTCCAGGAATTCATTTTCTGTGCCATTTATATCCAATTCAACCATCTCATCCAATTCTTTCTCAGTCAATGAGTAGCTGGGTGAAGGTGGTGCAAGGAGGTGTGGATCTTTAGAATTGGCAGAGTCTGATTTAGCTGGAAGGTTTGTCACTTTTATGTCTGATGAGTGACATTTGTTAGCTGGATCTCCAGCCAGGGCAGAAACAAGGTAATGTGCAGGATTTCCAGGAGGTATTTTTGCAGAGTTCCCCAATGTGGTTGATGCAGAAACAGATGCAGTGGTATGGGTAATGGATGTAGTTGGAGTTGTACTCCCAATGACCATCTGTTTCAAATCAGGTACAATTTCTTGAAGCGTGTTAGAAACGGTTGTTTGTAGAATTGATGTATTCTCAGTAGCTGGATCCTCTCCAGGAGTATCTTTAAGTTTGCTAGTGGAAGAATAATTTGTTCCCTTAACATCAGAGTCCATTTTAAACTTGGCTATATCTCGACTTGATCCTCTAGGGGGTCTTACTGGACACCCTGTGATGTGGTGACCAGTTCCCCCACAATAGAAACAGAGGTTAAGCTGTCTTCGCCGAAATTTCTCCTCTTCTGTTAAGGGTTCTTTAAAACCTTTCCTTGTTTGGGAGGTAACTTTAGACAAGGTTTCGGTTGGGAGAGATAACATTTCCACCAGCTCCATAAAGTTAATGAGTATGTCCTTAATAAACTTTAACACTGAATCCAATATAGCAATAATCCCAGAGGGCTCTCTTTTATGGTCTTCACATTCTGTCATGTTCTGTCTCAGGATATCATGTGAGAGCCTCATTGTCTGGAACAGTTGCTTTAAAGGAAGATTAGTAGAAGCCATACTGATTGAAAATGAAAACAAATTTATTTAAATAACAAAATACTTTGTTTAAGCAAATACTTGCAGAATATTTAAATATGCTACTCAGGTATGTTAAGACCACATACAGCAGGAGTGAAAATAAAGAAAACTAGTAAGCAGAGATGCAGATTCAAAAAGGAAAGTCTTTCTCTTGGTAATAACTGAAATGTAAGATTTGCACAAGGCAGAAAACAACTTGTAAACAGGTAGCAGGTTTAAAGGTAAAGTCTTTCTCCTTGTAATTGCTGAGTCCAGGAATTGCACAAGGCAGGAAACAACTTGCAAACTGGTAACAGGTTTAAAGGTAAAGTCTCTCTCCTTGTAATTGCTGAGTGCAGGAAATGCACAAGGCAGGAAACAAACTTGTAGATTGGTAACAGGTTTAAAGGTAAAGGTTTTCTCCTGGTAATACCTTATAAACAGGTGCAAAGGAAATCCTTCTCCTGGCAATGTCCAAGTGCAGGAATTGCATAAAGCAGGAAACAAACTTGTAGATTGGTAACAGGTTTAAAGGTAAAGGCTTTCTCCTGGTAATACCTTGTAAACAGGTGCAAAGGAAATCTTTTCTCCAAAGAAATACAGGAAACAGGTTCTGACTTGACAAAACAGATCCAATGTGAAGACACTAATGCAGACTAAAAGCCATCCTTAAATAGGGAGGTTTTGCACAGGGTTGGTTCTGATTAATTCCAGAATTGAGAACACCTGTGTGTTGCACAGGTGTAATAACAAGTAAGGCAAATAGTTATTTATCAGATCTTTTAAGATCCATGCTATTGTTGGAACTGGCTGTGGCTCAACATGTAAGCAAACAGAAATAGCAACCACAGAGCCACAGGTTCAAATCCCTATACAGCCCTTCTTAGCAGAATGCCTCCCAGACCTTTTCTTTTTCTTTTTAGTCTGGAGGCTTGGTTCATGACAGTAAACCATTAATTTGGGCTGTCAATTGTTTTTAAGGTTCTAAGAGTTGTAACTAGTTGATATTCTCTATAGGCACTCACAAGGCAAATCTAAAGACAAAGCATCCAGTGTAGACTCCCACCACACACTGCGTTGGGTAAATATCACTTTTTACATTGCTATACAGTTCAAAGATGATCACTTCACTTGGTACTCACAAGATAAATATACAACTGTGTATGTCTATTGTGGGCTACAACTCTCACTATTCACTACTACTTGGATAAATGTCACTTCCATTTCCAAGTATATCCAGTTTCCGAGCACTCACTCAGTTCAAGCGGCCCCAGTGGGAGAAGAACACTTGACCAGTGGCCCCCAGATATTTTGAGTTTGATACCCCTGATCTAAATAAATCCAAAATAAGCACTAAAATAATTTATAAACACAATTACTTTCTCATGTTTATATCTTTTTCGCCATATGTGGCTCAGTATTTAGTTCATAACACAATAATCCTACACGTGTGATAGAGAAGGAAGGAGAGAGGAAAAAGAGGGCAAAAAATGAAAAAAGAAAAAAGAACTATACACCTTAAACATTTCTCATCAGCTAATGGGGCTGATTTATCAAGCTCCGTATGGAGCTGTATGCAGCTGTTTCTGTGCGAGCCTTCAGGCTCACCGGAAACATGAGTTAAGAAGCAGCGGTCTTAAGACCGCTGCTCCTTAACTCATCCGCCACCTCTGAGGCAGCGGACAGAAATCCGCACAATCATATACGATTGGGTTGATTGACACCTCTTGCTAGTGACCGAATGGCCGCAAATGTGCAGGGGACAGCATTGCACAAGCATTTCTAGTGAAATGCTTGTGCAATGATAAATGCCGACAGCGTATGCTGTCTGCATTTATCGATGTGCGGCGGACATGATCGCTACAGCGGCTCATGTCCGTTCGCACTTTGAAAAATAGGCCCCATTATGTTGGAAACCTGCTTCTTTCAATATTATGATACATTACTTTAGAGTCTCTAGAAGGGGAGACAAGTTGTATTTGCGTCTCTTGTGGAAGGGACAATATTACGTTCTGCCATTTGAGAAAGAACCGCTCTATTTTCTTTTCATTAAAATATTTTACATTATACTGTTCTACTATTATCTGATAATTCGTCGTTATAAGAAAATCACTAACTTTTGGAGCCCTTTTTACCCATCCAATTTCTTAAAGGGACAGTCTAGTCAAACATAAACTCTCATGATTCAGATAGGGCATGTCATTTTAAACAACTTTCCAATTTAACACAAAAGGATATCAACTAGTGGATATCCTATAGGAGGCGCACCTGAATGTTGGATGTGTATGTGTACAAATATCCACGTGTATATATATAAAAAAACAAGTGGTTAAATAAAGTTGTGCAGTGTCAAATTATTATTCAAAGCAAATAATCACATGCTAAAATGGTGATACCCTGTGTAAAAGGTCACATATATTGAAAACATTAAATGGATAAAATAAAATCAGATAAAACAGAGGAAAAATAAATAAATGTGCAAAATAGAAAAATGCAAACCAACTGAATGTGAAAACCACACTTGTGGTGTATAATGAAATGTCCACCAGTCTCTCCAATGTTAGGACTTATGGTATAAATTGTAGAGGAAACGGTATTGTTTAAACACAGATCTTAATCCGACTACGTCGTACTGGATGAGGCAGCTCCACTTAGATACCCGATGTGAAAGGTAACCTGTTGTAGAATCAAAAAAAAAAAGAGAGAGAAAGGGGTGCCTCATAGTGTATCTCAAAAGACAATAAGTGGGAAATAGGTGAAAATACACTCACAAGATTGGTGGCATTGTACTGTGACCGATGCAAAACAGCAGGCTGGCACTTTACAGTGGCTGGCTCACTCGCAGCATGCTGTAGTTGGGCTGGAGAAACAAACAGATTTCTGCTTGTTCCAAATATCCACTCGTCTGGCTGGGATACTTACTTCACCTCTGACAGCGGACCCAAAAAAGAATCTGGCATGGCAGACAACGAACAACTTCCAGGATAATATAAAAACAATATTTTTATTGTTTAAAACTACAACGCGTTTCTCGACCACACACTGGTCGTTTCTTCAGGCAGGTAAAAACGTTTGATTTGTTCTCTTGGTATTCTTAGTTGAAAGCTAAATCTAGGAGGCTCATATGCTAATTTCTTAACCCTTGAAGACCGCCTCTTATCTGAATACATTTTTATCCATATAGTTTTTACATACATTTTGACAGTTTTTCACAACTCAAGGGCGTTAGTTCATGTGTGTCATATAGATAATATTGTGCTCACGCATGTGGAATTACATAGGAGTCAGCACTGACTGACTAAAATGCAAGCCTGTCAAAACAACTGAAATAAGGGGGCAGTCTGCAGAGGCTTAGATAAAAGATCATCACAGAGGTAAAAACTATATGAATAAAAATGTGTTTGTCATGCAAACTTGGGGAATGGGTAATAAAGGGATTATCTATCTTTTTAAACAATAACAATTCTGGTGTAGACTTTCCCTTTAATATCATGTTTCAACCAACTAGGATCATTGTATTTATTAATCTATAGTTTGGGATAGCTGGGAGAAAAATCTCTAAAAAAAAAAAATATATAAACTGGGATAAATCCTCTCTTAACTCTGAGAAACCAATTTAGCCAAAAATTGGTCTTGCTCCAAAATTGGAATATCTTTGGGCATTGCCAAAAGCAGTGTAATAAATCTTTTTGTTCTGCGCAACATTTCGTACATAATTCCCTCTTATTATACCACTTAACCTATGAGGTGTTATATAAACCATATTGATCAATTTGAAATGCGATTCTCTCCATGCTGACAATACTTTTGCTCTTATTATTATTTTATTATCTATTATTTATAATCAGTAACAGATGTGATAGTGCTGAACAGTGGAATGCAGAAAGATGACATTACTTAAATAAAGGCAGAAATTTATGAAGATAATATGAGCAGGAGTTTTGCCTTGACAGAGGAAGCTACGGTATGGTTGGGTTAGGGAAGGCTGGAAGTATTTCAGTAGTTGCCTACTCAGTCTATGATCAATACATAGCCGACTTTGGGCTAGATTACAAGTGGAGCGCTAAATATTGCTTGCTTGCATGCGATATTAGCACTCCACTGAGTAATACCAGCGCACACTAATGTGAGCTTGTATTACAAGTTAAGCACAATGTGAATGCAAAAAATGTGTATATACACATATTAACACATAAACATATGTATATATAATACTAAATAATCCCAGCCAATGAGTCTTAGCAATTTTTTAAGCAAATTTTTTTAATGGTTTCACACTATGTAATGATCAATCTGACATTACTTAGAAAAACCGTTGGAGAAGACCAAAGATACAGTCATTCAAATACACACAAACCCCATCCACCAAACATATCCATACCATATAATCCTAAAGTAAAAATAAAAAATTAGATGAAAAATAAATAACAGAAAAAAACCCCCAGGGCATCCCCAGGGAGTGAAGGACAGCAGCACCTGTCTCATAACCTGTAAGAAATCTTATGGTAATTTCATTTCAAGAAAGCACGAGATAATTCTCTTCATTAAAAAAAATAAACTGTATCCAATGTGTTGAAAGAGTTAGTACAACATAGTCATCTCACTTGAATCCGGATACTTTATAATTTACGAACTTTCAGTCCGGTCATTTATAGCGTGTGATGTCCTGTAATGGACCCAGGATACTTGTAAATACTTGAAATTACTAATGGTGTTTGTAATCCGTGTTAAATATTGTCACACAGGAAAATTCAAGCTGTCAAATGAGCGGCCCCATTTATAATATACAAACAGATATTCAGAAGCGAGGTAAACTCAGGCTGCAGGTCCAACCTCACACCCTTTATTGTTTTTACTCACGGTAAGTACGCTAACATAGCATGTAAAATCACAAATGCTCAGTATATAACACAAACCAGGGGGTTCACTGTAGATGTCAGTTTAAAATACCTTGTATATAGATGGTAAACTCCTCACTGTAAACCAGAGCAATAGCGATAGATGATATTACCTATGACGATCAGTTCTGGTATGTGCGGTACTACCGTGAGACTTGTCAGCAGCGTGTTTATTCAGTGTGGCAATGGACCGCAATCATGATACTCCCATCTCGCTTCCTCCGTCTTAGAAGCCGTTAGCAATTAGCATACAGGATAGCTCAGACAGCACAGGTAGGAACAGGTGCAAGCGTCCAGGCTGTTTCCGACGCGTGTTTCGGGGACTCTGCCCCTTTGTCAAGGAAATGTCCAGGTGCTTATGAGGAGGTATTATTTAAACAAATTTTGCCAATAACTACCAGGACGTTACCATACATTTATATACAAAAGAAAACATAGCAGTCATATAGATCAAGAGGTGTACTCCTATCCCTTTAACCCATGGTCTGTATAAATCAGACTTGCATGCACGTCATTTTATCCATGGTTATATTTCAAGGAAAAGTACTCATATTCAGAATAATCTGAACTACTCTGGAGTCACCCAACATAATATAAAGGCACAGACAACCCCACACCGTCCGGAACAATAATTACAATACATCTGTGACCTAAGGGTAATAATCCCTAATATATAAAGTAAACTTACCTCACATAATATAAAAGTCAGAAAAAAAAAAAATGTTTTGAAAAAATAACTATGCAAAAATTCAAAAGGATGCCATACCCACAGAGGGTTACCCAGATACAAACTAGAGATTATTTGAGAACATGTCAAACATCTAGATTTCTGATGTCATAGTTGCTTAACCCAAGAGAAACCAAGGCAATTATCTAACGTTCTATTTAAAGTGGAGACAGAGATACTTAAGTATACAGGGTATATGCTAGAAACGGGCCCTAGCATATTGTCATCACTAGAGTGACCGAGTCAATAATAGGAAATTACTGTTAGAGGATGATTGTAATGAAATAGTCCCAATACTGCCTGGACATATATTTAGCGCATATATTTTTCAGAGAAACCTCAGTGAGCCAAAAACACATCATATCCTGTAAACTTAAGATACCATAAGTGCCTGATTGTTTCGTTTCATTAAGTTCAATGTTCCACATGTTACATAGATTAAAATAGCAATATATTTCGTTCCTATTGTCAAAAAATTAGATACCCAAACTACTAAAGATACTCACAATATCGACATAATATGATGTCATTTTCTGAGGTCCAAGGAGTATGTTAACGTTGACAGGTATTGTGGACAGAGACTATGTACACAGGAGCTCACTAGACAGGATTAATTGTCATTTGATACCTTATGTTCAAGCTGAAACATTCAAGCTTGAAAAAATTCATATTCAGATAAAATTACCCCAAGAGATATCCCTATTGAGGCCTTTAGGTGTCATGGTATCAAGTTTCCTGATCCACTGGGCTTCTTTCCTAAATTATAGTTTCTGTCTGTCCCCACCTCTACATAGAGGGGGTACCCCATCGACTATTTGAAATCTCAATTGGCTTTTATTATGTGAAAATCTTGTGAAGTGATGCGCTACCGGGGCATCTTCATCATCTTTGCCTATAGCTGCTTTATGTATCCTGTCCCTGGCCATTTGGGTGGTCTCACCTACATAGGCCAGGCCACACGGACACTTAATCACATATAGCACATATTTCGAACTGCAAGAGAACCTCCCTTTGATGGGTATCCTCTTGCCTGAGAGAGGATGAGTGACACAATCCCCTTGTTGCATTGAGTGGCACAAGGCACAATTCATGCAGGAAAAGGATCCTTTCTTAATCACTTCAATTGGTTTCTTTGTAGGGCCCCAGTCAGCACGAATGAATGTGTCTCTTAAGTTTCTATTTCGTCTAAAAGAAAAGAGTGGGGTGTCAGTGAACATCTTACCCACTTGGGCATCATCTCTCAATAAATGCCAATGTTGGAGTATAATCCTCTTAAGACCTCTGCTGTGGAAACCAAAATGGCTTACAAATGGTACAGAATTTTTTTTTGGAGTAGGATTCTTTTTCGTTAGGAGGCTCATCCTATCAATATCCATAACTTTCTTCATGTTATGTGTCAGGATTTCAGTAGGATAGCCTCTATTTGAGAATTTTTTGGACATCTCATCTAGTCTTCTCAGACACATCTCTGGGTCATCAACAATTCTTTTTGTTCGTAACAGTTGGCCCAAAGGAAGATTTTTAATGAGAGACGGTGGATGGAAACTATCATACAATAATGTATTATTGCGATCTGTTTCCTTAGTGAATAGATCACTTCTCAATCATTGATCTACCACAGATACCATGGTATCTAGGAATCTCACTTGTGTCTGGCTGGCTTCCATAGTAAATTTCAATGATGCATGTGCAGAATTCAGCCTCGATACAAAGTTGGTCAATTCATCTTCACTCCCTGTCCAAATGAAAAAAATATTGTCTATGTAACGATACCAGCCTTGTACATAATCTCTATAGCCCTGATCCCTGAAAACGATGTCTTCTTCAAATTTGCCAACGAATACGTTCGCATAGGTTGGTGCTACATTTGAGCCCATAGCCGTTCCTTTCTTTTGGACGTAAAATGTATCTTCGAATAGAAAAAAGTTCTCATAAAGAATGATCTCAAAGAGATCTCTGATGAATCTCCTTTCACTCGGTGAATATAAGTTATCCTTATCCAAAAAATAGAAAATACTCTTAATGCCTAGATCATGGGGAATAGAGGTGTAAAGACTGGCTATATCCATAGTTACCAACAGACTATAAGAAGTAACCACCTTGGGTGCAATCTTACATAGAAAATCTGTTGTATCTTGTAAGTATGACTCTAAATAACCCAATAAGTGTCTAATCAGTTGATCTAAAAATATTGCAATCGGTTGGAAAATGGAGTCAGTGCCTGCTTATATACTGAGCATTTGCTTATATACTGAGCATTTGTGATTTTACATGCTATGTTAGCGTACTTACCGTGAGTGAAAACAATAAAGGGTGTGAGGTTGGACCTGCAGCCCGAGTTTACCTCGCTTCTGAATATCTGTTTGTATATTATAAATGGGGCCGCTCATATGACAGCTTGAATTTTCCTGTGTGACACAATGTAACACGGATTACAAACACCATTAGTAATTTCAAGTATTTACAAGTATCCTGGGTCCATTACAGGACATCACACGCTATAAATGACCAGACTGAAAGTTTGTAAATTACAAAGTATCCGGATTCAAGTGAGATGACTATGTTGTACTAACTCTTTCAACACATTAGATACAGTTTATTCTTTTTTAATGAAGAGAATTATCTCGTGCTTTCTTGAAATGAAATTACCATAAGATTTCTTACAGGTTATGAGACAGGTGCTGCTGTCCTTTACTCCCTGGGGACGCCCTGGGGGTGTTTTTCTGTTATTTATTTTTCATCTAATTTTTTATTTTTACTTTAGGATTATATGGTACGGATATGTTTGGTGGATGGGGTTTGTGTGGATTTGAGTGCATCTT
Source organism: Bombina bombina (assembly GCF_027579735.1). Lineage (NCBI taxonomy): Eukaryota > Metazoa > Chordata > Amphibia > Anura > Bombinatoridae > Bombina > Bombina bombina. The sequence continues at coordinate 412,421,923 of NC_069502.1, forward strand.
TGGTCTTCTCCAATGGTTTTTCTAAGTAATGTCAGATTGATCATGACATAGTGTGAAACCATTAAAAAAAAATTTGCTGAAAAAATTGCTAAGACTCATTGGCTGGGATTATTTAGTATTATATTATTACTGAGTCTCGGACAAGACTCTATCCCGTGCTTGAGCATTTAATATTTATTAGGTGGTGCGGTCACTTTTTTATTACTATATATATATATAAGCATATACATATATATTTACTGGGAACACACAGTTTCCATAGACCACAATGAAAATGCACTTTTCAGTGCCGTTTTTTTCAAACACCCCACACAAGCCAACTTTAAAGCCCCAAAACTGCCTTAAAGGGGCATTTGGGGCACTTTTAGAAAATTAACCAGAGGTCTAATCTCTGGTTAATTTTCTAAGTGCTAATTGCTACCACTTGCTCGTGGTAGCAATAAACAGCCACTTGTAATGGCTGGTTATTTATCGCGCACCCGCAAACTGGCAAATTTGCTGCTTGCGAGTGTGCGATAATTTAGCGCTCCACTTGTAATCCAGCCCTTTATGTATATATTTAACTCCTTTGCAGTTTTACAGTAGTGCAATAATCAAATCCTCTAGCACATTATCTCCTCTCTTTTGTGCTCTCTCTCCCCCTCTCTTTTGCGCTCTCTCTCCCCCCTCTCTTTTGCGCTCTCTCTCTCCCTTCTCTCTCCCCCTCTCTTTTGCGCTCTCTCTCTTCCCCATCTCTTTTGCGCTCTCTCCCCCATCTCTTTTGTGCTCTCTCCCCCTCTATTTTGCGCTCTCTCTCTCCCCCCTCTCTTTTGCGCTCTCTCTCTTCCCTCCCTTTTGCGCTCTCTCTCCCCCCTCTCTTTTGCGCTCTCTCTCCCCCTCTCTTTTGGGCTCTTCCCCCCTCTCTTTTGCGCTCTCTTTCTCCCCCCTCTTTTGCGCTCTCTCTCCCCCCCCTCTCTTTTGCGCTCTCTCCCCCCTCTCTTTTGCGCTCTCTCTCTCCCCTCTCTTTTGCGCTCTCTCCCCCCTCTCTTTTGTGCTCTCTCCCCCCTCTCTTTTGTGATCTCTCTCTCCCCCCTCTTTTGCTCTCTCTCCCCCTCTCTTTTGTGCTCTCTCTCTCCCCCCTCTTTTGCGCTCTCTCTCTCCCCCTCTCTTTTGCGCTCTCTCCTCCCCTCTCTTTTGCGCTCCCTCTTTTGCTCTCTCCCCCTCTCTATCTCCCCCCCTCTCTCTCTCTCACTCCCCCTCTCCCCCATCTCTTCCCCCCTCTCTCTCTCCCCTCCTCTCTCTCTCCCCCTCCTCTCTCTCTCCCCTCCTCTCTCTCTCCCCCTCCTCTCTCTCTCCCCTCCTCTCTCTCTCCCCCTCTCTCTATCTCTCTCCCCTCTCTATCTCTGTCCCCTCTATCGCGCGACCGTGCCCGGCCACGCCCCCTTCACATCCGGCCACACCCCTTTCACGAACATTCACACCCGGTCATGCCACCTTCACACCCAGCCATGCCCCCCGCTCACGCCCGGTCACGCCCACTTCTGCCGCAGATCAGACGACAGCTAGGGACTCAAAGGCCAGGTGTGTTTGTCCTCGTGCTGTCTCTACTGCGCATGACAGCTTCGGACAAACACACTTGGCCTTTTATATTATAGGATTAGCTCTTTAAATATTGACAAAATAAGTGTAACGTTTTAGTGTCTATAAAACAATAGGAGCTGCCATGTTGTAACTTAGGTTACCTTCTCTGCTGTGGCCAATTAGGGACAGTTATAAGTAGGTCAACCAACTGCTGTGTGGAATAAAACAGTGTTCTGCACTTTCATTTCTACCAGTAACTGAAAAGCACACAATTTCAGAATGCAATTAAAGGAAAAGGGGATAAAATAAATAATGAAATTATATTGCAGATATTATATATATATATATATATATATATATATATATATATATATATATATATTATTTTATTTAATGTTTTTTATTACCATCTCAAAGTGTTTAATGTCCCTTTAAGCTCTTATTTTTACCATACATTTTTAACATGTCATTACAGGAAAAGTCTTATATAAGTAGGTGTATATTTTTCTAGCTGTACATATTGGTCCTAGGGAAATTGCAGAATCAAAGTTTTGAATTTCTCTGAAGTGATTAGCGCTTGTAAAATTAACCAGAAATCAGATCAGCCCACAAAATCAAGTAAAATATACTTTATTAAAAAATATAGATAGTAGCATTTTTTTACATAAAATTACTGAAAAAAGCAGTTATGAGGGGTAAAGTCGGTGTTACAAAAAAAAAAACGGCACTAAAAAGTGCCTTTACATAGGGGTCTGTGGGAACTGTGTTTTCCCTGTAAATAAATATGTATATGCTTATATACATAAACATTTATACATTAATATGTGTATATACACATATAAACACATAAATATTTATGTATATAAGCATAAACATATAAATTTACAATTTGCAGCCATCGCTGCCTGACTTACCCCCCCCCCTTCACTGCACTAGTTCTCATTCCGTGTCCGTGTCTCTCTCTCTCTCTCTCTCTCTCTCTCTCTATATATATATATATATATATATATATATATATATATATATATATATATATAAATCTTATATTAATGTATTCCAAAACATGTCACACATTTAGTAACAAGTAAAAAGAGCTTACAAAACTCAGCACATAAGAACTTACAATCTAGGTAAAGTGGAAAATTAATAACGATAATGGATGCTGGACGAATGCAACTTAACAGCATTTCTGTTTGTGGAACATATTTATCTTCAATTATCTTATAGAATATGCCTGAACAAATAAACAGAAGGTCAATTCACCATGCATTAGATGACAAGCTGCACAGGGATTTCTATGTGCCAAAGTGACACTTAACCTCTATATATCTTCTTAATGAAGCAGGCATGGAAAGACACCCTGTAAGCTTTTGTAAGAGAGCAAGCCAGTTAGAATGTGGGCTCACTAATGGGAGCTGTCACTTGGGCTTTTCCAGGTCACAAGCTTAGAAGAGCAATTACATCAAATTGGAAGCTGCAGACACTGGAATAAGCCTCAACAGGCCAGGTACCTAAATCATTATACATGGTCCTTTTCCATGATAAATTGTGGAGAAGAGGGAAACATGCTGCTAGTCATTAATCTGGGGCAATCAGGTTGAAAGCTGGCTTGTTTTATTCAGTAATTAACTGGTTATATGAAGAAAAATGATACATTGCCTTGCATGCACCCATACAACTGCCAACTTGTGGATGGTAATGTGGAGCAGTAGGGAATCTCCTGAGGGCAATTCATGCTGTTTCAATTAAACACATTGACAAATACTGAAAAATGGCTGCAGGTTGGTATTGACAGAAACACACCAATGTTTGTGCAGTGAATTGTGCTAACTCCTTCCAAATTTGTCCCTTGATCTCAGCAACCAGAAAAAAAGATATAAAAATGCAGTCTATTATTAACCATTTGGGTTCCTAATCTGAAAATTCTTAACAGTAGTTGTTAATAAAAAGATACTGGAAAGATTACACATCCCTTGAATTTTCTAAAGTGGTTTATGGAATGGTTTGATATATGTACAGTCACATAAGTAGCATTTGCTTGGGAGAAAAGAACCTTTGCGGAAAAACGTTTACCATGGTGATGGTAAGTAATTAAATAATCACCTGTTAACCCGATCCTCTTCTTGCCGGGGCTGTGGCAAGCAGAGGATCGGGTTAGCATGCTCTTCAGAGCACATTGAGGTAAGTATTAACCCCTTAAAAAATTAAAGGAAACAAATAAATACTGAAGATTTTGTTTTCTTGGTACATTCATTTGGATTTGGTTTAGTTCAAATGAAAAGAAAAAGCCAATTTTGTATACACATTTACAAAGTAAATGAGAGGAGAGGAAAGAAGAGAAAGGAGAAGGGGAGAGAGAGATAGCAGATGAGGGAGAGATAAGAGAAATAAATAAAGGAGAGGAGGGAGAGAAAGAAGGAATGGAGAGAAGAGAGGGAGGGAGAGGAGATAAGGGAGACAGGAAGGGAGAGAAGAGAAGGGAAGGAGGGATAGGGAAAAAAGGAATGGAGGGAGAGGAGAGAGGAAGAGGAGAGGAAATGAGAGAAAGTAGGTAAGGGAGAGGCATTTGTGGTGAGTAAACTGTGGTACATAGGTTAAATTATTTGTGAGACAGGTTTTTAATAATGAAAGACTGCATAATATCTTAATATTATGTACAGTGACTTATGCAGTCTTTCTTTATTAAAAACCTGACTCACAAATTTCTGGTTTTATATATGGGAAGCTACCAGGAAGCAATAAGGTGTGTCAGTTACAGCAGTACATATTTGTAGTGCGTTTGATCACATTACATATTTTTAAAATATAGAAAATTATAAAGTACTATAGTTTGTTAATTATAAAGAGTACAGAAGAAAGTGACATAAATTCAGCCTATCTTAGTAATAGCTTTTAATGTATGTCTGAAAGACCCACCTATATATATATATATATATATATATATATATATATATGTAACTGAATAGCAGCAAAACATCTCAAGTAGAAAGCTTAGTTAGCCCCTCTTCTTCGCAAGGATCTGCACTTGGTGAAGAAGAGGGAGTCTAGAGGGTGCGGAGGCTGCAATTTCATTGGTGATTAGAATTTGTGAGGGATCTCGCAGTGCTGGAGGATCATTTTATATCATCTCATCTGAGCGGAGAGCTTTATATCATAAGGCCCTTACTATCTTTGTGCCTGTGTAGGTATCTGTGTGAATGCTGTGCCTACATTTGTACCTGTGTTTACATCTGTGCATGAGACTATGGGCCTTATGCATTAAAGTGCCTGCAGACAAGGTTCTTAACTTGAGAACTTGTCTGCACGGCTTGTGGAAGTACCATTAAACGCGAGCTAGTTCAGGAAGATTTCTCTCTGCCAACTTAGAGGTGGCCGAGAATGTAAGAAGCATCAATCTTATGACCTCTGCTTCTTATATTGTGGGCTTGCAAGGGCTCCAAAGCAGCTTACGCTGCTTAGTACATGGAGCCCTATGTGTGGGTTTGTCTGTTTGCGTAAGGTTTGTGGGTCTATGTGTGGATTTCAGTGCCTTGGGTAACTGTGTATCTGTGCCTTTGTTTGGGAGCTTGTGTGTGTATTTAGGTACTTATGTATACATAGGCGTCTATATGTACAAGGGAAGATGTATATATGTATACAGACATGACTGCATATGTAGTATTGCCTCAGCTTTAGGCTTGTCTGTGAACGCTAGGGGGCCGATTTAAAGGGACAGACTAGTCCAAAATAAACTTTCATAATTCAGATAGAGAATTTAATTTTAAAAATTTTCCAATTTACTTTTATCACTAATTTTGCTTTGTTCTCTTGGTATTCTTATTTGAAAGCTAAACCTAGAAGGTTTGTTTGGTAAGCAGGCTGCTAGCAGGAGGTGTCAATCAACCCGATCGTATTCGATCGGGTTTATTTCTGTCCGCCGCCTCAGAGCAGGCGGACAAGTTATAGAGCAGTGGTCTTTAGACCGCTGCTTCATAACTTCTGTTTCCGCCGAGCCTTCAGGCTCACCGGAAACAAGGAGCATCAAGCTCCATACGGAGCTTGATAAATATGCCCCAAATTGTTTTATTGATAATTTGTGCAACATTCTGAAAAAAAAATATGAATTGTATAAGTTAACATATTAACTCATTTTAGCTTAAAGGGCCATAATACCCAAATGTTTAAACACTTGAAAGTGATGCAGCATAGCTGTAAAAAGCTGACTAGAAAATATCTCCTGAACATCTCTATGTAAAAAAGAAAGATATTTTACCTCAAAAGTTCCTCAGTAGCCACCTCCCATTGTAAAGGATTTCTAAGCAGCATTTTAGTGTGTCTGTCCTGGGACATCTGAAGGGATGAGCATCGTGAACTCTCATCTTATTTCACCAATCAGGTAAAGGAAGTTTACAAGGAAATCTCATGAGAGTCAAGTCAAATCTCATGAGATCACAGTAAAAGTTCATGACCTCAGCACTGCTGATGCTGATTGGCTGCTGTTCATTTCTTCATTTTTTTAAAATTTTTTACCTGCAGCTGGGAGCAGTTGAGTATAACTTTTTACACAGAACTTACTCTGCTGAGCTGAGGAGTTTGTGAGGTAAAATATCTTCCTTTTTTACATAGAGATGCTCAGGTGATATTTTCCTGTCAGCTTTTTACCGTTATACTGCATCAGTTTCAAGTGATTTAGCATATGAGTATTATGTCCCTTTAATGCTAGCTTACATTTTAGCCAGGGGTCTGTAAAAGCAACCAATGTTGAACCCATTAAAAAGGTCCTGGGGTATATATTGTTATGACCATCATTAGCATCACTATTTTTTATTTATTTATTTTAAAACCAACAAGGTTTAACCTCAAATATAATACAATACGTTTACGTCACGCAGGACAATTTTGAAAATAATAATTGCCATATTAACGACATTATATAACCATAATCTCCCGCAAATACATATACCACGTTGGTGTTTTTAACTCAAATGGCAAAACATAACCTCAATAAAACAGGCATAATCATAATCAATCTTGTCAACTTAAATCTTTACAGTTTTATCACATAAACAAAACAAATAACCTTAACACCTTTGTGGGAGAAGGGGAAGGAAAAAGAAAAAAAAATTCATACTGTAACATCATATTGTAAGATTGGAATATTCATTTCTTTATATTGCATTTAGCAAAAACTCAGACCCCCCTAATGAGAAAATTAATAAAATGTGTATTTCTCTGGAATATGATTGTATAAATCTTTTCCATTTACCAAAAAAGGTTTTGATTTTACTTTCGGAGTTTATGGAGGTATCAAATTGCTCCACTATTAATTGTGCATACGTTCTATTAATACACTCTGCCATACTTGGGCTCTTCTTCGACTTCCAATGTTTTAAAATTAGGGATCTACCTATCAAAATTACTGTATTAACAAACTTACAGCTAGATTTAGAGTTTTGTCGGTAAAGACCCACGTAGCTAACGCTGCTTTTTTTCTCCAGCGCACCCTTAAAACAACGCTGGTATTTAGAGTTGTCTGAGTGGCTGCGTTAGGCTCAGAAAAGGGAGCGTTGAGCATAATTTACTTTCCCTTCAACTCTCAATACCAGCGTTGCCTACGGTAGCAGTAAGCTGGAAAAACGTGCTCGTGCACGATATCCCCATAGGATACAATGGGGCTGAGCTGGCTGAAAAAAAACCTAACACCTGCAAAAAAGCAGCGTTCAGCTCCTAACGCAGCCCCATTGTTTCCTATGGGGAAACACTCTCTAAGTCTGCACCTAACACCCTAACATGAACCCCGAGTCCAAGGTTCCAAGACTCCAAATACCAGCATTAGGCAAATCCCATAGAAAAGATAGGATACGCAATTGACGTAAGGGGATCTGCGGTAGCCTGGAGTCGTGGAAAGGAAGTGAGCGGTAGACCCTTTCCTGGCTGACTCTAAATACCAGCGGGCGGTAAAAAGCAGCGTTAGGACCCCTTAACGCTGCTTTTGATGGCTAATGCCAAACTCTAAATCTAGCCGTTATTATTTACTTGTGGTATAGTATCTCCATGGAGAAACAAAATATGCTCGTCCCGTAATTTTATGTCCTTTTTATAAATTTAGTTTATCCAGTGATTGATCATGTTCCAGAATTTTTGAACTTTGGGGCATTTCCATAAGTAATGATATACAGTAGGTCAGGTACTGGTATGCTACATTTTCAACATTTGCTATCAGAGAATTTATCCCTTTTTGCATTCACTGCAGGTGTTATTATTTATGACCTATTAATTATTTTTGAATGTGTTTCCCTCCACGAGGTTGATAAGGTAGCTTTATCTGCTAGCTGAAAACTTTTATGAATTATATCAAATAACTGACACCAACCACTAGCTATTCTTTCTAAGTTCTTTGTACCTTGTAGAGATTTAATTATTATTAACAGCGCTATATTTAAGTGCTTTATATGGAAAAGAGATAGAGAATTATCATCTAGGGGATCATTAATCCTTTCGTTTAAAAAATGTCGTACCTGCAAATATGCAAAAAAATTCTTTATCATGTAAATTAAACTCTCCTTTTAATTCTTGAAATGTTCAAAATAAACTAGCCCTTTCTGTTTCCAAATCTGGAACACTTTAGAGATTAGTGCTGGTTCAAAGTTGGGATTTCCGCATATTGTAAAATATTTAGACCACCCGGGATTAGCTTGTGCAGTTTTCACCATTGTTTGCCATGCAATTATCAAATTTTGGAGGGTAATCATAGATTTAACACCGATTGGTAGTTTTCCTTTACAGTGTAACAGTGCCTTTAGAGTATATGGGTTAACTATTTGCTCCTCCAACCCCAGAGTAGAATAATATTCTGTTTTCATTAGCCAGTCCATAGCTATTTTCCCCATCCCTGTGAGATTATATAGTTCAATATCAGGTAGGGAGAAACCTCCCTCTCTTCTGAAATACGTCATTTTTTAAGGCCTATCGCCCTCCGCTTCCTACCCCACAAAAACGTCATGCAATTTCGTTTTAATAATGCTAGATGCATTTAATAAATAAAAGTAGATTTTGTATTAGGTAGAGTAGCTTAGAAAATGCCACTATTTTGATAAAGTTAATTTTACCCGATAAGGACAGCGGAAACCTAGACCAAAATGATAGATCTTTAAATATTTTTATAAAGATACTTGGATAGTTTAGATTATACCACTCATTGGGGTTTTTTGCAAATTTAATGCCCAGGTATTTACGTTCGTTCTTAGCTTCTTTAAATAGGCATTCTTTAAAACTTTTCCTATTTTTATAGATCCAAAAAACTTCTGATGTAGCTATATTTACTTTGTAGCCTGCAAAAGGCACTAAATTTGGGTTAATAAGGAATTATTCCTTTTGGAATCTTTTAGAAAAACTAATAAATCATCCGCAAAAAGTAACAGTGTGATTCTTCTTTTACCTATCCAAATACCCTCAATTTCTTTTCTACGATAGATGGCGATCGGTTCAATAGCTAAGTTGAATAGATAATGTGAAAGAGGGAACCCCTGTCTAGTACCTTTCTGTAGGAAAAAATTAGGAGTAATATTTCCATTAACTAAGATATTGGCCAGCAGATTTTTGTAAATAATCTGAACAAATCTAAGGAAATGTCCAGTAATTCCGAACTTTTGTATCACAGTAAAAAGATGATCCCAAGAGATCGTATCAAATGCCTTTTCGGCGTCAATTGCTATAATAGCATTATCTATTGAGTTGCTGCCAATAATAATCAATGGTTAACTGTAAATTCCTCAGATTAACAGTTGCATTTCTCCCTGGCATGAATCCCACCTGATCTTTGTGTATAAGTGGATCCATCACTTTCTTTAATTTGTGTGCAATGATGCTAGTGAGTATTTTATAATCATTAATTAACAATGAGGTTGGCCTTTATGCATTGAGGTCTTCAGGATCCTTATCCTTTTTCAAAATTAATAAGATTGATGATGCGGTAAAGTATTTAGATTGCATACTTGTTTTAAATAAAGTTTCTAGTGTTGGTACTATATCCTCTCCCATCATTTTGTACAATTCTATGGGTATCTGATCAGGACCAGGTGCTTTATTAGCAGCTGTTGCTTTAATTGTCTGTCTTATCTCCTCCTGAGATATTGGGCTATTTAAAAACTCCAAGTTTTCTTCTGCTAACCTAGGTAACCTAATTGTATCCCAAAATTGTGCCTTGAGGCCTAAGATTGCATGATCCGATAAAATAATTTCTTTGATAGCTGCTGATAATTCTGTACCCAATAAGTTATCAGACACTAAGAATGTGTAAATCCTTGACATAGTCTTATGCCTTTTTGATTCGCACGAAAAAACTTTAAATCAGGATTCTGAATTCTCCAGATATCCTTGATATCTTAGTGTCTTACAAAAATTCTTAAGGAGTTTAGATTCTTGTTTACAATTCTTGTTTAGGGATGGTTTTAATCCATTGAGGGTAGGATGCGTAACCATATTAAGATCACCTGCTAGTATGATTTTTTTCAATCTATAATTAATTAGTTTAGTTTGCAATCTTTCCCAAAAATCTCTATATAGTCCATTAGGACCATATACATTACATAAAGTCAGCAGAGTACCTTCTATCTCGATCTGTAAAATTATGTACCTCCCTTCTATATCTAAATCCTTTGATAAAATGTTATATTTTAATGTTTTGGCATCGCTAAAACTTCCCCCATTCACCCACCCACCTTGAAGTTTAGCTATTTCTTGTTGTTTAAGGTGCGTTTCTTGCAGTGAAGCAATATCTGACCCATATTTTTTAAGTTGTTTTAATATAGTCTTCCTTTTAATGGGGGAGGAAATACTCCCAACATTCCATGAAAAAAAAAAAATAGTTCTCTCATTTGGCGGCATTAATAAAATATATCTTAAAATTTGCTGACTCTAATATAGTTTCATTTATCGTCTCGCTACCTGGTTTTGGTTTCTTTCTTTTCTTTTTTAGACGGCATTGCAGGTGACTTATTTTTAGAACCAGTGATATATCTCTCCATTTGTGATCAAATAAAAAAGTTTAATATTCAGGGTCTAATTGACCTAAGTGAAATGTGAATCTAGTCTTAGGTAAAAAAAAAAAATGAAGGTTTTTCACCTTCCTCGTGAGCAACAACCGTGTGAGAAAAAAAAGTGCTAGTGTTTATTAGCCGTCTAGATTTCTTAATGCATATTTTCTATCATGGGAGATGACTAGACCAGGAATATAGAACAGTATAGAACAGTTTATACTGTACATAAATCTTACTTTCTTATCCTACTTCTCTTCAAGCAATCTTCAAGCAATCAGGCCGCAAAGATTCTGGTTGTTATTCCAACTTATGTAAAGTCTAATGCTCAATTTCAATACTTCCCCAAAGCTTGGTAATTATCGCCCTTCCTTTGGTTTTAACCTTTCTTCCCCTTCCCTATCCTTCATTTTAACAAAATAGTTTAAACAGTCAAAAAATTCAAACCCAGGTGTGGAGCTCCAGAAATAACAAACCTTAAAAAGATACAACCAAATATATCAGCACCCCTCCAAGTTTTACCAAAGCATATATTAGCACCAGGACTTTTAGCAGAGTATATGGCTATGTAAACAGCATTTAATACAGGCATTCATAATATTTTGATTGGTCTCCTGCTTTGATAATAATATAAATATAATACACAAATTACTCCACCCCACTGCTTGTGGCCAGTAAACAAACCCCAAAGACCAATACTACACTAATTGTAGAAGATACAGGGCAGCTTAATTGGCAGCAAAATGGGCCTCTATCAACGACACTGACCAGAGAAACTTAGAATACAGTTTGGGTTTTATATCCATTAATAACTTGGCTGATATCCTTTATACTCTTGGTCAATGTTGTTTTTACACCAAATAGGATGGGTAAAGATCTGTCTATGTTGTATGTATTGGAGGTTTAGGACAGTGCCTAAAATAAGCTGCCATGCATATTTGACTTCCGTTTGAGCCATACAAAGTCAATGTTACAACTCTGCAGTATTAATCCTAGATCAGTGTCAATCTATTGTTATATTGAGTGCTGCACGGTCTTCAGCAACTTAGCCAATTTAGCTTCTTTTGGAATCGTCCATGATATTGCTACTCTCAGTATAGCAAATAATGTATTTTAGGCTTGGGGGTGGGGTACACAACAAAGCATATCAGTACAGAAGCGTCCATTCGTTTCTACAGACACTATCCACATGTAAACTGTTCTGTTGATAAGCAGCAATTTTAACCAATTTACTTTGTGTATACTCAAACACTGTTCTCACCACTTTTCGTACCCCCTCTGGGCCCATCAGTGTGTGTTCACGCTGTTTATCTGTCTTGCTTCTCCATCAGCCAGTTGTCCCCAGCCTGTGGGTCTGTGTGCATCTGTGTAACTGTGACCTGTGTGTCCCCACTCACCCACGGCGGAGCTTCTCTCCTCTCCTCTCCACCAATTATTCTGACCGACTTTGATAGCACTCCCCATTCTGCTTATCCTAGCCTTTTGTCTAGTTGGATTCGATAAGCCACTGTGCTTTCTACCATCGACCCGGACTATTGGTCATTGGTAACGTCCGTTCTGAGACCCGGAATCTCCGCCATTTGTTACGGCTTGGCAAACCTCCCACCGTGTGGTGGGGTGTCGCAGGCAGAGTAACTGCCAAGGCTAGCTTGTCTGTTTGCTCCTTCAATTCTTGGGGCAATTTTGGCTTGCTCTCTCCCTTCTCAGAGCACTGCTACACGCCACCAGCCACGTAGCTCCTCCCCTTCCAGTCTCTCTCAACATTATTTCCACCATTTTATCATTATTATCAATATTTGACTGTCAACTTAAAGATACAGAAAATATCTTGTAATTACAAGACCTTTCTTTTGTGATGTTACATCAGTCAAGTCTTGGGGGCTGATTTATTAAGGGGCGAATGGCCCTGAATGTACCTGTTTCCGTGCAAGCCTTCAGGCTCGCTGGAAATTGGAGTTAAGACTGCTGCTCCTTAACTCGAAATGCCGCCTCTGAGGTGGCAGACATCAATCAAATCGATCACATACGATCGGGTTGATTGACACCCCCTGCTAGCGGTTCATATCCATCCAACAAATGATAAATCAGCCCCTTACGTTTAAAAAAAATATATATATCCTTTTTAATGCAGTTATTTTTCAATAGCCAAACTTCACCCACCATTTGACTTACTTGGCTTTAGGGGGTGATTTATTAAGCTGAGGCGGACAGGGGCGCACATACGCGCCCCTGACTGCCGCAGCTCGCCTCTGGCTGGCTGAATTCCCCTGGTGAAATTCAGCATTGCACACGAGCGCTATTTTGCACTCTCATGCAATCCCGCCCCCTGCCAGCGCACAGCCAATCACGCATAGGCAGGAGCTGTCAATCACCCCGGTCGGACTAGACTGCAGAGGTTGAAATTTAGAGGTGGCAAAAGATTAGGGAAGCAGCAGTCAATTTATTATGTTGTGGATGTAGCTGTCTCCCCGCAAGCATTTATGCTCACCGGAAACAAAAGTTATGAAGCTGCTCCTTAACTCACCCACCACCTCTGGGGTGGCGGACAGCAATCATTCCTAACCGATCCGATTTGGGATGACTGACACCCTCTGCTAGCAGCATTGCACAAGCATTTCACTAGAAATCACAGCGAATCATGTCCGTCTGATATTACATAAATCTACCCCCATAGACACTTGTAGAATGGGTGGGGCCACAACTGGAGAATGAGTTTGTGGGTGTAACATAGTGTTCCAGGGGGGCATGGACAGAGCTTGGTCAGTCCCTTAAAAAGGGACACCAAGGGGATGCGAGTGGGAAGTGAACCAGACCTCCCAACCTGTGACAAACCTGCAGGATGTGGGATGGTTGGGAGGTATGCAGGTAAACTAAACAAAATAAACTTAGGTTTTTTTTCAGTTCTTACTAGCACTCTTCTTTAGTAGATAACTTATCCTTAGAATGTATGTCCCTATAGGGAGATTCAGCCAGTAACTTCAAGATGGATAAGCAACACTACTGATCCAAAATGGTTTGGAATTAGCTGTTCTCCTTATTGATTTGCTGATACAGAGAGGAGTTGATATATTCAGTTAACAAGGGATTGCATTCTGTTTTCTGAGATTTTACTTTTTGTACACAACATACTTTTTAATTTATTCCATTGACATTTAAATACTAGAAAAGTGGTTAATGTTGTTTGTAGTAGTTGATATACATCTAAGCATTACCACACATATGAGAAATAAGGTACAATAGAAGTAAGATAAAAATAGACGTTTTGTGCCCAAAAGTACACTGATAATTGCTAATGTAGTCCTTCTTCATAAAAAGGGTAAAAGGGTAGTAGGGAAGAATCTGCTAACTATAGGCCAGTCAGTTTGAACTCAATTGCAGGGAAATTAATGGAAACTCTTTTAAAGGCAAAACATATCTCTTACCTTCAGACAAACAACTTAGAAGAAAAAAGGATAGCATGGTTTCACTGCTGGAAGATCATGTTAGACTAATCTAGTTGATTTCTTTGACCATATAATTAAATTAATAGACCAGGGAGGAACCATAGATATAGCGTATCTAGACTTTAGCAAAGCATTTGACACTGTCCCACACAACAAACTTATTTACAAAATGTATTGTCTTGGAGTAGATACTAAAATTGTTAAGAGAGTAGAATGCGGGGGGGGGGTTGCAGAGTCAGCCAGCTACAGAGCAGTTGCATGCTCGGACTACTCTAAATACAAAAAAGTAAAACTCATTAAATATTATTATGGAATTATTATGTAGACACCATTTACCTTTGAACCCTTTTTTATATACAGTATATATTTATGTGAATCATCAGATAGCATTTATATGATGTTAACTGTAATTTTAAATGTATTTATGTTGTATTTTCTGCAAACTTTTTTTAAATCACTACCCTTTATGCAAGGTTTACGCAAGTGTAAAATGCGATTACGCTCTTGCGTTTACTTTCAACTTGTAACAAGGACGCAAATTAATGTGCCTGCAATATTCTTATACTCTTCTCCGTCAGCCTCTGTTGGCTTCTGTTCCTCAACTTTCCCTATGGAAAGTTATCTCCATTAGTATTCTCCTTAACCCCTTAATGACCAAGGACATACAGGGTACGTCCTACAAAAAATGTCACTTAATAACCAAGGATATACCCTGTACGTCCTCAGGGTTTTAAAGCACTGGAAGCTATCATGATCGCTTCCAGTCACCTTTAGGGTATTGCAGTGATGCCTCGATATTGAGGCATCCTGCAATACTGTTTTTTAAGCATCTGATGCAGAGAGAGCCACTCTGTGGCCCTCTCTGCATTGGCCAGCATGGTGCCAATCGTTGGTGTATGGGCTGCCCATCGCTGGTGCTTTTTCCGGATACGAGTTACCGTTAGTTTGTGAGCATGCAAGGCGGTGGGGGGTAGGGTTTGGGAGCGCACAGACATAACTGATGTTGGAAGGATAGGGAAACTATTCAGAGAAGGATAGGGGAAGGGATCCGGGAGGGGGAAAAATGGTTTGGAAAGGGATCCGGGAGGGGGAGGGTATTGAGGGGGGGAACTACACTACAGAAAATGTACAGTTTATATTTATTTTAATAAAAAAGGGCAAATTTGTAAATAAACTGGGTACTGGCAGACAGCTACCAGTACCTAAGATGGTGGCCAATAGGTCGAGGGGGAGGCTTAGAGAGCTGTTTGGGGGGATCAGGGCAGTTGTGGGGTAATGGGGGATCCTACACTTTACATAAAATATTTTTTTTTTAAATCTTTCTGCCAGTACTTAAGATGGTGGTGACAATTGTGAGGTGGGAGAGGGAAGAGAGCTGTTTGAGGGGGGTCAGGGAGGGATCAGAGGGTGGGATGTGGCAGGTAGGAGGTTGATCTCTACACAAAAGCTAAAATTAACCCTACAAGCTACCTTATTAACCCCTTAACTGCTGGGCATAAATACAAGTGTGGTGCACAGTAGCATTTAGCGGCCTTCTAATTACCAAACAGCAATGCCAAAGCCATATATGTCTGCTTTTTCTGAACAAAGGGTACCCCAGAGAAGCATTTACAACCATTTGTGCCATAATTGCACAAGCTGTTTCTAAATCATTTTAGTGAGAAAGCTAAAGTTAGTGAAAAAGTTAACGATTTTTTTTATTTGATCGAATTTGGCGGTAAAATGGTGGCATGAAATATACCAAAATGGGCCTAGATCAATGTTTGAGTTGTCTACTACACTACACTAATGCTAAGATTAACCCTACAAGCTACCTAATTAACCCCTTCACTGCTGGTCATAATACAAGTGTGGTGCGCAGCGGCATTTACCAGCCTTCTAATTACCAAAAAGATAGAGCATGCAATCTTAAGCAACTTTCTAATTTACTCCTATTATAAATTTTTCTTCATTCTCTTGCTATCTTTATTTGAAAAGCAAGAATGTAAGTTTAAAAGCCGTACTATTTTTGTTTCACAACCTGGGTTGTTCTTGCTGATTGGTGGCTAAATGTCACCAATAAACAAGTGCTCTCCAGGGTTCTGAACCGAAATTTGTCTGGCTCCTTAGATAATAGGAGTAAATTAGAAAGTTGCTTAAAATTCCATGCTCTATCTGATTCATGAAATAAAAAAATGTTGGTTTAGTATTTTATGAAAACACTGGCAGAAGCTATAAGCGTTAATGATCAGATTTCTGGAATCTTATGGTGCGGCCTAACGCAAAAACAAAAAAACTGCTCTCTTTGCAGAAGACCTTATGGTCATTTTGTCCAATCCCACTTTCTCATTACCTGCTCTTTTTTTACCTAAAAAAATAGTTATTATAAATTAAACATCCTTAAAATAGAAGCATATGCCTTTAATATCCCCAGTAATGCTCAGAAACATCTTGAGAAACAGTATCCCTTCCTAGGGCCCATTTAAAATCTTAAACACTAAGTGTTTTTTCTCTCTAACTCAACAGTAATTTAATTGCATTCCTCTTATTAAAGTAATGGTAATTCCAA
The DNA here is from genome assembly GCF_027579735.1 of Bombina bombina. Classification (NCBI taxonomy): domain Eukaryota; kingdom Metazoa; phylum Chordata; class Amphibia; order Anura; family Bombinatoridae; genus Bombina; species Bombina bombina. The sequence goes on from NC_069502.1 coordinate 412,438,488, forward strand.
GCATTTTTTTGTTATGCTATAAATAAAAGGGACTTTCAGTCAAGAAGTATAAAAAACTTTGAGCTTGAAGTACCTTTATTTGCCTGCAGGTTTATGCTAAGCTAAGCAGCTCTGGCTGCCCACGGCAAGTGAGGTGATGTTTCCACCTCTTAGCTAATAGCCAGCTAGCCAATCGGCATTATGCCTTTTGGACCCAAACATTTGCTTTTTGCCAAAACATGGGAATAGAGTTACCTAGCCATTTAAACCAGTGTCTTTCCATCTTTTTCCCACGCACGTTGATTAACCAGTACGACATTTGTCTTTATCTCTTCATGGCTGCAAAACTGGTCATAAACAGATCCTGGAGACAGATGAATGTGCCTCAAGCAAAGGATATTTTTGATGTCATGTTGTTTCTTCACTCCATGGAATCCTATGCTTTTAGACTTTGTAATAAAACCGAAACACATTGTCTGGCTTGGGATCTATGGGAAGTATTACAAGGTAGAAACAGGGATCATGCATCATAAAACAACACATCTTCTTCCCTCTTTTTTTTTTTCTCTTCTCGAGGTCCGAGCCAAGAGTTTTTGTAGATGATGTTTATATGTTGGATATAAATGCATCTATAATTGCTTCCATCGCAGGATTGTGTGGTACTCATTTTTTTTCCCTTCATTCTACCGCTTTCCTATACTCGTCTATGATTTAATTTCTTAGTACTTTTTATTGACTAGATTTGTAATTGATTCACAAATATTTTGTTTTTGTTTTTTCATTTAAGGTTATTCTTTTTCTTACTGTTCTATGGTGACAATGTCCTTGAGGGCCCTCTCTCTTAAAATACAAAAGAGGTTTCTGTTGTTGGGTTTACTACGCTCTGGAAAATCTTGAAATGTGTTAATTTTTACCATGTCATGTTTTATATATGTCCTCTGTGATTTTCATTCACTGTTTTTGTTTTACACTGTTTGAAATTATTTAAACATGAACCTCAATAAAAATATTAATTCAAAAAATGGGTAGAAATGCTGGCTTAAGGATAGAAGGCAGAGGGTTTCAATTAACTGAGTACATTAAAATAATGGGTCAGTTACTAATGATGTTCCCCAAGGGTCCATTCTTGGCCTATTTTGTTTAACATGTTTATAAGTGATATTGGAAGTGGGCCCGGAAGTTGTGATTTTTTGCTGATGATACAAACATTTATAAACATTTATAACAGAGTTGATATTTCAGGAGGGGTTTATAAAATAAGCAGTTGATATTAAAAATAATAGAGGACTGAGTAAATAAATCTAAACTATAATATTACCAAGAGTAAAATTATGCAAACCCAAAGGTCAGTTATAGGGCCTGATATTTAAAAGTTCTCCACTCATGCAAGGTGATCTAAAACATTTCGTCAGTATGGAGAGGTCCTTAAAAAAATGTTAGACACACAAATCTTAATTTGAAAGATATTTATCTCACTATTCAGAGATAATTGGCAAATTAAATTTAATATTAATATTATTCCAATGAATAATTATTTAATAATTTGCAACCACTTTGGTAAAATAACTTGTCATCTCCATTAAGATATAAGATCTGGCATGTATGTTTTATACATATGATGAGACTATTAGGTGAGCTAGGCTTTTCCAATCTTCCTCTGTAACTGAATCATAGCATACTCTACTTACTGTTCTAATAGTAAGTTATATGTTTTTTTGAAACGATTACTTCTATTCAAAGAATCCTCATTGATTAAAATGGGGGAATACAATTTTTATTTTGGTATATATATATATATATATATATATATATATATACACACACAATATTCATACATTTATTTTTACTGAGTTAAATCTAGTTATTTTACTTGTATCTGCACATGTTGATTTGATTTAGAAATATCTAGTATTTGTATTATAGCCCCTTTAGTTAAAATAATAAGCCAGAATCCATATATTTATATCATTCATGGTCATGAACTATAGGTATATACTTCTGAATTAATTATTGAATTGTTACTTTTCCCAATGAGCCACAGGAACTGATCAATAGTAAAATCTCGTGGACATAGCCAAATTGCCACCATGGAATTGGGTCAAGTATTAAAGTTATATAGGGAGACACTATCGCCTTCATATATAAAACTTTACTTTCAAAAAAATAGTCAGAGACATTTACAAGTAATTTTGCAGATATGGCAGAACACGATCCCTGAAATAAATTCCTTATTAATTAAATTAAGCTTTAAGAAAATTTGCAGAACTACTAGATCAGTTAGCTGGAAGAAATTGCAGTAAGAACTTGTAAACAATTTGTATAACACACCTATGCTAATGTTTAAAAGGAAAATTAGTGCAACTGGAAACTGTTTAAAATGTGCACATCCTAATGCAGGTTTCTTTGGGAGTGTCCAAAAAATTCTAGTTTCTGGGGCAAAAATTTGTACTCAAGAAAATCAAACTGAATTTAGCACAGATTATGTTTCTTGTTAGCGGTTATATCAAATTAAAGGGACACTGAACCCAAATTTTTTATTTCGTGATTCAGATAGAGCATGCAATTTTTTTTTTAATTTTTAATTTTTATTGGTATTTCAGATCAGGGTACAGAAAATAAAAAGAGGAAAAGAAAAAAGAAACATTTTCTTTGTGTTTACATATTTGGGGGTTATTTACATGTTCGTTTTTATCAATCATGACTCACTTGCCCAACAGTAAAATGAAAACAGCAACTTAACATTTTGCTCCATCGAGCCTTTATATTAATTATCCTAATAGCTCCCTTGTCCTAAATAGCCATCATTTTTTGTAACACCCAGTTAAAAAAATCAACAGCCCGTCAAGGGCTAGGCAGCCCATTCTGAGCAAGACGAGAAAGAAAAAGGAAGAAAAAAAAGAAGGAGAGAGAAAGAGAAAGAAGAGAGAGAAAAAAAAAGGAAAGGTTATAATCAATTGCCATATCCCTAATAAAATTAATTATTTCTGAATGGGTATATTAACATTAATATTAAGTATTCGATCTCCCTAACAGGGAGGTTTTTTATAAATATAGACCACTTTGAGTTAAACCTCTTCACATCCTCATCATTTTGCAAATCAGTATCTACCTGTTCGACAATGCATTGTTTCTTTAAACAATTTTTAACTTCTTTTAAACTCGGAATTGCTTTGGTTTTCCACTTCTTTAAGATTAAATATCTGCCAGCTAAAATGATCAGATTAACAAATTTAGCGTTGTTAGGGGATAGACCCTTGTCATGAGCAAATAAAACTACCTTCAGTGGTGAAAGAGACAGGGAGGGAACACCCAGCGTGTTGACTAGCCAATATTGTATCTTCAACCAGAAATGTCTTTTTTTTGGGCACTCCCATAGCATATGCAGTAGATTACCCGAAGGCAGAGAGCATTTTGGACACTTATTAAATCTAGCATTCTGACACTGTGACCCTTTTCTCGGTGTGAAGTAAGACATGTGCAGAAGCTTGACATGCGCCTCCCTCCAAGATGCAGAGAGAGTTACCCGAGAGACTAATTGTAATGAAAGAGTGAGTGAAGTAAGGTCCAAAGACTCTTGTCTTAACATTTCGGCCCATTTATCTTGAATTTTTTCCATTGTCTCTGGACCTTTAATTGAAACCAGATTTTGATAAATGTAGGAAATTGATGTAAAACCATTCTTAACTAATAAGAGCCAGTTCTCAATATTTCCCAGAGACCAGTCCCACCCGTAGTCAGTTATCAACCTAGTAGCATAATGTCTTGCTTGTAGGTAAGCAAAAAAAGTTTTTATTAGGGATATGAAATTCTTCTTTTAGAGAGTTAAAGGTCCTGATGCATCTGCTTTCAAAATCTATTAGTTGGTGGACCTGCCAAAGACCTTGAATCTCCCACTGCGCAAAAAGACCCGATTGCATCCCAGCTTGGAACTGAGGATTATTTAGTAGTGGATTATATCTTGATGCCCTAGATACTATAGATAATGAGTTACATACCCTCTTCCACATTTGAATTGGGTTATAAATTTATCTTATTTTTTTTAATTCAGGAGGATACACATTATTATTACAGTGTATTAATGCCCTTAGGTCAATTGTGTATGTTATATTACAATCCAATTCAAGATTCATAATATTATTACTATTAGTTAACCAGTCCGCTATAATGCGAGCTAAAAATACTTGGTTATATATAAAAAGGTGACAAACAGCCAGAACCCCCACACACCAACACTGGAACAAGTTCCAATAGAACAGAGCAGATCCAACCGTTACCCTCAAAGGAGTCAGAGAAGGGGTTATCATACAAAATACCAATAGATAACAATATAATCGATTTATCTGACTATGTACTGACCGAAACTGAGATTAGCGTTTTAAATAAAGGACTCAGTTTTGTCCCCACTTCCAATTTTAACCTTTTTTCTACATTATTGGATGTCAATAAATTAATTAGATCCTTGACCTTAAAAAAGTTTTACAAACAGAATGAAAATACAGACACTGACTGTGAGAACACTAACATTACATCAAGACCCAATCTAACTTTTAATGAGGACTGTGACAGGGTAGCCTTGGAAGATCTATATTTGGCAGGAGCAGTGGGACCATCAGATACTGTGAGTTTAACCAAATTTAAAGGTAACTCAACATTCTACCCTATACAAAATAGGGGTCAAATCCTAGACATTTTTCAAAAAAGGATAGAAGATGACCTCACTGCACTCTCTGCCAACAATAGATCACACATGGGAAGGTCAAATATAACCAGGAAAGAGAAGGAAGCCCTAACCAAGTTACAGCATAATGAAAATATAGTGATCAGAGCTGCGGATAAGGGGGGCTCAATAGTGGTCATGAATAAAAGCCAATTTATATCTGAAGCCAGGAGACAATTAACAGACACTGAGCAATATACATTGCTCAAAAAAGATCCTACAAGTGATTTTAATCTTGAATTTATGGATCTACTAGATGAAGGGAGAGAGATAGGAATGTTTGATGATAACACCTACAAATACTTACAAGTAGAATTTCCTATCAGACCCACATTTAACCACTTGCCCAAAATCCATAAACCTGGCACAGAAATACATGGCAGGCCAATTATCAGTGGTATTGGTTCTTTAAGAGAGAGACTCTCACAATGGCTGGACGCGATACTTCAACCATTTGTGGAAAATTTACCAAGTCATTTGACAGACACAAAACACCTTTTAGGACTATTGAAAGAAGAGGGTTGGAACAAATCTAACATATGGCTGACCATAGATGTCAAAGCCCTCTATTCGTCAATGCCACACAAGGAGGGCCTAAAAGCCATAAGATGGTTCCTAACCAGATCAGGACAGTTAGAGGATGAACAGTGTGATTTCATAATACAAGTGACACACTACTTATTGACTCATAATTATTTCTGTTTTGAACACAGTTTCTATCTCCAGAGATGTGGGACTGCTATGGGGCCAAGTTTGCCTCCTCCTACGCCAACCTCTTTATGGGGTGGTGGGAGCAGTCCCACATCTACGGAGATAGAAATCAATACAAACAACACATGCAATTTTACAAGAGATTTATAGATGATCTCATCATGATCTGGCAGGGAGACCCTAATTTGGTGATGAGCTTCATTAATGAGCTAAATGATAACAACATAGGCCTAAGTTTCACTTTTGACATCAGTAAAAACAAAATTAATTATTTTGCCAAGGGGCACTTAGAAATTGCTCTGAGAAACCCACATTTGAGATACAAGCCAAGGAATTGACAGATAGATTAGTTTCTAGAAGCTATCCCAAGAAAATGCTATTAGGTATCAAGAAAGAGGTCAGTAAAAGGAACAGGGATTCCCTATTAATGTCGAACAAACAGGTAAACAAAAAGAATGACTGGACTGAGGGAACACGTAACATGACTACATTTCTGACAACCTATAGTGATCAGTATGGGAAGATTTGCATGCAATCATCTATCCCCAGGAAATGGCTTTGCCAGTACCATAACTGGAGAAACTTTTGAACATGACAGATGCTGTAATTGTAGGGCTATTTACGTGATCTACCTATTAACATGCAGACAATGCAATTTGCAATACGTGGGCATGACCTCACGAGAGGTTAGATCTAGAATACGTGAACATGTCAATAACATTAAAGCAGGCACCCTAACCACTCCTCTGATAAGTCACTTCTCATTGGTCCACAACAAAAATTCTGAATTCCTTCAGTGGACTATCATTAAACATGTCCTACCCCCTCAGAGAGGAGGGGATAGAGATTCACTATTAGCTAGAGAAGAAGTCTTCTGGATATTAAAATTAAAAACCAGGAGACCCTTTGGGCTTAATAGTGAATTTGACCTAATTAATTTTTGGCACTAAGTGCAGTGTTCTTTCTATTATTGGCAGAACTATCCCTTCTTTTAATTGGATGAGATAGACTGGCTAACTAGTAATGCAGATATATAAGTTGGAATAGTATGTGCCATAGAAGTATATTTACATACTACAATATATTTGCTATTGATTTGTTATGAATGTGCCAGTTTATATCACTAACATTACTATAGATCCAATGTTATCTATTTGTTCAGGTATTATATATAATTTGTGATCTATTGTCTTAGTAATTGCATGAAATATCTGACACATTATGGTATAACATTTTTTTCCTATAAGTCAGTCTTGTTATTTAGCCCTAGAGAAAGGCGCGATTAATATTCAATCTTTATCACATAGGAGGTGTGTGTGTTTTTTGTTTTAAACCAATGGGGTGAAAGCAACACCTTTTTAAAGCTGGAAATGATGGTCACTAATTATGCTATGACTACGGCGTGGGAAGCCGAAACGCATCAGCATTAGTGACCACCATCCTGTGCCTTTGTTGTTTGTTCAAGTGTGTTCTGTTGGAGTTGCTGTTTTAACTGCAAATAAAGCCATGTTTTGGAAAATGCACCAAGTTGTACTGAATCTCCTTCACTTTCCTTGTTTCTGTTCATGATTCTTGTGTACTTAGTTTCTAAGGGATTGTGTAAAATAATCCTAATATCAAGTATCTGTAAGTTCTCTAGAAAGAACTGTTGCTTTCTAGCTTTATTTTATGTTACTGAATTTGCCAAACACACAAATGTCTGTTAAGGACTAAAGTGTTTCTTGACATAGACCACAGTAAATGTGATTTTTACACTTACATACCCAGCAGGGAGGTTTCTAAATGGTTTATCTTGCTTGAGTTAAATTCAGAATTACAAATCTTAACAGCATATTGACTAGTACATAAAGACCTCATTTATTAAATTTTGATTTCTTGAATCAGACAAGCAGTGAGGTTGTTGTTATCCTGCCGAGCTAGAAGTACAATGCCAGAATGTTAGAAAAAAAAACAGTTAATTTAAAACTGCACCAGGGATCCAGATATCTGCTTGTCTGCCTCCCTCCAGCCCACACAGAAGCCTAAGATCCACTAAGCTGCACTTTGAAGAATGGGCGTGACAACACGTTGATAAAGGCAAGGTCACGCACTACTGAGGCCTCATCACTAGGCCGCTCTGTCAAGTTAAAAATCATTGAGTCTGCTTGACTAAACTTTACAAAACCACCTAATACATCTGATTAGAAGCGAAAGAAAAGCATTATCTTGGTTTACATACCTGCTCATTTGGCTTCCATTTTTGTCTCTCTTTATCATGGGAATTAGGCTTTTTACAATATCACAGCTCTGAAAGGGCAGATGTTAAGTTAGTCTAAGCCATGATGAAGAAAACCTTTGCTCCCTGTGGTTAAAAAGTGAAATATTTCAGTCTCTCTTGGCTAAATAAAGGTAGGGGGTATCATAGAGCTTTATGACTTGAAAGCACTACCAGTAAATTGCATCTGATAGCCATTAGTTTAGTTTCATATAATCACTTCTATTACTTGTTTTTCACTTTCTTTAACTTTGAGATGCCTGACTGAGTGGCTCAAGTTCGCTTAGTGTAGTATTAAAAGAACTGCAAATCTCTTTTGAAAACTTTAGATTGGTTTCATAGACAACAGGCTTAATACTAGGAAACAGCTTCAAAGCCCAATATGAAATGATGCAAAAGAAGATCATTTAGCCTATGAAGTCTTTTCATCAGTGGTAAAGCCTACTACTGAGAGCAAGAGTGGCAAATCTTCACATGTTGCCTAGAGAGGTAAAGAACAAATGTTTGGAACATGATGGGATATGGCTTCTCGTTAGTGCCATAGAGAATTAGTTTTCCGAAAGTTATTGCCGATTTGGGCACTTGCCCACAAAAAAGTTCATCACTACTGATATAAAGTATAATATTGCATTTAAATCTATAAATGTCTAATATAAAATTGTTCACAGAAATTAGAGAATCAGACACATTCAGTGATACAAGGAATACACTAGGTAGACTCATCCTCAGGGAAAGATTTTTCACTCCCCCAGCTCAGTGGTGGGTAGGGACAAACCCACAAGCATAAACTCCAAACGTTTTTTACTTTTAAATAACATCTTTTAAATAAAACAAAGTAATAAAACTATTTAATTGTCCTCTTAAATGAGGGAACACACAACTTTTAAGAAGCTTACTTTAATACTTGTATACTAAATGGTGAATTTTACTGATCCGCATTCCATAAAACTTCTTCCAGTCCCCCTTATAGATTCCTTAACATGTATCTTTCGAAGACCAAAGAGGACATTTGTAACAACATTGCAATCCGTTTGCAATGTCTTGTGACATGTTGCTATATCTTTACAAAGCCAATCTCATGACATACTTTGACCTGGTGGAAAGTCCTTATACTAATTATAAGAGAAACTAAACTTTACTGGGTTTGTGCCAGACTTATACTATGTACTGAGTTACACTTGTACTTATATTTTGTTGTTACCAATGTACAAGACCTATCAAAACACTTAGGGCCAGATTACAAGTAAAGAGTTAACAGTTACGCACAAGTGAAAAGAGGTTTATGGTGGGTGTTTGCACGTGTCGGGTATACCGCTCATATTACAAGTTGAAAGTAAATGTGATCACTTGAGAGCAATCGCAATTTACTGTGTCCTCAGAGCTCACTGTTTCGCAAAACAAAAAAAATGCATTACAAAGTACAGTTACGCTCATAAAAACACTATCTAATAGAAATGATTTAAAAAATATTGCACTAAAAGTTATAAGATATGAGGACTCAGGTATTAGAAAAAAAGGCATGCAAAGGGCTTTAACCTAGAGATACATACATATACATGTAGAAATATGTATGTATATATAAATATATATAAATATATATATATATATATATATGTTTATATGTGTGTACATATGTATTTATACAGTATATACACATATAAACACATAAATACATATACATATGCATACATATATAGACATATATATAAGTGAATTGAAGCCCTTTTCAGTTAAGTAGATGAAAACATGTAAAATCATATTTATGCAATATTCAATATTCATATTTAATAAGTGTTATACTGTGTATTTACTGTAAATATTTCATATTACAATGTTCTACACATAGAGGAATATGTTCTAAGTATTTTTAAATAGATATCCCTATATATATATATACAGTATCTGTATATCTATACCTATATATACAATCATCTATATATATATATATTATATATATATATATATATATATATATACACATATATATATATATATATATATATATATATATATATATATATATATATATATATATATATAGGCATAGATATATATTGTACAAAAATACTATCAGATATATGTAGAAATATGTATTTATGAATAAATAGAACATATTCTTCTATGTGAAGAACATTGGAATGTGAAATATTCATATTTTCATGTCGGGTTCAAGCAGGGTTTTTTCCACTTTTTTCGCTACATTGACTTCTATGGAGAATATGTTATTGTGCAAGTAAAAACTCTTTTTTCAAATGTAGCCACCAATAAGCAAGTACTATCCAGGGTGCTGAAGCTAAAATGGGCTGGCTCCTAAGCTTTACATTCCTCCTGTTTAAATAAAGATAATAAAATCTTTATTTAAACAGGAGGAAAAAAAATAAAAAAAATAAAGAAAAAGCCCGCAATTAGGGTGAAACGCGTAGAAGCTATGTTTTTTAAGCTGGGTTTTCTGAAGCTGTCCGTTGAAGCTGTGCATCTAAAGTTTTGTCTTTGAAGCTGTTGAAAATCAGCATAAGGAAATAACCAGAAGCTGTGCACTCGCGGAGGTGAAAACCAGCATTTGTGAGCTGCAAAGGTAGAACGGAAGATTGCACCAATTCCTGCGTACAATTATTACTAAGTGCAGGAGAGGAAGTCCGGTCCCCGAAGGTAACTTGCACAAGTTCAAAGAAACCGGTGAGAGCCATACGTCAACCGCTTGTTTAGCGGAGGTCAGTCTGTTAGAAGCCGCATACAGAAAAGGGTAAGATAACCTGCACAGCAGGCGATATATAAAATCTTCCCAAGGTACGGACTTGCTTTCTAAAACTATCAGTATTGACCTGACCTGAACTATCAATATTGACCTGAACTTTCTCCCTACTGCGTGTCTAAAGAAATATCAGAAGTTTAATGGTGGTTGGCCACTACTATTTAACGAACTATATGTACCGCACTAGGAGGGGTTAATTTATAAGATATTGAACGAACTGACAATATACCCATTCCGAAAAAGGGTGTATATATAAATACTGCCAATTACTACTTGTCATCTATTCTATATATGGGCTATATCATGAGAATTATTTATTGAGGAGTATCTGCGATTTGTTTTTTAGAAATTACCATTTTTATATTTAGAAAGTGTTTTAGGATCATATAGTAAACACTTTTATCTGCATTTATCTGATCTATGTAATTTAATGCAATATTCTTTGTTTTAGGATCAAATAGTAAATTATCTTTTTTTATATCTGCATTTATCTGATTTATTTATTTCAGTTCTTAGAAGGTGGTTCCATTACGGATTTTAGATACATTTTGATATACATTTATACAGGGTTCATGCGAGGTGTATCGCTTATATATACAGTATCCAAATAAAGTAGAAAGCCCAATAGGATTAATTACAGAAATGCTTTATTATCCCCTTCATCACGTTTGAAGACATCTCTCTCGCTCTAGGTAGATTCTAGTTGGTACATTGCAATATTTAACTACTCTCCTTATCTTTAACACTTATAGCTTTTTTAGCGCCTTTTTTATACCTGTATATTTTGTGTATTTAGCATTTTTTTGTCTAGGAGGAGGACATTATAAAGGAGGCATAAGTGTTTTAAGTTCAGCGCTACACACTTATCTTTTTACATAGCAAGAGAACAAAGAACATTTGATAATAGGATTAAATTAGAAATTTGCTTAAAGGGAAAATATTGGGTTTAGTATCCCTTTAAGACACTTTCCAATCAATGTACTTCCATTATCAAATTTGACACAGTATTTTTATATACACACTTTCTGGGGAACAAGCTCCAACTATGCATGTGCACAAGCTCTTAGCCTATACGTATACTGGTCTGTGATTGGCTGATGTCTGTCACATGATACATGGAGGCAGAAAATTGGGAAAAAATGCATTTGAAATTCAGAGTAGCTGTTATTGCCATGTCTTTTTATTATGCACTTTTTAATTATGTAATCCTTTTGTATTTAGTGGTCATTTAACTTTAACCAGAAGAATTATTGTAGCATTATTCAGTGTTGAAAGGATGGAGTAAATTTACATATTTATATTTGTTATTGTATTGCAGTTCAATGAGATTTACAATGAAGATTAAAAAGAATCATGAGTCTATGATGAACATGATCAACACAATTTTATTGTCAACATTGACCCACTTTTCCTCCTTGTACATTAACCATATTTTCCCAAATGAGATCAAGCAGCGTATTGGATTTAGTAAAGATTAAAAAACAAACAAAAATTGAAAAATAATTGCAGTAAAAAGGATGTTCATTTGTTTTGAAAATGTTAAGACTTGACTAATATGTTATTTTATACCAACACAACAGAAATGTCTTGTAGTTACAAGGTGATTACTGACCCCACTGATCCAACAAGCAGCACTAGTGGCATGACCCAATGTGCCACAGGGCAAAAAGTGTCACATATTTGTTACAGAGAAATGTGCCAGATAAGAAACTACAAATCCTTTTTCTGGGATGTCATTTGTGGAGATCAATGTGCAGAGATATAGTTGTGAGAATTTTAAAAGAAGATAGTGGACTATGGGGGAAAATGCCTTAACCAAAATGACAACTAAACTATACTACAGTCAAAAATAAAAACCTCTGTAATTTTCATATTATTTCTATTTTGTATTTACAAGAATGTAAAATACATGAGACGCACATGGTATCCTGGTGCCTAGATTCCTATACAAAAAAAGTATGTTCCAAGGTAAACCAGAAAACTTCTGAAATGAAGCTATCAAAGTGACTGCTGAAATCTCCATAGTAAAATATCTTGTACTAAAACCTATTAGTGGAAGCAGCAGGGGTTTTGGTCATGGGGAGTGTATAAGATTAAACTTTGACCTGACCCAAGAGATCTTCTGCCTTCATTGTTAGAAGAACCAGAACATTAATACAGTTTGCAAGAGCCTGGTATGTCACATACTGCAAAGAAACCTTAAAGGGCCACTAAATCCAAAATCTTTCTTTCATGATTCAGATAGAGAATACAAATTTAAACAACATTACAATTTACTTCTATTGTTTATTTTGCTTCATTTTTTAGATATCCTTAGTTGAAGAAAAAGCAACGCACATGGGTGAGCCAATCGTACAAGGCTTCTATGTGCAGCTACCAATCAGCAGCTACTGAGCATATCTAGATATGCTTTTAAGCAAAGACTATCAAGAGAATAAAACAAATGAGATAATAGAAGTAAATTAGAAAGATGTTTAAAATTGCATTCTCTTTCTAAATCATGAAAGAAAAAATGTGGATTTCATGTCCCTTTAAATGCTCTAAAAATGAAATGTAAAAATGGACACATTTCATATAACTTGTTTTTGTCTAATCGTGTTTGCTTCGTCAGTGCCTTTATGAAACCGACATATGAGAATAAAGATGTTGTATGCCAGACACTTAAAGGTCCTCTAAATACAGTAGATTGGAATATTTGATAAATACACAATATAAAGGCAATGCAATGCAATGCAATAGCACTCACCTTGAATTTGAAATGAGTACTAGAATATTTTCTAGCAAATTTCAAAGTTAAAGCGACAGTCTAGTCGAAATTACACTTTCATGATTCAGATAGGGCATGCAATTCTAAACAGCTTTCCAGTTTACTTTTATCATCAATGTTGCTTAGTTCTCTTGGTATTCTTTGTTGAAAACTAAACCTAAGTAGGCGAATATACTAATTTCTATGCCCTTGAAGGCCGCCTCTTATCTCAGTGCATTTTGACAGTTTTTCACAGCTAGACAGTGCTAGTTCATGTGGGCCAAATAGATCAGTGATTTTTCAACCAGTGTGCCGCGGCACACTAGTGTGCCGTGAGAGATCGACAGGAGTGCCGCGGCAGACTTACAGGCTCATCATCATTTTAGTTTAATTTTTTTTATTTTTTTATTTCAGGATCATTTTAGTTATGCTGCAGTTCATAAATAAGCAGAATGGTGTGTTATCATGCGTAATGTCCTGTGAATAAGAGAGGGAAGTGGGAACAGTAACAAGTTAACTTAAGTGCACGCTTTCAAGCTCATCCCTGCTACATTTACACTGTCACACATTCACACACATCACAGCATTCCCGCCAGCAGATCAGCTTCACACTGACTGCTTCAGATTTTTAATATTTTTGATCGGCCGCATGCGCGCTACTGAGTTGCTCCCATATTCAGCTCAGCATTCATTGGTTCATGGCAGCGCAACGGCATAGAACAGGCAGAACCTATCTCCCCTGGCCAGGGCAGCAGCACCCAGCAGCACTGGTAGCACCTAGGAGCAGGACAACAACCATGGCGGTGAGTACCCGGGGGCTGTGGGCTCCAAGCTCACCCTGGCTGCAGGCCCTGCTACATTCAGCCAGTGTGCCCGCCAGCAGATCAGCTTCACATCATCGGTACAGACTCTTTACCACTTTTTGTCCAGTCGTGATACTGAGTTGCACTTTCTGACTCGGCATAAATAACTACACATTCTGAATAAAAAGATTAATGTGGAGCGAGCTAAGCAGAGTCAGGAGCGCAACTCAGTAGCGCTGCTGGACAAAAAGTGATAAAGCCTCAACTACAACCAGTGTACAGGTTTAGCGCTCTCGGCTCTCCCATTCTTCTTTTTCATCAGGCAGCATTGGGGGTTCTTATTGGCAGTGTGACTGCATAGCACCATTATGTTCTATCTCTTCTCCACTGTACACTATTTATGTGGTTTCCTATGGCTCATCTTTGCAATGGAACAAGTGTTTTGTACATGAGCCAGAACTTACCCCATAGTAACATCGGTCAACAGCACCCCCTCCCCAGCCCAGTGCAGGGCAGCAGCACCCAGGATCGCAGCAAGCACCAGGAAGCAGCAGCACAACTACGAGTTAAGTACCAGGGGGAATTAATGGGGCTGGGGCATAATGACTTATGGGAAAGGAATTAGTTACGATCTGGCTATCGAATGGAGTGGTGATAAATTAGCCCATTGGGGAATATTGTCTTTATATTTAAAGCATTAGGATTGTGAATACTTCATCATGTATTACTTTTTCCCTTGGCATATACAAGGTTAAGGTCATGTGGTATGTTTAGGAACTAGGTTGTCAGGTTGCCTTTGCTAGTGTGCTATTTTTACATATACGGACCTAGTACCATTTCCTAAATCTGTTTCAATAAATATGAGAGTGCGTGTGTGTCTAAATATGTATATGAATGTGTGTGTGATTATGTGTTTATCAATGTGTGTATAAATGTGTGAGTGTGTGTATGTATATATGTGTAGGTGTAAGTGTGTGTGTAAATATGTATATGTGTGTATGAATATGTGTTTATCAGTCAGTGTGTGCAAATAAATGTGGGTGTGTAAATGTGTATGTGTGTGTATATACAGTGGATATAAAAAGTCTACACACCCCTGTTAAAATGTCAGGTTTCTTTGATGTAAAAAAAAAGTGTGAACACCCTTTTATAACTGGGGATGTACTATATATATATATATATATATATATATATATATATATTTATATATATATATATATATATATATATATATATATATATATATATATATATATATATATATACACACTGTGTGATTTTGTAAAAGTTTGGGGTGGTGGTGTGCCGCAGGATTTATTAATGTAAAAAATTGTGCCACCACAAAAAAAAGTTTGAAAATCACTGGATAATTGTGCTCACTCCATCTGAAAATTAGGGGGCAGTCTACAGAGCCTTAGATACAAGGTAATCACAGAGGTAAAAAGTATATTAATATAACCCTGTTGGTTATGCAAAACTGAGGAATGGGTAATAAAGGGATTATCTATCTTTTTAAACAATACAAATTCTGGGGTAGACTGTCCCTTTAATCAAAATTACCCTTCCCCTGTATCATGTGACAGTCATTAGCCA
Source organism: Bombina bombina (assembly GCF_027579735.1). Taxonomy (NCBI): domain Eukaryota; kingdom Metazoa; phylum Chordata; class Amphibia; order Anura; family Bombinatoridae; genus Bombina; species Bombina bombina. The sequence goes on from NC_069502.1 coordinate 412,454,043, forward strand.
ATCACAAAATCAAATATGTATATACTATGCGCTTTCAAAAATGCTCAGTAGGGGTTGGAGCTCATAAATTGTACATTTAAAAAGAATAAGCAAATTTTGATAATGGAAGTATTTTGAAAAGGATTTTTTTTTTGCTTGTTTTTTTAAATTGCATGCTTTATCTGAATCATGAAACTTTATATTTTACTTTAGTGGCCCTGTAAATATTTCTTACCTTTAAAGGGATATGAAACCCAATTTTTTTTATTTCATCATTTAGATAGAGCAAGCAATTTTAAGCAACTTTCTAATTTACTCCTATTATAAAGGTGTCTTTGTTCTCTTGGTATCTCTATTTGAAAAAGCAGGAATGTAAGCTTAGTACCCAGACAATTTTTGGTTTTGCACCCTGGGTAGAGCTTGCTGATTGGTAGCTAAATTTAGACACCAATCAGCAAGTGCTACCCAGGTGCTAAACCAAAAATGGACCGTCTCTTAAGCTAACATTTCTGCTTTTTCAAATAAAGATACCAAGAGCTCTAGAACGCAGAAAAATTGATAAATGGAGTAGATTAGAAAGTTGATTAAAATTTCATGCTCTATCTGAACCATGAAAGAAAAAAAAATTGGGTTTCATATCCCTTTAACCCCTTAGTGACCAGAGCACTTTTCCATTTTCTGTCCGTTTGGGACCAAGGCTATTTTTACATTTTTGCAGTGTTTGTGTTTAGCTGTAATTTTCTTCTTACTCATTTACTGTACCCACACATATTATATACCGTTTTTCTCGCCATTAAATGGACTTTCTAAAGATACCATTATTTTCATAATATCTTATAATTTACTATAAAAAAAATTATAAAATATGAGGAAAAAATGGAAAAAAACACACTTTTTCTAACTTTGACCCCCAAAATCTGTTACATATCTAAAACCACCAAAAAACACCCATGCTAAATAGTTTCTAAATTTTGTCCTGAGTTTAGAAATACCCAATGTTTACATGTTCTTTGCTTTTTTTGCAAGTTATAGGGCCATAAATACAAGTAGCACTTTGCTATTTCCAAACCATTTTTTTCCAAAATTAGCGCTAGTTACATTAGAACACTGATATCTTTCAGGAATCCCTGAATATCCCTTGACATGTATATATTTTTTTTTAGTAGACATCCCAAAGTATTGATCTAGGCCAATTTTGGTATATTTCATACCACCATTTCACCGCCAAATGCGATCAAATACAAAAAATTGTTCACTTTTTCACGAATTTTTTCACAAACTTTAGGTTTCTCACTGAAATCATTTACAAACAGCTTGTGCAATTATGGCATAAATGGTTGTAAATTCTTCTCTGGGATCCCCTTTGTTCAGAAATAGCACACATATATGGCTTTGGCGTTGCTTTTTGGTAATTAGAAGGCCGCTAAATGCCACTGCGCACCACAAGTGTATCATGCCCAGCAGTTAAGGGGTTAATTAGGGAGCTTTTAGGGAGCTTGTAGGGTTAATTTTAGCTTTAGTGTAGTGTAGTAGACAACCCCAAGTATTGATCTAGGCACATTTTGGTATATTTCATGCCACCATTTCACCGCCAAATGCGATCAAATTAAAAAAAACGTAAAATTTTTCACAATTTTAGGTTTCTCACTGAAATCATTTACAAACAGCTTGTGCAATTATGGCACAAATGGTTGTAAATGCTTGTCTGGGATCCCCTTTGTTCAGAAATAGCAGACATATATGACTTTGGCGTTGCTTTCTGGTAATTAGAAGGCCACTAAATCCTGTTGCGCCTCACACGTGTATTATGGCTAGCAGTGAAAGGGTTAATTAGGGAGTTTGTAGTGAGCTTGCAGGGTTAATTTTAGCTTTAGTGTAGAGATCAGCCTCCCATCTGACACATCCCACCCCCTGATCCCTCCCAAACAGCTCCCTTCCCTCCCCCACCCCACAATTGTCCCCGCCATCTTAAGTACTGGCAGAAAGTCTGCCAGTACTAAAATAAAAGAGTTTTTAAAAAAAAATGATTTTTTTTTTTAGCATATTTACATATGCTACTGTGTAGGATCCCCCCCTTAGCCCCCAACCTCCCTGATCCCCCCCAAAACCGCTCTCTAACCCTCCCCTCTGCCTTATTGGGGGCCATCTTGGGTACTGGCAGCTGTCTGCCAGTACCCAGTTTACAATAAAAAGTGCTTTTTTTGGGGGTTTTTTGTTTTTTTCTGTAGTGTAGCTTCCCCCAACCCCCCACCCCCCACAAACAAACCCCCACCACCTTGCTGATTGTATATATTTTATTTTGATTATATTTTTTATTTCCCCATTTTCTGCAGTGTAGCGGTTCCCACCCGCTCCCTCCCCATGCACGCGCCCGCCCCCACCCTCCCGTGCATGCGCGCGCGCCCGTGCGCGCCCCCAGCCACCCCCGCCCACGATCCCGCCCCCCTTCAGATCCACATGGCCATCGATGGCCGCCACCCGCCTCCCGGTCCGGCTCCCACCCACCAACGCCGGTAGCCACCGATCTCCGGTGCAGAGAGGGCCACAGAGTGGCTCTCTCTGCACCGGATGGCTTACAAACGTTATTGCAGGATGCCTCCATATCGAGGCATCACTGCAATAACCGGAAAGCAGCTGGAAGCGAGCAGGATCGCTTCCAGCTGCTTTCCACACTGAGGACGTGCAGGGTACGTTCTCAGGCATTAACTGCCTTTTTTCTGAGGACGTACCCTGCACGTCCTCAGTCGTTAAGGGGTTAATGTGTTTAGAAAAAATGCTGGAATGTATTAAAATAAGGTTACAAAAAGTCCATATGCCTTCATTTTGACATAAAACTACTCCTTAAATTATTTTATTATTATTATCGGTTATTTGTAGAGCGCCAACAGATTCTGCAGCGCTATAAACAAAGGCGGAGTACAACAAAACAATTATAGGGATCAAATGGGTAGAGGGCCCTGTCAAGAGTTGCACTGTTGTAGTCTGCTCTTAAGAAGGTGATCTACAAACAGCTGGACTATTAGGCTTACATGCTAAGGGGGTTCAGGGGATAGCAATGGAGGAGAGGAACTGGTGTAAAGAAAGGTTAGCGTAGGTTGTATGCATCCTTGAACAGTAGAGTCTTTAGGGAGCACTTGAAGCTTTTAAAACTAGAAGAGAGTCTTGTGGAGCGAGGCAGAGAGTTCCACAAGATGGGAGCCAGTCTGGAGAAGTCCTGTAAACGGGAGTGTGATGAGGTGACAAGAGAGGAGGAGAGTAGGAGGTCGTGAGCAGAGTGAAGGGGACGGGAGGGAGAGTATCTGGAGACAAGGTCTGAGATATAGGGGGGGGAGCAGTGCAGTTGAGGGCTTTGCATGTCAGAATGAGAATTTTGTGTTTGATCCTAGAGGCAAGAGGAAGCCAGTGAAGGGATTGGCAGAGAGGTGCAGCAGATGAAGAGCTACATGTAAGGAAGATGAGTCTGGCAGAGGCATTCAATATGGATTGTAAAGGAGCTAGGCGGCAGGTGGGGAGACCAGAGTGTACAGAGTTGCAGTAATCGAGGCAGGAAAGAATGAGAGTGGATTAAAATCTTAGTTGCGTCTTGTGTAAGGAAGTGTCTAATTTTAGAGATGTTTTTAAGGTGGAAGCAGCAGGCTTTAGCCAATGACTGAATGTGAGGAGTGAAAGAAAGATCTGAGTCAAATGTGACCCCGAGACATCGGGCATGCAGGGTAGGGGTAATGATTGAGTTGTCAACAGTTATAGAGAGATTGGGGGTGGAGAGTTTAGAAGAAGGGGAAAATAAGGAGCTCAGTTTTAGAGATTTAGCTTGAGGTAGAGAGAGGACATCCAGTTAGAGATGTGAGAGAGACAGTTAGTGACACGGGTTAGCAAGGAAGGAGATAGGTCTGGTGCAGAGAAGTAGATTTGGGTGTCGTTGGCATAGAAATGATATTGTGAACTGTGGGACTTTATTAGGGAACCTAGTGATGATGTGTAGATTGAGAAAAGAAGGGGACCAAGGACAGAGCCTTGCGGTACTCCGACAGAAAGTGGTGACGGGACAGAGGAGGCCCCAGAGAAGGCTACACTAAAGGTATGGTTTGACAGGTAGGAAGAGAGCCACGAGAGGGCTGTGTCACAGATGCCGAAGGATTGGAGGGTTTGGAGCAAAAGAGGGTGGTCAACAGTGTCAAAGGCTGCAGACAGATCAAGGAGGATAAGCAGAGAGAAGTAGCCTTTTGATTTTGCTGTAAGTAGGTCATTGGTAACCTTAATAATTTCTGTCTCTGTGGAGTGATGGGGACAAAATCCAGATTGCAGTGGGTCAAGGAGGGAGTTTATTGTAAGGAAATGGGATAGGTGTGCATAAGCTAGTTTTTCGAGAAGCTTTGATGCAAGAGGGAGGAGGGAAATAGGGCGGTAGTTGGATGGGGAGGTAGGATCAAGGGAAGTTTTTTTGGAGGATAGGTGTGACCAGTGTATGTTTCAGCGATGAGGGAAATATACCGGTTAAAGTATGCTGCCCTCATAAATGCTGATGCCCTAGACACAGGCCTAGCTGGCCTAAGTCAAAACAAACCCATGTAGCATGTAACACTTTTAGAAGTTTACTATACATAGCCTAATACAGTGATTTTCAACCTTTTTTTGCCGTGGCACATTTTTTTACATAAAAAAATCCTGCGGCACACCACCATCCCAACATTTTACAAAATCACACATTGTAGCCTAATCATACAGTATATATATAGAACATTTTAGTCAATTCAATTAAATTAAGCTTTATTAGCATGACAGTCACTACAACTATATATATATATATATATATATATATATGTGTGTGATTTTGATACATCTTTGTTTTGCAATATATACACACACACATACTATGGGTATGGGATATCGCAAGCCTAGCCCACCAGCATATTACTATATTTACCTGTGTGTGTACTTGTCTGAATAGGAAGCCTTGGTGTTATTTTTGTATATTCAGCCATTCACTTTCCAGGTATTATAGACAAACTTTTTTTTTTTAACCAAAGCACCAGCTTTATCATCCTTCCCAACATTTAATATAGCCAAAGAGGGATACTTTGCTCCCCATTAACAGAGCTCTGCTAGCTGCCCCCCACAAATAGAGGGGACACACATATTTACACACACACATATTATACATACTCATACACACTCTTTAAACACACGCTCATTTGCACACACTCATACATATTTATACACACTGATAAACACATATATTAATACACACATAAATATTTACACACACATACAGTATATACACACACATATGCATACACATTTACACACCCACATTTATACGCACACACTGATAAACACATATTCATACACACATATACATATTTACACACACACTTACACCTACACATATATACATACACACACATTTATACACACATTGATAAACACATAATCACACACACATTCATATACATATTTACACACACACACACTCTCATATTTATTGAAACAGATTTAGGAAATGGTACTAGGTCCGTATATATAAAAATAGCACACTAGCAAAGGCAACCTGACAACCTAGTTCCTAAGCATACCACATGACCTTAACCTTGTATATGCCAAGGGGAAAAGTAATACTGGTGTACCCAGACCACATAATGAAGTATTCACAATCCTAATGCTTTAAATATAAGGGCAATTTATCACCACTCCATTCGATAGCCAGATTGTAACTAATTCCTTTCCCATAAGTCATTATGCCCCAGCCCCATTAATTCCCCCTGGTATTTAACCCGTAGTTGTGGTGCTGCTTCCTGGTGCTTGCTGCGATCCTGGGTGCTGTTACCCTGCACTGGGCCGGGGAGGGGGTGCTGTTGACCGCTGTTACTATGGGGTAAGTTCTGACTCCTGTACAAAACACTTTACTTGTTCCATTGCAAAGATGAACCATAGGAAACCACAGAAATAGTGTACAGTGGAGAAGAGATAGAACGTAATGGTGCTATGCAGTCACACTGCCAATAAGAACCCCCAATGCTGCCTGATGAAAAAGGAGAATGGGAGAGCCGAGAGCGCTAAACCTTTACAATGGTTGTAGTTGAGGCTTTACCACTTTTTGTCCAGCAGCGCTACTGAGTTGCGCTCCTGACTCTGCTTAGCTCGCTCCACATTAATCTTTTTATTCAGAATGTGTAGTTATCTATGCCGAGTCAGAAAGTGCAACTCAGTATCACGACTGGACAAAAAGTGGTAAAGAGTCTGTACCGATGATGTGAAGCTGATCTGCTGGCGGGCACACTGGCTGAATGTAGCAGGGCCTGCAGCCAGGGTGAGCTTGGAGCCCACAGCCCCCGGGTACTTACCGCCATGGTTATTGTCCTGCTCCTAGGTGCTACCAGTGCTGCTGGGTGCTGCTGCCCTGGCCAGGGGAGATAGGTTCTGCCTGTTCTATGCCGTTGCGCGGCCATGAACCAATGAATGCTTAGCTGAATATGGGAGAAACTCAGAAGCGCGCGTGCGGCCGATCAAAAAAATTAAAAATCTAAACCAGTCAGTGTGAAGCTGATCTGCTGGCGGGAATGCTGTGACGTGTGTGAATGTGTGACAGTGTAAATGTAGCAGGGATGAGCTTGAAAGCGTGAACTTAAGTTAACTTGTTACTGTTCTCACTTCCCTCTCTTATTCACAGGACATTGCGCATGATATAACACACCATTCTGCTTATTTATGAACTGCAGCATAACTAAAATGATGATGAAATTTAAAAAAAAAATTAAACTAAAATGATGATGATGATGCAAAGAAGGTCGAAACCAACAGAAGTTTGAGTAACTAAACAAGCACTCAACTTCTCTATACTAGCCAAATAGAAAATATATGTCCATTGATTTAAGAGAAAGGTAACTAGAAAAAAACTATTCATTACAGTTTTATTTTTTGTTTATTTATTTTTTAGTGTTAAAAGTTTAATTATATTGAAATGTATGTCTATTAAGCCAGATTACATAAATCCCCATAGTGATATATATTAGGCCAGTGATTTTCAACCAGTGTGCTGTGAGAGTTCCACAGGTGTGCCGCGGCAGACTGACAGAAAAAAAATGGGAAAAGGAGAATGGCACCACTTAGATAGACAAGTTCCACTAAAAGTAAATAAATAAATATTTTATAGTATTACTTGTGGAGTAGGTGCTGTAAACTAAAGAAGATAATGCAAAGGTTGAAACCAACAGAAGTTTGTGTAACTAAACAAGCACTCAACTTCTCTATACTAGCCAAATAGAAAATATATGTCCATTGATTTAAGAGAAAGGTAACTATAAAAAACTAAATGATTTCCCAAAAGGGGGAAACAAGCGGTTAAAATGTCACATTTTAAAAAAATTAAATAGGGACAAACACTTACAAACAACAAGTGGTCTTGACCTATCCTATTAAATAATCTAATTCAACGTCTCCTATGTGGGTAGAAATCAATTTGTGACAAAAAGTAATAGCACACTGATGCAAGGTTATAGGTATTATACCCAAGAGGAACTAAATCAGTGTGTTGTAAGATATAGCAAGGACAACAATATGATGCAGATTGTTGCTGGGATTATCAAAGTAATACTAAGACAGAGCCAAAATATAACGCAGGTATAGGTGTAATTAAATAGCACCTGGGCAGATTATGTGTATAATATAGTCATAGATACTGTTCATAAATAATATATAGATGTAATGCAATTATTAGTACTGTTCCTATACGGTACTGTTAATATAGGTATTGTTCATATATGACATATACGTATAACCTAGTTATTAGTACTGTTCATATATGGTATAACAGTGTAACCTAATATTTATTGCTGATCATATATGATGTTTATATAATGCTAATGAAAACTGTTGCCACAAACTGGTTGTAAAGGAATATATCAGTATGGTGAACTGATTTTATTTCCATCTAGTTGTCAGTTTTCATATATTATGTATAAATATTTTGACTTATGAAAACAGTTGCAATAATCTAATTGTGAAAAAATATATCAGTATGGTTAACTGATTCAGTTCACATTGGCATTGCACTGATATTATAGGGATTAAATAATATATTACTTCCCTAATCAGTATCAACTAATATGTAGCCAATATTGTACCAAAACCAAGTAGTGCCCTTCTAATACATTTGGTTAAAATGACTATTGCTGTGCTTAGTATGGTATGTATTAGTTGTCTCTTTTTGACATATAATATACTAGTGTGCAATAGTTAATAGTTAATTGAACTGTTTGATCAAAATCACACATGGAGATGTTGCAATAATATAGATAGTAATCCTGTATACTTAAATGGGTGTATAGTTAGTTAACTAACTATACACCCATTTGAGTATACAGGATTACTATCTATATTATTGCAACATCTCCATTGTTGCTCATATAATATCTATTGAAAGTTATAAGATACAATTCTCACGGTGGATAATACTGTGTGATTTTGATCAAACCGTTCCATTAACTATAAGACATTGGATGCAGCATGACAAATGTTTTTTGTCTAATATTTACATACAAGTGACTTTTTAATATTAGACAGATGATAGAAAGATAGATTAATAGATAGAGATATATAGATTGATATATAGATAGATAAATAATTGGATAGATGATAGATAGATAGATAGATAGATAGATAGATGATAGATAGATAGATTAGCGCTGCGGAATCTGTTGGCGCTCTACAAATAACCGATAATAATAAAATAATAATAGATAGATAGATTGATACATAGATATATTTTACATGGTCTCTTTTTCATTTGCCACAATTAATTCCATGAATAAAAAGGTTAAAAAAAAGTTGGCGGTTTATTGGCTCTTGTTTCTGGAACAGTATCAGCAACATATCCCTGACTTAGTATTAATGACTGTACAGGGACCTCTACAGACACAACAATAATGGTGAGGGGTGTCACAGGGGTGTAATGAAAGCTACTTTTATTTCAGCAGGAAACAATACCATACTGATGTAGACATAAAGGCATATGCAAGCTCACAATCAACTCATTTAACTCACATAGTCTAATTCCCTGGACACATTCTGGAAACTGGATACATTTATTTCACTTTGCCTCAGTGTGTAGATTTTTCTATTGTTTCCTTTTTGTTTCACCCTATTGATATACTTGGAAATCATAAGCCTGCAATGGTAACCTATTCATTTTCTTACTGAACCTGCTAGGCAACCAGGACATCCTCCCTCATTGCAGAAGTTTGGTTGGACGTAGACTCACAGTGAGATCCTTGTTTCTTTTTCAAAGCAGTAGACATTGAGTTCAGAGAGAAACACAAGATCCAGCAGCTTCTTTTGTGGTGAGAGAAACATTAAAGACAACAGACCAATCATGCAAAAAGTGTTAATTTGACATCTGCCACAATGACTGCTTCCCACATGATCAATGGATATCTCTCTGGTATAGACACCAATGCACAACTGAACTGGCTGTGCATTTCTGCAGCGAGTGGGCTCTTATGCTAATAGCATAAATTAGATTAAAGATTTAGAACATTGCAGCTCTTTCTTAAAAAAAAAAAAAGAGAAACTGAAGTAAAAAAACAAACAGCCAAAGGAGCATTGTTTCTATTGGGGCTCTCCGAACACCTGCACCTGCCTTTGTTGTCTATCCCCATGTGAGAAGATGTTGTGCCAAATGTAAAGCACTAACACTAGTGGCAGTGATAGATAATCCAAAATATAAATGCACAATACAAATCTATTTTAGGTAATCACTTATGAAAGAATAATACCACCAAATATTTTCTGAATTAATATTCATTATTTATAATATAAACACAGTTCACATATTAACACATATGACCTAGGAAAGAAAGAGAGAAAAAAAAGTCTCCTCCAGCCACGGAAAACCCTAAGGTTAATTAGGTAACCAGTTTACAGGGAAGGTACCATTAGGAAAACTATGAATTTCTGCAAAGGACAAATAATCTGTAGCTGTACAGAACTAGGAAATGATTTAATGACATCTATCCATTTATAAAAGAATACTTTTAGTTGTCTGTCAGTAAAGATACTAAGGTTATATTGCTCCAGAATAATTTGGGTGTATGAAGTCCGAGTAAACTCTGCAATACTGGGCGCTAATGTAGATTTTCCTTTTCTAAAAAGCAAACTACGACCTATAAGGATAATATTTCTCTGTATCCTGGCTTAATGCACTCGGGTCCCAACACCTGCACTAGCTTTAGTGCAGTTCCTGGGAGCCAATCGCGCTAAGCCTCCTGTTAGCGTGACTCCCAGGAACCGGGGCTCTGGCAAGAAGAGAATCAGGTTAGCACACTCACCATCGCATTAAGGTATTTAACCCTTAAACAATAATTTAAGGAAACAATTGAATACTGACAAATATCATCAGCATTTTTCATTTTCGTTAATCCTAGTTGGTGCATTCATGCGAATTTTAACTTTTGTTTCCGAAAATGAAAATCCCATTTTCGTGATGAATGTGCAGTCATCCAAAAGTGAATGCACATGTCTAATATATATGGACATTTTAAGCCCTGTATATATGAACATGTATTATGACTGTTTAAAGCCTTTCCTCTATTCACACTACTACTTGCTGTTATTGGTTGTGTCACTACAAATGTACTGTTAAAATATCTGCAGAACACACAACTAAACATGTAGCGTATCATGTCCGCCGTACATCGATAAATGCAGACAGCATACACTGTTGACATTTATCATTGCACCAGCAGTTCTTGTGAACTGCTAGTGCAATGCCGCCCCCTGCAGATTCTCGGCCAATTGGCCGCTAGCAGGGGGTGTCAATTAACCCGATCGTATTCGATTAGGTTGATTTCTGTCCGCCGCCTCAGAGCAGGCAGGCAAGTTATGGAGCAGCGGTCTTTAGAACTTGATAAATTGACCTCTCACTGTGAGAAAGAGTGACACACTGTTTTAAGTGTCTTCTCTATATCACACTGTGGATAATCATAATTGTCATACTGTGAAAGGGAGTCATGGATGAAATTAGGTTATAGGGTGCCTATATAACAACAAATTGGCATGTTTTAAATAAAAATTAATATAATTTAATTCTGAAAAAAAATATTGGGGCAAAGAGTATACCGGTAATCCCCTTGAGAAAAATGCGGAATTCCTTGGATTCAAAAGACAATTGGGCTAGTCTTCAATTATTCCAAGGCTGCTTTTTATTCCCAATCCAGCCCTGTCTTTGTTTGTTACTGGAGACGCTCACTTAAACGGGCTGTGAAAGCAGGAAGAGCAGATTCCCCCATGCATATGAAAAGACCCATTGCACAAACAGGAGCAAGCAGGAATCTCTAAACATCAGTATAAATCTGATATTTTGGAGCTTGGTTAGGAGTCCGAAAATCAGCACACGTTATTTAAAAATAAGCAAAGCTATACATTTTTACAAAAAAAAACCCAGATGGGCTATATAAATAGATAATCTACAAAACACTTATGCAAAGATAAATCTAGTGTACAATGTCCCTTTAAGCACATTGTTTGTTGCGTGTATTACTGGCATAAAGGAATTAATTACTTGCTGTTCAGTTTTGAACGGGTGAGGGTGCCATATTCCTTTATACTTAGAGCAACACAAAACCTAATTACCACTGAGTAGATCACAAGATTGCTGCGGGATTTCCCTGTTTTTTCTACAACCAATCATTGCCTTACAGGGACAGTCAACAACTTCAAATAGATTTCTGAACATTATTAAAACAGATTAACACCATGTTTGCAGTAATTGTTCAATGGTTAAACTTCACCTACCGCTTTCCGAATTGGAAGGATCCAATTCGAACTTGAATCTGAAGAAGACATATCAAGAACAAAAATCATTGGTACTTCTGAGTAAAGCTTGTAATTTTATTTCCACTTGTTAAAAGTTCATAACGCTAAATGTTTTTTAACATGTGGCAATAACATGATAAGTTTTACTCAGAGAAACTGCCGATAATTTTTGTTCTTGATATTCAATTCATCCACATCATATCTGAGCACTTTCCATGTAAGGCAGTACACTATTTTCCTAAAGGGGAAGTCTAGTAAAAACTAAACTTTCATGATTCAGATAGATCATGCAATTTTTTTTTTTAAACCATTTATTTATGTCCAACAATGAGTACAAGTTCCATGAAAACAAGAAGCCATGATTTTAGAGTTCATAAACAATCAACAGACAAAAAAAGAAAGACAATGGGGAGAAAATAATGATTATTAACCAAAATTATATATTACCCATCATGTGCACAATTGATAAAACCTAAGCCATCTGCCTAATTTTTTATTACTCATTGTTGGAGTGTTTTATTTATAAGAATTGAGGAAAAAAGAAGAGGGAAAAGAAAAGAAAGAAGAAAAAAAAGAGGAAGAAAAAAAAAAAGAAAAAAAGGAGTCCCGGGTCTCCCATTCCCTCCCCAGTTCACCACATACCCAACACCACTAATTCCGAATTCTTAAATGGAGAGATTAAGTAATCGATTTCTCTCTCAGGGAAAATCTTAAGAAATGGAGCCCACTTGTCAAAAAATTTCTTTACATCAGGTTCATTGTCTATGTTAGTGTTTTTCTGTTCTAAAACATATTGTTTCTTTAAATGATCCCTGATTTCAACAATGGTTGGCACCGACCTCATTTTCCATTTCTGGCAGAGCAGATATCTGGTAGCTAAGATAGATAGATTAACTAGTTTCTCATTAGGCTGTCGCCCTATTCCAGATTTCAGACAGAATACAATCTGGAACAGGGAGAGAGATATTTGTTCAATTTTAAGTTTACTTTTAAGCCAGTATTCCAGCTTGCTCCAAACATTGCTCACTCTAGGACATTGCCAGAACATATGAACTATGTCAGCAGCAAAATAAGAACATTTGGGACATTTATTAAATTGATGATTACGGACTCTGAGGCCTCTTTCCGGGGTGAAGTATGCCCTATGCAAGAGTTTTAAATGAGCATCACGCCAATTAAGGGAGGATGTTGTTTTTGTTACTTTATTAATTGACAATTGAATAATTTCTGAGTCAATATTACTGTATGGGATTAAGGTATCCCAGGACCCGGCCAGTTTTTCCAATGTCGGGGTTGCTTTGGTAAGGTTCAATAAGTAGTAACATGGGGCAATAGACATGGAAGAATTTTTAGTTATCATTAACCAGGTTTCTAAACTACCCAAGGACCAATTCCATCCGATCTTGTGTGCAAGCTCTGTAATATAGTGTCTTATCTGTAAATATGCATAGAAATCTTTATTTGATAAATTGAATTCATGTCTCAACTCCTCAAAGGATTTAATGCATTTTCTCTCCTGATTGACAAAGTGAATAACCCTGTCCAGCCCCTTGCTATGCCATCTATTAAAGATAAGTGAATCCAATCCTGGTTGGAAATTCGGGTTTCTAGTTAGGGGAAGATGTTTTGACCCCATAGGGCTTATAGAGAGGGATTTAGATATTTTGAACCAGGCTTTAATCGGGTTTGAAATGGATTTAAGCTCCTTTATACTTCTGGGGAGATCTTTAGGGCTCGTGTGTGCAAGAGCTATTGGGGAATATGGGTCACATATATTAGATTCAAGGTCATTATTTAAGACATAGTTCTTAATGGAAAACCAATCTGCTATTATGCGGGCCAAAAAGCAAAGATTATAAAATCTTAAGTTCGGAAGTGCCAATCCTCCCAGCTCCCTTGGCACCATTAGTTTAGCAAGGGCTATTTTAGGCCTCTTCCCCTGCCATACAAACTGCCCAATTGATGAGTTCATTGAGCGTATGTCTCTCTCAAATAAAATTAAAGGGACATTCTGTAAAATATAAAGCAGTTTTGGGAGCAGGGTCATTTTAACTAAGGCTGAGCGGCCGGATATTGAAAGTGGTAGATTTTGCCAGGCCTTAAGCCTTTCTTTGATAAAGCTTAACATTGGGGTTATGTTCATCTTATATAGATCTTTTAAATTAATTGGTATTTTGATTCCCAAGTATTTCAATGAATCTGTTACTACTCTAAAGGGTAGGTCTGTCTTACTAGTTTTATTTTTCCTGAGCCACATTAGTTCCGATTTTATCGCATTTACTTTGTATCCTGAGAATACCCCGAAGTGGTCAGTGATTTGCAATAGTTTTGGAATATTTTGCGCTGTGTTGGATATGTATATAAGTAGATCATCCGCATATAGTCCGACTTTCATTTCATGCCTCCTAATTTTTATGCCCTCCAGTGAGTTCCTAATTCTAATTGCTAGGGGTTCTATGGCTAGGTCAAAAAGGAGCGGGGAGAGAGGACAGCCCTGACGAGTGCCCCTTTTTAATGTAATCGGTGGGGAGATATCATCGTTAATAATCAATCTTGTGGAAGAGTGACTATAGAGGCTCTCCACAAATTTAGGGAAATTCCCTACAATCCCGAACCCTGCTAATGAGAGAATTAGATGTTTGTGAACTACCATGTCAAAAGCTTTTTCCGCATCAAGTGACAAGATGGCCAGGTCCAGGGAGTCCTCTCCCCCCGCCCCCTGTGGGATCACTCCCTGAATATATTCCATAGTCACCAGTAATTCCCTAATCTTTGCAGACGAGTTACGATTATTGAGAAAACCAGCTTGGTCCGGATGGATTACTATAGATAGAATAGCCTGGAGCCTAGTTGCTAAAATGGAGGAGAGTATTTTATAGTCTGAATTTAACAATGCAATTGGTCTATAAGACTCCTTACATGTAGGGTCCTTCCCTTCTTTTAAGATCAAAGTAGTTAAAGAAGATGCAAAGGAGGATGTGGGTTGTTTATGAGAAATAAAGATATCATTATAAAGGTTTGCTAAATAAGGAACTATCTCCGACGATAAGATTTTATAGAGCTCATTGGGCAATCCATCCGGTCCAGCTGCCTTGTTCAAGGGGAGCTTAGAGATTATTTTTCCAATTTCTTCCCGCGTAATAGGGGCGTTAAGTCTAGCGGCCTCCTCGGAGGTAATCCTAGGAAAGATAATATTACTGTAGAATTCGGCTGCTTTATCTATGTCAAAGTCTGTATTAGTATAAAGTTGTTGGTAATATTGATGAAACAAATTTGTGATTTCATCAGAGCTAGAGAGATATTTCTCATTATGTTGGATTTTATCAATGTTAGATTTTTTGTTCTCACTTTTAATTAGTTTAGATAGCATTTTACCAGACCTATTTCCGAATTTGTGTAGTTTAGCTTGCAATCTAATCTCGTTATGTGTTTCCTGAGCTAGAAAGAAGGTATCTCTTGCTGCTTTAATTCGTATGTACTTTGCCCAGTTTAGAGGAGTTCTCTCTAATAAGTAAGTGTTGTAGGCATTAACCAGAGAATTGTAGACTTCCTTTTCCCTTGCTTTTTTTTTTTTATTTTGGATGATGGAATATGCTGTGATTTCTCCTCTGAGGACTGCCTTAGCAGTTTCCCAGAAGATATCTGAACGGTCCACATAGTTGATGTTAAATTGCGCATATTCCGTGAATCGATTCCTGAGCCACTGTTTAAACTTCAAGTCAGTAAAAAGGAAATAAGGGAAGAAAAAACGGAGGGTCTTTGATTTAGATTGTACCCAATTAAATTCAAGGGAGATAGGCCCGTGGTCTGATAGAAAAATTGGCATTATCTGAGATTTAATCTTTAAGGAACTCAGATGATCACTAATCAAGAATAAATCGATCCTGGACAAAGTTTTGTGAGCCTTGGATAGGCAAGTGAAATCTTGTGTGTCGGGATTCTGATATCTCCAGATATCTCGCAGGGAAAGAATTTGTTTAATCTTTTTGACCAGCTTAAAATCAAGATTATCCTTCTTCTGTTTCAGAGGCTTAGAGTCTTTTCTAAGTCTGTCTATAGGGCATTGGGGGGCCATATTAAAGTCCCCCCCCAGAATTAAATAACCTTCCACACAAGAAAGAAGTTTAGTTTGTAATAAATCCCAGAATTCCGGGTCAGTTTTATTCGGGCCATAGACATTACAAATTGTATATTTTGTCTGGCCTATTTTTACTTTGACTACTACATATCTCCCCCCGGGATCGGCCTCAGAGTACAGAACCTCTGCTTGAATTTTTTTGCCTATAAGTATTGCAACTCCCCTTTTCTTCCCTTGACTTGGTGCTACATAGACCTCTTTTACCCAGGATGATTTTATTTTTAATGACTCCTCTAAACCTAAATGGGTTTCCTGTATTAGGCCAATATCCGCCTGAGCCTTCCGCAAATGTGATAAGATGGCTTTACGTTTGATGGGGGAGGAAATTCCTCCAACATTCCACGATACAATTTTAAAATTATCAGGATTAAACGTCATATTTCTCTATGTATAAAGGAAGTGGTATTGGTGGAGTGAGGAGGGACGAGAGAGCCGGGCGGGAGGAGAAAGAGGAGAAAGAGAAAAAAAAAGAAAAAAAACACAGAACCCCCGGACAAAAAAATGGGAAAGGGGGAAAAAAAAAGAGTAAGAGGGGTCTAGTTCCTCTTGGTTTATAGTCACTTCCATCATACTCTGCCTACTTAAGCTGCTAATTTGTAAGCTATATTTATGTATCTAAAGTCTTAAGAAGATTCTCCGCTATTTGAAGATCATCTGTAATGTGTGTTGTCCCATTTATTACTACCTTCAGTTTTGAGGGATAGATAAGGGCCGCCCTACAACCTTGATGAATAAACTTAGAACAAATTGGGGCCAACTCTCTTCTCTTTAAGGCTGTATCTGCCGCAAAATCCTGAAAAATCAGAATTCTACTGTCTTCTATTGTAATTGGTTGGTTCTTCCGAAAATACTGCAGGAGAAGATCTTTATCTTTATAATTCAATAATCTAGCGACTATAGGTCGCGGTCTCCTGCTAATGTTACTGTCAGGGCGTAGAGGTCCCATTCTATGGGCTCTTTCTACTATAATAGGTGGGTGTGTAGAGGGGATTTTTAGCGCTCTAGTAAGTGTGTGAGAAATAAAGGTATCAAGGTTTTCAAATTTTTTATTTTCAGGAAGACCTATTATTCTCAGGTTGTTCCGCCTAGAGCGGTTTTCGAGGTCTTCGACCCTGTCTAACAATTTTTGTATTATTTTAGCTGAGGTCTCTATTTTGGTACTATGCATCGTTGCTTGGTCTTCTAGGTCTGAGACCCTCTGTTCTGCTTCTTGTAGTCTTCCCGAGAATTGCCTCACTTCTTGGGTTAAAGAGGAAATATCTAGCTTAATATCAGATTTAAGTAGTTCAAATTTGGGGGCGAGAGCCTCCGTGATATTAGACACCAGTGCCTGCATATCAAGGTTTTCTGGTAATAATGTCATATTACTGGGGTTTGTTTGTTCCTTAAGTTTCCTGTCTTTATGTCTTCCTGCCATATTTGGGGAAGGGTTTTTAGGGGAGTTGGAAAGGAATTTATCCATGTACCACATGGTGTAAGTGAACAATTAAGTGCCACACGCGAGGGGGGGGGGAGAGAGAGAAAAAAAAAAAAAAAAAAAAAAAAAAAAAGGGGGGGGGGTGAATTGGGAGTGATGGATTGTGTGCGGGAAAAGGTAGTGCAAGATGTGCCAGTGAGGGAAGCTGGGAAGTGAGGGGGTATTTATCTAGGGGCTACTAGAGCCCGGCGGTGCAAGGGGCACTAGGCCCGTGGTAAGTGAAAAAATTAAAAAGGTACAAAGTTAATGTGTGTATTAATTTATAATGAAGAGTGAGAAGTGAAAAAAGAACAGAAAAAAGTTTATAGTGGTAGCAGGGAGCGTTCCTCTCGAAATCTCCTATGTGTAAACAGGAAGTTACTTGTCAGTCGTAGTTGGCCCCTTTATCAGAGTTATCTTTTAATATGGAGGATTGGGGGTCAAAGTGAGAAAGGGAGGAGGAAATACAAGGACTAAAGTTGGTGGTTCTACTTGTATGATGTTGTTACTAGTATATGTAGTATGTTTTTATAAGGGTTGTGAACTAAGTGTTTTCCCAGAGACTAATAGAAAAATAGAGATGTGCCTATATTTGTGTCTCTGTTTAATAATAGCGGGTTAACGTTGCTATATTGTTTAAGCAGCTTTTTATGTTTCTATAGAATATTGCTATAGTGATTGTATAGAGAGTCACTGTTACAATCCTTCTTAGATACCAATGAAATGAAGGCTATTACAGTATTCACACAAGTTTAAATATCAGAGCTATACCTGTGTAAAAAAATTCACATGAAAATTTATACCTTCACACCTGTCGTAGATATTTCTATATACAGAAGGAGACATTCATATCTTGTTTTGTAAATGTGGGTAGATAAGATAATTCTACAAGTTTCTATTTAAACGTTTCTCAACCCCCAAAGTAAAAAAGAAGCTTCCATCACATGCCCATATGAACATATTCTAGATACTTTTTGATTGTTTTGTTAAAGTCCACTATGTAAGCAGAGAAAAAACTAGACATTTGATGCAGCATGAATCAATTCAATTACTTTGAACCCACAGTTTTGTCCTGAAATATGTAGAAAGTCAATCTTTGGGTAACACTCTTGATGTAAGCTTTTTGTAGAAGAAAAAGAAAAAATAGAAAAAAATTCAGGGTATTTCAGGTGGAAGTTCTGGTAGCTGTCAGGTTACAGCAAGCAGGTGTAGATGTTGTAATAGAGATATATGGTGGCTGATAATGTTATTTTTTTTTTAAAAATAAAAAAAAAAAAAAAAAAAAAAAAAAAAAATGCTGAAGAAATAAATGCAAGGGTCACTTTGGTTATTGCATACTTTACCGGTTCCCAGCAAGAGGCACACGGCGTCCCAGATATCCTCTCCAGAGGGCCGGGCCTCCCCTACACGCAGCACCGGTGGGAGGGGAAGCCTCGGACAAGCAAGGAGAGGAGTGATCCTGAAATGAGTCCCCCAACAGAGGGGGAAAAGTCGGCAGAGACGCCAAGAAGCTGCAAGTGCTGGAGATCCAGGTGAGCGGCGCAGCGAGAGGACGCAATCCAGGCCCCTCACGCAGCACCGGTGGGAGGGGGAGCCCGGACCAATAGAAAACAGTGCCCAAGACTTCACTGCGTCTCCGCTCACCTCCACCACCAAGGCGCCGCGGATCCAGGCGCGCGGGCACCAGCGTCCAGGTCAACGACGTCCGATGAACCAAGGGTCTCCCACTCCAAACCAGGTAGGAGATGCAGGGGTCGGCAAGATTGGAACGCCGTATGCCAAAGCCGGGCCAGGATAGTATGTTCGCCTCCGATGTTTTAAGAGGCCGGGTGAAATTAAAGCCAAGATAGCGGTAGTCTCTCCAGGTCTAGATTACTTTTGATCAGGTCACAATTTCTCTGTGCAAAGTTCAGGCAAAGTTCCACCCTCTGAGCTAGTGAGCCGTTTGCAAGTAGCAGCAGCGGGAGAGCAGAGTTCAAGTAATGCAAATATTTAGTATGCTGAT
Organism: Bombina bombina; assembly: GCF_027579735.1. NCBI lineage: Eukaryota > Metazoa > Chordata > Amphibia > Anura > Bombinatoridae > Bombina > Bombina bombina. Next base: position 412,473,429 of record NC_069502.1, read on the forward strand.
TTAGCCAGGGGTTTTCCCCTCTGTGTTTCTTCGCTGTATATTATAGCAGGCTATTAGTAATTTATTACTTAAATGTCAGACTGGATAGTTTGATATAAGCTGTATAGGTCTTTGAGGATACTGCTGAGTACAATTTTAGTGCTTTGGAGTGGCACTAATGTGGATTCCGGTAGCGATGGTTTGAGCATTGCAAGCCGCCCAGGGTCTAGGGGTTTAGGCGCAGATTTCCCGCCATCAGGCTTGAAGGAAAAAAATCAGAGCAGGTGTCTTGCAAGACCATACACCTGAGCTCCTCCTCCGGAAACCACAGATCATGCAATTTTAAACAACTTTCCAATTTACTTTTATCATCAAATATGCTTTGTTCTCTTGGTATTCTTTGTTGAGAAAATAAACCTAAGTAGGCTCATGTTAATTTCTAAGCCCTTGAAGCCCATCTCTTAACTTAGTGCATTTTGAATTTTTTTACAGCTATATAGTGCTAGTTCATGTGTGCCATATAGATAACATTGTGCTCATTCCCGTGGAGTTACCTAGGAGTCAGCACTGATTGGCTAAAATGCAAGTCTGTCAAAAGAACTGAAATAAGGGGGCAGTCTGCAGAGGCTTAGATACAAGGTAAACATAGAGGTAAAAGTTTATTAATATAACAGTGTTGGTTATGCAAAACAGGGGAACAAGTAAGAAAGGCCCAACTAGGAGGAGGATAAGAACGATGGAGCTGAATGTTTGGAAACAGCTGGCATGTAGCCGCTGCTGTTTTGTAAGCCACATCTAAGCCAAAGGTGAAGATTCCGGGGGAAGCATTGTCCCCCGGTCTTCCCATAACTGCTACTGGAGAGCACTCTTCTGTCTGGCTCATCGAAATAGAGTCGTTGATAATCTTGAGAGGGTTGGTTCATTTCAAGGTATATTCATGGCAAGTACAGGTATGGGGAATGGCTTGGTGAGGTTAACGTCAGGACATCTCTTGACTCATGTGGTTTAAAAAATCTCGACTGGTCTAAGTGGGACTATTGCTTGCCTAGACTTGCAGCACAAATGAAGATATACCTTGCCAATGTCATTGTGTTAACAAACTCTCCAGTGTTTGGATTCAGCAGAAATGATAAAATAACAAACTGAAAATTAGAGAGAGATATGTGGCAGGGTTAGGTTTGTGAAGCCTGACATGCTATTTCAGTTTTCAGGAATGGAAATTCCACAATTCTAAAACTTAAATTACAGTAAAAGGGGGCAAAATAAATAATACACATATATTGCAAAGTTGTTTTCTTATGCATAATATTCATAACTGGATCGTACACAAGAATACACTGTATTATAGTTACGAAATGAAGTATAAAGTATAGATTCTGTATGAGTTAGACCTCATTTGGTACAGATGTATGGCAATCCATAGACTGGGCAAGAGAGAGTAAATTCCTGTCTGAAACTGGACATAAGCAGTAAAGCAATAAGCAGAAAAAAAATACCTCTGCCTCTGCATCCTAGAAATGCAGGTGACCAGTGATTGTAAAGAAAAGATTTGTGTAATCATGTAAGCAGGGTCAAATGCCAGTCTATTACATATTAGACACAAGCTTTAGACAAATAAATATGAGAGGGGCCCTATATTGTACCTGTTTCAAAATTAAATTCATACATGTAAGTGTCCTGGTGCTCTGACAAAATGCAGGAAGACATTTGGCAGAAGGACATTTGGCAGACGGACATTTGGCTGACAGACAGAAAGCTAAAGAATGTTCCGATTTCGGCCGAGGGCAGATACGTTCCAGAGTGCTCTGTTCTAATCAAAGCCTCGGGCGCCGCAACTGCCTCTGGGAACCTTACCATGGGTAATTCTCTGTCTGGGAAACTATCTATCTATCTATCAAATCTATCTATTTATCTATCAAATCTATCTATCTATCTATCGTATCTATCAAATGTATCTATTGCATCTATTGATCTATCTATCTAATCTATGTATCTATCTATCTATCTATCTATCTATCAAATCTATCTATCTCGTGGCCGGACTGTTATGTGACAGCCACTGGTGTTTCGACCAAATGTCCGTCGGCCAAATGTCCGTCGGCCAAGTGTCCGTCGGCTAAAAGTCCGGCCACGAAGTGCCCTATATAAAAAAAGATCACTTGTTCAGGGTGATTAACATGTCCTGGTCTTGCTCAATTAGTTGCATTGAACAAGAAAGCTCTTGTGCATAGTTAAGAACCCTCCCCAATAGCATGTTAATGCATTAGAAAACACATTTACACTAGCTTTTGCACTATGTTGTAAGTTACAACCTTTAACTATTTATTATGTCCTTAGCTTTGGATAATTTCAGTCTCATGCATGTTTTGTTCACTGCATATTTAGGTAAATATTAAAGGGACAGTTTACCCAAAAAATATATCTCCTTTAATTTGTTCCCAATTATCCATTTTACCAACAGGAGTGTATTAATTTGATTACAGATAGCTCCTTAGCCTTTATATTGGCATTTGAAATAGCTGATATAGCCTATAGTATCCCTACCTACAGCATATTGAAAGTTTTTATACCTAGGTATACGCTATTGAGAAACAATATAAACACGGCCAGCAGAAGAAATTATACAGTGGGAGGTGGGTGAGATAAAGCTCTAAAATGTTCATTTTCAATTGTTCATTTTAAGTATTGTACAGAGACAGAGATAAGAAAGGGAAGCATTTTAGTGATAAGATAACGAGATCTGATCTGTCAGCAAGTCAAGTCTAGTTTCATGGGCTGTGGTTTCAAAGAGCAGATCCGGCTATTTCTTTTGCAAAAAGAAGCATAAATTAGCAATTTCTGATACATTTTATACGATGCAGGTAGTATAACAAGTCATGCGGAACACATTCAGGGAAAAACAATTTTACAGTGAACTTTGTGTTCATAAACACCAATAGGTATGATTGAAAAATGATGTTCAGTATAATAAAACATTGAGGGCCAGATTACTAGAGGAGCGTTATTTAGATCTTATGCTAGAGCACTAATTGCACTAGAAGTAAACTTTTTGCGCTCATTGGGTTGGTCTCGTATTATGAGTTGAAAGTAAAAAGTTTGCGCTCTGGCGCTAACCCGACAATCACGAATAGCTTACTTCTAGCACAATTAGACTACCACACCCGCAATAACCTATTCCCCCATAGAAGTCAATGAGAAAAAAAGTGGAAAAAAACACGCTACTTGCACGCTATGCTGATCGCATAGTCTCATATGTACAAACCTGATCGCATATTCTCATATGCGCAAACCTGATCGCATAGTCACATATGCACTAACCCAATAGCGTATTCTCATATGCGTTAATCCGACAGCGTATTCTCATATGCGCTAACCAGACCGCGGATTCTAATGTGCGCTAACCCGATATGAAAATATGAATATTTCACATTCCAATGTTCTTCACATAGAAGAATATGTTCTATATTATTATAAATAAATATTTCTACATATATCTGATGGTATTTTGGTACAATATATAACTATACCTATATATATATATATATATATATATATATATATATATATATATATATATATATATATATATATATATATATAAAGGTTGCGGGTAAAGTAAGAAATCAGGGTAATATTAGTATTACCCGGGTAAAACGGACATTACCCAAGCGGCTGTGGGTAAAGCCCAATGTACTGTAATTACCCCATCTACACTATAGTGCATGCTTTATATGTTTGATGCAGTGACTCCGCACTCTGAGGGGATTTATGATCATACATCGAGCTTTACCCATAGCCACTTGGGTAATGACCGTTTTACCCGGGAAATCCTAAGATTACCCAATATCTGACTTTACCCATAACATATATACAGTATATATATATATATATATATATATATATATATATATATATATATATATATATATATGGAATATCTCTTTAAAAATACTTAGAACATATTCTGCTATGTGCAGAAAATTGGAATGTTGAAAATTCACAGAAAATACACAGTATAACACTTTATTAAATATGAATATTGCATAAATATGCTTTTACATGATTTTATCTACTGAAATTCAAAGGGCTCCATTGCACTTAAATATGTCTAGGGGCTGATTTATCATGTGTCTGGTGGAGATGATCCGCTGTAGCGATCATGTCCGCCAGACATTGATAAATGCCGACAGCATATGCTGTCGGCATTTATCATTGCACAAGCAGTTCTGGTGAACTGCTTGTGCAATGCCGCTCCCTGCAGATTTGCGGCCAATCAGCCGCTAGCAGGGGGTGTCAATCAACCCGATCGTAAGTGATCGGATGGATTGATATCCGCCGCCTCAGAGGAGGCATACTAGTTAAGGAGCAGCGGTCTTCAGACCGCTGCTTCTTAATTCCTGTTTCCGGCAAGCCTGAAGGCTCGCGTGGAAACAGAGGCATTAGGGGCCAAACAGGGCATGATAAATCAGCCCCTATATATGTATACATGTGTATTTATGTATTTATAAGTATATATGTCTGTAAGTACATATATACACATATAAATACATATGTACACACACATATACAGTATATATATATATATATATATATATATATACAAGGCTCAAAAATTCCACTCGCCAACTCGCAATTGGCGAGTGAAATTTATGCAGTGGCGAGTTAGTTTTTTCCATCCTTGCTTTTAGTTCGTGGCGCTGCAGATCTGGCTCATTAACTTATTAACTTTGTGTCTCAGACACTGTGGCGAGTCTCTGAAGCAAGCCGCCTAATTAGAGAGCCGCCACTGAGTCTAATAGTCCCTCCAGACCTGTCCTACCCCCTGCCATCCGACCCTCACATCACCCTTCAAGTTTGTTGATTGGGGTTGGGGGCGAGCCGGGTCACGCCCACTTCACTGTCGGGTCTGGATACAAGGCTGAGCGCGGCCAATTCAAATTGTCATGAGCGAGTGGACTGGAGTCTGGACCGGACCGGTGATCGTAGGGTTTACAGGCTAAGCTGCAGAGGCTGATATAGGCTGCGCACGGATAGAGGCTGGGACAGAGGTTGGTACTGGGGCAGCAGGATCACTGCTGGGGGGAGTCAGGCAGACGTCTATGGGGACGCAATGCTAGTGAGCAGGGGCAGCTGCTTGTTTAGGGTCCCTGGGTTTTACTGTCATGAGGGCTGGGTGCTTGCAGTGCCCGGGGTTATGCGGCTGTGCGAATGCGTCTTTACTATAAAGTACATCAGTGGCAAGCAGTAAGCTGCAAAAAAAAAAAATTGTAATATAAATTTTATTAGATATATTTTTAGTTTGGCTTTGCATTCCGGACTGGGGGGGGGGCGCAATCACATGTGCGGTGGTGCCGGTGGAGAGGAGTTTGACTTAGTGGGGTCGGGTCAACTCTGCTGAGCTTTCATGATCTAAGACCAGACAGATCACATCAGGATGATCGTGCTGTGTAAAGACAACGGAAAAAGCCGGTAAGTGAGTGACATCACATGTCACATGTTCTGGCCTGAGCTGGTCTAGCATATAGCTAGGCAGATGGAGGTCATGCGCACACAGCAGTTAGAGGCAGCACTGCGGGGCATAGAAGAGTGGGGACATGTGGTCGAGGTTGCTTGCAGACGAGCAGGAAGCTGGAGGCAAGTAAGAATAACTAGCACTACGGGCAGGATAAGGCAGCGATCTGACTACACTGCTTCTGTCTGCAGCAGGGTCACAGGTTATAAATCTAAACAAGCTCCGGGCCGGGGAGGGGGAGAGAGAGGCTCAGTCGAAGTGAAAACAGTGAGTCTGAATAACACATGTGGCAATGGCATATACTTATGCCTGGAGATTTATCCAATAAAATATTTGTTTTATATATGTAATGTAGGTGTCTGAAAATAAAACAATTATTTTATTGAATAAATCTCCAGGAATAAGTATATGCAGATAATACAGCAAGTTATTCAAATAATTCAGACTGCTCACTGCTTTCACTGAGCCTGTCTCCCCCCCTCCCTCTCTCCCCCTTCCCTCTCTCCCGGAGTTTGTTAAGATTTATAACTCTGCCGTGTGTTTAAGTTCCCTTTAAAGAGACAGCACCCTTGTAGTTGTCATTCCATAAAACAAGCTTTTGGCAGCTGTGCAGTCATCTCTGATAGCCTAGGGGTTAAATGCAAGTGTAAAAGAATATGGTGAGCGCATATTACTAGAACAAAATGGGGTTTTTACCTTCCTGTAAATTATCTTCTAAAGAAAAGCCTGTTTATGTGTTTTAGTAACACCTCTTCATTGCCATTTCTGTATTTTAATCAGTGGCAATGAAGAGGTTAACAATTAAGCAAGTGCTACTTTGCGTTTTCAGAAACATGTCTGATATTCCACTTTATGTGACAAAATTGACATGCCAGGTTTTGTGTTAAATCTTGTTGATTCTTCATGCTAAGTTTTGTAAGTTTAATTGTGAGCAGATAAACTTCTTTTTTGAATTCTTAATTTAATAGCTGCCTTTATTCATCCAGCTGTTGTCTTCCCCAGAAACCAAAGTTGCCGTTGCTGTTATTTTTTTTTCATTGTTGATTTATCCTATGTATGTAATTATTTGTTGTTATCAAATACAATAAAAATAAAGTTACTGCACTGTCTAAACATATGAAAAGAAGGGTTGAATTAGTGGGCGTGACGTAAGTATGCAATGGGCGGGTTAGTGGGCGTGGCCTGGGTATGCAGTGGGCGGGGTCAGAAGTGGCGAGTAACATTTTTGGCCTGGCTAGTAGCTTAGGACCTGAAATTTTGAGCCCTGTATATATATATATATATATATATACTGTATATAGCATACATACATACACATTCATCTTTAGAGATGTATATGTATATATCTCTATGTTAAAGTCCTTTGCCTGCCTTTTTTTCCTAACACCTAAGACCTCATATCTTTGAGCACTTATAACTTTTGTGTGCAATTTTTTTTTGCAATAATTTTATTAGATGTTGTTATTATGAGTGTAACTATACTAATGTTTTATGTTTTGTAAAACTTTTATGTTTCGCAAAACAGTTAACCCTGGCTCTGAAGTTGTGGTAATCATTTTAGTGTTGATTGCGATTGCGTTTATGCTCAACTCGTAATATGAGCACAAATTTAATCTGCGTGCAAATGATTGTGAAAACCTGCGCGCTCTACTCAAAATCTAGCCCTTTATTTAATTTCAACACAATAAGCCTCAAAGGCACCAGGACAGACACTTTCAGCAGAAGTTTGCAGTTGCCATGGCTCAAAGGATGATGCTTAAGAGCAAAGTGTAGGCTTCAGGTTTGTGTTGGGAGAGTAAACATTCCAGAACCACAGGCAGCACATCTCCACTGTTTACAAAGAGTGTTATAGCCCAAACCACAAGCTGTACTTGATGGAAACAAAGGAGACAATCACATTATCTTCCAACAGTCAACAATCTTACAGTGCTAAGGACACTGTTTCAATATTTGTAAAACAACAAATATCACATGACCTCTTAGGCTGTGTACCTAATGTAGATAAGTCAGTTGTCACATCCTGGAAGAAAGCAGACTAATTACAGTCTAGCGTTAATGTAGTAATGTGTTTTATTAAAGGTAAAGATAATTGTTATATACAGGTACAAATCCGCAAATCCAGATTTCCGAAATCCAAACATTCATAAATCCAGACTTTTTAATTATTTTTTTAAAAAATAAATTTATAAAAAATTACTCTAAAATACAAATACTAGTCTATTGTTACTTAAAGGGACAGTCCAGGCCAAAATAAACTTTCATGATTCAGATAGAGCATGTAATTTTAAACAATTTTCCAATTTACTTTTATCACTAATTTTGCTTTGTTCTCTTTGTATTCTTAGTTGAAAGCTTAACCTAGGAGGTTCATATGCTAATTTCTTAGACCTTGAAGGCCACCTCTTTTCAGATTGCATTTTAACAGTTTTTCACCACTAGAGAGTGTTAGTTCACGTATTTCATATAGATAACACTGTGCTCGTGCACGTGAAGTTATCTGTGGGCAGGCACTGATTGGCTAGACTGAAAGTCTGTCAAAAGAACTGAAAAAAGGGGCAGTTTGCAGAGGCTTAGATACAAGATAATCACAGAGATTAAAAGTATATTATTATAACTGTTGGTTATGCATAACTGTTGGTTATGCAAAACTGGGGAATGGGTAATAAAGGGATTATCTATCTTTTAAAACAATAAAAATTCTGGTGTAGACTGTCCCTTTAAAACAACAAATATTACATTTCTAATTACAGAAAAAGAACTATCATTCTGAGGGTTCTATGTATATAAAAGTAATACAAATTATACAAAACTAACTTTAGCTTGCATGTATAAGCTGTATATGACATGTAAATATTGCCTAAATGACATAAGATATTGTTGTTTACACTTGGTTCCATCCCCTTTCTAAACTGTCCCATTTTACAGATGAAAATATTCCAAAATCCAAACATTTTCCAGTCACAAGCAGTTTTGACAAAAGGTTTTCTACTGGATCCAGATGTTTCCCAACTCCAATCCTCGGGACTCTCTAGCAAGCCAGAAATTAAGGGTTTCAGAAATAGAGTACAGGTGATATTTGTTTATATTGATCGTTTTCTCATTCACTGTTATCCCATTAGTGGGTCCTGTTAACAGAAGCTGTGAAATCCTGAAATAAATTAACATTTAACATCTTGATATAATGATGTATTCAAAGCAATGATTAAAAGGAGAATAGTATGTGTGTATACTTTTAATTATAATAATAGTTTAAATACCAAAGTTCCAATAAAGTAATGGGTCCTGCCATGTTGTAATCTAGGTTTCCTAGGTTTTAACCCCTTAACAACCTATGTACCCTGTACGTCCGTGGGTGTTAAGAGTTTAAATCACACATGCCTCACTTCTGGAGGCATGCAGATATAGCATGGTCTAACAGGCATCGGCAAGACCTGTGCTATATCCATTGCATGTTTGGGGCCATGTGAACGACTGCCGACGTCTAGGGTACATTGGTGGTCATTAAGAGGTTAAAGCCTAAAACTTTATTTTATCTCCTCTTCTGTGAGGGGATGTGCAACATCACTATTGTATAATAGTACAAAATGAGGGTTATTCTGTCATATAAATTAATTAACCTGAAATTAAACATGTGCAACACTAAAAAAATTGTTTAGTTTCGTTTTGGAAAATTAGTTTCGTTATGTTTTAAAAAAAAAAAAAAATTGTTTTGGCAAATTAGTTATGTTAAGTTAAATAGTAGATCCGTTTGTTTTTTCGGATCCATTCTTTATTCATATACATTATTCTATTCTGAAGTTTAGAATAGAATAATGCATATGAATAAAGAATGGATCCGAAAAAACAAAAGGATCCGAAAGAATGATTTAAATAAACATAACTAATTTGCCGGTGATTGCTGAAACAAAATTATTTAAAACCGCCACCACCCACATCACCAACACTAAATAAAGCTATTAACCCCTAAAACGCCGTCCTCCCACATTGCCAACACTACCTAAACCTATTAACCCCTAAACCACCGCCCCCACATCACCAACACTACCTAAACCTATTAACCCCGCAGTTCCCCAACATCGCTGACACTAACTAAACCTATTAACAGCTAAATGCCGTCCTCCCACATCGCCAACACTACCTAAACCTATTAACCCCTAAACCGCCGCCCCCCACATCGCCAACACTACCTAAACCTATTAACCCTGCAGTTCCCCAACATCGCCAACACTACCTAAACCTATTAACCCCTAAACCGCCGCCCCCCACATAGCCAACACTAACGAAACCTATTAACCCCTAAACCGCCGTTCCCAAACATCGCCGCAACTCACTAAACCTTTTAACTCCTAAACCGCAGTTCCCCGACATTGCCAACACTAAATAAACCTATTAACCCCTAAACCGCCATTCCCAAACGTCGCCAACACTAACTAAACCTATTAACCCCCAAAACCGCAGTTCGCTGACATTCCTTTACAATAAAGTACATTAGTAATTATTAACCATAAACTCACACTGTAATCTCCATGCTGTTTAACTCTGTCTCTGCTGCTCAACTCTCTCTTTGCTCACAAGCTGCCTGCCCCCATTCCTAATCAGACGCAACCAAAAAAGGTGCACAGACTTCTCCTGCCCTCTCTTACACATGCCTAAAACCGCTGCATGCAGGGAACTGTAGTTTCCAAGCTGCAGAGCTTATAGCATGCTATAGCACATTGATAGACATAATAATAATACCAGTGTGAGTGTTGCACATAGGTAATAAATATGAAATAAGTAAACAGTCATCATTAAAAAAAATGGGACATTTTGACGTCCCTTCAAAAGGTTTTGCAGGGGTTAAACTCACTGTAGTGCAGGGTTAATAGTCAAAATTACATGCTCTAATGAATTAGAGCAAGTAATTTTTAGACTATTATGGCTACAAATTATTATGGCTCTGTGAAAATAGAGCAATGTCTAATTCTCAGAACTTGAAATGCACCCTGCTGGGTTCTCAAGACTAACTCTGCTACACATCTCTCTCTAATTGGTTTTATCAGATAACAACTAATAAACAATGCATTTTATACTAACTTTATGACAATGAGTAGCCTTGCTGTCTATGGATTAAAGCCTGTATCTTCCAAATAAGATAAATTGTGGGTTGAGTTTGGATATTGACAAATAATTGCAGTAAACAATATGTTAATTTGTTTAACCTCTTAAGGACATATGACGGAATTTTTCCGTCATAAAACAATTGAGCAAACTGAAAGCTGTGTCTTTAAAGGGTTAAAAAAAAAAAAGACTTGGCTAATATGCACTCAACAGAAATGTATTGTAACTGACAAGTGTTTACTGTACCTTTAAAGGGACAGTGCATTGTAAAATTGGTTTTACCTTAATGTGTTTTAAATTACTTGTTATACCAGCTGCAAAGAATAAAATGCATTTGAAATAGCTCATTTTGGTTTATTTGTGTATTTGAAATAGCTGGTTTTGTTTTTGAAACCACAACTCATCAAAATGGGTTGAGCTTGGAGGGAAATCAGATGTCCTTATTTTATCATGTTCTGTATACACACATGCTACTTTATTTTATCTCTGTCTGTAAACCAAAACCCAAAGAACAAATAAAAATTAAAGGGACAGTTCACCCAAAAACTTTCTCCCCTTTAAATTATTCCCAATGATCCTTTTTACCTGCTAGAGTGTATTAAATTGGTTGCAAGTAGCTCCTTTACTCATATTTCAGCATTTGAAATAGCTGATTTAGCTTGTGGTTTCCCAACCTATACTGAAAGTTTTGATACTGGCGTATATGCTATTGACAAGCCTAAGTAAACACAGCCAGCAGAAGAGATTACACTCTCAGTGTGGGGCATGATAGTTAAGTAATAAAATTATAATTTTCCATTGTTCTCTCTATGTATTGAGCTTTGGTGTTCCAGACAAATATAAGATAAGGAAGCAAGTCTGTGTACACAAAGTGATAACATAATGAGATCTGATATTACCTGAAGCTCAACCCATTGTAATAGGCTGTGGTTTCAAAGCACAAAACCAGCTACTTCAGATACACAAATAAACCCGAAAAAAGCAATTTCTCAAATATTTTATACTCTGCAGTTGGTATAACAAGTCATTGAAAATACATTAATGGAAAAACAATTTTACAGTGTACTGTCCCTTTAACATTTTATTGTTTATCTCTTATACCTCCTACTGGAAGTGTAATTTCTTCTACTGGCTATGTTTACACAACTTTTGTTTAGTCTAGACCATTAAATACAATAGAACTGCATACTTAAAAGGACAGCCTTTACTACCCATTCCCCAACTTTGCACAACCAACATTGTTATATTAATATTCTTTATTACATTTAAACCTTTAACTTTCTGCCTCTTCTAAGCCAATAAAGACAGCCTCTTATTACGTGCTTTTTTATTAGCTTTTCACAATAGGAGACTGCTAGTTCATGTGGGCCATATAGATAACATTGTGTTCACGCCTGGGGAGTTATTTAGGAGTCAGCACAACACAGCACTAATTGGCTAAAATGCAAGTCAATAAATAATAAATAAAACGTCAAGTGATCAGGGGGCTGTCAGGAGATGCTTAGATACAAGGTAATCACAGAGGTAAAAAGTATATTAATATAACGTTGTTGGTTATGCAAAACTGGGGAATGGGTAATAAAGGGATTTTCTATCTTTTAAAACAATAAACATTCTATTGTAGACTGTCCCTTTAACAAGTGTATAATAAAAAGATTACACAATAACATTTACTCTGAATTTCAAATAAGCAATATTTTTTTTCCTAACAAGTGAATCACGCCACCATTTGCCACCCCCTGTATCATGTGACAGCCATCAGTCAATCACAGTCTAGGATACGTATACACTGAACTCTTACACATCGTTAATAGTATCTGGTGCCTCAAAAAAGTGTGCACAGTATTTAAAACAAATGTGCAAAATTTGATAATGGAAGTTAATTGGAAAGTCTAAAAAAACTACATGCAACGTTTAATACTGACTCTAGTGTCAGTATAGGTAGGGATACCACAGGCAAAATCTGATATTTCAAATGGTGAAATAAAGTAAAAAGAGCTATTTGTAAACAATTTAATACACTCCAGCAGGTGAAATGCATCATTTGAAATAAATTAAAGGGGGGAAATGTAGTATATACTGTCCCTTTATTGCTGACAGTCTCCAGAAGTGCCTGGGAAAAGTAAATTGATCAAATACAACCTTCTAGTGTATGAGTGTTTACTATAGATTTTTTGTGCCTACAGTGCAATGTTTTTCTGAAACCTAAAAAAGCAATTTGAAACAATGGATTATTATTAAGATTCAGTTTACTATATTTACTTTACTAGCTTATTACCATGACTATATCACAATTGGTAAATATAAAATGCATGATTTTATATTGCTATAAATAAAGAAATAATATGTGCATGAATTACATAAAAATGTATCTGTGGTAATTATATAACTGGATAATAAAAACAATCCACATTTGTAACCAAATTCAGAGGCTTTACCAAAATCTCTAACTGTGATAAATTGCTTAACTGTGATACTCCATTAACACTGAAATTAAAGTAGCACTACACATGCCTTCTATGTTAATCATAGTAGTTGGGTTTTTTTCATATGAAACAGTGACATTTTACAAATAATAGCTTGTATATGATGTTTGGCAGTTAAGAAATATAGGTTTAGGGTTTATTTAAAGCTTGAGAGTAACTTTATAATATGTCTAGAACACTAAGTTACCATTCTGCCTCTCAAGTGATGTCACACGACCTGCATTTCACTAGCAAAGTTGATACTTGGAAATGAAAGAGACAGTCCGTGCCTCTACTCTTAACAAATGGCAGATAGCAGCATTCTTTTGTACAAGGCAAAGCTCTTGCTTTTTGTTGCTATATTTTTATCCTGGCAACGAATAGGCTTTTTTTAACTGTTTGCCAAAGGGATAAACCACTAGGCCTTAGGTGTCACCTGCTGATCCTTATGAGTCATGAATATTCCTCTAATCCTTCTCTTCTGTGTCCCAGGAATCTTTTCATCGGGCAAGTCATTGCTTTCAAGGGATGCTCTGGTCCTTGGCTTACTATCTGATCTCTGCACATCACAGGGAAGTTGTCTTCTGATTTCAAGCAGTATTCACTGTTTCTTATTTTTTTCTGACAACTGGCATTGTTTGCTGAGAGGACAAGAGATGGCTTTTCTGTATGTAAGGTGAACAGATTAGTGATGAGATTATATTTTCCCATGTGATTACTAAAAGCAGAATTTATGAGAATACATTTTTTGTTTAGCCAATGACAAATAAATGCATTTCTTGTTTATTAACACATTGATATTGTTCTATAACATGGAAATCACACATGCAAAATGTATAAATGATCCACATATTAATAGGGCACAACACTGTATGAAACTGTATAACGCATTGGGTCAATTAAAAAATAATCCAATATTAAAGGGACATTAAACACTTTGCGATTGCAATGTACAATGTTAATTGTATATTAAACATGTAATATGCTTTCATTATTGTGTCCCCTTTTCCTGTATTTTATCTTTAAAATTTGTAGGGTTTCCAGTTCCTGTGAAAACAGACAGCAGACTTCACAAGTCTAACACTACGATATCCTAAATTGTTTAATCACATTCGGCTAGATTACGAGTTGTGCGTTAGGGTAAAAAAGCAGCGTTAAGAGGTCCTAACGCTGCTTTTTTTACGCCCGCTGCTATTACGAGTCTTGAAGGTTTAGGTGTACCGCACACTTCTTTGGCCTTACCGCAAAACGACTTACGTAAACTTTGTAAAGTCTTTTTCCTATGGGACTTCCATTGCGCTGGTATTACGAGTCTGTCCTGGAAACCAAAAAGTGAGCGGTACACCCTACCCTGTCAAGAGTCCTAACGCATTTAAAAGTCAGTAGTTAAGAGTTTTATGGTATAACGCCGTAGCATAAAACTCATAAACTACCTGTTAACCCCTAAACCGAGGCCCCCCCCGCATTGCAAATCCTAACACCCCCTAACTTAAATATAATTACAACAAATATAAATAAAATTACTATCATTAACTAAATAATTCCTATTTAAAACTAAATACTTACCTATAAAATAAACCCTAAGCTAGCTACAATATAACTAATAGTTACATTGTATCTATCTTAGGGTTTATTTTTATTTTACAGGCAAGTTTGATTGGAACAGCCAATAGAATGCAAGCTCAATCCTATTGGCTGATTGGATTAGCCAATAGGATTGAACTTCAATCCTATTGGCTGATTGCATCAGCCAATAGGATTTTTTCTACCTTAATTCCGATTGGCTGATAGAATTCTATCAGATGAGTCACAAAAAAGCAGCTCTCCTTTCTCCTATATGGCTGTCAACTCAACTTCTGCTCATTGCAAATAATCAGAAAAGGGGTGATCGCATCTTTGTGTGCACCCCAGTGAGTTCTAGTTACGACCCTGGCCAGCAGCTTATATAACTGACAACTTTCTCTTAATTGGAATTTACTAGTGAAAGTACTTATTCAGTTTATGTTTCAGTCTTCAGTCTTGTTGGTACGGCAAGGCCCTTAAAAATTTAGAAACACAATGTTCATGTTGCTCTTTAGTGTTCTTTATGTGAAACATAGACTGCTATATTACAATACAAGGTCTAAAAAAATCCCAAAGATTTTGCGTAATTTCTCTCCATACCGGCGAGGTTTTGAATATCAAGCTCTTTGTATTTTATGTTGGTTTTGCAGTGTTTTATATGGCTAGTTTAACACCCCCAGGAATATTTTCAATATTTTTGTTTACCCCTTGTCAACCAATCACTTGATGGTTTGCTAACTAGGAGCTTAAAGGGATATGAAACAGAACATTTTTCTTTCATGATTCAGATAGAGCAGGGCATTTCTAATTTACTCCTAATAACAATTTTGCTCTGTTCTCTTTGTAAGCTTTGTTGAATAAACAGAAATGCAATTCTGGTTGCTGACTGAACACATGCGTGAACCAATGACAATCAGTATATATTTGCATCCACCAATCAGCAACTAGAACCTAGGTTCTTTGCTGCTCCTGATATTTCATAGATAAACCTTTCAGCAAAGGATAAGAAGAGAAGAAAGCAAATTAAATAATAGAAGTAAAATGGAAAGTTGTTTAAAATTGTATTCTCTATCAGAATCATGAAATAAATATTTTGGGTTTCATGTCCCTTTAAGAGATAGAACACACTTCTGTGCACATGAACTGGTAAATTGATGATAATACACTGGTAAATGACTGGAACATTTAAAACTGCTAATAAAAAGCAAAATGTGAAATCTAAAACCTGGAGCCCAGCCAGTAGTGTATAAATTAAATAATAAAAAAGCATTGAGTATATATTATTATTATTATTATTATTATTATTATTATTATTATTATTCAAGTGCTTTTGGATATTTTTGCAGAATTCCTCTCTGCTCAGAAAAAAAATAAAAAATAATAATCTATAAGATTATAAGAAATTGCTTCCCAGTCTCTGCTTTTATTATTCTTTAGCTTGCAACATCCATAATTACATCACCAGACATTTCTTGCAAAATGTAGAATGTAAAATAAAAGAACTTTGATTTACATCATGTTTCTCCCACAGGCCTTAATACAACCCCAATTACGAAAAAGTTGGGACAGTATGGAAAATGTAAAAAAAGAAACAAAAATAGTCATTTTAAATTTCAGTTCACCCTGTACTATATTGAAAACACATTATTAACACATTCATTGATGTTTTACTTACTTTGAATGTAATGTATTTTTGAAAATATACACTAATTTAAAATCTGATGACTGCAACATGTTCTAAAAAAGTTGGGACATGGGCAATTTAGCGATGTAACAAGTTGAAATAAGAAGGTGATGTGAAACAGGTGAGGCAATCGTGTAATTATAGTATATATGGAGCCTCCAAAAAAGGCCTGGTCCTTCAAAAGCAAGGATGGGTCGAGGCTCACCAATCTGCCAACAGATGCGTCAGAAAATAAGCCAACACTTTGAGAACAACATTAGCCAATAACAAATTGATAGGATTTTTGGCATTGCAACTTCTACTGTGCACAATATAATTAAAAGATTCAAAGAATCCGGTCAAATCTCAGTGCGTAAAGGGCAAGACCGAAAACCACTTATGAATGCGGGTGATCTCTGATCCCTCAGACATCACTGTCTCAAAAACAGACATGAGTCTGTAATGGATATCCTGACATGGGCTCAGGAATACTTTGGTAAACCTTTCTCAGTTAACACCATTCACCACTGCATCCACAGATGCAAGTTAAGGCTTTACTATGCAAAGCAGAAGCCATACATAAACACTGTCCAGAAGCAATGCCGACTTCCCTGGGCTCGGTCTCATCTGAGATGGACAGTAGCACAGTGGAATCATGTTTTATGGTCCGAAGAGTCAACATTTGAAATAGTTTTTGGAAAGAACAGCCATCGTGTTCTCCGGGCCAAAGAGAAAATGGACCATCCAAGCTGTTATCAGTGTTAGGTGCAAAACCAGCATCTGTCATGGAATGGGGGTGTGTTATAGTGCCCATGACATGGGTAACTTGCAGATCTGTGAGGGCACCATTAATGTAGAAAGATATGTATACATTTTGGAGCAACATATGCTGACATCCAGAAGTAATCTTTTCCAGGGATGTCCCTGCATTCTCCATCAGGACAACACCAAATCACATCCTGCCCTGATTGGTTGTGCAAGCAGAGAGTGCGGGGTCTAGCTAGCATGACCTGCCTGCAGTCCTAAACTGTCTCCGATTGAGAATGTGTGGTACATTATGAAGCGTAAAATAAGGCAATGAAGGCCCCGTACAGTTGCACACCTGAAGACATGTATTATGGATGAATGGGGGAAATTCCGCTTGTTAAACTTAACCAACTGGTGTCTTCAGTGCCCAAATGCTTAATACATGTTATTTAAAGAAAAAGTGATGTTACACAGTAGTAAACAGTCGACTGTCCTAACTATTTTGGAGTGAGCTGCAGTCATAAGTTTTTAAATTAGTGTATATTTTCAAAAATACATTAAATTCACAAAGTAAAACAACAAATAATGTGTTAATAATGTGTTTTCAATATTGTACAGGGTGAATTGAATTTTCAAATGACTTTTTGTTTGTTTTTTGCATTTTCTATACTGTCCCAACTTTTTGGGAATTGGGGTTGTATTACATATTCATATGACAAGTTATAAAAACCCGCTCATACTTGGAAGTAATGTTTGCTTATTTCAGACTTGATCACAAGCTGTATATGTCTTTATGTTTTTGTTTTTCTCCAGTAAATGTTCAGTTATCACAAATAAAATGTGTTGGGCTCTATATATATATATATATATATATATATATATATATATATATATATATATATATATATATATATATATACTGAATATAATATATATATATATATTTATATATATATATATATTTTTTTTTTTATTTTTTTTTTAAAGGGACATTAAACACTAAATAAATGCTAGATAGACTGATGCACTCAAAAAAAAGATTAGTCTGAGATTTACTAGTAAATGTATTTTTTAAAGTTTCATTATTTGTTTAAATATTCACAAAATAAGTCTAAAGGTTTAGTGCTTATTAAACAATGGGAGCTGCCATGTTGTAACTTAGGTTACTTTCTCTGCTGTGGCCAATTAGGTACAGTCATAAATAGATCATTAGAGTGTGCAGCCAATGGATGTGTGGAATATAACAGTGTTCTGCAGTTCCATTTCTAAACAGAACTGAAAAGTTCACAATTTAAGAATGGAATTACAGGAAAAGGGAACAAAATAAATATTGAAAGTTTATTGCAGCATTTTTTTATCTATGCAATTTATCATTTTATATTACCATCTCAAAGTATTTAATGTCCCTTTAAGATTACAATGTGTATGATTTCCCCAATGGTTTTGTGTCTCTGTAAAGGCCCCTTAAAGGGATGTTAAACAGTAAATAAATGCTAGACATAATTATGTATTCAAAGCAAAGATTACCCTTAGACTAATTTAAAATAATTAAATATTTATACTAATTGTTTAAATATTGAAAATATAAGTTTAAAGGTTTTGATTAAAGTACTTTAGTTTCTATAAAGTAATGGGCTCCACCATGTTTGAATATTTGTTGTGCAAACAAGGCTGTGTGGAAACCCTTTTATATAATTCTGTGTTCCACATAGCCTTTTTTGGACAGCCTCTATTATTGCCTGTTTATATCTGTCCCCAATTATCCTTAGCAGGAATGATCGATAAAGGGAAACTTAAGTTAAAATATTCAGTAAAAATTACCATACAGTGATAGTAAACATCACGCCATTCCTCTGCCCAGATTTTACACTTTATTTAGCTGAGCAATGACGAATCCTTCGTCAGCCAATTGTTGCATGCACCATGAGCTGGATGCCAAGTGGTGCACGCAACAATTGCCTGAAGGATGATTCGTCATGGTAAGCGAAAATGGGTTTACTGCGGCTGTTTGCACACGCTGGGTTTTTCGCTCGTATTACAAGTTGAAAGTGAACGCTATTGTTTGAGCGCAATTTAAGTTAACGCGCGTCAGGTTAGCGTGACCTCTGAGCTCTGGTTAACTCTTTTGTGAATCTAAAAAGAGTTACAAAACAAATAAAAAATACATTACGAAGTACAGTAAAGTGTTCCTAATATTTTGTGCCTTAGTTGCCTCATATATATTTCCTATCAATAAATAATAATTGATTTATTCCTGACAGACACGCAGAGCGGTATCTCATGTTGATCTCATGTAAAGTTTTATTTCAGACACATATAAATGATTAGCCCCTTCTCTCAGACACATAAAAATCAGTGACTCATTAACGCCTATTGTGAGCCAGAAATAAAACAACGGTTAACCCTTTGTGTCAGACATATATAGAAAAGTGCACAATTAATGTCTTCAGTCTGCCTGAAATAAAAGAATGACTGAGTAATCACTTACTGTCATTGACATATAGAACGGTACACCAACTATGGTCTTAAAAAAATCTTTAAATTCCTATTGAGGTCTTTCTAAATCCTTCAGTGCTCCTCATAGCTTGCTGAGGCCAATGACGTAATGTGCAAAGTTACCCACAATTCTCACATCCAGCGTGACCATTTACTTTGTCAGCTAGAGACATGTTCTGGATGGAGGGCTGAAGGTTGCTAAGAGAATGCATGGAGAGAGCATGAACTGCTATCAGTAGAAACAGAGGATCATTTAAAACACTTGGAAAGCATGGGAAGCCCATGCA
Source organism: Bombina bombina (assembly GCF_027579735.1). Classification (NCBI taxonomy): domain Eukaryota; kingdom Metazoa; phylum Chordata; class Amphibia; order Anura; family Bombinatoridae; genus Bombina; species Bombina bombina. The sequence goes on from NC_069502.1 coordinate 412,493,241, forward strand.
ATCTCACCAGTAAATAGTGATAAGGATAGTAGCAGTGGCTTGGCGGCACGCAGCTTAGTCACTCTAACAGTTTTATAAACAAACAATGAGTAAAAACACAGCATGCTGCCCCTCTGGTATTCAGAACGTGTCCATCCCCAAAATATTGCTCCTCCAGAGGGGGAAGAAATAGCAGTAATTGTATGCAAGATGTTCAGTTTATTATAAAATATTGTAACAGTTGAGATAATTTTTATTATTCTTACTTTACAGCCCCTTCAATGCCAAATATTACAGCATTATAGGAAATACACAATATGTTTTCTCCTAATGGGACAATAAGATGCTACATTTGTGAGCAATTTACAGTCAGAAACCCCCCAGCATTCTCAGTTCCATGAACAGCCCACATGAACTCAGTAGACAAGAAGAGAATGATTTAAAACAAAATGCTGAGAAATGTCCTTGTTGCTTGTTACAAGCCAGAAAACAAATGGTACAGGAATGAGGTCAGACAAGAATCACACGCCCACCAGCTCACTGAATTCATTTACCTACCTCAGAGCGTATTCAGGGTAAATGAACAAGAGATGCTATAAAGCAGAATGAAGCTTAGGGGTCGGTCACTACATGGCAAGATTTGACAGGACTTTACCAGCCTTCAGATTCTTTGTGTCTTGCACATAATAGAGAAACACAAACTGAGCATCCCAAAGATCTGGGGTTTCATTTTAGGCACAGAAAACCCTTTGGAAATGCTAATAGTATTGTAGCATCCTACTACAAAAAGGCATGTTGCTTTTCACATGATCCATGGCTCATGTGATTTTAAGGGTGGTTTAAGTATTTGTGATCTAAATTTAACAAGCCATGCTTACAAACCCCTGGTCCAAAGCTTTAGCAAAATACCCTTACAGGTGATATACAGGTTGACTGAAACGAATAACATAAATTATAACAATTCTGATCTTTCTGCAATTTAATAAGATTGGATTTTTTTAATAATGCTAAAAACTAAACATGGTTTCTTGCTCTCATATTATTTTACATTTCATTTAACTACACAATCTCAATTCAAACAGCAAATAAATTGTGTTAGTATAAAAATTATGTGGCCACACAATTCCCCCAGCTTTTTCCCCCTTACAGTCAATGCATTACACATAACTTAGAGGCCTAGCTAGACTAACTGATGACAACAAGTTATTATACAAAGGCCTAATTGGGTAATATGGTTCCTATAATTGATTCACCTACACTAGGGAGAGTTTAGGGCATTTTTGTATGAATACAAAAATCTTACTTTAAAACAGAGAGTGTAGAAGTTGAGTTATAATATAAATGGGCATTTAATTATTTTGTGTGCATGATCTAAGCACAGACAAATCTCTCGTCAAGATATATTAAAGAGAGAATACATTTCACTTGTACATATGGTCGAACAAGTGACTATTTCTCTATGTGGTGCCCATATGAAATGTAAAAAAGAAAATGAAGAAATTAGTAATGGTCTGGATAGCTCAATTTCTTAAATGGACACCTCACTTTTTTAATTTTTATATATTGAAGATCATACTGAATTTACCTCAGTTTGTGCAAGCTACGCACATAATATCTACATCTCTTTGAAAAGAGGTTCAGGACATATTTATTTATCAAGCATATTTAAAGAAAAAATAGGGAAATTAAACGTTGAAAACTTAAAGGGACAATATACCGTAAAATGGATTTCACCTTAATGTGCTTACAGTTACTTGTTATACCAGTTGCAGAGTTTATAATGTATAGGAAATTACCCATATTTTTGGTTATGATAAAGCTCTCTCTGCTAATTAAAGCCACAACCTAATCACATGGGTTGAGATTCCAGTGAGCACAGACCTCATTAGCTTATCTTTCTATATTTACACAATATCTTCATTATCTCTCTCTTCACAGTGAAACCAATACATAGGCCCTGATGATCGAAAGTGCTACAAGGTGGCAAAATATTCCAAAGGATCCGCCGCTATGTCAAGCGAGCCTGTGAAAATATTCCAAGCTCCCGATATAGTGGCATCACCGAGAGGTGTTTACTATACATGTCATTGGTCGGCAATGCTGGCTATAGACAAGATCCAGCATCACTGCTCATATTGGCAATGTATAGTAAAGGATCCTTTGAAACAGAACTGCCGTGCCTAACCACTAATCCTAATACTCCTAAACTGAAGTACCCCACGATCGCAAACTAACATTACACTAATAAAGATCTAAACTGCCACATACCCACCACAAGTATCTATCCTATTAATCCCTATACCGCTACATACCCACCACAAGTACTATCCTATTAACCCCTATACAGCCACATACCCACCACAAGTACTACCCTATTAACCCCTATACCGCCACATTACCACCACAAGTACTATCCTATTTAACCCTATGGTGCCACATACCCACAGCAAGTACCTATCCTATTAACCCCTATACCGCCACTAGCTGACCGCAAGTACCCTACACTATTAAGCCTAAACTGCCACATCCACCAATGTAAACTAACCCTACTCTACAAACCCCCTAAGTTACTTTAAAAAAAAAATGTATGCTTACCTTATAAATGAATTTCTTTCTGGGCATGGAGAGTCCACAAAACATTTTAATTAGTAGTGGGATATTCACTCCTGGCCAACAGGAGGAGGCAAAGAGCACCCCAGCAAAGCTATTAAGGATCACTTCCCTTATCCATAACCCCCAGTCATTCGGCCGAAGGGAAACGGAAAAAGAAGATAACACAAAGGTATAGAGGTGCCTGAGGACTAGACAAAAAATTGCTGTCTTAATTTGAATAAGGGTGGGTCGTGGACTCTCCATGCCCGGAAATAAATAAATTTATCAGGTAAGCATAAATTTTGTTTTCTTTCCTATGGCATGGAGAGTCCATGAAACATTCTAATTACTAGTGGGAACCAATACCCAAGCTAGAGGACACAGAATGAATAGGGAGGGAGAACAAGACAGGGGGACCTAAACTAAAGGCACCACCACTTGAAGAACCTTTCTCCCAAAAGAAGCCTCAGTTGAGGAAAAAGTATCAAATTTGTATGAATAGAGGACCAAGTACCCACCTTACAGATTTGCTCCACAGAAGCTTCATTTTTGAAAGCCCATGAAGATGAAACAGCTCTAGTGGAATAAGCCGTAATTCTCTCAGGATGCTGCTGTCCAGCTGACTCATAAGCTAAACGGATAACACTTCTTAACCAGAGAGAAAGAGTGGTAGAAGTGGCCTTCTAACCCCTACGCTTACTAGAGAAAACAATAAACAGGGCAGAAGTCTGCCGAAAATCTTTAGTTACTTGAAGGTAAAATTTAAGAGCATGCACAACATCCAAGTTATGTAAAAGACGTTCCTTCTGGGAAGAAGGGTTAGGACAAAAAGAAGGAACAACAATTTCCTGATTAATATTGCGATACAACACTACATTAGGGAGAAACCCCAGCTTAGTACGAAGGACCACCTTATCAGCATGAAAAATAAGGTAAGGGGAATCACACTGCAGAGCCGAAAGTTCGGAGAGAGAGCAGAAGAAATAGCAAGAAGAAACAAAACCTTCCAAGAAGGTTACAGAATGCATCGGCTGAAACGGAACCTGCTGCAAAACTCTAAGAAAAAGGTTAAGACTCCAAGGAGGAGCAACAGATTTAAACACAGGCCTGATTCTGACCAAGGCATGAACAAAAGACTGAATAGCTGCCAGACGTTTATGCAGAAGAACTGCCAGACGTTTATGCAGAAGAATAGACAGAAATCTGCCCCTTCAAAGTACTGACAAACCCATCTCCAGGCCCTCCTGAAGAAAAGCCAAAATTCGAGAAACCCTTACTTTGTTCCAAGAAAAACCATTTGAATAACACCAATGAAGGTATGTACACCATACCTGGTTTACGAGCCTGAAGCATAGTATCCATGACTTTCTCAGAGAAGCCACGTCTAGCCAAACTTAGACGTTCAATTTCCAAGCAGTCAGCTTCAGAGAAACCAGATTTGGATGAAGAAAGGGACCCTGAAGTAGAAGGTCCTTCCTGAAAGGTAACCTCCATGGCAGAAGAGATGACATCATCACAAGATCCGCGAACCAGATCCTGCGAGGCCATGCAGGAGCTATTAGAATCACAGAAGCTCTCTCCTATTGATGCGAGCAATTATTTGTAGAAGCAACGCAAACGGAGGAAGCAGGTATGCTAGATTGAAGCTCCAAGGAACCACTAGAGCATCTACCAGAATGGCTTGAGGATTTCTTGACCTTGAACCATACTTTGGAAGCTTGGCATTTTGATGAGACGCCATCAGATACGACTCCAGAACCCCCCCTGAGAGTTATCATTGTTAAAACCTCTGGGTGGAGAGCCTACTCTCTGGGATGAAAAGTCTGTCTGCTTAGAAAATCCTCCTCCCAGTTGTCCACCCCTGGTATGTGGATGACAGAGAGATGACAACTGTGAGACTCCATCCACTGGAGAATGCGAGACACCTCCTTCATTGCCAAGGGACTCCGAGTTCCACCCTGGTTATTGATGTAGGCCACCAAGGTGATGTTGTCCGACTGAAATCTGATAAATCGGACCAAAGCTAGTTGAGGCCAAGCTATTAAAGCATAGAAAATTACTCTCAACTCCAAGATGTTTATTGGAAGAGACGTCTCCTCTGGAATCCACAGACCCTGTGTCTTTAAGAAATCCCAAACGACTCCCCAGCCTAACAGGCTGGCGTCCGTGGTCACAATCACCCAGGAAGGCCTCAGGAAGCAAGTGCCCGAGACAGATGGTCCTGTGAAACCCACCATGAGAGTGAGACTCTTGTTGGGGAATCCAAAATTGATCTTCTGCGAGCGATCTAAATGGTCCCCGTTCCATTGACTGAGCATGCATAGCTGTAGAGGTCTCAGATAAAACCAAGCAAAAGGAATGATGTCCATGGAGGCAACCATCAGTCCAATCACCTCCATGGATTCAGCCACTGATGGATGAAAAGCAGACTAGAGAGACAGGCAAGAAACATGAAGCTTGGATTTTCTGACGTCTGCCAGAAAGATCTTCATGGACAGGGAATCTATAATTGTTCCCAAGAAACAAACCCTTGTATCTGGAACAAGGGAACTCTTTCCCAGATTAATTTTTAACCCGTGGGAACGTAGAATAGACAACAACATCTCGGTATGAGATCTTGCTAGATGAAAAGATGGAGCTTGAACTAGAATATCGTCTAGATAAGGCGCCACTGCAATACCTGGAACCTCACCACTGCCAGAAGAGCCCCCAGAACCTTTGTAAAAATTCTGGGAGCTGTATCAAGGCAAAAAGGAAAGGCAAAAAAACTGAAAATGTTTGTCCAGGAAGGCAAACCTTAGATACTGGTAATGATCCCTGTGAATAGGAACATGAAGATACACGTTCTTCAGATCTATGGTCATTATGAACTGACCCTTTTGGACCAAAGGAAGAATAGAACGGATGGTCTCCATATTGAAGGATGGAACCCTGAGGAATGGGATGAAAAATGCCCTCCTTCTTGGGAACTACAAATAGATTTGAATAGAATCTTAGACTCTGTTCCTCTAGAGGAACTGGAACAATCCCTCCCAGGGATGATAGGTCCATTACACAGTTTAAGAAGGCCTCTCTCTTTATCTGATTCGCAGATAACCTTGACAGGTGGAACCTGCTCGTGGGAGGACAAGATTTGAATCCTATTCTGTAACTGTGGGATACTATATCTATGGCCCAAGGATCTGGAACATTGCGTATCCAAGCCTGCTGAAAAAAAGAAAGCCTGAGGTAGTAAAGAACCCTTTCCACCTGTGAAGTCAGAAATAATTTCTGCCAGTCCTGGTCCAAACATACTATATCTATGGCCCAAGGATCTGGAACATTGCGTATCCAAGCCTGCTGAAAAAAAGAAAGCCTGAGGTAGTAAAGAACCCTTTCCACCTGTGAAGTCAGAAATAATTTCTGCCAGTCCTGGTCCAAACAAGGTTTTACCCTTATAAGGCAGAGATAAAAGCTTGGATTTGGATGTAACATCTGCAGACCAAGATTTTAACCAGAGAGCTCTGCGAGCTAAAACAGTGAGACCAGAAATCTTAGCACCCAACCTAAGAACTTGCATGTTGGCATCACAAATAAAGGTAATGGCTAGCTTGAGAGCCTTGATCCTGTCTTGGATCTCCTCTATAGTAGTCTCTTCTAGGATAAGATTAGATAAATCATCGCACCAATAAGATGCTGGCCCCACAACTGTAGCAATACTAGCAACAGGCTGCCACTGTAATCCCTGATGAATGTACATCTTCTTCAAAAAAACTCAAGCTTCTTATACATGGGATCCTTGAAAGAACAACTATTTTCAATAGGAATAGTAGTTCTCTTAGCCAGAGTAGAGATAGCTCCCTCTACCTTGGGCACCGTGCGCCATGAGTCACGAATACAGTCAGCAACAGGAAACATCTTTTTAAAAACAGGGGACGTGGAAAAAGGAATCCCTGGTTTATCCCATTCCTTAGTAATAATATCTGCCATACGGTCTGGAACTGGAAGTACTTCCACAGATGAGGGTACATCATATACCCTTACTTACTAGACCTCTTTAGATTCTCCGCAACAGATTCAGATTCTTCCAAAGTAGCAAGAACTTCCTTCAAAAGAACTTGAAGGTGTTCTAACTTAAATCTGAAATGAATCTCCTCTGAATCTGCAGAATTTATTACTACAATATCAGAATCTGACAATTCCCCCTCAGAAGCCACTGAAGAATCATCCTCATCAGATAATTGAGACAAACTGACTAACACAGCTTTAACGGAGTCAGCCGTACTAACATCAATATGTTTAGATTTCCTCTTTTGTTTACCAGAAACCTTTAGAAAAGCTGATAAAGCTGCAGCGGAATCCCCAGGTAAAAAAACACCCCCCAGGAGTTTGAGAGGAACCGCAGGGCACTGCATGTGAAGCTTGGGAAGCTTGAGGGGAAAGCTGAAGCGTAGGTAGGAAAACACTATCCTGAGAGACAGGAGGCTCAGGGAGAGACATCTTATTTTTAAACTTTAAAGTTTTATTTAAACATGAAGTGCAAAACTGTACAGGATGAATTATCTTAGACTCCAAACACAATAAGCCTTTTTCAAATAAATCACCTTCAGTATTAGTGTCCATAATTGGGTATCAGTTCACAATTAACAAAAAAAATTAAATTCCAAATTAAGTTTATTTATATGAAGCAACAAAACATAAATAAGCACTTAAAACCCTCTGCTCTGCTGAGGTCTTACCCCACCAGAAGTTGCTATCCAACTAGCACAGAAAAAACGGACACACCCGGTAGAAAAAAACACCTCCTTGTTACCGGAACAGCCCAAATCCACTTGTCACTGTAGATAGAAGAAAATGCAGCCTCCACACTTGCCATGACAAACTCCAATCTAAACAGAGAAGCCGAAAACCGGAATTGCCGAGGTGCGGTCACGTGACAGCAATAAAAATAAAACTTTTTTTTTTTTTTTAAATTGCGCCAAACAAAAACGGCCTGAAAACCAACAGCAGCACAGAAAAAGTGATTGGGCCAATAAGCTGAGCTGAAAAGTCATTGCAACAAGTAAGAATTAAAACAAACACCTGTCAAACACTTCATACACCCTCCCATCTCTGAGCCCACTATAAAAAAGATGCCCCTTTTCACATAAAAGCAGTGCCCCTAAAACAGATTCAAATACTTTCCACAATGATTTAACCCCTATAGTGATGGTACCTTCAAACCTAGAAGAGAAAGCACTTACCTGTGTATCCTGCTCTCTTTTAGGCAGTAGCTGTTTTCTGAGGTGTAGCAGCTTCACCATATCTACAAGGGACCTAAAAAAAAGAAAAAAAGAGTAACCAACTCTGGCTTTCTATAATAGGGATAGCAATAATGTTAGAAGTTTAAGCAAAGACTACCTCGCCACCTTCTAACTACTAATAGCCACCATTACTCTTACTAAAGAGATTGGCATGGACACAGCATAGCCCCAATCTTTGCTTGCAGGGAAAAGTGCCCATTAAAAGGATTAAAATCTTCAAACACCAACTTTGCCATCCTCCCGTGATCAAGGCAAAGATAATGACTGGGGGTTATGGGTAAGAGAAGTGATACTTAACAGCTTTACAAGTTACATGAAACAAAAAATTAAGTTCCAATAAAATAAAAAAAAGTTACAAAAAACAATAAAATACAGTACCCATAATAAAAACCCACCAATAATCTACATGCCCCATAAAATAAAAAAAACACCCAAAACATAACACCCCCTAAACCCCAACACTAAAAAAAAACACACTAGCCCTTAAAAGGGCCTTTGTAGAGAATTGACCTAAAGATATTTCAGCTCTTTTAAAAATAAAAAATAAATTACAATCACACCTCTACATTACAAGTAAGCCACAGCCCCCAAAATAATAAAATCTACCCAAAGGAGAAGAGAGCAGAAGAAAAGGAGATGCGGAGCGGAAGCGGTGGAAGAGGCCGCCAAAGTCCACCTCTGCAAAGATTGGACTCCGGTGCCAGGAGCCGGGATGAAGAGGGCCCTGACGTGGATGAAGACTTCGGAGCAGACACACTGGAAGAGTCTGCCAAAGTCCGCCTCTGCAAAGAGGACCCAACTTTGTATCAAGAGGAGCCAGATTTTCAAACTTTAAAATTTTAAGTTAAGGCTTTTTTGGGGGGTTTTATTTTTAAGAATAGGCTTTTTTATTTTAACTTTTATTTTTTAGGATAGGTTTTTTAGGTAGATTTTATTATTTTGGGGGTGGGATACTTGTATTGCAAAGGGGGGGGGGTTGTAATTGTCTTTATTTGTAAAAGAGCTGAAATATCTTTAGAGCAATGGCCTAAAAAAGGCCCTGTTAAGTGCTATTCTAATTTATTTTAGTGTTGGGTTTATTTTATTTTTGTTTTGGCTGGGTTTTTTATTTTATGAGGCATGTAGATTAGTGTTAGGTATCATGGTGGGTTTTCTATTTTGGATACTGTATTTTTTATTTTTTGTAACTTAGTTTTTTTATCATGTAACTTAGGGGGTTTAGTTAGGTATAAGTGTAGTTATAGCTTGCGTTGGGAGGTGGCGGTTTAGGGCTTAATCACCTAACCACCTTCCATACCCATATGGGGGTTGATTAGATGATTATTGATGTTTAGCATTTATTAGGCTTTAATCACCTCACCACCCCTCATACCTGTATGGGGATTGATTAAATGATTATTGATGTTTATCATTTAGTATGCTTTAATCACCTCACCCCCCTTCATACCTGTATTTGAGTTGATTAGGGGATTATTGATGTCTAGCATTTAGTAGGTTTTAATCCCATCACCACCCCTCATACCTATATGGGGTGATGTCGCAAACCTAAAATTTTGCGTTCGCAAATGGCGAACGCGAACTTCCGCAAAAGTTTGCGAACGGCCGAACTGCCATAGACTTCAATAGGCACACAAATTTTAAAACCCACAGGGACTCTTTCTGGCCACAAAAGTGATGGAAAAGTTGTTTCAAGGGGACTAACACCTGGACTGTGGTATGCCGGAGGGGGATCCATGGCAAACTCCCATGGAAAATTACATAGTTGATGCAGAGTCTGGTTTTAATCCATAAAGGGCATAAATCACCTAACATTCCTAAATTGTTTGGAATAACGTGCTTTAAAACATCAGATATGATGTTGTATCGTTCAGGTAGTGTAAGGTTTTTTTTTTTTTTAAATGTACACTACTGTTTTAGCAGATATGACTTGCACTGGTGTGACACTGTGCCCTGGCAGGACCTGGAACGCACACGTGTGAGGGAAACTGACTGCTATTATTTCACAGTAAAAAAAGGTTGTTTTTTTTTCAAATGTATGTACACTACTGTTTTAGTAGATATGACTTGCACTGGTGTGACACTGCCCTGGCAGGACCTGGAGCGCACACGTGTGAGGGAAACTGACTGCTATTATTTCACAATAAAAAAAGGTTGTTTTTTTTAAATGTATGTACACTACTGTTTTAGCAGATATGACTTGCACTGGTGTGACACTGTGCCCTGGCAGGACCTGAAATGCACACGCGTGAAGGAAACTGACTGCTATTATTTCAAATTAAAAAAAGGTTTTTTTTTTTTTTAAATGTACACTACTGTTTTAGCAGATAAGACTTGCACTGGTGTCACACTGTACCCTGGCAGGACCTGAAACGCACACGTGTGAAGGAAACTGACTGCTATTATTTCAAATTAAAAAAAGGTTTTTTTGGTTTTTTTTTAAATGTACACTACTGTTTTAGCAGATATGACTTGCACTGGTGTCACACTGTGCTCTGGCAGGACCTCAAACGCACACGTGTGAAGGAAAATGACTGCTATTATTTCAAATTAAAAAAAGTTTTTTTTTTATTTTAAATGTACACTACTTTTTTTTTAGCAGATATGACTTGCACTGGTGTCACACTGTGCCCTGGCAGGATCTCAAATGCACACGTGTGAAGGAAAATGACTGCTATTATTTCAAATTAAAAAAAGTTTTTTTTTTTTTAAAATGTACACTACTGTTACACCAGATATGAGTGGTGGCACTGGGCAAGTGGGCACAGTATACGCTGTGAGCCTGAGCTGGCAGGCAGGCTGCAATTAGATTACACAGGGAAAAGAAAAAAAACTGATGTTCTAGCCCTAAAAAGGGGTTTTTGGGGTGCTGTCCTTACAGCAGAGATCAGATGAGTCCTTCAGGACTGTAGTGGACACTGAATACACTAGCCTAGCTATCGATTTCCCTATTAAATCAGCAGCAGCTACACTGTCCCTCCTCTCACTAAGAATGCAGGCTCCGAATTAATCTAAAATGGATGCTGTCCAGGAGGTGGGAAGGTCTGGGAGGGAGTGTCTGCTGCTGATTGGCTGTAATGTGTCTTGTGACTGTGAGCTACAGGGTCAAAGTTTACTCAATGATGACGAATAGGGGGCGGATCGAACATCGCATATGTTCGCCGTCCGCTGCGAACGCAAACATGCTATGTTCGCTGTGAACTATTCGCGGCAGAACTGTTCGCGACATCACTATTGATTAGGTGATTATTGATGTTAAGCATGCAGTAGGCCTTAATCTCCTAACCACCCACCATACCTGTATGAGGGTTGATAATGTGATTAGGTTACAGCAGCTTAGGTGTTAATAGTGCATTGATCTACAATTATAAAAATATTATGCATTCTTATGTATGATGCATATTCTTTTAACTATTGTATATAAATGACTATGTATTTCTTTTGTTTTGTATTTTTTCTTGTAAACATATATATTTTAAAATTTATATTTAGTTACAAAAGGCATTGATATTACAATTGTATTATTACATAACAGGCATGCAGTTATGTAATACAATAATTATAATGCATCTGTCTTTATAACATAAATATATATTTTAAAAATATATTTATATTTAAAATAATACTCATCAAGCAAGATTATCTACATTTTGATTCATATCCAATGCTTAAACTAGTATGCATTATAAATGCATTTTTTTCAAATGTAGATATAATGTAGTCAGGCCTTGCAGTGATATTCAATATTTAAAATGTTATGCATGTATATTGCATAGTGTTTTAAGTATTGCATATGCATTATGTATTTATGTTAAATTGTTGTGTTTATTAATGATAATATATATATATATATATATATATATATATATATATATATATACTGTATATATACAGTATATTCATGAAGTTAGTAGCATTAAATTATATTTTTATATAACAGGCATGCCGTTATGTAGAACTATAATTTTAATTATGCTGTCTTTAATATCAAATAATAAATACAAAAGGCAACATTAATTACATTTTAATTTATTTTCAAATATTTAAACAACATGCATTCTACATAACAATGCATCATTTTAAATATTGAATATTTATGTGTAGGGCCTTAGCTTCTACAGTTAGTTTTAGGCTGTGACAGTTTAGGAATTAATCTTTAAATGATATGCATAGTCATGTACAATGCATATTGTTTAAAACTTTAAAGTATTGTATATACAGTGTGACGACCAAGGTTAACCAACCCTGCGCCAGTCACTTGTTTGGCACAGAAAGGGTTATCAGACCCCTTCTACTGTCACTAATATGTCACAATCTAGCCACACCAGGCAAGCTTATGATTTAGTTCAGTGGGTGCAAGGGTTAACAACACTCTCTAGTCTGTACTAGACTTAAAAGAAATGCCCCAAATTCCCCTTTAATGCCACCCACACCACACTAACTATGCTGCCACCACTTTTGATTTATTAAAGGCAGGGCCATCTTTAATATTGACTGGACCCTGGGCAAAAATGTTCTTGCCCCTCCCCCCCCACCCCATGCAATTTCACTCTCCACCTCAACATCCCAAAAAACAACTAAATCAATTTATTTTTTAAAAACGTTTAAAATTACCCACTGCTGGGCTAATCATTAAAAAAAAAATGAAATAAATTGCAATATGTGAAACTGGACCTAAGCAGTGCTAATAAGTAAATAAATATATAAATTCCTCCACTGTGGATTCATTTAATATGCTTTTGAATGTGATTCTGGTGTGAGGTTAGCTGGTTAAAGAGATTTAGGGCACCCAATAGGAGCACAGCAAGGTAAAGACTGAGGAGGAGGCATGGAAGTGCAGACAAATATACATTTATTGACTGGAACAGCAGAACTACTATGGGAAGCTGTAAAATCTGAGACAAAGAGAAAACAAAAAATATAAAAAAGAAATCTTACATTAATGTTTGAAGTATCAGCATGACACTATACATCAGCCACAGCAGAACATGTCCCTTCTTTGCTAGGAACAAGTTCCCTCTCACCCTGTACTAGACAATGCTGCAATGGGGAGGGGCATGTGGGCACTCACTTATTCTTCCCACTGACACCTTTCTACAAAGCACTGTTCCCCTAACAAACTTCAGTTAGTTGATCTTAGGGCCACTCCAGAAAGAGCAGGCCTAAGGGGACCAGCAGACTGGATGCTGTCTGCCCAAGGCTTCATGGATACAGTGTGAGACAAGTCACACAGCCTCAAGACTGAAGAGAACAGTGTGTGCAGATGCTCAAATCCTCATGTGTCTGCTTCTCCAGCTTTCTGCTGCATGCGCCTACAGTCAGCCCTACCCAGAAACAATCCCCACCATCAGAGCAGTTACCTGGTAACCCCAGCAGGACCTTTTCTGATGCAGTGGGAATGGCTGCATGCCAAGTTAGGGCTTAGCATTCAGTGCTGCACAGTGCACATCTAAAACAGCACATGGCAATAGCTTGGCATGTCACATGAGACTGACACGTCTGGCACAGTTTCTCACAAATAAATATAAGCAGAGAACTTTTGACTGTGACAGTATTAGGACTGACTGTGTGTTCCCCATGTCACATCAGCAGTCTGGTATGATTCTTGGGCCCCTAAACAAAGACTGGGCCCTGGGCAGCTGCCCCTTTTGCCCTGTGTTAAAGACGGCCCTGATTAAAGGGAAAAACCTAAGGAAAAACCCAGACTTACACGTAAACTCTCAGAATACAATTTAGCAGAAAATAACCTAAAATATACAGTTAGAATACTCCAGTCCTTTCAGTAACGTTGTTCAATTATTAGACAAAGGCTAACACTTAATAAAGGAATTATTTATTATGCCAAAAATATTATGTGCAATGCATTATTAATAAAAAGTTGTTACAAATAAAATTACACATAGCAAGCAGGTTAAAATAAAATGAAGAAAATAACAGACCTAATACTTCCCTAGCTTATAAGTCTGCCCCAGGAAGATGGGCAAGAGAAGATGGTCACTCACACTGTAGCAGCCTCCCATGTAGAATGAACAATCTTATTGTTAAAACACAAGATTCTTATACATATTTTCCAGAGATCAAGTTGCCTGACCACACCCCCCCTGGGCATGGGCTAAGAAACCCTTTTATCTTTTATGACTTTCAATAAAATATATCTTTGCCTGAACTTATAGAACACATCATAATTTCTGCTAGGTAAATCTATTTTCATATAAGCAGGCAAGCACTCTCTTAGTTTCATTGGGAGAATCAATTTGATATCAAATATGACATGTTTGTCATATTTCCCTTCATTTAATGTCATAACAGTTTTAAACACATATATACATTATACCCATGTCCCTTTATTGACCTTATCAGTTTCTGTGACTGAGGCACTGTTTTGTGTCCTGCCCTCTGCTGATAGTTTGACTGGCTTATTGACTCAATGGACACACAATAACATTTGGTGGAATGGGCCTTAGAAACTATTTATGAGGGGTTCTGGCACATCAAATAGAAATCATGTGCTTACTTAACACAGCACACAGTTCTTCTTAAAAAAACAAACAACTGTGTTTAGTTCACAAAAGCAGCTCAATCCTGAGGTATTTGTGACACCTCCCCCAATAAGAGACACAAAAGGGAGTGGCCAAAAGCCACTCCAGCTACATATCAAAGAGGACACTCCTCCTGGCATGAAAGACCATCAGCGTTACCATGCATATTGCCCTTTTTATGTTGTATGGTAAGCTCATGTTGTTGTATTGCTAGGCTCCACCTGAGGAGTTTACCATTTGAGCCAGCTACCCTATGTAACCAGTTTAAGGGGTTGTGGTCAGTTATCACTGTAAACTGGCATCCATACAGATAAGGCTTTAGCTTTTGCAAGGCCCAAACTATAGCAAGGCACTGTTTTTCCACAGTGGCATATGCCACTTCTCGTGGAAGTAATTTCCTGCTGAGGTACACAATGGGGTGCTCCTCATCTTTCTTATCCACCTGACTCAGCACAGCCCCTAGCCCATAGTTAGAAGCATCCATTTGCACTACGAATCTCCTGTGGAAATCAGGGGCCTGTAGTACAGGGGAGTCCGTCAGGGCAATTTTTAATGAATTAAAAGCCCTGTCACACTCAGGGGTCCATTTGCCTGTTTGAGGTAGGCTTTTTTTGTAAGGTATGTTAGGGGTTTGGCTATGGTACTATAGTGTGGCACAAACTTTCTATAGTACCCTGCGGTACCTAGGAAGGACATAACCTGTTTCTTTGTCTTAGGGGTGGGCCAGGCCATTATGGCTTCAGTTTTACTTGGCTCGGGGCCCCTCCTCCCACCAGGTGACCCAAGTACTGGACCTCCCCCATGCCCAGCTGGCACTTATCTGGTTTTATAGTTAGCCCAGCAGTGGCTATTCAGTACAATACGCTGGCTAAATGTGTGAGGTGTTCCTCCCAGGTATCACTGAACACTGCAATATCATCCAGGTATGCAACAGCTTGCCCCTCTAGCCCCTCCAACAAGTGGTTAACTAGCCGTTGGAATGTGGC
This sequence comes from Bombina bombina, assembly GCF_027579735.1. NCBI lineage: Eukaryota > Metazoa > Chordata > Amphibia > Anura > Bombinatoridae > Bombina > Bombina bombina. Next base: position 412,508,616 of record NC_069502.1, read on the forward strand.
AGGGGCATTTTTCATCCCAAAGGGCATCACTTGGAATTCATACAAACCAAAAGGAGTGATAAAGGCAGACATCTCTTGTGCTTCTGGGGTCATAGGGATCTGCCAGTATCCCCTGCTAAGATCCATGATACTAAGAAACTTGGCCCCTGCTAGCCTGTCCAGTAGCTTATCTATGAAAGGCATAGGATAGGCATCAAATTCAGTCACTAAATTTAGCTTTCTGTAATCTACACAGAACATAGTGGTTTTGTCCTTTTTGGGGACTAGTACTACTGGGGAGGCACAGGGGCTGTGGGACTTGCAAATCACTCCCAGCTCTAGCATCTCCTCTATCTCCCTTTTTATGTCAGCACTGACCTGCAAGGATACCCTGTACGTTGTTTGTCTAAAGGGAAGGTGATCCCCAATATCTACATGATGTGTGACTAAGTGTGTCCTGCCAGGCTTCCCTGTGAACACGCTGTAGTAAGGCTTAAGCACCTCAGACAGCTGATGCCGCTGATCCCCAGTTAAGTGGGCACTAATCTGGGCAGCTTCTAGGGTGTTGTTTTTTCTGGTGGGGGCCAGTAAATTAACAAGGGGGTCAGTCTCATGCTCTTCTCCAGGCAAACTACACACAGTCAATACGGTTGGTTCTCTGTCATAATAGGCTTTTATCATATTTACATGATAGATCTTTTGCCTTTTACCCTCCTCATCCAGAGACACCACATAGTTCACATGAACAGACCCTCCCAGGCAGCCTGTAGTTTGTTCTGTCTCATGGGTATTAAAACAAGCACTTTCTGTCCCACATCATACACTCTCTCTCTGGCATTCCGGTCATACCACTGCTTCTGCTTAGACTGGGCAGCCTTTAGTTTTTCCTGTACCTCCCCCACTAGGCTATGCATTCTGTCCCTGCACATTATTAAATAGTCTACTACCGAGGTCTCTTGAGCACCCAATTTTCCTTCCCACTCATCCCTGATCAGATCAAGGGGGCCACGCACTCTGCGTCCATATAGGAGTTCAAAGGGGGAGAAACCAGTGGATTCCTTTGGCACCTCTCTATAAACAAAAAGTAGGTGTGGCAGGTAACGCTCCCAGTCCTTCCCCTGTGACTCCACAAAGTTTTTGAGCATCTGCTTCAGGGTCCCATTAAACCCTTCACACAAGCCATTGGTCTGGGGGTGGTATGGGCTAGTCACTAGGTGTTCTACCTGAACTTTTTTACATAGACTCTGCATCAGGCTAGACATAAATTGGGTGCCCTGATCAGTTAGCATTTCCGTAGGGAAACCTACCCTTGAAAAGATACCCAATAAAGCATCAGCCACTTTATCAGCCCTGATAGATGACAGGGCCACCACCTCTGGGTAGCGAGTCGCATAATCCACTACCGTCAAAATTAATCATTTTCCCTGAACTGCTTGGGATAGCTAGGGGCCCTACTTTATCTACAGCCACCCTCTCAAATGGCTCTGTCACTATGTGAAGGGGAATTAAAGGGGCAGGACCCACCTCTCCAGGTTTCCCCACTTTTTGACATGCAGGACAGGAGAGACAATAATTAGCAACATCAGTACCCATCCCCGGCCAATAAAAGTGATGGGATAACCGGGCTTTGGTTCTCTGTACCCCTAGATGTCCTGCCATAGGAATTTCATGGGCCACTCCCAACAGTTGCGCTCTAAACTGTTTAGGTACCACTAACTGTCTCTCAGCTAGCCAGGGATCCTGTCCCTCCACTGGAATGGACTCCCGGTACAAACTCCCTTTGTCCCAGCACACTCTCTCTTTATCAGAGTCAGCAGGCAGCTGCCTAGCTAGGTCCCTGATCTTCTCTAGTGTGGTATCGGTCCCCTGGGCCTGTGAAAATCCTGACTCTGACCAATTATTAGTTGCTGTGCTGTTTGAGGCCCCCCACCTTCCTTATCAGTGTTCTCCCCTGGGTCCTCGGGCTGAAGCACCCCCTGCTCCCTAATCTGGGCAGACTGCTGCCGGGTCACCACTGATACAGAGGGGCCCTCCCCCTCTGGCACTACTTCCACACACTTCTGGTACTGAAGGATGATTGGTTCACACAGCAACAGACTGTCATTCGAATTCAGCTCTCTCTCTCTGTCAGTGCATCCTTCCACATTTTCACAGGGCACTACAGACATGTGTGGTTCAGGTAAAGGCTGCGTCACACACACACCCTGCCCCCCCTCCCCTTCAGCACATATCTGGGCATAGTTACACATGGTATCTTGTACATTAGGACCCCTATCTTGTTTACCTAGGTCACAGGTATCATGATCAGGTATATACTGTGACAATAATCTACCCAAATCAGTACCAAGCAATACATTTGTAGGAATATTATCTGACACTTCCACATCTCTTAACCCTCTTCCTGCTCCCCAATCTAGATATACTCGTGCCATAGGCACTGCAGACTGTACTCCCCCAATCCCTTTTATTGCTAGAGTCTTTCCAGGGATAATGTCTGGACGCACAATAGTCACTTCTGCACCCGTGTTACCTTATCTCCAACAGTCACAGGTTGTAAGTTCTCATTGGTACTTTCCTCTGGCCGGGTTACAAACAAAACAGAAGATGATACTCCTGAGGAGTGGCCTCCTCCTGCTGATGCTGAAGGCTTCTTCCTCTCTGGGCAGTGCTGATGTGACCCATTTTTTGACAAGCAAAACACTTGCGGGTATCTCCCTGCCCAGGTGCAGCACCCGCCCCTCCTTTCCCAGAGGGAGCAGACACACTAGACAAAGGCACAGCAGGTTTTGTGAAGGGGGGTCGTGCAGCAGCTCCTTTCCAGGTGGATCCCCCCTTAGCAAAGGATTTTCTCCCACTCCCTGGTGACCTGTTGGCCAACTCACCAGCTTCCAATGCTGTTATGGGTTTACGATCCAAAACCAATTCTTGAACTTCTGCTGGGCACAGCTGCATAAATTGCTCCTTCACTATCAAATCTTCCAGCTCTTTGATAGTGGCAATCTTTAGCCCTCGGATCCACTGTTTAAAGGCTGTCATCAGGTTTCCAACAGCTGCAGTATAGCTCTCTGACGTACCTTTCTGCAGAGAACAGAATTTCTTCCTGTACACCTCAGGAGTAAGATTATATCTCCTCTGCAGTGCAGCTTTGATGGAGTCATAGTCCTGATCCAATTCTGGGAGTAGTTCAGCAAAAGCCTCCAGTGCAGGACCTTTCAGGCCAGGGGTAAGGTACTTGGCCCACTGCTCCCTGGGCAGCTGGAACTGTCTGCAAATTTTCTCAAAGCTACACAGAAATACATCCACATCGCCATCTTTCTCTAGAGTGGAAAAATTCTCTGCATGCACTCTGGGAACAGGTGGGTCTCTAGGTTAACTAACAACAGGTGAGACCATCCCTCTCTCCAACCGTACAAGCTGTAGCTGATACTCTTTCTCAGCCTGTCGTTCAGCAGCCTGTCTCTCAGCCACCAGGGATTCTCTATCAGCTTCCCTAGCTGCCTGTCTCTCAGCTACAGCCGTCTGTCTCTCATTAAATTTGGTAATCAGTTCCATGTGCAAACTTGCATCCACTGAGCCCATATGTTTCCGAACAGTTTGCAAATAACAGTCCAATGAATCCCCAGGTCCTGATGAATCACTGCCCACAGCTGCAGACACCTCTCCTGAGGCTTCAACTGGTGTTGTGGCCTGGCTGTTATCATATTCGATAAGAAGTTGTATTAGTCCATCTTTGTTCTTTCCACAGGATAGGATATCTCGCTCTTGGCATAACAGTGCCAACATTTTCTTCGTTTGTTGCTGATATAACTCCATAGTAAAAAATAAAATAGAAAAGAAAAACAGAGAATAGGGAAGGGGACTGTTTGCAATGTGTGACTATATAATGCACTGAGTTTTAGCCTTTGGAAATTGTAAGAAACAATTCCTTTTAGTACCGGGATTTTCACACTAGCAAATCCACAAGCACTAAAATATAATAAAAAATTATTTACACCGCTGCCCACCAATTTGTGATGACCAAGGTAAACCAACCCTGCGCCAGTCACTTGTTTGGCACAAAAAGGGTTATCAGACCCCTTCTACTGTCACTAATATGTCACAATCTAGCCACACCAGGCAAGCTTGTGATTTAGTTCAGTGGGTGCAAGGGTTAACAACACTCTCTAGTCTGTACTAGACTTAAAAGAAATGCCCAAAACACCCCTTTAATGCCACCCACACTACACTAACTATGCTGCCACCACTTATGATTTATTAAAGGGAAAATCCTAAGGAAAAACACAGACTTACACATAAACTCTCAGAATACAATTTAGCAGAAAATAACCTAAAATATACAGTTCTAATACTCCAGTCCTTTCAGTAACATGGTTCAATTATTAGACAAAGGCCAACACTTAATAAAGGAATAATTTATTATGCCAAAAATATTATGCACAATGCATAATTAATAAAAAGTTGTTACAAATAAAATTACACACAGCAAACAGGTTAAAATAAAATGAAGAAAATAACAGACCTAATACTTTCCTAGCTTATAAGTCTGCCCCAGGGAGATGGGCAAGAGAAGATGGTCACTTACACTGTAGCAGCCTCCCATGTAGAATAAACAATCTTATTGTTAAAACACAAGATTCTTATACATATTTTCCAGAGATCAAGTTGCCTGACCACACCCCCCTGGGCAGGGGCTAAGAAACCCCTTATCTTTTATGACCTTCAATAAACTATAAGTCTTTGCCTGAACTTATAGAACACATTATCATTTCTGCTAGGTAAATCTATTTTTATATAAGCAGACAGGCACGCTCTTAGTTTAATTGGGAGAATCATTTTGATATCAAATATGACATGGTTGTCATATTTCCCTTCATTTAATGTCATAACAGTTTTAAACACAGATATACAGTACATTATACCCATGTCCCTTTATTGACCTTATCCGTTTCTGTGACTGAGGCACTGTTTTGTGTCCTGCCCTCTGCTGACAGTTTGGCTTTATGACTCAATGCACACACAATAAAATGTGGTGGAATGGGCCTTAGAAACTATTTATGAGGGGATCTGGCACATCAAATAGAAATCACGTGCTTAATTAACACAGCACACAGTTCTTCTTAAAAAACAAACAACTGTGTTTAGTTCACAAACTAAACAGAATTAACCCCTTAGCAGCTAAATCCTGAGGTATTCGTGACATACAGTATCTATAGAGTAACTGTATTTTTTTTTTTTTTTTTTAAATATTTTTATTGAGGTGTTAAAGTGAAAACAAAAAGAATACAAAAACATGGTACAGGTAAATAAAGACTTGGTTTTGAAGACATAGGGTAATCACTACATGGTTGGCCTATTAAATTTCACAATGTTCAAACAGATAATCACTCAAATATACCAATATAAGATAACCTCAGATTTTTGATTTAAGGAGAGTCCCCTTAAAATATAGTATGCAATCATAAACAATGGCTTCCCTCTATGATAAATAGAGGCCTCTCTTGGACCTCCTGTATATAGTTAAAAACTTAGTAGGGAACAGTTAGGGGATACAAAGAAAAAAACTGAATGGGCCACTTTTGGACCCCAATTGCAAGCAGTTGGTTTGGGGAATAGCAAACTGTAAGCACATTTAATGACTATGGAAATGCAATCAATTAGTCTCATAAGAAGGAAACAACGATATTAATAACTATAGGTGTACAAGACATATGGGCATGGATAAGATAAGTAACATAGCAAAATAAGTGTAGGGGTGTATGGGTTAGGGAGATGTCCTAGATATTCCTATCAAAGAGTTAATTTGGTTAACGGCAGAAGGAGTCATTTGCTATAAAGGATAAGGGATTCTTAAGGGTACATAACTGTGGTATAATATGCAGCAGGTGCTGCTGTTATGGAGGCGTTCAGGAGAAAGATTATAACTTAAACTTAAACAGTAGAGGGCACACAGTAAGGGTTTCTAATTAGTCCCGCAGTAAGTTATTATAATAGGGGGGCATATGGCTCAGTACCGCGGCTAAGCAGAGACGTGGCATATAGTCCGTAAGTGCATTAACCCTGCAATTGCCCATCATCACCCCCAAAGAACATGCACGCCCCGTAGGAGAGCTGACTCGCTAGAGCATTGCTGAGGCTGGGTGGAAAACCTTAACTCCCTTTTAAACGGCTATCCCACAATGACCGAAATTGATATTTGCACATACACAATACTGAACTAACCAACTTTGTCAGTAAACTTGAAGTGGGTTATGCGGACAGGTTTAGAAAGATAATTGCCATATGAAGTCAATATAAGATGTCAAAGTAGGAGTTCCTGTGGGGGAATCATAAGCAAACTGTCTGCGGTAGTGTCTACGGCTCCCACCTTTGTAAAAGTAAAGAATCTAGCCGATTCTGGATCGGCCTCTCATGCCCAAAAGTCCCCGGTATTGTGTATAGTTTAACAGGCATGGACCTCCAGGGTCCCAGATAGGAAGCACTGAGTTCAACAGCAGATCTTGTCGAGTAACAAGCAAGGATAATATTTCCCCAGCTCTTGTCATAGGGCGATCCTGACAAAAAAGCCCTCCAAATGCTGTAGGCATATAGTAGTGCATTTCGGACTTCATATCCGTATATCGTGACCGCTCTGTGTATGCAAGAGCCGACCTCCTCACGGACAAACTCCCCTCTGAAGATAGATCACAAAATGTTGGGAATGAGCCAGACTTCTCCATTTTTGCCTGAACGGTCGATGGCAAAAGTGCATAGGATACCAGTGATTGTAAGGGGTAGACAGAAAGATCTGTAGGTCCCGCTGTAACAGCGGGAGTGTTCTGGGAGCCTCTGCAGTTGCTCTGAATCAGCTGGAGCGGTCCGGAGTTCCCCACAGTGTTAGGCGGACTCGGGGAACGCTGAGGCATATGTCTCTCCAGCTCCGAGGTATCCCCAGCTGGTTCTGTAGCTCTTTCTACGATGCCTGAAGCTGTTGATTCCTCTGAGGGCATAAGTCCTCCTGACTCCAAGATCCGGCAAAGCTGCCTCTCCAGGTCCTCAAAATGGTGCAGAATCATATTCTGCATCTCCTGTTCCCATCTATCCACCGCTGCCATAGCCATCTGGGTAGTAATCATCAGTATTCCCTTATCTGTTATGAAAACTTGTACAGTTCTTGCAATTGTAAAGATTGCTATCCAAATACTGGATATCGTAACCCCGGAGTACAGGGGGGGGTCAATGTGCGGCAGCCCCAGACCCACACTTCACAATCCACACAGAGTTCATGTTACTTATTTAGCACAGCGTAGCTGCATAATGGCTTCTTGGCCTGTGTGAAAGTCTGCAGCATGGCTGACTCAAAGAGCATAGGCAAAACACAGTCCAATCTTCCGCTCTTAGAGTCTAACTAACCCCAAGAACTTAATCCTGTTCGTGATTTTAGGATAGCATCAGTTTGCTGTAGGTAATTTGCCATATATTTATAAAAACTCACAGAGCTTCATGAAGACGCATCTGGCCGCTTTGAGTGTAGGCTCCGCCCCCCCTATTTCATGGTTTTTTTGATGTCGAGTAACTGTATTTAATGATGCTTTCTATTATTTTTTCTGTTTAATAGATTTTTATTGAGTTATTAGAGAAGCATTCTTAGAGAGACAAGTTACAGGTATATTCGAGAACTTATACACTGATATTATGATAATGCCAAAGAATAAATAAACATGTTACAGTCACATGTAATAGAAATTTTTCAAAAAAGGCAGAAAAAAATTAAAGCATAGTAAGCTAAACTGAAACCTCTTTTTGCATATTTTAAATCCCTCATAAATTGCAATGAGTCACTCCTAGACCCATATAAACTATAATATTGTGTAGAGGGAATATAATGATATATATGGTCTCTCTTGGACCTATGGTATCTAAAAATAAATCAAATTCTATTTAGTAATATAGCATAGCATCTCCTGGAATATAATTCACATACACCTAGATTACAAATTTTGCACTACAGAGGGTGCGAAACGAACGCAACAAAAGTTGCGTTATTTCCCCCTCCATAGCGCTGCCATTACAAGTTTTTAAAAAGCCGCCTTGTGCGCGCGATATGGTGGCGATGAGCTCCATACCGCACAAAATACAATCGCTGCTTTGATGTGCTTGTGCACGCTTTCCCCATAGACATCAATGGGGAGAGAGTGTTAGAAAAAAAACTAACACCTGCAATCGCAGAATGAAAAGCTCCATAACGCAACCCCATTGATGTCTAAAGGGGAAAAAAAAGATACTTTTAAACCTAACACCCTAACATAAACCCCACGTCTAAACACCCCTAATCTGCTGCCCCCGACATTGCCGACACCTATATAAAGTTATTAACCCCTAATCTGCCGCTCCCGACATCACCACCACCGAAATAAATGTATTAACCCCTAATCTTCCGCTCCCGATATCGCTGCCACTATAATAAAGTTATTAACCCCTATTCCCCCACGCCAATTCTATTAGCTGATTTGAATAGCCAATAGAATTTCAGTATCTCTCATCCTATTGGCTGATTTGAACAGCCAATAGGATTTCAGTAGCTCTTATCCTATTGGCTGATTTAAATTTCAAAAATCAAATCAACCAATCCAATAGGAATGCAAGGGACGCCATTTTGAAAAGGCTCCCGCATTGAAGATTCAGTATACGGTGGCGACCGTATGAAGAGGATGCTCCGCACTGGATGTCTTCAGGATGGACCCGCTCCGCGACACCGGGATGAAGATAGAAGACGCCACCGGGATAAATATAAAAGATGACGCTTGGATGAAGATAGAAGACGCCACCTGGATGGATGAAGACTTCTTGCCGCCTGGATGTCCGGACTTCAGAAACTGTAAGTGGATCGTAGGGGTTAGTGTTAGGTTTTTTAAACTTTTTTTGGGTGTTTTTTTTTTCTTCAGATTAGGGTTTGGGCTTTTCTTAAAAGAGCTGAATGCCCTTACAAATGCCCTTTTCAGGGCAATGGACAGCTTAAGTTTTTGTTAGTTAGGTTTTTTATTTTGGGGGGTTGGTTGGGTGGTGGGTTTTACTGTTGGGGAGTCTTTGTATTTTTTTTTTTAAGGTAAAATGGCTGATTTCTTTAGGGCAATGCCCTAAAAAAGGCCCTTTTAAGGGCTATTGGTAGTTTATTGTAGGCTAGTTTTTTTTTATTTTGGGGGGCTTTTTATTTTTATAGGGCTATTAGAATAGGTGTAAATGTTTTTATTTTGGATAATTTAGTGTTTGTTATTTTTTTGTACTTTAGTATTTTTTATTTTTGTAATTTAGTATTTTTTATTTTTTGTAATTGTAGATTTATTTTTGTAGTGTTAGGTTTTTTTAAATGTATAATTTAATTTATTTAATTGATAGTTATTTTAATTTTAGTATAATAGTAATGTTAGTTTAATATATAGTTTAAACTAAGGTTTTTTTCACAGGTAAGTTTTTATTTATTTTAAGATAGGGATCTTGTATTTTTTTATTTAAAGTTAGGGGGTTGTTAGGTTTAAGGGTTAATAGTTTAATTTAGTTTATGGCAATGTGGGGGGCTATCGGTTTAGGGATTAATAGGTTTATTTAGTGGCAGTGATGTGGGAGGCCAGAGGTTTAGGGGTTAATAACCTTATTTAGTGGTGGCGATGTCAGGGAGTGGTAGAATAGGGGTTAATATCTTTATTATAGTGGCGGTGTTGTCAGGAGCATCAGATTAGGGGTTAATACGTTTATTTTAGTGTATGCGATGCGGGAGGGCCTCGGTTTAGGGGTTAATAGGTAGTTTATGGGTGTTAGTGTACTTTGTAACACTTTAGCTATGAGCATATTTAGCATTTTAGCCTCACCGCAAAACTTGTAATGGCAGTGCTATGGAAATCCCACACAAAAACTTCATTTTTTTGAGTGCTGGACTGATGTTGCATTACAGGATAAAATGCTTGCAGTACAGTTATACCGACAAGACTCGTAATGGCTGCATTACTGTTTTAATGCTGATATGGCCATTTTTTCAGCGTTAAAACATGAACGCAAAACTTGTAATCTAGGTGATAGAGTAATCTATTAGTAATAGCTAACAAACATATTAGTAATTGATAATGTAAACGTGGGCATTTGTATGAGAGTGTACAGTAACACACATGGAATTCTAAAACAAAGATAATATGGCTACATCTTCTATGTACTGTGAGCATAGTTTTACTAGAAAAAGACTGTCAGTAAAGAGGATGAGCAGTGGATAACAAATGATCCCAAGCAAGGTCGTATGGGGTCTACTAGCAGGCTATCTGACACTATCAAGAACAAGGGTTTTAATACTACTGAAAGTAAACTTTTACAGGAGATGACCAGCTTGGTATGGATTAGAATTTTCTTCACTGACATAGTGAGGGTTAGTATCATAGTTATCATTGGAAGGTAAGGGGAGGACAGATATATAAACCTTTACAGAAAGACCTGTACAGTACATTTTCTTATACAGTGGTAAGAACTAGGGATTACTGTGAATAGCTAATATGACTTCAGGTTCATTACATTGTCTAAGTCTCCATGCATATAAAAAACAAAAAAGTGAGAACACAACAGTATTTCAAACAATATATATACAACTGAGTCTAGAATATTGATACTTGAGCTCTCCAATAGATTTTAGGCTACTGACTTATATCTAGCCTATGCCACAGTCTAAGAACAAAAGTCAGAGCCCCTCCATGTGCTCCAGATGTCTGCAAAAGCCTGATGAAGCAAGAGATGATGTTTCTCTGATAAAGGGTAATGGCTTAACTGCTGGTCGCCAATGATAAAATCGATAGCTCACACAGGGTCTCTGCCGGTTCGGTCTGTGTATCCATGGGATGTTTAGAAAAGGAATAGAAATATTAAAGAGACATTCTGTCCAAAAGCTGCAGCTCCTTGTCACATCTCAGTCCCCTGCCGACCGGTCGCATCGGCCAAGTTAGCTTTTCTCTTGCAGGAGTGTTGGAACCAGGCCCAATACCTAGCTGATAGTCTAACTGGGTAACATTTAATGGTGCCTGCCTGACATCTTCCGTTAGTGGTTTAGCTTTAGCGGTATCATTCGTGACGTTAACAGGGCCTCCATCTTGCTTCACTTCACACGTATCTAGTGGGTATGCCATAGTTGGGGCTGACCTGTATATCCCATTCTCTTTTGATGCGTTGCCTTTCTCTTCTCTCAAACTCCCTGCAAAGAGAAGCAAACTGATCCTCCATCTTGTAGGACATCTGCTTTAGGAGCGCAATTATGTCAGACTCCTTAGTTGTAGATGATAGGCTTATATTCTCCGGATCTCTGTTGACGTCTATCTAACTTGACTATTATATAGGAGGGCAGCCTAAGCAGTGAAGTGTGTCACTCTCAGCAGACAAGAGCCACTCTTACCCAGCCTGTCTGACCAGGGGTGGTACTGTCAAAGTGGCATAGGCCGCCGCCAACAGTCTCAGTTGGTTCGGAACTTCTAAGGTCTGGATCATGATAAACAGGGTATCAGCTTACTCCCAGCTTTCTCTCAGTGTGTACTTTAAATTATAACATTAGATGGGATGTTAGTAGAGAGATAAATATCATTTAGTTCAAGATATGTTCGGAGCTACTGATATTCATGATTGAACATGGCCACGGCTTAGACACGTCCCCACTTTCTATTATTTTAAACATAAACATATATTTTAAAATATATATTTATGTTTGAAATTATAGCATGCAACCATTAAATACATTTTAAGATATCTACAATACTTTAAATAATCTACATTGTACATGACAATACATATTTTGTCAAGGAGATGTGGTAAACGCTCGAGGGACGGCAAAAACTCACCGGCCTAGCCAGGCTACTGAAATTGAGCCTCTTACTGGAATTGAGCCCTGGTCCAGCGCTTCTTAAAAGGGGTGCAATGCTGAATACGGAGAGCGTATTGCTCTCCGCATTCAGCGATGTCTGTCGGACCTGATCCACACTGTCGGATCAGGTCCGACAGACATTTGATAAATAGGTCTCAAAGAGTGAACAAAACCATAAATGTCAGAAATATTAGCAATCGTCCTATGAAATAAAACTAAAAAGGGCAGAAATCTGCCCTTTCAAAGAGCTGGCAGATAGGCCCTTTTCCAAACCATCTAAGAACTGCAAAATTCTAGGAATACTAAAAGAATGTCAGGAAAAACTATGATCTATACAACAAACAATATAAGCCTTCCAGACTTTATGATCCTTCTAGTCAGAGGCTTACAAGCCTGGACTAAAGTTTAAATCACAGCATCTTAGAAATCCCTATGCTTAACCCCTTAAGGACCAGGCAGTTCAGACTAAGGGGTAGATTTACCAAGCAGTGGATGCTGCAATCTACCCCCCGATCTTTCCGGCTCGCTGGAAACATAAGTTAAGAAAAAGCGACTCCTTAACTTATCCGCCACCTCTGAGGTGGCGGACTGTAATGATCTCAATCAGATACGATCGGGATGACTGACACCCCCTGCTAGCGGCCGATTGCCCGCGAATGTGCAGGGGGCTGCATTGCATAAACATTTCACCAGCAATGCTTGCGCAATGTTAAATACGCTGTCTGCATTTAGCGATGCCGGGCGGACATGATTCGATGTAGCAAATCATGTCCGCCCGGCATTTGATAAATGGCCCCTAAGACTTATCCAAAAGACCAGAGCATTTTTAGCATTTTTGCCATCACATTTAAACAGAAATAGAGCCTTAAACAAGTACTTTCTAAATAGAAAGATAATAACTGCGCCTAAACAAAGTGTATTTGTGCTTAAAAATGTTGCTGAAAACACTAACAAATGTTTAAAAAATCAGTGCAAACTAGTGTGTGTGTGTGTGTGTATATATATATATATATAGTAATAATAAAAACAATAAACAAATTAAATGTCCAGTTTGTGACAAGTTTAACCAATGGTAAAAAGTCAAATCAGGGATTGCTCACATATGTTCCCCGAATAATGTGGTGTAGGAAAATCAAAATCCAATAATAATAGGATATAGGTAGGCAGCTCTTCTGGTGTGAATGGCCGTTTACTTCCCTAGCGATCTATAAAACAAATCAAAAGAAGGTGCCTTGTTTTTTTTTATTTACCTATCAAAACTATATATATATATATATATATATATATATATATATATATATATATATATATATATATATATATATATATATTTTAGTAGACAACCCAAAGTATTGATCTAGGCCCATTTTGGTACATTTCATGATTTCAAATGAAAAAAAAACACTAACTTTTTTCACAAACTTTGGGTTTCTCACTAAAATTATTTACATACTGCTTGTGCAATCATGGCACAAATTGTAAAAGCTTCTCTGGGATCCCCTTTGTTAATAGCAGACATATTTGACTTTGCCATTGCTTTTTGGTAATTAGAATTGCAGCTGCACACCACACTTTTATTATTCCCAGCAGTGAAAGGGTTAATTAGGTAGCTTGTAAGGTTAATTTTAGCTTTAGTGTAGAGGTTAGCCTTCGACTTGACACGTCCCACCCCCTGATCCCTCTCAAACAGCTCTTTTCCTTCCCCCAACTCCCAATGGTCACCCCCATCTTAAGTACTGGCAGACAGTCTGTCAGTAGGCAGTTTTATACATTTTTTTAAATTTAGTTTTTTTAAACTATTATTATTTTCCTTAGTGTAGGGTTACCCCCTTACCTTCCCACCTCCCTGATTTCTCCCCAAAAGATCTCTAACCCTCCCCTTCTAACTAATTCCCGCCATCTTAGGTAAAGGCAGCTGTCTGCCAGTACCCAGTTATCCATCAATTTTGTTTTTTTCATTTGATAATAACACTTTTTTTCTGTAGTTTAGCTGACCCCCCTCATTACCCTACCCCTCCCCCTCCCAGATCTCTTTCCCACCCTCTAATCCCCCCTCCATTATAAGAGCTCCCTTCTCCATCCTTCCTCCCTACCCACTCACTGCCGCTCTAAAAAAAAAAAAGCGTAGTGGTCCCACCCACTCCCGCCCCCCTCCAGCGATGGAGCGCCCACCCACCTCCCTCCTAACCCTCCCACACCACCAACAATCAGCACCACCACTGCCCGATGCAGAGAGTACCTCTCTGCATCAGTACCTCTGTCCATCTATTTCTCCACTGCCCCACTACTTTTAGCAAGATCGCAGCAGAGAGAGGCCCAGGACAGCAGCGTCGTACAGGGTACGATGCTGGTCCTTAAGGGCTTAACGAACAACGTCATACAGGGTACGGCGCTGGTCGTTAATGGGTTAAGGACTATTTGATCTCCATGAAACAACAGTCTGTTGATGTGAGTGCCTGCTAAATTAAAAGATGGAGCTTGAACCAAGATATCGTCCAGGTAGTGAAACACTGCAATACCCTGAGATCTGGTCAAAGACAATAGGGCACCCAGAACCTTTGTGAACATTCTTGGAGCTGTAGTGAGACCAAATGGTAGAGCAACAAACTGAAAATTTTTGTCTAGAAAGGCAAACCACAGAAACTGGTAATGTTCCATGTGAGTTGGAACATGAAGGTAAGCATCCTGTAAATTTATTGTGGCCATAAACTGACCTTGCTGAACAAAAAGGCAGAATAGCCCAAATAGTTTCCATTTTGAAAGTGGGAATTCTAACAAACTTGTTCAGAGCTTTCAGACCCAGAACTGGTCTGATCGTACCTTCCTTCTTTGGAACAATGAAGAGATTTGAATACAATCCCATCTCCTGTTTCTGCAAAGAAACTGGAGCTATCACTCCCATAGTTTCTAGATATGAAATGGACTGAAAAAAAGCTTGGGCCTTTAAGAGATTCCTTGGAACATTGGACAGAAAAAATCTTCCTCTGGAAGGCCTTGTTCTGAAACCTATCCGATAACTCTGAGAAACTATATTCAGATCCCACGGATCTGGATCAGACTGAAATCAAGTTTCCTTAAAAAGGCATAAACTGGTATTCTCTAGGTTTCCGGTGGAGGTGGAGCCACACAGGTGTGCCTGCACAGGTGCGCTGCTCAGGTGCGGCTCAAGCTACAGCTCCAATCCCACAGACGCTGGCGGTGGATTCTTCGCGCCCGGCCCTAAGGTTAAGGGCTAGTCTCTTAGGAAAATCAAAAAAGATCTGATCCGGAACCCTATACAGTGGCCTGTCATCCCACTGGCCCCTGCAACCCAGTCACCTGGACTTTTGTATCTGGCTATACCCATTTGCCTCTTGTATCTGTATCAGACTTACACAATACCTGTGTCGTTTTTCCTTGAGCCACACAGGTGTGCCTGCACAGGTGCGCTGCTCAGGTGCGGCTCAAGCTACAGCTCCAATTCCACAGACGCCTGGCGGTGGATTCTCCGCGCCTGGCCCTAAGGTTAAGGGCTACTCTCTTAGGAAAGCAAAAAAGATCTGACTCAGCACCCTGTACAGCGGCTTGTCATCCTACTGGCCCCTGCAACCCAGTTTCCTGGACTTTTGTACTTGGCTGTATCTGTTGGCCTCTTGTATCTGTACCAAACTTACACAGCATCGGTATTGTTTCCCCTTATGGTCTGGGACCTCTCTAGCCTTTCATACGAAACCTGCACAACTTGTACAAATTAAAATCTTCCCCTCTCCCGGTACTTCAACGGACCTTGCCAATTGAACGCCGGACCCGATACTGCACCTCAAACTCCACCCGCTATTACCTCCTGCTTTCTCCGCTGAGAGGCTGATCGACCTTCGCCCTCTCCTTCTTCCCTCCCCCACCGGTGCTGCGTGGGAGGGAGCCGGCCCCAGCCCTGGAGCGGGGTTTCGGTTCAGGAGCGGGTCCTTCATTTGGAGCCGGTACCCGGTGCAGCACTACTTCCTCCCCTCCCACCGGTGCTGCGCGAGGGGAGTTGTTTGCAGCTGCAGCCCGGGTTGCTGGAGCGACGAGCGGCGGAGAAATACTGAACAGAGGTTGACAGCAGTGCAAGTGGACGGCAGGCTAGCACACAAAGGGGTGAGTGTTTTGTTCACCACACGGCTAAGATACCCCTTGCAGTCACATTATACTACAGCATTTAGTGGAGGGGGGAAGTGGAAGTGAATAGAATTGGAGGCTAGAATGGAAACTGGACATGTCACATCTAAATAGGGGTACCCAGTAAGACTTTCTTAAGGATCACCATTTATTACTCCCCCTATGCTCTGGGCTTTGCTGGAAATAAAAAGCCTCTTCAGTTACTAACAGAACGGCTCTCAAAAGCATTGAACTCATATATCGCCTTTGGTCGATTTAAGGGAAGCTCAGATGAACATCGCACTTATATGCTCAGAGATAATCTGTGCAACGCAATAAGACTCAATGTACCTAATCACAAAATTTGTAAATCATGATTGATACAATGTATGTTGTGTGAATATTCTGCTCAAGCTCATAAAATTCCATCCAGAGCTACCCAGAATGTAATACAGAGGAAAAGGGTAGGAGAGGGAAAATAAATAATTGGAAAAACTATCTCCCCCTGGGCTATTTAAAACTGTAACATAGCTGATCTCAGAATTTAGTTTTTGCTACTTTGACCTGGGTCCCTGTTTAGTGCTGACTTACTAAGCACAAAGTCCTGGGGATATCCCACTTCAAGTCTGTTAAATTTAAAATCTGCTTTTATACGCAATGATAATCAGCGGCTATTAATTTAATATAGTTAACATAGCTATCTTTTCTACAGCCTGCCTACAGTATTTTTCTTACTAGTATAAATCTAAGAATTGCATAAGTAGGCCCAAGTTAAATAGAATATGTGAGTCTTTAAAAAAATTTTTTTCTTTTTTTTTAATCAACTTTACAGATAATTATCAGTATTTACCCCTTAGTAGTCCTCTAATTCTCCCGAAACTATTACTAGACCTTTGAAATTGAATACTTACAAACATGTCGAGAATAACAAAGTAGACCCTTGATATTATCTGAAGGGACCTTGTTGAAAATCACAAAAGCTATCTTGATTTAAAAGGGTAAAACATTTATATAAATTACTCAAAGAATAATCTAGAGCTGCATCATAGTTTATGAAGTAAAAAGCTGCGCATCTGTGTATATAGAGATTAAATCATTCAAGACGTAGAAACCTATTCTTATTCAAAAGAATATAGTTAAGCTTATTGAGTCTTGACTCAGGGGTACTGAGTATTTGATATTACACAGCTCCATAATTGTTCGGAGATAATTCAGGGAGACGTATATGCTGTGTATTGTTTAGTGAAATTATTTTTTTGCTTTCTTTTTCTTTCTCTTCCCCCTTTTTTTTTTTTTTCTCTCTCCCCTTGTATACCTCTCTCTTACTGCTATTTTCAACCCACATATGACTTGTTGAATACGCCGGGGTATATTCCCTGACCTTTGATAAATTAAGCCACTAATCAGTACAACAGCAGGTAAAATAGCAGGTAATCATCCTGCTTAGTTTAAGGACTCTCTCTTGAATTGCCTCAATCCTGATATACATGGCTTGGTGAGCGAGTCTTAAATCACTTTTTTTCTCTGGACCTTCTTTTTTTTTTTTTTTTTTTTTTTTTTTTTTGTGTGTTTCTTTTTTGCCTTCTTTTTATATAAACTTATTAATAATTTTTTTCCCTCACTGGGATAATAAGACACAACCCCTGGCCCGCACTTCCCTCACAACCCTTCACTCCCCCCTCCCCACCTTTATTCCCCCACTGGTGCACTGGGAGAACCCCCCCAATCAAATAAGTTCTCCCCTTTCTTTATTCACTACATGGACAAATTTCTTCACTCTCACCTTAAGACTCTCTCGCCTGCCATGGCCGCAAGGCAAAGAGACAGGAAAGCAAAGAATACTTCAGGCATATTGCCTGAAACTCACGAAACAAATGCTATGGCACCCCTACAGACTGAGCCATTTGATATGCAAGCTCTGGTTACCAAAATAGCAGAAGCCCTGGCCCCTAACTTTGATACACTTAAATTGGAGATCAGACAGGATATCACACTTTTATCTCAGGAAGTCAAACAGTTTGCTAATAGAATTAATGAAATTGAACAGAGAGTGTCAGATCTTGAAGATCTCACCACTCTTCACAATACCAATCTAGACTCCACTAACCTTTCCATCACTGCTATGCAAGCCAAACTTGAAGACCTCGAGAATCGTTCCCGTAGGAACAATATTCGGTTAATAGGGATACCTGAGGATAAAGCCTATGAGGATCTAAATTCTTTTATTTCTGAATCACTACCTGAACTCCTTAAAATTCCCCCTAACCACCCCCCAATTCTTGTTGAAAGGGCACATAGAATGGGCAGACCCCGAGCGGACAATAAAGGCAACCATAGACCCAGACCGGTAATAGCGAAATTACTAAATTTCCAAGACAAGGTCACATTGCTGCAATCTTACCGAAGAAATCAGCCCATTACGCTTCGGGAATCTAAAATTCTCCTTTTCCAGGACTTCTCGGCCGAAACAACAGTTAAAAGAAAGTTGCTTGCTCCCATCTGCACCAAATTAATTCAACAGGGATATCAAGCTACTATCATTTACCCTGCAAAACTTAAAATCACACAGGCCGAGAATGTCTATCTGTTCAACACCACACAAGAGGCAGAACAATATTTAAAAGATGCAGATGTGTCAGGTTTATAGATTCCAAGCCAGAACTAAGGATATCACTGCTGCAATGCAGTCTCTTTCTTCTTTCTTCTCCTCTTCTAAATGTCTGTATTGTGCTTATGTGTGTTTTTTTTTTTTTTTTTTTTTTTTTTTCCCTTCCTTGTTCTCTCTCCCCCTCCTCTCCCCCCTCCCACATGGACCCCACTTGAAAACTCGGCTAGTGACAGATGGCAAATTTTAAAATAATCTCTTGGAATGTGGGTGGGATCTCCACCCCTATCAAAAGGAAAGCTATTCTTACACACCTTAGGAAACTTGGGTCAGAGATAGCTTTCCTACAAGAAACGCATCTGTCACCGGAGGAGTCCTTGAAACTTAAATCCTCCTGGGTGAGAGAAATTTTTTTCTCCCCGGGAGATCGGAGGAGAAGGGGGGTGGCCATCCTGATCGGGAAAAAAATCAAATTGGAGGTTACTTATAACGAAACAGACCCCGATGGAAGATTTGTGATAATTAAAGCAAAAATAAACAATGCAATCTACACTATGTGTAATGTTTACGCTCCTAATAAACTAGACCCAGCCTTCTGGTCCAGACTCCAGGCCAAAATTCTCGCGGTCCAGGAGGGGCATTTAATTCTAGGTGGCGACTTCAATATGGCCCCACACTCCCCACTTGACAGACTTAGAACCACCAACAAACTGGGCAAACAAAAACGAGACAACTTAGAAACTAAATTAATAAAATTAATTACACATAATCTTGCAGTTAGAGATGCCTGGAGGCTCCAGAATCCCAATGTTAGGGACTTTACTTGTTTATCAAGAGCGCATAAGACGCTGTCCAGAATCGATCTCTTCCTCATTAATGACAGAATAACCCTTTCAGAAGTGAAAACAGGCATATCACCGATTTTTCTCTCTGATCACGGTCCGATTTCACTTGAGATCCAGTCTAACCTTCACAAAACTTGCTCACCTCGTTTTGTTTTCCCCTCCTTTCTCGCAAATGATTTGAAATTTAAAAATTGGCTCAAACTCAAATTTTCTGATTATCTATATCATAATCAGACTTACATTGACTCCCCCCTGGTCTTCTGGGAAGCCGCTAAGGCTGTCCTTAGAGGCGAAATCATAGCCTATAGTGCTGAAAGATCTAGGAAATTAAGATCAAGAGAGAAAGAAATCACTAACTCACTAATCAACTCGTATAATGCTTATTTACTTGATAAAACATCTATAAACTGGGCAAAATATATCAGGGCCAAAAATACTAGAGACACATTTGCGGTTCTCCAGGAGACTCAGAGGGACTTGAAACTTCAAGCCAGAATGTACAGATTTGGGAACAAGTCTGGCAAGCTACTGGCAAACTTGGTCAAAAGAGAGAAAAAGGTATCCCTTATTGAGAGCATCCAACAGGAGGATACCCTCCTTGAGAAGTCGGAGGAGATAGCAAAAGCATT
Organism: Bombina bombina; assembly: GCF_027579735.1. Taxonomy (NCBI): domain Eukaryota; kingdom Metazoa; phylum Chordata; class Amphibia; order Anura; family Bombinatoridae; genus Bombina; species Bombina bombina. The sequence goes on from NC_069502.1 coordinate 412,528,650, forward strand.
CACCAGTTATTATCAGGACTTATATACACGCAGGACCCCAGACCTCACCCAAGCATCTAATTTTTGGAGCAATATCACATGTCCCAAAATTTCAACTGATGCGCTTGACACTCTTAATGCCCCAATAACTGAAATAGAGATCACAAGAACTATTACTGATCTCACCACCAATAAGACCCCTGGACCAGATGGCCTCCCAAACGAGTTCTATAAAATCATGAATACTGAGATTGCTCCTTATCTTAAGAATTTATATAATAAAATGTATGTTAGTGGTGACCCTGTAGCTACCTCTTTTTCTGCCTCTAATACCATTCTAATCCTGAAGGGTGGAAAAGACCCCTCCCTAAAGGAATCATACAGGCCTATAGCTCTCCTAAATGGAGACTATAAGATTATGTGTTCTATTATCGCGGGGCGCCTTCAGGCACCACTGGACACTATTATACATCCAGACCAGGCTGGATTTCTTCAAGGACGCAACTCCTCAGCAAAAATCAGGGAGGCTCTGACCATTGCAGAGTATTTCAGGAACTTGGAGGCGCCGGAGAGTGGGGGCGACGGGGCAGCATCAGATCTGGCTATTGTTTCAATCGATGCAGAGAAAGCATTTGACTCAATAGATTTTGACCATCTCTTTACCTCCTTGGCCAAGTTTGGCTTTAGAGGTAAGTTTTTTAATTTTATTATGAATCTGTATAAGGAACCTTATACAACTCTGATCGTCAACCATCTATCATCTCCACGGATAATCCTTGGAAGGGGCACACGCCAGGGCTGCCCCTTGTCCCCCCTGCTCTTCGACGTCTCAATTGAACCATTGGCAATTATGGTCAGGCAGCAACTATCAGGAATTAAACTGGGCAAGCAGGTTACAAAAATCGCCTTATACGCTGACGATTTACTGCTATATCTCTCAGACACCGAAACCAGCATACCTAAATTATTAGACATTACTACTAGCTTTGGTGCCTTCTCGGGCTATAAGATAAATGAAGCAAAATCAGAGCTGTTATGGCTCAGACAAAATCCCAACTCTCCTTCTGATATCCCCTTCACTGTATCGAGAAATTTCCTCAAATATCTAGGAATCTTAATCCCCTCCTCGCCGGGGGAACTGTACGAACTTAATATCCCCCCAGTATTAACAAACATTAGGGAGAAACTTAAAATCTGGCAATCATTGCCACTTTCCATCTCTGGACGGGTTGCTCTATTCAAAATGATCTTGCTCCCCAAGCTTCTTTATGTATTACAAAATATTCCATTAATCCTTTTAGAGAGGGATGTGCGATGTCTCAACAGTGCACTTAGCAAATACCTCTGGCAGGGAAAGAGACCGAGAATATCTTTAAACAAACTCTCTCTATCAAAAGATAATGGTGGCCTTGCACTCCCAGACATCCGATTATACAATTATGCCTTTTTGACCCGAGTGGTGGTTGACTGGATCTCTCAAAGTAACTATGTCACGAACAACTCTCTAGAAGAAAATATCTGCTATCCTTACCTACCATTAGCCTTAATTCATTGCCCACCCAAAGAATTACCAGGTAAAATTAAAAGGCTCAAATCTTTTTCCAATCCTTTAAAGGCCTGGTGGAAGGTGGGTAAAATATTGTCTCTAAATTGCAAAGTTTCTCAATATCTCCCGCTACAGGGGAACCCGAACTTTCCGGCAGGAGTAGACTCCGTAATATTCAAGAAGTGGCACAACCTAGGTTTAAATAGGTTAATACAACTATGGGATATAGAAAGGAATTGTGTGAAATCTTTTGATAATTTGAAAACAGAGTTCCAAATCAATAATAAAGATTTCTATGCTTTTCTGCAAAGCAGACATTTACTATCTGAGTTAATGAGGGAGACTGGCTGGAACTGGACCTTGGGTAAGCTGGGAAGTTGGGTCACCTTGTTTAAAAATGGAATTAGCTCTATTTCCTTTTGCTACCAGCTAATTAAATCAGGTAAGGATGAAACAGAGCTTGGAAAACTTACCAGGATGTGGAACCAGTGGGTTCCACATCTTGGCATTGACGTTAAAACTATTCAGTCTTCAATTTGTAAAGTGGCCCAGGTCACTCTCTCAGCCACTTGGCGGGAGACACATGTCAAGCTCCTTCACAACTCATACTTTACTCCTCAAAAGGGCCACAAAATCCACAACTCCAGTTTCAATAAATGCCCAAAGTGCTCACTTCCCACAGCCGATTTAATTCACATGATCTGGAGCTGCCCTAGAATAAGGCATCTCTGGCGGAAACTAGAGTTTTGGCTCAATAGGACCCTTAAAATCCCCCACGTGAGTCTTTCACAACTATCAACTATTTTTGGCCCTAAGAACCAGAACCACAACCCATGCCACAAACTAATACTTCTCTCCATATTGGCAACCAGATACCTCATTTTCAAAAAATGGAAATCAAGAGCAGTCCCATCGATTCCAGAGATAAAAAACTGTCTGAAAAAACAATGTTCCCTAGAACAAAGAGACACTAACTTAAATAATGAATCAGACATTAAACAATTTTTTTGTAAATGGTCAATTTTCATTAAGTCACTACCTGCCATAGAAATGAACGACCTAATATTCCCTTTTAGAAATTCGGAACTGGTACTGCTTGGTCTTTGGTAATGATTAAGTAAAGTAAAGAGACTTAGATGTCTCTTGGAATCCCTGCGGGAGGACCCCCTCCTTCACTTCCCCCTCTTTCTTTAAATGTCGGCTCCATGTGGGGGGATAGGGGCGAGGGCCCCTACCCCTTCTTTTCCCTTCCCTACCCTTTTATTTTTTTTTGTCTTCGTCCTTTTTCTTGGTTCCCCTCCCCCCCCCCCCCTTTTTTTTTTTTTTTTTTTTCGGTTGTTGTATTGTTTTTGTTTTTTTGAAGATAAAGAAAACTCCAACACTAGGCATATACCAAAAGTTGGTTTTCAATGTTTTGGGTTAAGATGTCCTGCACACCCTATATTGATTTATATTGCATATTATGTTATGTTTGGTAATTATGCATGAACACCTGAAATTATTGATCGTGTTTTTTTATTTGTTGATTATGTATTAATGCTTATATGTGCCAATTGTTGGTTAAAAAAAATAAAAGGATTAAAAAAAAAAAGGCATAAACTGCCCCCTACCAGAGCTTCTGGATCAGGAGCCGCTCCTTCATGCAGTAGAAGCAGTGGTGGATTTTTTTGGCTAACTTAGGTCTGTTCCAATTAACAATATGCCTCCAGACTGGGCCAGAGGTGTTTTGCTTCTGAGACAAGGAGTCAACTTTCTGTTCCTTGTTCTGACAAAAGGACTGAAAACAATTGAAGGCTTTAGAAAAGCACCTTTACCTCCAGTAACAGTAGAAATGTCAGAATCCAAATCAGAACCAAACAATTTCTATCCCTGAAAAAAATGAAATAAAAACATAAATTATGCTTACCACATAATTTCCTTTACATCTGTATGAGGAGAGTCCATGGCTTCATTCCTTACTTGTGGGAAATACTGAACCTGGCCACCAGGAGGAGGCAAAGACACCCCAGCCAAAGGCTTAAATACCTCCCCCACTACCGTCATCCCCCAGTCATTCTGCAGAGGAAATAAGGAACAGTAGGAGAAATATCAGGGTATAAGTGACGCCTGAAGAACAAATAAAAAATTTTTGGTCCGCCCAACAGAGAAAACGGGCGTGTGCCGTGGACTCTCCTCATACAGATGAAAAGGAAATTATCTGGTAAGCATAATTTTCCATCTTAATATGAGGAGAGTCCACAGCTTCATTTCTAACTTGTGGGAAACATATACCCAAGCTCTAGAGGACACGGGAGGGTAAAAAAAGGAGAGGCGGACCCTAATCTAAAGGCACCACAGCCTGCAAAACCTTTCTCCCAAAAGATGCTTCAGTCGAAGCAAAAACGTCAAATTTGTAAAATTTTGAAAAGGTATGTAAGAAGGACCAGGTCGCCGCCTTACAAATCTGCTCCATAGAGGCTTCATTCTTGAAGTCCCAAGAGGAAGCCACTGCTCTGGTTGAATGAGCCTTAATCCTCTGAGGAGGCTTATGTCCCGCTGTTTCATATGCTAAACGAATAATGCTCCTCAACCAAAAAGATAAGGAAGTGGACCAGGCTTTATGCCACTTACCTATCCCAGAATAGACAACAAACAAAGAAGAAGTCTGCCTGAACTTCTTAGTAGCTTGAAGATAGAACTTCAAGGCCCGAACCACATGCAAATTATGAAGTAACCGCTCCTTCATAGAGGAAGGGTTAGGACACAAGGAAGGAACAATAATCTCCTGATTGATGTTGCGATCTGAAACAACCTTAGGAAGAAAACCTAACCCAGTATGAAGAACAGTCTTATCAGTATGGAATACTAGGTAAGGTGGCTCACATTACAAGGCAGCCATCTATGATACTCTGCGTGCCGAAGCAATAGCTAGTAAAAAGAGAACCTTCCAAGATAGCTATTTAATATCAAGGCCGTGCATAGGCTCAAACGGAGCCCTCTGAAAAAACCTTAAGAACAAGATTTAAACTCCAAGGAGGAGCGCTGGACCGAAACACAGGCCTGATTCTAGTCAGAGCCTGAACAAAAGACTGGACGTCTGGAAGCTCAGTGAGCCTCTTGTGCAGCAAAACAGATAGGGCCGAGATCTGTCCATTAAGGGAGTTAGCCGAAAGGCCCTTCTCCAGACCATCCAGGAGAAGGGAAAGAATCCTGGAAACCCTGACCTTATGCCAGGGAAAACCAGAATAAGTAGGTCCTCCTCACCTTATGATAGATGCTATGAGTAACCGGCTTACGAGCTTGAATGAGAGTATCAATAACTCTCTCAGAAAACCCTTTCTTGGCTAGGACTAAGCGTTCAATCTCCACGCAGTCAGCCTCAGAGAATCCAGATTTTGATGAACAGAAGGACCTTGTTCCAGCAGATCCCTGCGACAAGGTAACCTCCATGGAGAATATGAGGGCATCCCCACCAGATCCGCAAATCACATCCTCTGAGGCCACAATGGAGCAATTTGAATCACTTATGCTCGCTCCTGCTTGATGCTGGCCACCACATGAGGTAGACGTGGTAATGGCGGTAAAATGTAGATCAGACTAAACCTCCAAGGCACTGCTAATGCATCTATTAGCTCCGCCTGAGGATCCCTGGACCGCGACCCATATCTGTGTAGCTTGGAATTGAGGCGGGACGCCAAGAGATCTATCTCCGGCGTCCCCCATCTGTTGCAAATCTGTTGCAAATTCCGCTTCCCAGTTGTCTACACCCGGAATGTGGATCACTGACAGGGAGCAGTTGTGGGCCTCTGCCCATTCCAGAATCCGAGATACTTCCCTCATTGCTAGGGAACTCTTCGTTCCCCCCTAATGGTTGATGTAAGCCACCGAGGTTATGTTTTCTGAGTGGAATCTGATAAACTGGGTCAAACCCAGAAGGGGCCAAACCTTCAGAGCATTGGAGATTGCTCGAAGCTCCAAGATGTTGATCAGGAGAAGGAATTCCTCTCGAGTCCACAGGCCCTGTGCCTTCCTGGCACCCCAAACAGCTCCCCATCCTGTGAGACTTGCGTCCGTAGTCACAATCTCCCAGGATGGTCTCAAGAAAGATGTCCCTTGGGACAGGTGATCTGGCCAGAGCCACCAGGAGAGCGATTTTCTCGACCGGCTGTCCAGAGAAATCTGTTGAGACAGATCTGAGTGATTGCCGTTCCACTGTCTCAGTATGCACAGCTGAAGAGGTCTGAGATGGAATCTGGCAAAATGGATGATGTCTATGCAGGACACCATGAGCCCAATTACCTCCATACACTGAGCCACAGATGGCCTGAAGTAGGTCTGGAGGGCAAGACAATTGGAAGTTAGCTGTAAGAAATATTCTCATGGATATGGAGTCTATTATCATACCCAGGAACTCCACCCTGGTACTAGGAATAACTCTTTTCTAAGTTTATCTTCTATCCATGAGATCGAAGTAGAGAAAGAAGGGCTTCCGAATGGTCCTGCCAGACGACAGGATGGTGCTTGAACCAAAATATTGTCTAAGTACGGTGCCACTGCAATCCCTCTGGTTCTAGAACCTTCCTAAAAACTCTTGGAGCAGTAGCTAGACCAAACGGAAGTGCAATAAACTGAAAGTGCTGGTCTAGGAGCACAAATCTTAGGAACTTGAAGTGTCCCTTGTGTATATTGACGTGAAAGTAGGCATCCTTCAGGTCTATCGTCGTCATGAATTGTCCTTCCTGGACTAAGGGAAGAATGGACCTTATTGTCTCCATCTTGAACGATGGGACAGCCAGGAATTTGTTTAAGCACTTTGGGTCCAGAATCGGACAAAAAGTACCCTCCTTCTTTGGTACCACAAAGAGGTTAGAGTAATATCCCAGACCTCTCTCTGCTGGAGGTACTGGTACCATGACCCCCAGGAGGACAGATCCCTCACACACCCTAGGAAAGCTTCTCTCTTTTCTGGCCTTGAAGACAGGGTAGATAAGAGGAATCTGCCCCTGGGAGGATGAGACATGAAACCTATCCTGTATCCCTGAGCGATGACCTCCAGTACCCACAGGTCTTCATGTCCCCAAACTAAGCTTCCAAAAATAAGATAGTCTGCCCCCTACCAGATCCAAGGCCAGATCGGGGGCCGCCCCTTCATGCCGACTTCAACTCTGTGGGCTTCTTGTTCTGCTTGGATTTATTCCAGGACTGAGGAGGTTTCCAAGTTCCCTTGGACTGCTCAGGCTTTGTAGAGGGCTGTTGAGATTGGGATTTGTCCGAACGAAAGAAGAGAAAATTAGGACCTTGTCCCTTAGGTTTGTTCTTATTTATCCTGTGGTAAAAAGGCACCCTTGCCTCCAGTAACCGTGGATATGATTGAGTCCAAGCCTGGACCAAAGAGAATTTTAAAGGCAAGGGAAAGAAGTCTAGAGTTCAAAGTTATGTCCACAGACCAAGACTTCAGCAAGAGTGCCCTACGGGCTAGCACAAAAAAACCTGAGGCCTTGGAATTCAGACAAATAATCTGCATATTTGCATCACAAATAAAAGAATTAGCTACCCTTAAGGCCTTAATTCTTTCCTGTATCATGTTAAGGGGACCTTCAACCTCGATCAATTCAGATAAGGAGTCGTACCAATAGGTCGCCGCTCGAGCAAAGACAGCAACAGCCGCTGACGGTTGAAACAAATACCCCGTGTGCTGAAACATCTTTCTTTACAGAGTTTCCAGCTTCTTATCCATGGGCTCCTTATATGACTAACTATCCTCAAGAGGGATAGTAGTTCACTTAGCAAGCGTGGAGATAGTGTTTTTTAAAAGAAGAAGGGGAAAAAGAAGAACCAAGTCTTTCCCATTCATTCTTAATAATGTTTGCCATCTTTCCGGGAACCGGGAAAGTATGTCGTACAACCCTGTCCTCGTAGACCTTATCTAATTTAGGAATACAGTGTTCCGCAGGTAATTTAGGTTCTGGAACCTCCAAAGTAGCCAACATTTCCTTTAGCAGAAAGCGTAAGTGTTCAATCCTAAATCTAAAGTCTGGTTCCTCCGCAGCTGGAGGTTTAGAGGCAGCAGATTCCGACCCAGAAAAGACATCCTCCGAAGTATCAGAGGTGCCTTCATCAGCGGATAATCTAGTATGCAATAAATCCAATAAGCTAGTAGATGACCCCTGGGAAGGATAGCAATATTTAACCTTTCGCTTGCACTTAGCAGGTCGAGGTAAAGCACTAAAGGCTGCAGACACTGCCATTTGTAACTGCTCAGTAAAGTCTGGTGGTAAAAGCCCCCCCCCCACATGGAGGATCAGGAGTGCTACGGGAAGCTGAATGTGCAATAGGAGATGACTGTAGGGACGGAGACTCCTCAGAGGTGGAAGGCTCAGTAGTGCTAAACATATTAGCTTTCTTAGATAAAATTACTTTATCAAGGCAAGTGGAACATAATTGAGCAGGCGGGTACACCGTGGCCTCCTCACAATATAGACAGGTATTAGACTTAGGTAGAGAGGGAGTACCCTCTAACGCATCAGAGTCCTCCATAGCTTGCGCTTATAAAAAAGGACAATAGACAAAGATAAATGACACCTTTATACCCCCAATGGCTTGGGCACTCACCACCTCCTATGACCCAGGCCCAAGAGAGAAACCGCTTCATCGCCGGAAAACCGCACGGTCAGGAAGAGGAAGAATCAGGAAGACCACACCTGGTTCCATGGTGCGCCATGCAGGACTGCCCCTGCTATAGCTAAAAGCGTGCCAAGCCTAAAAGGCTGCGCAGCCTAAACCTGTACGTTCCAACATCTGCCTGAGCCACATCTCACACATGTTGCAGCATAATCACAATATGTACATTATGTGACATTATCCAGCCTGTTCAATAATCCCCTTCCGGAGATATCAACCGTGATTCCATACAGATAAAAGGAGCCACACTGTGACCTTATCTTCTTGCATTATCATATGTGTATAAATAATGAAACAATCTTACTGGAATCTATGCTGTGGAACAGGAACACAGTCTCTCAAGTTTGACAGTCTTGTAGCATCGCTCCTGACATGGACTTGAGTGAAACAAGCAGGCAGTGAAACTCAACAATGATTGCTAAGGAGTTGTTATCATGAGTCTGGATTGGTTCACAGAAAGACTCTACCTGCATCTCCAGACTCTAACATTTGTCAATGCTCTCACTGAGAGGCTGACAAGACTACTTAAAACTCCAGTCCCATTCCGAAGGGTAGATACCCTCCATAAGGAACTACTAGCTTCTGACACTTCTCTGCCAACCTCCTATGATGAAAGGCAAAGAATGACTGGAGGATGAGGGGAGTGGGGGAGGTAGTTAAGCCTTTGGCTGGGGTGTCTTTGCCTCCTCCTAGTGACCAGGTTCAGTATTTCCCACAAGTAAGGAATGAAGCCGTAGACTCTCCTCATATTAAGATAGAAAGTCTGGATTTAGACACCATATCACCAGACCAGGAGTTAAACCATAAAGCTCTTCTAGAAAGAACTGCCAAGGACATGTTTTTAACATTAATGTCAAATAGAGCATCAAAAATAGAGGAATTAGCACTTTTGAGCAATCCCAAGAGGTTAAAAAATCTTTACTGGCAGAATCATTAGAAAACTGCTCTGAAAGACTAGTTAACCAGTAAGAAGGAGCAGCAGCTACATTAGCAATAGAGATAGCTGGCCTAAACATATAACCTGCTTGCAGAAAGGCCCTTCTATGAAAGGATTCTAACTTACGATTTAAAGGGTCCTAAAAGGGACCTTTTTTCAAAGGGATAGTAGTATGCTTAGCCAGAGTGGAAGTGGCCCCATCTACTTTAGGGACAGTCTCCCACAGTTCAATATCAGAGGCCAGTAAGGGATATAACTTCTTAAACCTTGCAGAAGGATTAAAAGAATTACCTGGCTTAGACCATTTTTATAGAAACTATTTCAGAAACAGAATCTAAAAAGATTATCCTCAGAACCCTTAAAATCTTTAACCCCTAAAGTAAGCAAAACCTCTTTCTTTCTAATGACACAATGAGTCCACGGATCATCTAATTACTATTGGGAATATCACTCCAGCCCAGCAGGAGGCGGCAAAGAGCACTACAGCAAAGCTGTTAAATATCACCTCCCTTCCCTCCAACCACAGTCATTCTCTTTGCCTACGTTAGAGCAAGGAAGTGGTAAAGTTAGGTCCAGTTTGTGGCTCTTCCATTCGGCCTAGCCACAGCTCCCAGAATTTTCTCGAAGGTTCTGGGATCCCTCGAAGGTTCTGGGATCCCTGTTGGCAGTGCTCCGATTACAGGGCATTGCAGTGGCGCCGTATCTGGACAACATCCTGGTCAAGGCGCCATCCTTTCAACAAGCAAGATCCCACACGGAAATGTTATCTTTCCTGCGATCTTACGGATGGAAGGTACATTTGGAAAAGAGTTCCTTAGTTCCAAATACAAGGGTAATCTTCTTGGGAACCATAATAGATTCCTTATCAATGAAGATTTTTCTGACAGAAGTCAGGAAATCAAAGATTTTCGATTCTTGCCTAGCGCTTCAGTCTTCTCCTCGGTAATCAGTGGCTCAGTGCATGGAGTTAATCAGGCTGATGGTAGCGGCAATGGACATCATCCCGTTCACACGTTTCCACCTCAGACCTCTGCAGTTAAACATGCTCAGTCAGTGGAACGGAGATTATGCGGATCTGTCTCTGCGAATACAGCTGGAGCCGGAAACAAGGGATTCTCTTCTTTGGTGGTTGTCTCAGGATCATCTCTCCCAGGGAATCTGCTTTCGCAGACCCTCTTGGGTGATTGTGACAACAGACGCCAGCCTTCTGGGATGGGGAGCAGTCTGGGGCTCTCTAAAGGCTCAGGGAACTTGGACTCAGTTGGAGTCTGTTCTGCCCATAAACATTCTGGAGCTGAGAGCAATCTTCCATGCTCTTCTGGCCTGGCCCTTGTTAGCCTCGGCCCGGCTCATCAGGTTCCAGTCAGACAACATAACTTCAGTGGCTTACATCAACCATCAGGGAGGAACACGGAGTTCCTTAGGTATGACAGAGGTAGCCAAGATAATTCGGTGGGTGGAGACCCACAATTGCCGTCTGTCGGTGATCCACATCCCAGGGGTGGACAACTGGAAAGCAGACTTCCTGAGCAGGCAGACCTTTCACCCAGGGGAGTGGGAACTCCATCCGGAAGTATTTAACAGCTTGATTCTCAAATGGGGTCAGCCAGAATTGGATCTCATGGCATCTCGGCAGAATGCTAAGCTTCTGAGGTACGGGTCGAGGTCAAGGGACCCTCAGGCTGTACTGATAGATGCCCTGGCTGTAACCTTGGAATTTCAGTCTTGCATACATATTTCCTCCCTTCGCTCTTCTACCCCGAGTCATTGCTCGAATCAAGCAGGAGAGGGCGTTTGTGATCTTCATTGCACCGGCATGGCCTTGCAGGATTTGGTATGCAGATCTGATGGACATGTCATCTCTTCCACCTTGGAGACTTCTGTTGAGGAAGGACCTTCTAATTCAAGGGCCCTTCCTTCATCCAAATCTAGTTTCTCTGAAGCTGACTGCTTGGAGATTGAACGCTTAATTTTATCCAAGCGGGGATTTTCAGAATCGGTCATAGAGACCATGATTCAGGCTCATAAACCTGTGACTAGAAAGATTTACCACAAGATATGGCGTAAATATCTATATTGGTGTAAATCCAAGGGCTACTCTTGGAGTAGAGTTAGGATTCCTAGAATTCTATCCTTTCTCCAAGAAGGTTTGAAGATGGGATTATCGGCAACTTCCCTAAAGGGTCAAATATCTGCCTTGTCCATTTTGTTACATAAACGTCTGGCGGACGTACCAGACGTGCAATCGTTTTGTCAGGCCTTGGTCAGGATCAGGCCTGTGTTCAAACCAGTTACTCCTCCTGGAGTCTTAATTTAGTTCTTAAGGTTCTTCAAGGGGCTCCGTTTGAGCCTATGCATTCCTTAGATATTAAGTTGTTATCTTGGAAAGTGTTGTTTCTTGTTGCTATTTCATCTGCTCGTAGAGTGTCAGAGCTCTCGGCATTACAGTATGAGTCTCCTTATCTTATTTTTCACTCGGATAAGGTAGTTTTATGTACCAAATTAGGGTTTCTCCCTAAAGTAGTTTCTGACCGGAACATTAATCAGGAGATTGTTGTTCCTTCCTTGTGTCCTAATCCTTCTTCTCAAAAAGAACGGCTTCTACACAATCTGGACGTAGTACGCTCTCTGAAATTCTATTTACAGGCGACTAAGGATTTTCGTCAATCTTCTGCTCTGTTTGTGTTTTTCTCTGGGAAACGTAAGGGCCAGAAAGCTACGGCTACTTCTCTTTCCTTGTGGTTGAAGAGTATTATTCGCTTTGCCTATGAAACGGCTGGACAGCAGCCTCCTGAGAGAGTTACGGCTCATTCTACGAGGGCTTTTTCCTCTTCCTGGGCATTCAAAAATGAAGCATCTGTGGAACAGATTTGCAAGGCTGCAACTTGGTCCTCTCTTCACACTTTTTCAAAATTCTACAAATCTGACACTTTTGCCTCGGCTGAGGCCGCTTTTGGGAGAAAGGATCTTCAAGCAGTGGTGCCTTCAGTTTAGGTTCCCTGTCTTGTCCCTCCCTTATCATCTGTGTAATCTAGCTTGGGTATTGATTCCTAATAGTAATTAGATGATCCGTGGACCTATTGTGTCATTAGAAAGAAAACAAAATTTATGCTTACCTGATAAATTTATTTATTTCTTGACACGATGAGACCACGGCCCGCCCTGTTTTTTAGACAGGTTGTTGGTATGTTATAAACTTCAGACACCTCTGCACCTTGTTACTTCCTTTCTCTCCTTTACTTTGGTCGAACGACTGGGGTTGGAGGGAAGGGAGGTGATATTTAACAGCTTTGCTGTGGTGCTCTTTTCCGCCTCCTACTGGGCAGGAGTGATATTCCCAATAGTAATTAGATGATCCGTGGACTCATCGTGTCAAGAAAGAAATACATTTATCAGGAAAGCATAAATTTTGTTTTTAAAAGGGAACAATATTCAAATTTAAATTAAAAAGAAGATGAATCAGGTTCAACATCAGAAGAAGACTTCTCATTATCAGAGGAAACTTCTTCGGAAGACAAGCTTCAGAAGGGGTAGCACTAATAGAAGGTATATTCTGAACTGACATTTTACGCTTACTTAAAGCAGGAGATCTGCCAACATTTCAGAAACAGTAAGTTTGATGAGATCTTTCACGCCTGGAGCAAAATTGGTATAGCTCCCCTGTAAGGAACAAACATAAGGAGGAGTAATAACCACAGAAGCAGTATCAGGTTGGTCAGAATACATTAACATTTTAAAAATGAGTCACATAAATAAGCTGGAGGAGATACTTCAGCTTTTTTGCAATCCACACACTTAACATTTGTAGTAAAGTGTTCAGAGGACCCAGCTTCTAAGGTAGATTTAGGGACAGAATCAGAAGACTCCATTATAGAATTACACTACAATAGCATAAACAATTATATCCCCTTAAAAAAAAGCTTGAGGAATGAAAAACGTAACCCCTCCTAAAGAAGATTAATAAAAACAGGTTTAAGATGTGCTAAATATTAATATACAATTATAATTGACCAAACAAGGCCACAGAGTGTCATACAAATAAAATATGATACTTACTAATCTACTAGTGAACAACCAGTAGAAAGCCAAACCAGTACTGAAACATATCAGCAGAGATTATGGAATAGGAGTATATTGTAGATTCAATCATCTTCATTCCAGTGGAGGTACCAGTGAGGTGGGAAGTTTGCCTCCTCCTAGTGGTAGGGTAGAGTAATTCCCAGGAGTAAAGGATCACAGACTCTCACCAACTGTATAAAAGAAAACAGAATTTATGCTTACCTGATAAATTACTTTCTCTTGCGGTGTATCCAGTCCACGGATTCATCCTTTACTTGTGGGATATTCTCCTTCCCTACAGGAAGTGGCAAAGAGAGCACACAGCAGAGCTGTCCATATAGCTCCCCCTCTAGCTCCACCCCCAGTCATTCGACCAAAGGTTAGGAAGAAAAAAGAGAAACCATAGGGTGCAGTGGTGACTGTAGTTTAAACAAATTTTTTTTTACCTGACTTAAATGCCAGGGTGGGCCATGGACTGGATACACCGCAAGAGAAAGTCATTTATCAGGTAAGCATAAATTCTGTTTTCTCGGATTCATCCTTTACTTGTGGGATACCAATACCAAAGCTTTAGGACACGGATGAAGGGAGGGAACAAGACAGGTACTTTAAACGGAAGGCACCACTGCTTGCAACACCTTTCTCCCAAAAATAGCCTCCGAAGAAGCAAAAGTATTGAATTTGTAAAATTTGGAAAAAGTATGCAGTGAAGACCAAGTTGCTGCCTTACAAATCTGTTCAACAGAAGCCTCATTTTTGAAAGCCCATGTGGAAGCCACTGCTCTAGTAGAATGAGCAGTAATTGTTTCAGGAGGCTGCTGGCCAGCATTCTCATAGGCCAAACGGATGATGCTTTTCAGCCAAAAGGAAAGAGAGGTAGCAGTCGCTTTCTGACCTCTCCTCTTACCAGAATAGATAACAAACAAGGAGGATGTTTGTCTGAAATCCTTAGTTGCTTGTAAATAGAACTTTAAAGCACGAACTACATCAAGATTGTGTAACAGACGTTCCTTCTTCGAAGAAGGATTAGGACACAGAGAAGGAACAACTATTTCCTGGTTAATATTCTTGTTAGAAACAACTTTAGGAAGAAAACCAGGCTTGGTACGCAAAACCACCTTATCTGCATGGAACACCAGGTAAGGTGAATCACACTGTAAGGCAGATAATTCTGAAACTCTTCGAGCAGAAGAGATAGCTACCAAAAACAAAACTTTCCAAGATAACAAGTTAATATCTATGGAATGTAAAGGTTCAAACGGAACCCCTTGAAGAACTGAAAGAACTAGATTTAGACTCCATGGCAGAGCCACAGGTTTATAGACAGGCTTGATTCTGACTAAAGCCTGAGCAAACGCTTGAACGTCTGGTACCTCTACCAGACGCTTATGTAAAAGGATAGACAGAGCAGATATCTGTCCTTTTAAGGAACTAGCTGACAATCTTTTCTCCAATCCTTCTTGGAAGAAAGACAATATCCTGGGAATCCTAATCTTACTCCATGAGTAACCCTTGGATTCACACCAACCCAGATATTTCTGCCATATCTTATGGTAGATTTTCCTGGTGACAGGCTTTCTAGCCTGAATCAGAGTATCTATAACCGACTCAGAGAAACCACGCTTTGATTGAATTAAGCGTTCAATCTCCAAGCAGTCAGACGTAGAGAAACTAGATTTGGATGCTTGAACGGACCCTGTATTAGAAGATCCTGCCTCATTGGCAGTGTCCATGGCGGGACAGATGACATGTCCACTAGGTCTGCATACCAAGTCCTGCGTGGCCACGCAGGCGCTATCAGAATCATCGAAGCCTACTCCTGCTTGATTCTGGCGACCAGACGAGGGAGAAGGTGAAACAGTGGAAAAACATAAGCCAGATTGAAGGACCAAGGCGCTGCTAGAGCATCTATCAATACCGCCTTGGGGTCCCGGGACCTGGACCCGTAGAGAGGAAGTTTGGTTTTCTGACAGGACGCCATCAGATCCAACTCTGGAGTGCCCCATAGCTGAGCTGGGCAAACACCTCCGGGTGGAGTTCCCACTCCCCCGGGTGAAAAGTCTGACGACTTAGGTAATCCGCCTCCCAGTTGTCTACTCCTGGGATGTGAATTGATGAGAGCTGGCAGGAGTGATCCTCCGCCCACCTTATTATTTTGGTTACTTCCGTCATCGCTAGGGAACTCGTTGTTCCCCCCTGACGATTGACGTAAGCTACAGTCGTGATGTTGTCCGACTGAAATCTGATGAATTTGGCCGCAGCTAGTTGAGGCCATGCCTGAAAAGCATTGAATATCGCCGTCAGTTCCAGAATGTTTATCGGGAGAAGCTTTTCTTCCCAAGACCATAAGCCCTGAGCTTTCAGGGAGTCCCAGACCGCACCCCAGCCTAACAGACTGGCGTCGGTCATTACAATGATCCACTCTGGTCTGCGGAAACATATTCCCTGAGACAGGTGATCCTGAGACAACCACCAGAGAAGAGAATCTCTGGTCTCCTGGTCCAACTGAATTTGAGGAGACAAATCTGCATAATCCCCATTCCACTGTTTGAGCATGCATAGTTGCAGTGGTCTGAGGTGTATCCGAGCAAAAGGGACTATGTCCATTGCCGCTACCATTAATCCGATTGTCTCCATGCACTGAGCCACAGATGGCCGGGGAATGGAATGAAGAACTCGGCAAGTAGTTAAGAGTTTTAATTTTCTGACCTTCGCCAGAAATATTTTCATTTCTACCGAGTCTATTAGAGTCCCTAGGAAGAGAACCCTTGTGAGAGAGAACTCTTTTTGATGTTCACCTTCCACCCATGAGACCTCAGAAAGGCCAATACAATCTCCGTGTGAGACTTGGCTCTTTGGAAAGACGGCGCCTGAATTAAGATGTCGTCTAGGTAAGGCGCTACTGCTATGCCCCGCGGTCTTAGAACCGCTAGGAGGGATCCTAGCACTTTTGTGAAAATTCTGGGAGCAGTGGCTAAGCCGAAAGGAAGAGCCACAAACTGGTAATGCCTGTCCAGAAAAGCGAACCTGAGAAACTGGTGATGATCTTTGTGGATAGGAATGTGTAGGTATGCATCCTTTAGATCCACGGTAGTCATATATTGACCTTCCTGGATCATTGGTAAGATTGTCCGAATGGTCTCCATTTTGAATGATGGGACTCTGAGGAATCTGTTTAAAATTTTTAGATCCAGGATGGGTCTGAAAGTTCCCTCTTTTTTGGGAACCACAAACAGGTTTGAGTAAAAACCCAACCCTTGTTCCGCCATTGGAACTGGGTGGATCACTCCCATTATATGTAGATCTTCTAAACAGCGTAAAAACGCCTCTTTCTTTGTCTGATCTGTAGACAGACGAGAAATGTGGAACCTCCCCCTTGGAGGAGAACCCTTGAATTCTAGAAGATATCCCTGGGATACAATATCTAACGCCCAAGGATCGTGTACATCTCTTGCCCAGGCCTGAGCGAAGAGAGAGTCTGCCCCCTACTAGATCCGGTCCCGGATCGGGGGCTACCCCTTCATGCTGTCTTGGTGGCAGCTGCAGGCTTTTTGGCCTGTTTACCCCTATTCCAGCCCTGGTAAGGTTTCCAGGTTGCCTTGGGTTGTGAAGCATTACCCTCTTGCTTTGCAGCGGGAGAGGATGAAGCAGGGCCGTTCCTGAAATTACAAAAGGAACGAATATTAGCTTTGTTCTTTGTCTTAAAGGACTTGTCCTGGGGGAGAGCATGGCCTTTTCCCCCGGTGATTTCTGAAATAATCTCTTTCAATTCAGGCCCGAAGAGGGTCTTTCCTTTGAAAGGGATGTTCAAAAGCTTGGATTTAGATGACACATCGTCCGACCAGGACTTTAGCCATAGCGCCCTGTGCGACAAAATGGCAAAACCTGAACTTTTTGCTGCTAACTTAGCTATTTGGAAAGCGGCGTCAGTGATAAAAGAATTAGCTAGCTTTAGAGCCTTAATTCTATCCACAATTTCCTCATATGAGGTCTCCGTCTGGAGCGAGTCTTCCAGCGCCTCAAACCAGAAAGCGGCTGCAGTAGTTACAGCAATAATGCAGGCAATAGGCTGGAGAAGAAAACCTTGTTGAACAAAAATTTTCTTAAGTAAACCCTCTAACTTCTTATCCATAGGGTCTTTAAAAGCACAACTGTCTTCAATTGGTATGGTTGTGCGTTTAGCAAGTGAAGAAACAGCCCCCTCCACCTTAGGGACCGTCTGCTACGAGTCCCGCACAGGGTCAGATATGGGGAACATTTTCTTAAAAACAGGAGGGGGAACAAAGGGAACACCTGGTCTATCCCACTCCCTAGTAACGATATCCGCAATCCTCTTAGGGACCGGAAACGCATCCGTGTAAACAGGGACCTCTAGGTACTTGTCCATTTTACACAATTTCTCTGGGATCACCAAAGGGTCGCAGTCATCCAGAGAAGCTAATACCTCCCTAAGCAAAACGCGGAGGTGTTCTAGTTTAAATTTAAAAGCCAATGTATCTGAATCTGTCTGAGAAGGAACCCTTCCTGTATCAGAGACTTCTCCCTCAGACATCAAATCCCTCGCTCCCACTTCAGAGCGTTGTGAGAGTATATCGGATACGGCTACCAAAGCGTCAGAATGCTCATAATCTGTTCTTAAAACGGAGCTATCACGCTTTGCAGGTAGCACGGGCAGTTTAGATAAGAAGGCTGTAAGAGAATTATCCATGACTGCCGCTAAGTCTTGTAATGTAAAAGGGTTAGACGCACTAGAGGTACTAGGCGTCGCTTGCGCGGGCGTAACTGGTTGTGACACTTAGGGAGAGGCAGACGGGCTACCCTCGTTACCTTCAGTCTGAGAATCAACTTGGGCCACATTCTTAAGTGCAACAATATGATCTTTAAGTGTATAGACATATCAGTACAAGTGGGACACATTCTGAGAGGGGGTTCCACCATGGCTTCTAAACACATTGAACAAGGATTTTCCTTAGTGTCAGACATGTTTAACAGACTAGTAGTATACACAAGCAGGCTTGAAAATAACTTTAATCAAATAAAAAACACAATTTGAAAAAAACGTTACTGTGCCTTTAAGAGATAAAAAGAGCACACAATTTTAAAAAACAGTGAAAAATGCAGCAATCCTTTTGAAATTTTCACAGTATGTACCTAAAGCCTTAATAAGATTGCACCACAAGTTGCAAAATGATTAACCCCTTAATGCCCAAACCGGAGCAGCCTAAAGCCAACACCCAGTTAAAATTACTACAGCACCTTGCCACAGCCCTGCTGTGGCCCTACCTGCCCTTAGGGATCAGATTTGGGGGAATATAGCTTCCTTAAGGCCCTCAAACAGCAGCAGGACCCTCCATGTGAAGCAGCATGAACTTCTCTGCAATTTTAACTGCGCATCTGAGGCGCGAAATTAGGCTCCTCCCACTCTATTCAGGAGCTGTGAGGCCTAAGAAATCAGTCCTAAGTGAATAAAAAATAGCCATGTGGGTAATAACCCCAGAAAGAACCCAAAAGGAATTTCAAAGTGTCTTGCAAACGATATTTTCCTTAGCTAAATAATCGATTCCCCTGAATAAGTGTCAACCAGCATAATTAGCCCTGTTATGTAAGCATTCAATTCCTTATTAAGTCTGTGAACATAGCTTACCCTCCCCTCATGGGGATATTGTCAGTCCCTTCTAGCATTATCTCAGTCTTGTCTAGAAATAAATGACTGAACATACCTTATTGCAGATCACCCTGCAAACTGTTCCCCCCAACTGAAGTTTTCTGGTACTCCTCAGTCCTGTGTGGGAACAGCAGTGGATTTTAGTTACAACATGCTAAAATCATTTTCCTCTCAGCAGAAATCTTCATCACTTTTCTGCTAGAGAGTTAATAGTACAAACCGGTACCATTTAAAATAACAAACTTTTGATTGAAGATAATATAAACTACAATTCTAACACCACATTCGCTTTACCCTCCCGAGAGAGACCTAGTGGTTAGAGCCGGCAAAGAGAATGACTGGGGGGTGGAGCTAGAGGGGGAGCTATATGGACAGCTCTGCTGTGTGCTCTCTTTGCCACTTCCTGTAGGGAAGGAGAATATCCCACAAGGATGAATCCGTGGACTGGATACACTTTGCAAGAGAAATAAGCTTTTTCTGGCCTTTTATCAATTGAGATCTGACATTTTGCAAATTTCCTTTTTTAATTTTTATTTATATATAGGTAATATTTAGTGCTATTTAGGAATCAGACAGAAAAGAAATACTAAATTAATCACACCTTTATTAAAAAATAACAAAAAATAATACAGTTCAAAAGTCAAATGACAAGCCAGGAGTCAAAACAAGAGCGGGAGGTCAGACGAGCTGGGTTAGGAACCAAAGCGAGTAGTCAGGTGAGTCGGGGTCAGGAATACGAAGATCAGCGAAGTAAGGTACAAGCCAGGAATCAGGAACCAGAAGGGACATTATCAAGTCAGGTTATACACAGAGACAGGAACACAGGAACTCACAGAGAAGTCAGAGACAACACAAGGGCAAAGGCACACAGGACTGAGGCAGTTAAATAGGGAACAATGACATCATCATTCTGGGACTGCAACTTCTCTCTCTCTGATGATATTCTCCAGTTTGGCCATAAAAGAGAGCCTGGAGTAGTGAGCAGCGTTACACACTCTGCTACAAGCAAGGGTATAAAAAAGGTAAGTCTAATATGGCAGCCAAGATAAAAGGCAGCAAATAACTATAAAAGTCAGGGAGAAGCCCTTACACCTAGGCATAAGCCTAGTTGGAGGTATGTGCTTGATTATATTTCAATATGTACTTACATAAAAAATATAATCAAGCACATAACTCCAACTAGGCATATGTCCGGATGAGCACTAAATATTACATATATAAATACATTTAAAAATAAATTAAAAGCCAAAGAAAATAGCTGACCTTAATTTAAAATACATTCTTTGATTATTTAATAAGTGACCAAATCCCTCTACCTACCAAAGAACAGCAAACTCCTAACACTGCAACTAACTACCATTTCTTTCCCTCTCTAGCCCATCACAGGTAAGGACTGCAGGTTCAAACATTCATTTTTATCAGGTTGGGTTACCATAGCAACAAACTTGTTATGGCGCAATTTTTGAGAAATCCAGCGTCGGATGAAAGCGTTAACACGCTAACTTGCGCATAGACAAAAAGGCGAAGTGCACTCATTGCACAAAATATTTCAATGGAAACGTGGTACTAAAATGTAGCTGTAAACTACTTTTAGCTGTCGACAACTTCTGTAGCTTATGACTCGATTTTTACCGACTCAATGGAAACAAACCCTAAGCCTATTGGATATTGCAACAAATTTAACATGTTGCCAGAGGTGTCTCTAGACTAAGGGAGGCATTAGGCAAAACTAAATTATGAGGCTCTTATTAAAGGAACATGCAGTTTCAAATTTCCCTGTTATGATTTCAATACAGCATAACATTTTTAACAACTTTTGTAGTTCTATTAATAAATTTGCTTCTTTCTCTTGGCATCTTACGTTGAAGGAGCATTAATGCACTAATGGGATCTAGCTGAACACACCAGGTGAGGCAATGACAAAAGTCGTTTATGTACAACCACAAATGATGCACATAAATAAAATAAAAAAAACATCAAAAGCTTCTGTAAAAAAAAATAAATAAATAAAAATGTAATTTGTTTGAGTAATTTACAAAAAGCACCAAAAAATGTAGCATGAACAGAAAAGTTAGTACAGAGACAAACAGCTAAGCACTGAAAGTATTAATAAAGCAAGATTAAAGGAATATTTTACACTAGATTTCTCTTTGCATAAATATTTTGTAGATGATCCATTTATATAGCCATCCGGGAGTGTTTTTATAACAATGTATAGCTTTGCTTATTTTTTAATTTTCCGAATCCTAACCAAGTCCCAAAGTATCATAAACTCAAGTCTACAGATTCCTGCTGGCTCCGGTTTGTGTAATGGGCCTTTTCATATGCAGGGGAGGGGTCTGTACTTTCTGCTTTCCGAGACCCTTTAAGTGGGTGTCCCAGCCTAACCTCATCACCAGTGCTAAACTTTAAAAGGTTTTATAGTGGATTTTTAGATCAGTATCTGTGCATATTCTTCTATAGTAGTGTCTATTGCATGCAGTTATATGAAAAGTGGTGCATCCTGTCCCTTTAATTACAATTTGAATGTTAGCAATTTAATACTATGCTAATAGACTGGATTTTAGTTGTTTCTGCTGGTTATGAATAAAAAACAGAATTTATGCTTACCTGATAAATGACTTTCTCTTGTGGTGTATCCAGTCTACGGATTCATCCTTTACTTGTGGGATATTCTCCTTCCCTACAGGAAGTGGCAAAGAGAGCACACAGCAGAGCTGTCCATATAGCTCCCCCTCTAGCTCCACCCCCCAGTCATTCGACCAAAGGTTAGGAAGAAAAAGGAGAAACCATAGTGTGCAGTGGTGACTGTAGTTTAAACAAAAAATTTTTACCTGACTCAATTGCCAGAGCGGGCCGTGAACTGGATACACCACAAGAGAAAGTAATTTATCAGGTAAGCATAAATTCTGTTTTCTCTTGTAAGGTGTATCCAGTCCACGGATTCATCCTTTACTTGTGGGATACCAATACCAAAGCTTTAGGACACGGATGAAGGGAGGGAACAAGACAGGTACCTTAAACGGAAGGCATCACTGCTTGCAAAACCTTTCTCCCAAAAATAGTCTCCGAAGAAGCCAAATTATCGAATTTGTAAAATTTGGAAAAACATAATTTATGTAAGAACTTACCTGATAAATTCATTTCTTTCATATTAACAAGAGTCCATGAGCTAGTGACGTATGGGATATACATTCCTACCAGGAGGGGCAAAGTTTCCCAAACCTTAAAATGCCTATAAATACACCCCTCACCACACCCACAAATCAGTTTAACGAATAGCCAAGAAGTGGGGTGATAAGAAAAAAGTGCGAAGCATATAAAATAAGGAATTGGAATAATTGTGCTTTATACAAAAAAATCATAACCACCACAAAAAAGGGTGGGCCTCATGGACTCTTGTTAATATGAAAGAAATGAATTTATCAGGCAAGTTCTTACATAAATTATGTTTTCTTTCATGTAATTAACAAGAGTCCATGAGCTAGTGACGTATGGGATAATGAATACCCAAGATGTGGATCTTTCCACACAAGAGTCACTAGAGAGGGAGGGATAAAATAAAGACAGCCAATTCCTGCTGAAAATAATCCACACCCAAAATAAAGTTTAATGAAAAACATAAGCAGAAGATTCAAACCGAAACCACTGCCTGAAGTACCTTTCTACCAAAAACTGCTTCAGAAGAAGAGAATACATCAAAATGGTAGAATTTAGTAAAAGTATGCAAAGAGGACCAAGTCGCTGCTTTGCAAATCTGATCAACTGAAGCTTCATTCCTAAACGCCCAGGAAGTAGAAACTGACCTAGTAGAATGAGCTGTAATCCTCTGAGGCGGAGTCTTACCCGAATTAACATAGGCAAGATGAATTAAAGATTTCAACCAGGATGCCAAAGAAATGGCAGAAGCTTTCTGGCCTTTTCTAGAACCAGAAAAGATGACAAATAGACTAGAAGTCTTTCGGAAAGATTTAGTAGCTTCAACATAATATTTTAAAGCTCTAACAACATCCAAAGAATGTAACGATTTCTCCTTAGAATTCTTAGGATTAGGACATAATGAAGGAACCACGATTTCTCTACTAATGTTGTTGGAATTCACAACCTTAGGTAAAAATTCAAAAGAAGTTCGCAACACCGCCTTATCCTGATGAAAAATCAGAAAAGGAGACTCACAAGAAAGAGCAGATAATTCAGAAACTCTTCTGGCAGAAGAGATGGCCAAAAGGAACAAAACTTTCCAAGAAAGCAATTTAATGTCCAATGAATGCATAGGTTCAAACGGAGGAGCTTGAAGAGCTCCCAGAACCAAATTCAAACTCCATGGAGGAGAAATTGACTTAATGACAGGTTTTATATGAACCAAAGCTTGTACAAAACAATGAATATCAGGAAGAATAGCAATCTTTCTGTGAAAAAGAACAGAAAGAGCAGAGATTTGTCCTTTCAAGGAACTTGCGGACAAACCCTTATCTAAACCATCCTGAAGAAATTGTAATATTCTCGGAATTCTAAAAGAATACCAAGAAAAATGATGAGTAAGACACCAAGAAATATAAGTCTTCCAGACTCTATAATATATCTCTCTAGATACAGATTTACGAGCCTGTAACATAGTATCAATCACAGAGTCAGAGAAACCTCTTTGACTAAGAATCAAGCGTTCAATCTCCATACCTTTAAGTTTAAGGATTTCAGATCCGGATGGAAAAAAGGACCTTGCGACAGAAGGTCTGGTCTTAACGGAAGAGTCCATGGTTGGCAAGATGCCATCCGGACAAGATCCGCATACCAAAACCTGTGAGGCCATGCCGGAGCTATTAGCAGAACAAACGAGCATTCCCTCAGAATCTTGGAGATTACTCTTGGAAGAAGAACTAGAGGCGGAAAGATATAGGCAGGATGATACTTCCAAGGAAGTGATAATGCATCCACTGCCTCCGCCTGAGGATCCCGGGATCTGGACAGATACCTGGGAAGTTTCTTGTTTAGATGAGAGGCCATCAGATCTATCTCTGGAAGCCCCCACATTTGAACAATCTGAAGAAATACCTCTGGGTGAAGAGACCATTCGCCCGGATGCAACGTTTGGCGACTGAGATAATCCGCTTCCCAATTGTCTACACCTGGGATATGAACCGCAGAGATTAGACAGGAGCTGGATTCTGCCCAAACCAAAATTCGAGATACTTCTTTCATAGCCAGAGGACTGTGAGTCCCTCCTTGATGATTGATGTATGCCACAGTTGTGACATTGTCTGTCTGAAAACAAATGAACGATTCTCTCTTCAGAAGAGGCCAAAACTGAAGAGCTCTGAAAATTGCACGGAGTTCCAAAATATTGATCGGTAATCTCACCTCCTGAGATTCCCAAACTCCCTGTGCCGTCAGAGATCCCCACACAGCTCCCCAACCTGTGAGACTTGCATCTGTTGAAATTACAGTCCAGGTCGGAAGAACAAAAGAAGCCCCCTGAATTAAACAATGGTGATCTGTCCACCACGTTAGAGAGTGTCGAACAATCGGTTTTAAAGATATTAATTGAGATATCTTCGTGTAATCCCTGCACCATTGGTTCAGCATACAGAGCTGAAGAGGTCGCATGTGAAAACGAGCAAAGGGGATCGCGTCCGATGCAGCAGTCATAAGACCTAGAATTTCCATGCATAAGGCTACCGAAGGGAATGATTGTGACTGAAGGTTTCGACAAGCTGTAATCAATTTTAGACGTCTCTTGTCTGTTAAAGACAGAGTCATGGACACTGAATCTATCTGGAAACCCAGAAAGGTTACCCTTGTTTGAGGAATCAAAGAACTTTTTGGTAAATTGATCCTCCAACCATGATCTTGAAGAAACAACACAAGTCGATTCGTATGAGACTCTGCTAAATGTAAAGACTGAGCAAGTACCAAGATATCGTCCAAATAAGGAAATACCACAATACCCTGTTCTCTGATTACAGACAGAAGGGCACCGAGAATCTTTGTGAAAATTCTTGGAGCTGTAGCAAGGCCAAACGGTAGAGCCACAAATTGGTAATGCTTGTCTAGAAAAGAGAATCTCAGGAACTGAAAATGATCTGGATGAATCGGAATATGCAGATATGCATCCTGTAAATCTATTGTGGACATATAATTCCCTTGCTGAACAAAAGGCAATATAGTCCTTACAGTTACCATCTTGAACGTTGGTATCCTTACATAATGATTCAATAATTTTAGATCCAGAACTGGTCTGAAGGAATTCTCCTTCTTTGGTACAATGAAGAGATTTGAATAAAACCCCATCCCCTGTTCCGGAACTGGAACTGGCATAATTACTCCAGCCAACTCTAGATCTGAAACACAATTCAGAAATGCTTGAGCTTTCACTGGATTTACTGGGACACGGGAAAGAAAAAATCTCTTTGCAGGAGGTCTCATCTTGAAACCAATTCTGTACCCTTCTGAAACAATGCTCTGAATCCAAAGATTGTGAACAGAATTGATCCAAATTTCTTTGAAAAAACGTAACCTGCCCCCTACCAGCTGAACTGGAATGAGGGCCGTACCTTCATGTGAACTTAGAAGCAGGCTTTGCCTTTCTAGCAGGCTTGGATTTATTCCAGACTGGAGATGGTTTCCAAACTGAAACTGCTCCTGAGGACGAAGGATCAGGCTTTTGTTCTTTGTTGAAACGAAAGGAACGAAAACGATTGTTAGCCCTGTTTTTACCTTTAGATTTTTTATCCTGTGGTAAAAAAGTTCCTTTCCCACCAGTAACAGTTGAAATAATAGAATCCAACTGAGAACCAAATAATTTGTTTCCCTGGAAAGAAATGGAAAGTAGAGTTGATTTAGAAGCCATATCAGCATTCCAAGTCTTAAGCCATAAAGCTCTTCTGGCTAAGATAGCTAGAGACATAAACCTAACATCAACTCTAATAATATCAAAAATGGCATCACAGATAAAATTATTAGTATGCTGAAGAAGAATAATAATATCATGAGAATCACGATTTGCTACTTGTTGCGCTAGGGTTTCCAACCAAAAAGTTGAAGCTGCAGCAACATCAGCCAATGATATAGCAGGTCTAAGAAGATTACCTGAACACAGATAAGCTTTTCTTAGAAAGGATTCAATTTTTCTATCTAAAGGATCCTTAAACGAGGTACCATCTGACGTAGGAATGGTAGTACGTTTAGCAAGGGTAGAAATAGCCCCATCAACTTTAGGGATTTTGTCCCAAAATTCTAACCTGTCAGGCGGAACAGGATATAATTGCTTAAAACGTTTAGAAGGAGTAAATGAATTACCCAATTTATCCCATTCTTTGGAAATCACTGCAGAAATAGCATTAGGAACAGGAAAAACTTCTGGAATAACCGCAGGAGCTTTAAAAACCTTATCCAAACGTATAGAATTAGTATCAAGAGGACTAGAATCCTCTATTTCTAAAGCAATTAGTACTTCTTTAAGTAAAGAGCGAATAAATTCCATCTTAAATAAATATGAAGATTTATCAGCATCAATCTCTGAGATAGAATCCTCTGAACCAGAAGAGTCCAAAGAATCAGAATGATGGTGTTCATTTAAAAATTCATCTGTAGAGAGAGAAGATTTAAAAGACTTTTTACGTTTACTAGAAGGAGAAATAACAGACAAAGCCTTCTTTATGGATTCAGAAACAAAATCTCTTATGTTATCAGGAACATTCTGCACCTTAGATGTTGAGGGAACTGCAACAGGCAATGGTACATTACTAAAGGAAATATTATCTGCTTTAACAAGTTTGTCATGACAATTATTACAAACAACAGCTGGAGGAATAGCTACCAAAAATTTACAGCAGATACACTTAGCTTTGGTAGATCCAGCAGGCAGTGATTTTCCTGTAGTATCTTCTGGCTCAGATGCAACGTGAGACATCTTGCAATATGTAAGAGAAAAAACAACATATAAAGCAAAATAGATCAAATTCCTTATAAGACAGTTTCAGGAATGGGAAAGAATGCCAAATATCAAGCTTCTAGCAACCAGAAGCAAATGAAAAATGAGACTGAAATAATGTGGAGACAAAAGCGACGCCCATATTTTTTAGCGCCAAATAAGACGCCCACATTATTTGGCGCCTAAATGCTTTTGGCGCCAAAAATGACGCCACATCCGGAACGCCGACATTTTTGGCGCAAAATAACGTCAAAAAAATGACGTAACTTCCAGCGACACGTATGACGCCGGAAACGGAAGAGAATTTTTGCGCCAAAAAAGTCCGCGCCAAGAATGACGCAATAAAATGAAGCATTTTCAGCCCCCGCGAGCCTAACAGCCCACAGGGAAAAAAGTCAAATTTTTGAGGTAAGAAAAATATGATAATTCAATGCATAATCCCAAATATGAAACTGACTGTCTGAAAATAAGGAAAGTTGAACATTCTGAGTCAAGGCAAATAAATGTTTGAATACATATATTTAGAACTTTATAAATAAAGTGCCCAACCATAGCTTAGAGTGTCACAGAAAATAAGACTTACTTACCCCAGGACACTCATCTACATGTTTGTAGAAAGCCAAACCAGTACTGAAACGAGAATCAGTAGAGGTAATGGTAAATATAAGAGTATATCGTCGATCTGAAAAGGGAGGTAAGAGATGAATCTCTACGACCGATAACAGAGAACCTTATGAAATAGACCCCGTAGAAGGAGATCACTGCATTCAATAGGCAATACTCTCTTCACATCCCTCTGACATTCACTGCACGCTGAGAGGAAAACCGGGCTCCAACTTGCTGCGGAGCGCATATCAACGTAGAATCTAGCACAAACTTACTTCACCACCTCCCTTGGAGGCAAAGTTTGTAAAAACTGATTTGTGGGTGTGGTGAGGGGTGTATTTATAGGCATTTTAAGGTTTGGGAAACTTTGCCCCTCCTGGTAGGAATGTATATCCCATACGTCACTAGCTCATGGACTCTTGTTAATTACATGAAAGAAAAGTATGCAGCGAAGACCAAGTCGCTGCCTTACAAAACTGTTCAACAGAAGCCTCATTTTCAAAAGCCCATGTGGAAGCCACTGCTCTGGTAGAATGAGCAGTAATAGTTTCAGGAGGCTGCTAGCCAGCAGTCTCATAGGCCAAACGGATGATGCTTTTCAGCCAAAAGGAAAGAGAGGTAGCAGTCGCTTTCTGACCTCTCCTCTTACCAGAATAGATAACAAACAAGGAAGATGTTTGTCTGAAATCCTTAGTTGCTTGTAAATAGAACTTTAAAGCACGAACTACATCAAGATTGTGTAACAGACGTTCCTTCTTCAAAGAAGGATTAGGACACAGAGAAGGAACAACTATTTCCTGGTTAATATTCTTGTTAGAAACAACTTTAGGAAGAAAACCAGGTTTGGTACGCAAAACTACCTTATCTGCGTGGAACACCAGGTAAGGTGAATCACACTGTAAGGCAGATAATTCTGAGACTCTCCGAGCAGAAGAGATAGCTACCAAAAATAAAACTTTCCAAGATAACAACTTAATATCTATGGAATGTAAAGGTTCAAACGGAACCCCTTGAAGAACTGAAAGAACTAGATTTAAACTCCATGGCGAAGCCACAGGTTTATAAACAGGCTTGATTCTGACTAAAGCCTGAGTAAACGCTTGAACGTCTGGTACCTCTGCCAGACGCTTGTGTAAAAGGATAGACAGAGCAGATATCTGTCCTTTTAAGGAACTAGCTGACAATCCTTTCTCCAATCCATCTTGGAGGAAAGACAATATCCTGGGAATCCTAGTCTTACTCCATGAGTAACCCTTGTATTCACACCAACAAAGATATTTCCGCCATATCTTATGGTAGATTTTCCTGGTGACAGGCTTTCTAGCCTGAATCAGAGTATCTATAACTGACTCAGAGAAACCACGCTTTGATAGAATTAAGCGTTCAATCTCCAAGCAGTCAGACGCAGAGAAATTAGATTTGGATGCTTGAACGGACCCTGTATTAGAATCAAGATGTCGTCCAGATAGGGTGCTACTGCAATGCCCCGCGGTCTTAGTACCGCTAGAAGGGACCCTAGCACTTTTGTGAAAATTCTTGGAGCGGTGGCCAACCCGAAGGGAAGGGCCACGAACTGGTAATGCTTGTCCAGAAAGGGAAACTTAGGAACTGATGGTGATCTTTGTGGATAGGAATATGAAGGTACGCATCCTTTAGATCCAAGGTAGTCATATATTGACCTTCCTGGATCATCGGTAAGATTGTCCGAATGGTCTCCATCTTGAAGGATGGAACTCTGAGGAATTTGTTTAGAATTTTTAGATCCAGGATTAGTCTGAAAGTTCGAGGTTTGAGTAAAAACCCAGTCCTTGTTCTGTAATTGGAACTGGACATATCACTCCCATCTTGATTAGATCTTCTACACAGCGTAATAACGCCTCTTTCTTTGTCTGGTCTGTAGACAGATGAGAAATGTGGAACCTTCCCCTTGGAGGAAGGTCCTTGAATTCTAGAAGATATCCCTGAGCAACTATCTCTAATGCCCAGGGATCGGGAACATCTCTTGCCCAAGCCTGAGCAAAGAGAGAGAGTCTGCCCCTACCAGATCCGGTCCCGGATCGGGGGCTACCCCTTCATGCTGTCTTAGTAGCAGCTGCAGGCTTCTTGGCCTGTTTACCCTTGTTCCAGCCCTGCAAAGGCTTCCAGGTTGCCTTGGGCTGTGAAGTGTTACCCTCTTGCTTTGCGGTTGCAGAGGTTGAAGCAGGACCGCTCCTGAAGTTGCGAAAGGAACGAAAATTAGCCTTGTTTTTAGCCTTAAAAGGCCTATCTTGCGGAAGGGCATGGCCCTTTCCCCCAGTGATATCCGAAATAATCTCTTTCAACTCTGGCCCGAAAAGGGTCTTTCCCTTGAAAGGGATATTCAGTAACTTAGTTTTAGACGACACATCGGCCGACCATTATTTCAGCCAGAGTGCTCTGCGCACCATGATGGCAAAGCCAGAATTTTTCGCCGCTAACTTAGCTAATTGCAAAGCGGCATCTGTTATAAAAGAATTAGCCAGCTTTAGAGCTTTAATTCTATCCATAATTTCGTCATATGAGGTCTCTGTCTGGAGCGACTCCTCCAGCGCCTCAAACCAGAAAGCCGCTGCAGTAGTCACAGGAATAATGCAGACAATAGGTTGAACAAATATTTTCTTTAGTAAACCTTCCAATTTTTTATCCATAGGATCTTTGAAAGCACAACTGTCTTCAATTGGTATGGTTGTGCGCTTGGCAAGTGTTGAAATTGCCCCCTCTACCTTAGGGATCGTCTGCCATGCGTCCCGCCTGGGATCAGTTATAGGGAACATTTTCTTAAAGATAGGGGGGGGAACAAAGGGTACACCTGGTCTCTCCCACTCCCTATCCACAATATCCGCCACCCTCTTCGGGATCGGAAACGCATCAGTGTATACAGGGACTTCTAGGAATTTGTCCATTTTACACAATTTCTCTGGGACCACCATGGGGTCGCAATCATCCAGCGTAGCTAATACCTCCTTAAGCAGTACGCGGAGGTGTTCCAGCTTAAATTTAAACGCTAAGGAATCTAAATCTGCCTGCTGAGAAATCTTTCCTGTATCAGAAATTTCTCCCTCGGACAGCACATCCCTCACCGTCATTTCAGAGTGTTGTGAGGGTACAACAGATAAACCTTCCAAAGCTTCTGATTGCTCATACTCTGTTCTTAAAACCGAGCTATCACGCTTTTTAGGAAAAACTGGCAGTTTGGATAAAAATGCCGCAAGGGAATTATCCATGACTGCTGCTAATTGTTGTAATGTAATAGGGACCAATGCGCTAGAGGTACTAGGCATCGCTTGCGCGGGCGTGACTGGTATCGACACATGGGGAGAGGAAGGTGGACTATCCTCATTACCTTCTGTTAAAGAATCATCTTGGGCTACATTTTTAAGTGAAACAACGTTATCTTTAAAATGCATAGATACATTAGCACACTTAAAACACAAATGTAAAGGGGGTTCCACCATGGCTACTAAACACATAGAGCAACGTCTATCTGTAGGCTCAGACATGTTAAACAGACTTAGACAGCACTCAAAGACTGAAAAATACAATTTGAGAAAAAACGGTACTGTGCCTTTAAATAATAAAAGCGCACACTTTTTTACTGAATGTTCAAAAATGATCCAATCTTTCTGAAAATTTCACCACACGATCTTAATGCTTGGTAATGATTGCACAGCAGATATCAAGTCAATTAACTCCTTAATGCCCGAACCGGAGCAATCTAAAGCTAACAACTGGTTAGCAAACTACAGCACCATGCCACAGCAATCTGCTGGGGCCCTACCTTGCCCCTGGGGATTAGTTTGATGAAAAATAAGCCTCTATGAAGTTTTAGGACCCTCCACGTGAAGCTGCATGAAGCTGTCTGCAATATGAAGTGCGCAACTGAGGCGCAAAATTTAGGCCCCCTCCCTCTCCACTCTGGAGTTGTGGGGCCTTCAAAACCCTAAATAGGTGTCTAAAATTCTCCCATGTGGAAGAAAACCCAAAATAACACTCCAAAAGTGATAAAAACATGTATAGTGATTATATTTTGCTAAAAAATAATCGATTGCCCTTTAACAGTGTCCACCAGTCATTTAGCCGTGTTAAATAAGCCTTCCTTCTATACTGAGTCTCAGAATATGGCTTACCTTCCCCACATGGGGATTCTTGTCAGTCTTGACTAGAAAAAGATGACTGAACATACCTTGTAGCAGTTAAGCCTGCAAACTGTTCCCCCCCAACTGAAGTTTTCTTGGTACTCCTCAGTCCTGCGTGGGAACAGCAGTGGATTTTAGTTACAACATGCTAAAATCATTTTCCTCTCAGCAGAAATCTTCATCACTTTTTGCTAGAGAGTAAATAGTACAAACCGGCACTATTTAAAAATAACAAACTTTTGATTGAAGATATAAAAAACTACAAATCTAACACCACATTCACTTTACTCTCCCGTGGAGATGCTACTTGTTAGAGCGGCAAAGAGAATGACTGGGGGGCGGAGCCTGAGGGGGAGCTATATGGACAGCTTTGCTGTGTGCTCTCTTTGCCACTTCCTGTAGGGAATGAGAATATCCCACAAGTAAGGATGAATCCGTGGACTGGATACACCTTGTAAGAGAAAGAAAGATATTTTACCTCAAAGTATTCACATCCCATTGTAAAGGACTTTAAGCAGCAAATCAATATGCGTGTCCCGGGACAGCCAAGGGAGTGAGCTTTGTGCACTCTCATGTTAATTCCCTATTCAGTTTAAAGAAGTTTACTATGAAATCTCATGAGAGTTAAGTGAAATCTTATGAGATTACAGTAAAAGAGTTCATGGCCTCAGCACTGTTGATGCTGATTGGCTGCTGTTCATTTCTTAATTCTTCCTATTTTTATTTTTTTTACCTGCAGCTGGACAGTAACTGACAGATAAATTACTATACAGAACTTACTCTGCTGAGCTGAGGCAATTGTGAGGTAAAATGTCTTACTTTTTAACATAGAGATGCTCAGGTGATATTTTCCTGTCAGCTTTTTACAGTTATACTGCATCACTTTCAAGTGATTTAGCATATGAGTAGTATGTCCCTTTAAGTATGAAGCATTCAGGAACAAATAATAAAGATAATGTTCTATATATTGTAGTGAGAAAATAAACCACATACAATCACACTCTATCAGCTGGATAACTTGAAAAGCAAAAAACATTCATCGCCCAGTACAATAACTTATGAAATAGTAATTTAAAGCTAAATTAATGACACAAAATAGCAGTGCAGATTATGAAAATTCATTTATTTGTTTTTATTTAAAGTTTGTTTTTAATAAATAAAAGGATTGTTTGAGTACATCATGCTGTATATCAGGGATGTCCAACACCCCTACTGTAGACATTAGCTATAGAAGTCACAAGTTTAACTGCTAGTTCAGTTTGAAGAAATCCAAGAGAAGTCGATAGGAATCCAATTATCTTGACAAAACCCACTTTATATGCTACTGAAATGACACGTCTTCAAAACATCAGCTGTATAACAATTCCTTAGGTTAATACAAATGTGGCACATTTTATATCAATGGTATATTGTTATAGGCATCAAAGTGTTATGTGCTGTATACTGAAAAAGACATACAAATAATGTAGACAATCAGTTAAAAAAAATCCCTACTCAAAATACATTAGCCTATTCTAAACTAGGCACTATTTACGTGGAGCATTAATTGTTGTATAAAATGTTTCTGTAAAGTGGAATTAAACTAGCACTATTCAGCTATGGTTGACTTTGTGCGTCACAGAAACAGTTTATCAGGTAAAGGTGATATTTAACTTTTTAGAATGATCAGTCTTAGTAAAAAAAGGCTGCTATTATATCCATCCAACAGTGGTGATGCACCCAAATGCATATATTACAGCAGCGTGCTTCAAACACATTAGTCAAATAATATATCATTACATTGTTTCAAGTGTCCTCTGTTATTAAACACTTTAAGGGACATTAAACCCAAAATTGTAACTTTCATTATTCATACAGCGCATACAATTTTAAAATATTTTCCAATTTACGTCTATAATCAGTTTTGCTTTATTCTCTTGGTATCCTTTGTGGAAGGAGCAGGTACTTGGAGCTAGCTGAATACATGGTCAAGTCAATGATAAGCTATATATGAGCAGTCACCAATCAGCAACTAGCTCCCAGCTTCTGAGCCTGACTAGGTATACTTTTTAATAAAGGATACCAAGAGAAAAAAGCACATTAGTTAATAGAAGTAAATTGAAGAGTTGTTTAAAATTGTATTCTCTATCTGAATCATAAAATAAAATTGTGGGTTTCATGTCCCTTTAATCCAAGGCATAACATGTCAAAGACTTACTGCCATGATAAATAGTAAAGCATTAGGGAGTTGATATTCTATCAGTACAGCTTTAATTGTTAAAAAATGTGCACATTAATCTAAGTTACCAAGTGAAAGGTGACATCTTTTACAATTACCAACAACCTCCATGTGTCTTAGAGTTTTCAGTGCATGCTGTACCACTAAACCATATTGTGAACATTCATAGCACATAGAAAGTGTTTAAAGAGGACTTCTGTTCAGAGCAGAACATGTACATAAGGGGGGATAACATGTAGATTTTAGCTTTAATAGGGAAACACAAATAAATGAATCCAAAAGAAATTATTATATAATAATATATTTCCCTTTTGACAAATAGGTGCCTGGTTTTCCTCCATTTTCTCTAAAAGAATAATCTTGTAAAACATGTAGAATTTTCCATTTTAGAGGGTGAAATAGTTTGGACAAGTAAATACGTCATCAGACCGCTGCTTCCTAACCTCTTCTCCCCCTTTTAGGTGGAGAATTTCAATCTCCCGGTCTCGTCCGACAGGGGGGCGGATCTTCAAATAGCGAAAATAAATTGCTAGGCCAATTGTGAACTCAATAATTATTATTTTTTATAAACAACTATATACAAAATAATAATACGTAAGTGCGAAATGACTGGAGATATAGCTCCTTATTGGCTTTGAGGCAACAAAGGACATACAACAAATACAATGGTAGTAAAAGAACTGATTTGCTGTGTTACCAAATAAAAATAGCTAGAAATTATATATAATTATAAGCCTAAACTATTTCCAAAATATTCCTTGCTGCATTTTTTTATAAGTTGTTAGACACAATCCTGATACATAATTTAAAATTGGTTAGCTTTATTTTATTTGCATTAAATTCATTTTTTAAGTCCGGTTTTATCTTATATATAAGAAAAACTATTCACTTAAGTTAAAGGCTGAATATAACTGTTTAATAAAATATAAATTATAAAAAAATAATTGTGATAAGTGCTTTTTGTAAATGTATATTTCGCCCTGTAGTCCTACAAATAAACTGGGTTTCTAGCACATATGATTAATCAATGAAATATATTGTGTTTCACCTATAAAGTTATACTACCGTGTATGTTGAATACTTTAATTTTGTTTGCTATGGAAAAGAGATGCACTTTCTTAATAAACTGCCAGGCCAATTTAAGAAACAATAAAAAAAAAAAAAAAAAAAAAAAAAAAAAAGAGTCTGGTTTCATTTCATAAGTTTAAGATTAGAATATTACATATGAATACGGGGACACAGACATCAACATACTGACCTGCAATATTCAAATTTACAGTGCAAAAACATATACAGCCCATACCATTTCATTAGTACTAATGTATATACAGATCATAAAATTGCGTGAATTCATCCGGATAGTGTATGTCAAATAATTGTGAAAATATGTTGCAGTTATAGCACACACTAGACAATGCAGCATAGAGAATTTATCTTCCTTTAGGAACAGACCGCGTATGTACAGCTTACGTTTTCTTCAGAGAACAGAGCACAATACCAACGGAGGCTGAAACAAATAGACTTCTACTTTTGTTTTCGGATTTCAGCAATTGATTAGGGAAGCAAAAAATTCATGACTATTCAATATTCCTTCAACTGCTAATGTTTTACCTAAAAGGAAAAAAAAACAGAAGGTGATACTATATCTTGCATATAATTTTAATGCAGTGTATAATATCTAATCAGACTGATGTTCTTACTTCTCTTGATGGAGGGCTTCAATAAAAGCTTCAAGTTTTTCCTGGATTTCTCGAACTTTTTCTGAAAAGAAACAACACAGAAATATTACATTAATGTAGTCACTTTCATCAGAACATTATGGACACCAGTACGACATTAGTCATGCATAACACAGCTAATGTTTTAACAAAGGTACTCCTGGGGTAATGGGCTTCTTGTAGGAGTTTTTTTATTTTTAAAATGTGAACTTTTCTTAACAGTTGAAATTATAAGCTTTGTGTTAGTCAAGACCAAGGTTTGTGTTTCTATATTGCTGAAGTGAAAGCACATGCTACTCTATAGAGACCAGGGTGGATAAAAATCAATGATTTAAGAAAAAAAACTTAAATTATGCTTACCTGAAAATTTAATTTCCATCTGTGGGAGAAGACTCCACTGCTTCATTCATTACTTGTGGGAATTAAGAACCTGGCCACCAGGAGGAGGCAAAGACACCCCAGCCAAAGGCTTAAATACCTCCCCCCACTCCCCTCATCCCCCAGTCATTCTGCCAAGGGAACAAAGAACAGTAGGAGAAATATCAGGGTATAAATTGTGCCAGAAGAATAAAATTAAATTTAGGTCCGCCCACCAGAGAAACGGTCAAGGGCAGTGGACTCTCCTCCCCCAGATGGAAATTAAATTATAAGGTAAGCATAATTTATGCTTTCCATCTTAATGGGAGGAGAGTCCACTGCTTCATTCATTACTTGTGGGAACAAATACCCTAGAGGACACTGAATGAAAAAAACGGGAGGGCAAAAGGAGGCGAACCCTAAACTGAGGGCACCACAGCCTGCAGAACCTGTCTCCCAAAAGCTGTTTCCGCTGAAGGAAAAACGTAAAATTTATAAAACTTTGCAAAAGTATGTAAGGAAGACCAAGTGGCCACCTTACAAATCTGCTTCATAGAGGCCTCATTCATAAAGGCCCAAGAAGAGGCCACAGCTCTAGTTGAGTGAGCCGTAATCCTCTGAGGAGGCTTGTGTCCAGCAGTCTCATATGCCAGACGGATTATACTCCTCAACCAAAAGGATAGAGAAGTAGCAGAGGCCCTTTGCCCCCTGCGTTTCCCTGAATACAAAACAAATAAGGACGAAGTCTGTCTGAACTCCTTTGTGGCCTGAAGATAAAACTTCAAAGACCGAACCACGTCCAGATTATGAAGTAACCTTTCCTTTGAAGCAGAAGGGTTAGGACACAAAGAAGGAACTACTATTTCCTGATTGATGTTACGACTCGACACAACCTTGGGTAGGAATCCCAATCCAGTGCGAAGAACAGCCTTATCGGCGTGAAAAACTAAGTAGGGAGGCTCACATTGCAAGGCCGCCAACTCAATAGCCAGTAGGAATAAGACTTTCCATGAAAGAATCCTAATGTCAAGCGCATGCATAGGCTCAAACGGAGCCCTCAGCAAAACTTTCAGAATCAAGTTTAAGCTCCAAGGAGGAGCCGAATTCCTAAAGACAGGCCTAATCCTAACCAGAGCCTGAACAAAGGACTGAATGTCAGGAAGCTCCGCAAGCTTCTTATGCAACAGTACAGACAAAGCCGAAATCTGTCCCTTTAGGGAACTGGCGGCAAGACCCTTATCCAGACCGTCCTGGAGAAAGACCAAAATCCTGCATACCCTGACCTTGTGCCAGGGGTATCCTTGTTCCTCACACCAGGACAAGTAGGCCCTCCACACCTTGTGGCAGATGCGTGAATGAGAGTGTCAATCACTCTTTCAAAAAATCCTGTCTTGGCTAAGACTATACTTCAATCTCCACGCAGTCAGACTCAGAGAATCGAGATTTTGATGTAGAAAAAGGACCCTGAAACAGCAGATCCCTGTGACAAGGTAACCTCCACGGCGGAGATGACATCCCCACCAGATCCACAAACCACATCCTCCGTGGCCACCACGGAGCAATCAGAATAACCGAAGCTTGCTCCTGCTTGATGCGGGCCACTACACGAGGTAGAAGAGGCAACGGTGGAAATATGTAAATTAGGTTGAAGTCCCAGGGCATTGCCAAGGCATCCCTGGATCGCGACCCTTATCAGGGTAGCTTGCAATTGAGTCTGGACGCCATGAGATCTATATCCGGTGTCCCCCATCTGTTGCAGATCTCAGTGAACACCTCGGGAAGGAGAGACCATTCCCCTGGATGAAACGTCTGTCTGCTCAGAAAATCCGCTTCCCAGTTGTCCACGCCCAGAATGTGGATCGCTGAGAGCGAACAATCATGAGTCTCTGCCCTTTCCAGAATCCGAGATACTTCCCTCATGTAAGCCACAGAGGTAATGTTGTCTGACTGGAATCTGATGAATCGAGACAACCCCAGGAGGGGCCAAGCCCTCAGAGTGTTGAATATCGCTTGAAGTTCCAGAATATTTATAGGTAGACTCGACTCCTCTCGAGTCCATCTGCCCTGTGCCTTTCTGGCACCCCAAACAGCTCCCCATCCTGATAGACTTGCATCTGTGGTCACAATCTCCCAGGATGGTCTCAAGAAGGATGTCCCCTGTGACCGCTGCCCCGGTCGGGTCCACCAAGATAGGGACTCCCTCACCGGTCCGTCCAGAGGTATCCGTTAGGACGGATCTGAATGATGGCCGTTCATGCACAGCTGAAGAGGTCTGAGATGGAATCTGGCAAATGGAATGACATCTATGCTGGATACCATGAGACCAATCACCTCCATACACCTGGCCACAGATGTCTTGGAGGATGACTGAAAAGCTAGACAGTTGGACGCAAGCTTGCAACGTCTCTGATCTGTCAAGAATATTTTCATGACTGAAGAATCTATTATCGTACCCAGGAATTCCACCCTGTTGCTGGGGACCAATGAACTCTTTCCTTCGTTTATCTTCCACCTGTGGGACTGAAGGAGAAGAGCTCTTGAGTGATCTTCTGCAAGACTGTAGGACAGAGCCTGGACCAGGATATCGTCCAGATAAGGTGCCACTGCAATCACCCTGGCTCTCACTACCGCGAGTAGAGCTCTCAGAACCTTTGTAAAGACTCATGGGGCAGTCGAAAGACCAAATGGAAAGGCCACAAACTGGAAGTGCTGGTCCAGGAAGACGCATCTTAGAAACCTGAAGTGATCCCTGTGGATTGGAATGTGAAGGTAAGCGTCCTTCAGGTCTGTAGTCATCATGAATTGCCCCTCTTGAACCAGGGGCAAAATTGACCTGATTGTCTCCATTTTGAACGATGGAACGGGCAAAAACTTGTTTAGGGTCTTTAAGTCCAGGATTGGACAAAACGTGCCCTCCTTCTTTGGGACCTCGAAAAGGTTTGAATAATACCCCAGACCCCTCTTTCTGCCGGAGGGACTGGGACGAATACCCTGAGAGATGAGATATCCCTCACACACCCTAGGAAGGCATCTCCCTTTTCTGGCCTTGAAGATATGTTTGACAGGAGGAACCTGCCTAGGGGCGGATATGACTTGAAACCTATCCTGTAACCCTGGGCTACGACCTCCAGAACCCAAGGGTCTATTACGTCTCTTCTCCAAGCCTCCGCAAAAAGAGAAAGTCTACCCCCTACATGATCCAAGGACGGATCGGGGGCCGCCCATTCATGCCCACTTTGACTCGGCGGACTTCTTGTTCTGCTTAGACTTGTTCCAAGAGTTAGCTGGTTTACAAGATCCCTTGGACTGCTCAGACTTTGCGGCAGGCTGCTGGCGCTGAGACTTGTCCGAACGATAGGGACGAAAAGTAGACCCCTTAGGTTTAGCCTTTTTATCCTGAGGCAAGAAGGAACCCTTGCCACCCGTGACTGCAGATATGATGGAATCCAGAACTTTTCCCTTGAACAGGGAAAGCAGCCGAGGCTTGGAAGTCATGTCAGCAGACCATGACTTTAGCCACAGAGCCCTGCAGGTTAAAACAGAAAAACCTGATGTCTTAGCATTCAGGCGAATAATCTGCATGTTAGCATCATAAATGAACGAATGCGTTACCCTAAGGCCTTAATTTGTTCTAGAATCTCATCAAGGGGAGTCTCCACCTCGACCATTGCTGATAGAGCGTCACACCAGTGGGTAGCCACACCAGCCACCACTGCCGGTTGAAAAACTAACCCCGTGAGTTGAAACATCTTCTACAACATGGACTCCATCTTTTTATCCATGGGTTCCTTGAAAGAGGAGCTATCCTCTAGCGGAATAGTCATTCTCTTAGCGAGCGTGGAGATAGCACCATCCACCTTAGGGACGATTCCCCACAGTTCAAGCTGTGCTTCCGGAACGGGTAATAGCTTTTTAAAAGAAGTAGAGGGGGAACAGGACAACCCAAGTTTCTCCCATTCATTCTTAATAATGTTAGCCATCTTGACGGGAATCGGGAAGGCCTGGGGCACTACCCTGTCCTCGTAAACCCTATCAAGTTTAGGGATCGAAGGTTCCTCCGGTAGTTTTGGTTATGGAACCTCCAACATATCAAGCACCTCTTTCAGCAGAAAGCGCAAATGCTCCATCTTAAATTTAAAATCTGTTTCCTCCGCGGACGGAGGCTTAGAAGTAACCGATTCCGACCCAGAAGCGACATCCTCCGATAAGTCGGAGTTGTCCTCCTCAGCGGATAATCTATCTGAGACGTCCAGCGGAGTCGAAGACCCCTGAGATGGATAGCAGTGCCGTACCTTCTGCTTGCGCTTAGTAGGGCGAGGCATCGCATTAATGGCCGCAGAAACCGCCATCTGTAACTAATCTGCGAAGTCTGGCGGCCAAAGGGCCCCACCCGTGGAAGGATTAGTAGTGCCCTGGGGAACTGCTTGTGTAATCGGAGATGATTGCAGGGAACGCACCTCACGGGGTGGAGAACCCTCAGAAGTGGACTGCTCAGTCGTACTAAAAATGTTATTCTTCTTAGATATATCAATATTGTCAAAGCATGTGGAACAGAGTTGAGCAGGCGGTTCAACTGGAACCTCCTCACAATATACACAGTTAAGAGGTTTCGAAAAAGAGGGAGTATCTTCCAACATATCAGAGTCCTCCATAGCTTGCGCCTTTATTGCGGACTTGATAAAAAGTTAAATAGCACCTTTATATCCCAATGGCTGGGGCACTCACCAACTCCTGTGACCCGGACTACAAGAAACAGCTTTCGTCTCATCCGAACCCAGGTCGAGAAAGAGGAAGTTACAGAGGCCACACCCGGTCACATGGTGTGCCATGCAGGACCGCCCCTGCACTCGAGAGAGAAACGCGCCAAAAAAGCCTGCCTCAATCTCTCGCTAAGTCAACTGACTGTTCCACACTGGCAGAGCCTCATCTCACACAAATGCAGCAGAAACACAAACAATATTATGCACCATAAAATCCCCCCTGTTCAATAACCCCCTTCCGAGGGTATTACCCTAGATGTTATAAAGATAAAGGAGCCACACTGTGATCCTGGCTTCTTACATTATCAAATATATATAAATGAAATGATCTTACCAGAATCAACGCCGTGGAACAGGAACACGGCCTTTCAAGTGTGACAGGGTAGTAGCATCGATCCTGACATGGACTTAAGAGAAGAAAAGCAGACAGCGAAACTCGTCAACGCTGATTGCTAATAGAGCTGTTAAACTGAGTCGGGATGGGTTCGCAAAAAGACTCTCCCTGCAGCTCCAGACTCTAACATTCACCCATGCTCTCACTGAGAGGCTGATAGGGTTTACTTAAAACTCCAGTCCCATTTCAAAGAGTACTACCCTCCATAAGAGACTACTCCGAATCTTCCAACACTTCTCTGCCAACCTACTGTGACAAAAGGCAAAGAAAGACTGGGGGATGAGGGGAGTGAGGGAGGTATTTAAGCATTTGGCTTTGCCTTTTCCTGGAGGCTAGGTTCTTAATTAGCACAAGTAATGAATGAACCAGTGGACTCTCCTCATTAAGATGGAAAATAAATAAAAAAATGTAAAAAAAATGATTTTTTTAATTTAAATTAGATTTTTTAAAATGTAAAATTATATATATATATTTATTTAAACAGGATTATTTAAAATAAAATGCTTTTTGAGGAAAAATCTAACTAAAGATAGTTTCTGTTAAACCCCTTTATTACTGGGAATTTTAGAGAAAAACTTGCTCAAAGTAGCGGAGATTTTTTTTCATTTTTACTATCACTCCATTTAAACTGAAATAAAGCCTTGCTTTTTTTTATTTACCTATGCAACCTATATATATTTTTGGCATAAAAAGAGCTTTCAGTGGATAACAGTTTCAACTAGCTATTTATTCACAGAATTAGGACCCAGAAACCTGTAGCTTTCTAACTGTAGAAAAAATAAATCTCAAAAATTGTTTATTGGCATCCTCTTGATTCAGATCAGATCACACATTTATAATGTTTGCATTATTTTTAATAATTTTTAAGGTTTTTAACTGTAGCTATGTATACCACTTTATAAAATTAGGCAATGCGGTTACTCTCATTAGCAGAACTGCCCAAATTCTCAAAATTGACCCTCAATACTATATATATTTGTAAAGTAGACAACCCAAGATAATGATCTATTTTAGGCCCATTTTGGCATATTTCATGAAACCATTTGGCAGTCAGATGTATGCAAAATATGATCATATTAAAAAAAAATCATTATATTTTTCTCAAACTTTGGGTTTCTCCCTGAAATTATTTACATATAACTTGTGCAGTCATAAGACAAATGCTTGCAAAAGCTTCTCTAGGATCCCCTGTTTTCAGAATTAGCAGACATGCATGGGTTTACCATTGCTTTTGGCAAGGCCACAAATTGTACCTGCGCACCGCACTTCTGAAATAGGATTTTTAGACATGTTATGGGCAAAGGGCCCATTCAGAATAATATATATATATATATATATATATATTAAAGCAAAACAAAGCACTCAATGGTTTTATCAAGTGAACCAAACTTATAATTTATTCCAGAGTGACACCCCTTCATCGAACCAACATGTATAAACATTCAAACAAACAATTTAAAGTGTTTAAGACCCCACCCACTGAAGAAAAAAAAATACCAAACGGTTGCTATGGTAACAATACAACATACCAAAATAATGAAATGCATATATAGTGAAGAAATAAAAAACAAAATTTATGTTTACCTGATAAATTTCTTTCTCCAACGGTGTGTCCGGTCCACGGCTTCATCCTTACTTGTGGGATATTCTCTTCCCCTACAGGAAATGGCAAAGAGAGCACCCAGCAATAGCTGTCCATATAGCTCCCCCTCTGGCTCCGCCCCCCAGTCATTCGACCGACGGTTAGGAGAAAAAGGAGAAACTATAGGGTGCCGTGGTGACTGTAGTGTATAAAGAAAGAAATTATTCAAACCTGATTAAAAACCAGGGCGGGCCGTGGACCGGACACACCGTTGGAGAAAGAAATTTATCAGGTAAACATAAATTCTGTTTTCTCCAACATTGGTGTGTCCGGACCACGGCTTCATCCTTACTTGTGGGAACCAATACCAAAGCTTTAGGACACGGATGAAGGGAGGGAGCAAACCAGGTTACCTAAACGGAAGGCACCACGGCTTGCAAAACCTTTCTCCCAAAAATAGCCTCCGAAGAAGCATAAGTATCGAATTTGTAAAATTTGGCAAAAGTATGCAGAGAAGACCAAGTCGCTGCCTTACAGATCTGATCAACAGAAGCCTCGTTCTTGAAAGCCCATGTGGAAGCCACAGCTCTAGTAGAATGAGCTGTAATTCGTTCAGGAGGCTGCCGTCCGGCAGTCTCATAAGCCAATCGGATGATGCTTTTCAGCCAAAAGGAAAGAGAGGTAGCAGTAGCTTTCTGCCCTCTCCTCTTACCAGAATACACAACAAACAAGGATGACGTCTGTCTGAAATCCTTTGTTGCTTCTAAATAGAACTTTAAAGCACGGACCACATCTAGATTGTGTAACAAGCGTTCCTTCTTTGAAACTGGATTCGGACACAGAGAAGGAACAACAATTTCCTGGTTAATATTCCTGTTGGAAACGACCTTTGGAAGAAAACCAGGCTTGGTACGTAAAACTACCTTATCTGTATGGAATACCAGATAGGGAGAAGTACACTGCAAAGCAGATAATTCAGAAACTCTTCTAGCAGAAGAAATAGCAACCAAAAACAGATAGCAACTTAATATCTATGGAATGCATGGGTTCAAACGGAACCCCCTGAAGAACTGAAAGAACTAAATTTAGACTTCAAGGAGGAGTCATAGGTCTGTAAACAGGCTTGATTCTAACGCCTGTACAAACGCCTGTACATCTGGCACTGCTGCCAGACGTTTGTGCAACAAAACAGACAGAGCAGATATCTGTCCTTTAAGAGAACTCGCTGACAACCCTTTATCCAAACCCTCTTGGAGAAAGGAAAGTATCCTAGGAATTTTAATTTTACTCCAAGAGAATCCCTTGGATTCGCACCAACAGATATATTTTTTCCATATCTTATGGTAAATCTTCCTAGTCACAGGTTTTCTGGCTTGGACCAGAGTATCTATAACTGAATCTGAAAACCCACGCTTAGATAAAATCAAGCGTTCAATTTCCAAGCAGTCAGTTGCAGAGAGACTAGATTTGGATGTTTGAATGGACCTTGTACTAGAAGATCCTGTCTCAAAGGTAGCTTCCATGGTGGAGCCGATGACATATTCACCAGGTCTGCATACCAAGTCCTGCGTGGCCAC
The DNA here is from genome assembly GCF_027579735.1 of Bombina bombina. Classification (NCBI taxonomy): domain Eukaryota; kingdom Metazoa; phylum Chordata; class Amphibia; order Anura; family Bombinatoridae; genus Bombina; species Bombina bombina. Next base: position 412,572,792 of record NC_069502.1, read on the forward strand.
GCAGGGGCTATTAGAATCACCGAGGCCTGCTCCTGTTTGATCCTGGCTACAAGCCTGGGAAGGAGATGGAACGGTGGAAATACATAAGTTGGGTTGAACGACCAAGACGCCACTAATGCATCCACCAGTGTCGCCTTGGGATCCCTGGATCTGGACCCGTATCGAAGAACCTTTGCGTTCTGGCGAGACGCCATCAGATCCATATCTGGAATGCCCCATAGTTGAGTTAACTGGGCAAAAACCTCCGGGTGGAGTTCCCACTCCCCCGGATGAAAAGTCTGACGACTCAAATAATCCGCCTCCCAGTTGTCCACTCCTGGGATGTGAATTGCAGATAGGTGGCAGGAGTGATCCTCCGCCCATTTGATGATCTTGGATACCTCTCTCATCGCTAAGGAACTCTTTGTTCCCCCCTGATGATTGATGTACGCTACAGTCCTCATGTTGTCCGACTGGAACCTTATGAATTTGGCCTTTGCTAGGTGAGGCCACGCCAGGAGCGCATTGAATATAGCTCTCAGTTCTAAAATGTTTATCGGGAGAAGAGACTCTTCTCGAGACCATAGACCATGAGCTTTCAGAGAGTCCCAGACCGCACCCCAGCCTAAGAGACTGGCGTCGGTCGTGACAATGACCCATTCTGGTCTGCGGAAACTCATTCCCTGAGACAGGTGATCGTGAGACAACCACCAGCGGAGAGAATCCCTGGTTACCTGGTCTACTTGAATCTGGGGAGACAAGTCTGCATAGTCCCCATTCCACTGATTGAGCATGCACAGTTGTAATGGTCTTAGATGAATTCGAGCAAAAGGAACTATGTCCATTGCTGCAACCATCAATCCTACTACTTCCATGCACTGAGCTATGGAAGGCTGAAGAATAGAGTGAAGAACTTGACAAGCGTTTAGAAGCTTTGACTTTCTGACCTCTGTCAGGAAGATCTTCATTTCTAAAGAATCTATAATTGTTCCCAAAAAGGGAACTCTTGTTGACGGAGACAGGGAACTCTTTTCTACGTTCACCTTCCACCCGTGAGATCTGAGAAAGGCTAGAACAATGTCTGTATGAGCCTTTGCTTTGGAAAGAGACGACGCTTGGATTAGAATGTCGTCTAGGTAAGGTGCTACAGCAATGCCCCTCGGTCGTAGAACCGCTAGAAGGGACCCTAGCACCTTTGTGAAGATTCTGGGAGCAGTGGCTAAACCGAACGGAAGTGCCACAAACTGGTAATGTTTGTCCATGAAGGCGAACCTCAGGAACTGATGATGATCTTTGTGGATTGGAATATGCAGGAACGCATCCTTTAAGTCCATGGTAGACATATATTGACCCTCCTGGATTGTTGGTAAAATTGTCCGAATGGTTTCCATTTTGAATGATGGAACTCTGAGGAATTCGTTTAGAATTTTTAGATCCAGAATTGGCCTGAAAGTTCCCTCATTTTTGGGAACTACAAACAGGTTTGAGAAAAAACCCAGACCTTGTTCCGCAGTTGGAACTGGGTTTATCACTCCCATTTTTAATAGGTCTCCTACGCAATGTAAAAATGCCTGTCTCTTTATCTGGTCTGAAGATAAGCGAGACATGTGGAACCTTCCCCTTGGAGGAAGTTCCTTGCCCTCTAGAAGATACCCTTGAGAGACTATTTCTAGTGCCCAGGGATCCTGAACATCTCTTGCCCAAGCCTGAGCGAAGAGAGAAAGTCTGCCCCCTACTAGATCCGGTCCCGGATCGGGGGCTACCCCTTCATGCTGTCTTGGTAGCAGCAGCAGGCTTCTTGGCCTGTTTACCCTTGTTCCAGCCTTGCAATGGATTCCATGCTGGCTTAGGCTGGGAAGAGTTGCCTTCTTGTCTGGAGGTCACAGAGTTAGGATTCGGTCCGTTCCTGAAATTGCGAAAGGAACGAAAATTAGATTTGTTCTTAGCCTTGAAAGGCCTATCCTGTGGGAGGGCATGTCCCTTTCCACCAGTAATGTCTGAAATAATCTCTTTCAATTCCGGCACGAAAAGGGTCTTACCCTTGAAAGGAATATTAAGCAATTTATTCTTGGACGACACATCCGCCGACCAGGATTTTAGCCAAAGCGCTCTGCGCGCCACTATTGCAAACCCTGAATTTTTTGCCGCTAACTTAGCCAATTGGAAAGCGGCATCCAAAATAAAGGAATTAGCCAACTTTAGTGCGTGAATTCTGTCCATGACTTCATCATATGGAGTCTCTTTTTGGAGCGAATTTTCTAGTTCCTCGAACCAAAAATACGCTGCCGTGGTGACAGGAATAATGCACGAGATTGGTTGAAGCAGGAAACCTTGCTGAACAATATCTTTTTTAGCAATCCTTCCAATTTTTTATCCATAGGATCTTTAAAAGCGCAACTGTCCTCAATAGGAATAGTTGTGCGATTAGCTAACGTTGACACTGCCCCTTCAACCTTAGGAACCGTTTGCCATGCATCCCTTCTGGGGTCAACAATGGAGAACATTTTCTTGAATATAGGAGGTGGAACAAAAGGTATACCTGGCTTTTCCCACTCCTTAGTCACTATATCCGCCACCCGCTTGGGTATCGGAAAGGCATCAGCGTGCACTGGGACCTCTAAGAATTTGTCCATCTTGCACAATTTCTCTGGAATTACCAAAGAATCACAGTCATCAAAAGTAGTTAGGACCTCCTTAAGCAGGGCGCGGAGATGTTCTAACTTAAATTTAAATGTTACGACATCAGTGTCTGCTTGCTGAGAAACTTTTCCTGAATCAGAAATTTCCGCCTCAGACAGGCCCTCCCTCACTGCCAATTCAGATTGATGTGAGGGTATAACTGATAAATTGTCCTCAGCGCCAACCTGCTCATCTTCTGTATTTAAAACTGAGCTGTCACGCTTTCTAGGGTAGGATGGCAGTTTGGATAACAGATTTGCTATAGAATTATCCATTACTGCTGTTAACTGTTGCATAGTAACAAGCATTGGCGCGCTAGATGTACTAGGTATCGCCTGCGCGGGCAAAACTGGTGTTGACACAGAAGGAGAGGATGAGGAACTATCCCCACTACCTTCATTAGAAGAATCATCTTGGGCAATCTTATTCAATGTGGCAGTACTGTCCATACTTTGTTTGCACGCTATGACACAATTTGCACAAACATTAATTGGGGGAACCACCTTGGCTTTCATACACACAGAATATAAGCCATCTGAAGGTATAGACATGTTAGACAGAATTTGGCAGGCTAATAATGCAATAAAAGCGTTTTTAAAGAAAAGCGTTACTGTCCCTTTAAATAATAAACAGGCACACTTTATTTCTGATATATTGAAAAACAATGAAGGCAATGTCCGATTTTTACAAAATTTTCACCCCAGAGTCCTAATGCCTTGAAAGTATTGCACACCAAGTTTCAAGACTTTAAGAGCAAACCGGAGCTATTTGTTCAATTAGACAATTTTAGTACACTACAATCACAGCCACAGCCTTGCTGCAGCTTTTTACCTTCCCTGAGAGTTATTCAGCAATGAAATAAACCTTCCAGAGTCTGTTTTAGTATGCCACAGGACCCCTCACATGAAGCTGCATGCACTGCCATGGAAGTAAACTGCGCAATTGAGGCGCGAAAACGGGGCCTCCTTCCTCTGCATACCAGAGTGAAGGGGCCTTCCTGACTGAAATAGCCGTCTAACTCAATGCCAGGCGATAAAAACGTTCCCAAAAGTGCTTTTAAGTGCACAAAACACTCTAAATGCCATTAAAATATGAAATAAAACAATCGATTTAGCCCACAATAGTGTCAACCAGTGTAGAGCCCATTTGTAAGCCTTAATCTGTTATGAGTCTGAGAAAATGGCTTACTTACCCCTTAAGGGAAAACTGACAGTCTTCTACCATTAACATGTCTTGTTAGAAATATGACTGATCATACCTTGAGCAGAAAAGTCTGCAAACTGTTCCCCCCAACTGAAGTTCTCTGGGCTCAACAGTCCTGCGTGGGAACAGCAATTGATTTTAGTTACTGCTGCTAAAATCATACTCCTCTTTAAACAGAACTCTTCATCCTTTTCTGTTTTAGAGTAAATAGTACAAACCGGCACTATTTTAAAATAACAAACTCTTGATAGAAGAATAAAAAACTACAACTAACACCACATACTCTTTACCATCCCCGTGGAGATGCTACTTGTTCAGAGCAGCAAAGAGAATGACTGGGGGGCGGAGCCAGAGGGGGAGCTATATGGACAGCTCTTGCTGGGTGCTCTCTTTGCCATTTCCTGTAGGGGAAGAGAATATCCCACAAGTAAGGATGAAGCCGTGGACCGGACACACCAATGTTGGAGAACAGAGTATAGTACATGCAATCAAAGTCTGTGTATCGTGATCATTGTGTAAATTATGTATAGTATGGGGACAAAGATGTGGATCAGTAATCATATGACTCTCTTAGTGGCAAATCGCCACACAAACATTGGAGATGGCTTTCCAACTTCTTATATCTTTTGCAGATAATCATATTCATAATAGATGAAAACATAGCTTATATTGCTTACATATATATATATATATATATATATATATATATTCCCAGACCTTATAGGCACAGCTCCTAACCTCTATAAGCGGCAAGATCTCTTGTTATAGACATTATGCCATTCTTGTGTGTATGAGTCGTTCATACAGAACGGGGATACTCCAACCAACACGTCATCATGACGTACAATAACACACCCCCATGTGCAGGAAGGCACTAAGTTAGCAAACTTTATAACCCAGGCGGTCTAGTCAACATAAAGATCAGTTACCAAGTATAAGAAGATTCTAACCGGAGATAAAACCTTCAAACTGCTACCACTTAGTAAGGCTATGCCAAAATGACTATGTTAAATATCACTTGGAAACCACTCCCCCGTGATCCAGCATTAAAGTGACAACATACACGCCCACTACGTGTGACACGTAACCAGGAGATATGTTCCCTATTCGAAACGTCATATTTAATATAAAGCGCTAGTAGATACCCTCACAATGACAAAGGAGCCCTTATACACAATCATGAGGGATACTCGGTAATTGAAGCGTCTCTTAATAAATTTATAACTAAATCTGGAAGGTACTTGTTAGAGCGCATAAAATACAGTCATCAGAAAGGATGTCTACAATCAACATACCTCTGTTGTGATATTCAATGACAGCTGGATTATCACTTTTCAATCCAATCAACATACAAGAGTATAAGAAGTTGTTATATGTTAGCATTATCAAAAATAAATGTTAAAAAGGCAGTGGGTCCTGATAATATTCAGCCAAAAGTTGTTTTGTTTTGTTTTTTATTGAGGTTCTGAAAAAGGCATACATAGAATAAGAAAGACAACATAAAATTCAGTACAATGTTATACAATAACATATAACACGTCTAAGAGGTCAATGCGAAAATGTATTATACCAAGGAGATGCCTATTATGTTACATGCCCCCTAGCTGAAAAGAAAAAGAGGCCACTCTTGGACCCCAAGAATAGATACCAAACCTTAAATAGGGGGCTATATCTAGGAGAGAGACCACTTTTGGATCTCTACATGAGAGCCTCTTTTACATATAGGAAATAACAGCTCATATAGAAATACAAGGTAGGATAAGTTTTATAAAGAGAAAATTATAAATATAACTCTGCCTGAGCTGTGACTAAGATATAACAATTGAATACTAAGCGTTAGATGATAAATAATAGGCGTAGCTGCATTTGGGGCTTAGAGACCAAGGCTGCATATAATATAAAAAGGTAAACCCTTGAAAAGAAGTTAAATACCAGGCTATCACAGGGAAGGAATCTCACTTTCTGAGCTAAATACTGTAGCCTCTTGCGAATGTAGGCAATAACATCACAGATAGATAAACAAGGTAGTATGACCTAACAATTATATGGTAACAATTTAATATGAAATAATAGGCATAGCAATATAAAAACTTAGAGACCATGGCTGTATAAGAAAATTAAACAGATGAGAGGGAGTCATAAACAAGGCTGTCAGATGGAAAAAATCTCTATTTCTAAGCTACATACAAATAGCATTTGCTTCAGCTACACTCTGATCAGTAATAGAACATGCTTAGGACGTGTTCCAAAGTCAATGGTAGCCCACACTAAGGCATTATAGTGAGCTAGTAAGGGGACAAACTAGGTAAATATCCCACCACCCCGGCCGCTGGTAGCAGGACATAACCTTCAACTTATGTACATAAAATCCCCAATGAGGACAGTGAGAGCATCTGAGATCCCCCGAAGTGTTCAGTAAGTAAATCTGAAGGAGTACAGGGGGCCTGCATATTTTGTATAGATGATCTTGAAATAAGTGTACTAATAGTAAAGAGGCAAATGGTGACAGAGCGTTACAGCACTATGATAGATGACCGCACCGCTACTGAACTCGGCATCCCAATAGTGACAAATGCGTTTGCAGTGACATTGTGTAGTAAGTCATTGTCCGCTCTTGTCACTCTTGTTAGTATCAGTCTCTGTCAGCCCACCAGGGTCCCATTGCAGATGTAGCAAGATTGCGTTAGCCAAAGTAATAAACAGAACCGTCACTTGTGATAGACATAGTCCCCTCATCTGTCTGTGTAGAACGGTCCGGATAAAGCTACTAGCTGGATTATACATTGATGCGTGCACCGTAACCTTCTGCTGCGATATGGGAGTTAAATGGCTCACCCATGAAGTAGCTGTATGTTCTCTTTTCTGGGCTGGCCCGCCATTGTCTTGAAGCTCAGTCAAGCCATCCCACCTCGCAGGGTTCTCAGAGACACATACCGGACTTTCTAACATGCTTTTGGGGGCTGGTAGCGGGTTCCAGATTGCCAGTGAAAGTGCCCCTATTCTCCTGCACTGCCGTAGCAGGCTCCGTCTGAATAGCCATGTGAGGCAATTGGTTGTCCGCAGGCTGTAATGTTCTATATAACATGGCCTCAAACGCAGCATGATGCCCAGTCCACAAGCGGTTCAGCTCCGATAGGATGCTTGCAGCATACGCCATAATCCTTTGCGTAGATCTGTAACCAGGCAGATTAAATGTAAAAGGCTTCAAGATCAGCACTAAGTGCTGCCTAACGACAAGGCCTGAGCATGCCTCGCCGGGGGGTGAAGGAAAGGCCGCAGCCTAAATGTATGCTCCGGGCGCTCCAGGTCCCATTCTTTTGGGAGATTGTAGGCTCAACTAAAGCAGGATCTTTAGGGTCATATAAATCAAGCTATATAGCAAGTAGATGAGCCATCTAGGATGTTATATTTGTAAAAAAACAGTGTACAAGCTGGAGCAGAGTGGTAATGTGCGACCTGTCATGGCCGCCTCCCGGAAGTTCCCCCCCATCCAAAAGTTTTAAAGGAACTTCGATCAGTGCTAACTGTTCCATTAAGTGATCTGTTTAATCAGTCACTATTAACAGGAGCTGTCCCAGATGATTGGAGAATAGCAAATGTAATACCTCTTCATAAAAAGGGCAGTAGAGAGGAATCTGGTAACTACAGGCCAGTTAGTTTAACTTCAGTAGTAGGGAAATTAATGGAAAGCCTCTTAAAAGAAAGAATTATGACTTACATAAAGACAAACAATTTAGAGGACCAAAATCAGCATAGTTTTACTTCAGGGAGATCATATCAGACTAATTGACTTCTTTGATTATGTAACACAAGTATTAGACAAGGGTGAAGCAGTTGATGTAGCATATCTAGATTTCAGCAAAGCATTTGACAAAGTCCTAGACAAAAAACTAATTCACAAACTGTATCTCCTTGGTCTAGACTCAAAAATTGTGAACTCGGTGGAATACTGGCTTAAGGACAGAAAACAAAGTGTCTTAGTAAATGGAGTTCATTCAGCAGAGGGGGCTGTTACTAATGGTGTTCCTCATGGGTCAGTTCTGGGGCCTGTTTTGTTTAGCATATTTATCTGTGATATCAGCAAAGGGCTACAGAGGAAAGTATGTCTGTTTGCAGATGATACAAACATTTGTAACAGAGTGGATGTTCCGGAGGGGGGGGGGGGGATCTAAAGTTTAACACAGCAAAGTGTAAAATATTGCATTTAGGCAAGAAAAAACAGAATTTATGTTTACCTGATAAATTTCTTTCTCCAACGGTGTGTCCGGTCCACGGCGTCATCCTTACTTGTGGGATATTCTCTTCCCCAACAGGAAATGGCAAAGAGCCCAGCAAAGCTGGTCACATGATCCCTCCTAGGCTCCGCCTACCCCAGTCATTCGACCGACGTTAAGGAGGAATAATAGCATAGGAGAAACCATATGGTACCGTGGTGACTGTAGTTAAAGAAAATAAATTATCAGACCTGATTAAAAAACCAGGGCGGGCCGTGGACCGGACACACCGTTGGAGAAAGAAATTTATCAGGTAAACATAAATTCTGTTTTCTCCAACATAGGTGTGTCCGGTCCACGGCGTCATCCTTACTTGTGGGAACCAATACCAAAGCTTTAGGACACGGATGAAGGGAGGGAGCAAATCAGGTCACCTAAATGGAAGGCACCACGGCTTGCAAAACCTTTCTCCCAAAAATAGCCTCAGAAGAAGCAAAAGTATCAAACTTGTAAAATTTGGTAAAAGTGTGCAGTGAAGACCAAGTCGCTGCCCTACATATCTGATCAACAGAAGCCTCGTTCTTGAAGGCCCATGTGGAAGCCACAGCCCTAGTGGAATGAGCCGTGATTCTTTCGGGAGGCTGCCGTCCGGCAGTCTCGTAAGCCAATCTGATGATGCTTTTAATCCAAAAAGAGAGAGAGGTAGAAGTTGCTTTTTGACCTCTCCTTTTACCTGAATAAACAACAAACAGGGAAGATGTTTGTCTAAAATCCTTTGTAGCATCTAAATAGAATTTTAGAGCGCGAACAACATCCAAATTGTGCAACAAGCGTTCCTTCTTTGAAACTGGTTTCGGACACAGAGAAGGTACGATAATCTCCTGGTTAATGTTTTTGTTAGAAACAACTTTTGGAAGAAAACCAGGTTTAGTACGTAAAACCACCTTATCTGCATGGAACACCAGATAAGGAGGAGAACACTGCAGAGCAGATAATTCTGAAACTCTTCTAGCAGAAGAAATTGCAACTAAAAACAAAACTTTCCAAGATAATAACTTAATATCAACGGAATGTAAGGGTTCAAACGGAACCCCCTGAAGAACTGAAAGAACTAGATTGAGACTCCAAGGAGGAGTCAAAGGTTTGTAAACAGGCTTGATTCTAACCAGAGCCTGAACAAAGGCTTGAACATCTGGCACAGCTGCCAGTTTTTTGTGAAGTAACACCGACAAGGCAGAAATCTGTCCCTTCAGGGAACTTGCCGATAATCCTTTTTCCAATCCTTCTTGAAGGAAGGATAGAATCCTAGGAATCTTAACCTTGTCCCAAGGGAATCCTTTAGAATCACACCAACAGATATATTTTTTCCAAATTTTGTGGTAAATCTTTCTAGTTACAGGCTTTCTGGCCTGAACAAGAGTATCGATAACAGAATCTGAGAAACCTCGCTTCGATAAAATCAAGCGTTCAATCTCCAAGCAGTCAGCTGGAGTGAAACCAGATTCGGATGTTCGAACGGACCCTGAACAAGAAGGTCTCGTCTCAAAGGTAGCTTCCAAGGTGGAGCCGATGACATATTCACCAGATCTGCATACCAAGTCCTGCGTGGCCACGCAGGAGCTATCAAGATCACCGACGCCCTCTCCTGATTGATCCTGGCTACCAGCCTGGGGATGAGAGGAAACGGCGGGAACACATAAGCTAGTTTGAAGGTCCAAGGTGCTACTAGTGCATCCACTAGAGCCGCCTTGGGATCCCTGGATCTGGACCCGTAGCAAGGAACTTTGAAGTTCTGACGAGAGGCCATCAGATCCATGTCTGGAATGCCCCAAAGTTGAGTGACTTGGGCAAAGATTTCCGGATGGAGTTCCCACTCCCCCGGATGCAATGTCTGACGACTCAGAAAATCCGCTTCCCAATTTTCCACTCCCGGGATGTGGATAGCAGACAGGTGGTAGGAGTGAGACTCCGCCCATAGAATAATCTTGGTCACTTCTTCCATCGCTAGGGAACTCCTTGTTCCCCCCTGATGGTTGATGTACGCAACAGTCGTCATGTTGTCTGATTGAAACCGTATGAACTTGGTCCTCGCTAGCTGAGGCCAAGCCTTGAGAGCATTGAATATCGCTCTCAGTTCCAGAATATTTATCGGTAGAAGAGATTCTTCCCGAGACCAAAGGCCCTGAGCTTTCAGGGATCCCCAGACCGCGCCCCAGCCCATCAGACTGGCGTCGGTCGTGACAATGACCCACTCTGGTCTGTGGAATGTCATCCCTCGTGACAGGTTGTCCAGGGACAGCCACCAACGGAGTGAGTCTCTGGTCCTCTGATTTACTTGTATCTTTGGAGACAAGTCTGTATAGTCCCCATTCCACTGACTGAGCATGCACAGTTGTAATGGTCTTAGATGAATGCGCGCAAAAGGAACTATGTCCATTGTCGCTACCATCAACCCGATCACTTCCATGCACTGAGCTACGGAAGGAAGAGGAACGGAATGAAGTATTCGACAAGAGTCCAGAAGCTTTGTCTTTCTGGCCTCTGTTAGAAAAATCCTCATTTCTGAGGAGTCTATAATTGTTCCCAAGAAGGGAACCCTTGTTGACGGGGATAGAGAACTCTTTTCCACGTTCACTTTCCAGCCGTGCGATCTGAGAAAGGCCAGGACGATGTCCGTGTGAGCCTTTGCTCGAGGGAGGGACGACGCTTGAATCAGAATGTCGTCCAGGTAAGGTACAACTGCAATGCCCCTTGGTCTTAGCACAGCTAGAAGGGACCCTAGTACCTTTGTGAAAATCCTTGGAGCAGTGGCTAATCCGAAAGGAAGCGCCACGAACTGGTAATGTTTGTCCAGGAATGCAAACCTTAGGAACCGATGATGTTCCTTGTGGATAGGAATATGTAGATACGCATCCTTTAAATCCACCGTGGTCATGAATTGACCTTCCTGGATGGAAGGAAGGATAGTTCGAATGGTTTCCATCTTGAAAGATGGGACCTTGAGAAATTTGTTTAAGATCTTGAGATCTAGGATTGGTCTGAACGTTCCCTCTTTTTTGGGAACTATGAACAGATTGGAGTAGAACCCCATCCCTTGTTCTCTCAATGGAACAGGATGAATCACTCCCATTTTTAACAGGTCTTCTACACAATGTAAGAACGCCTGTCTTTTTATGTGGTCTGAAGACAACTGAGACCTGTGGAACCTTCCCCTTGGGGGAAGTCCCTTGAATTCCAGAAGATAACCCTGGGAGACTATTTCTAGCGCCCAAGGATCCAGAACATCTCTTGCCCAAGCCTGAGCGAAGAGAGAGAGTCTGCCCCCCACCAGATCCGGTCCCGGATCGGGGGCCGATATTTCATGCTGTCTTGGTAGCAGTGGCAGGTTTCTTTGCCTGCTTTCCCTTGTTCCAGCCTTGCATTGGTCTCCAAGCTGGCTTGGCCTGAGAAGTATTACCCTCTTGCTTAGAGGACGTAGCACCTTGGGCTGGTCCGTTTTTACGAAAGGGACGAAAATTAGGTCTATTTTTTGCCTTGAAAGGCCGATCCTGAGGAAGGGCATGGCCCTTACCCCCAGTGATATCAGAGATAATCTCTTTCAAGTCAGGACCAAACAGCGTTTTCCCCTTGAAAGGAATGTTTAGTAGCTTGTTCTTGGAAGACGCATCAGCCGACCAAGATTTCAACCAAAGCGCTCTGCGCGCCACAATAGCAAACCCAGAATTCTTAGCCGCTAACTTAGCCAATTGCAAAGAGGCGTCTAGAGTGAAAGAATTAGCCAATTTGAGAGCATTGACTCTGTCCATAATCTCCTCATAAGGAGGAGAGTCACTATCGAGCACCTTAATCAGTTCATCAAACCAGAAATATGCGGCTGTAGTGACAGGGACAATGCATGAAATGGGTTGTAGAAGGTAACCCTGCTGAACAAACATCTTTTTAAGCAAACCTTCTAATTTTTTATCCATAGGATCTTTGAAAGCACAACTATCCTCTAAGGGAATAGTGGTGCGTTTGTTTAAAGTAGAAACCGCTCCCTCGACCTTGGGGACTGACTGCCATAAGTCCTTTCTGGAGTCGACCATAGGAAACAATTTTTTAAATATGGGGGGAGGGACGAAAGGAATACCGGGCCTTTCCCATTCTTTATTAACAATGTCCGCCACCCGCTTGGGTATAGGAAAAGCTTCTGGGAGCCCCGGCACCTCTAGGAACTTGTCCATTTTACATAGTTTCTCTGGGATGACCAAATTTTCACAATCATCCAGAGTGGATAATACCTCCTTAAGCAAAATGCGGAGATGTTCCAATTTAAATTTAAAAGTAATCACATCAGATTCAGCCTGCTGAGAAATGTTCCCTAAATCAGTAATTTCTCCCTCAGACAAAACCTCCCTGGCTCCCTCAGATTGGGTTAGGGGCCCTTCAGAGATATTAATATCAGCGTCGTCATGCTCTTCAGTAACTAAAACAGAGCATCCACGCTTACGCTGACAAGGGTTCATTTTGGCTAAAATGTTTTTGACAGAATTATCCATTACAGCCGTTAATTGTTGCATAGTAAGGAGTATTGGCGCGCTAGATGTACTAGGGGCCTCCTGAGTGGGCAAGACTCGTGTAGACGAAGGAGGGAATGATGCAGTACCATGCTTACTCCCCTCACTTGAGGAATCATCTTGGGCATCATTGTCATTATCACATAAATCACATTTATTTAAATGAATAGGAATTCTGGCTTCCCCACATTCAGAACACAGTCTATCTGGTAGTTCAGACATGTTAAACAGGCATAAACTTGATAAGAAAGTACAAAAAACGTTTTGAAATAAAACCGTTACTGTCACTTTAAATTTTAAACTGAACACACTTTATTACTGCAATTGCGAAAAAACATGAAGGAATTGTTCAAAATTCACCAAACTTTCACCACAGTGTCTTAAAGCCTTGAAAATATTGCACACCAATTTTGGAAGCTTTAACCCTTAAAATAACGGAACCGGAGCCGTTTTAAGCTTTAACCCCTTTACAGTCCCTGGTATCTGCTTTGCTGAGACCCAACCAAACCCAAGGGGAATACGATACCAAATGATGCCTTCAGAAGTCTTTTATCAGTATCAGAGCTCCTCTCACATGCGACTGCATGCCATGCCTCTCAAAAACAAGTGCGCAACACCGGCGCGAAAATGAGACTCTGCCTATGCTTTGGGAAAGCCCCTAAAGAATAAGGTGTCTAAAACAGTGCCTGCCGATATAATTATATCAAAATACCCAGAATAAATGATTCCTCAAGGCTAAATAAGTGTTAATATCAATCGATTTAGCCCAAAAAATGTCTACAGTCTAAATAAGCCCTTGTGAAGCCCTTATTTACAATCGTAATAAACATGGCTTACCGGATCCCATAGGGAAAATGACAGCTTCCAGCATTACATCGTCTTGTTAGAATGTGTCATACCTCAAGCAGCAAAGGACTGCAAACTGTTCCCCCAACTGAAGTTAATGCTCTCAACAGTCCTGTGTGGAACAGCCATGGATTTTAGTTACGGTTGCTAAAATCATTTTCCTCATACAAACAGAATTCTTCATCTCTTTTCTGTTTCTGAGTAAATAGTACGTACCAGCACTATTTGAAAATAACAAACTCTTGATTGAATAATGAAAAACTACAGTTAAACACTAAAAAACTCTAAGCCATCTCCGTGGAGATGTTGCCTGTACAACGGCAAAGAGAATGACTGGGGTAGGCGGAGCCTAGGAGGGATCATGTGACCAGCTTTGCTGGGCTCTTTGCCATTTCCTGTTGGGGAAGAGAATATCCCACAAGTAAGGATGACGCCGTGGACCGGACACACCTATGTTGGAGAAATCAAAATGTTAATTACAGACTCAATGACACTTTACTGACTGTTACAGATGAGGAACAGGACTTGGGAATTATTATTTCAGATGATTTAAAACTTAGTAAAACAATGTAGTAATGCAGCGAGTAAGGCTAGCAGAATGCTTGGATGTATTGGTAGAGGTATTTGCAGCAGAAATAGTAAGGTTCTTATGCCACTTTATAGATCATTAGTTAGGCCTCATCTTGAGTATTGTGTGCAGTTCTGGAGGTCAAACCTTCAGAAGGATATTAACAAACTTGAATCTGTGCAAAGGAGGTCTACCAAAATGGTACATGGTCTTAAAAATAAAACTTACCAGGATAGGCTCAATGACCTAAATATGTATAGCTTAGAGGAGAGAAGGGAAAGAGGTGATATGATAGCAACTTTCAAGTACGTTAAAGGGCTTAGTAAAACTGAGGCTGTGGGTATTTTACATAAAATGGAAAATTCAAGAACAAGGGGTCATGATCTCAAGCTAAAGGGTAGTAGATTCAGGAGTAATTTGAGGAAGCACTTCTTTACAGAAAGAGTGATTGATTTATGGAATAAACTTCCTCAAGAGGTAGTAATGACAAACACTGTCGGGGACTTTAAAAATGCCTGGGACAAGCATAAGGCTATCCTACGAACTAGATAAGTTTATACTGTTAGGTAATATTGGGCAGACTTGCTGGGCCTATGGCTCTTATCTGCCGTCAATATCTATGTTTCTATGTTAAAGTTAAAAGCCTTCATGTACATTTGTTAGAGTACATGTCACTGCAAGTAATGGACAGTATAATCCTACTAGTGGAATATCATACTGATTAAATTATATCATGTGTGTATATATATATATATATATATATATATATATATATATTTATAAAGTAGACAACCAAAGTTATTGATCTAGGCCCATTTTGGCATATTTAATGTGACCAGTTTGCAGTCAGATGTGTACCAAATGCGAACATTTAAAAAAAAAAAAAAAATCATTACATTTTTCTCAAACTTTGGGATTCTCACAGAAATGATTTACTTTTAACTTATGCAGTCATAAGACAACTTCTTGCAAAAGCTTCTCTAGGATCTCTTGTGTTCAGAATTAGCAGACATATATGGGTTTACCATTGCTTTTGGTAATCAGAAGGCCGCTAATTGCACCTGCGCACCGCACTTGTGAAATAGGATTTTTATAAATGTGATGGCAAAGGGTGCAGGGGCCATTTAGAATAATATAACGGCTCAAATTCTAAAAATTTACCCCAGAACTATATATATTTATAAACTAGACAACCCAAGGTATTGATCTAGCACTTCCGAAAGAGGATTTTTAGACACCCGATGGCAAAGGGTGCAGGGTGCCTATTTGGAATAACATAACGGCTCAAATTTACTCATTTGTACTCAGACATGTATGGGTTTGTCATTGGTTTTGGTAATTAAAAGGCCGCTATTTGCAGCTGTGAATGGCAACTGTGAAAGGGGATTTTAGATATGTTCAGGCAAAAGGTTAATGGTTTATTTGCTATTGAATAACTGCACAAATAAAGTGTTTATATGTTACGAACAGACAAGGTATTGATCTAGGCCTATTTTGGTATATTTCATGCTAACAGCTGGCAGGCAGATAATGACAAATGCAATAAATTTAGAAAAATAAAAAATATTCTTTTCACAAAATTGGAGTTCTCACTAACATTAGTTACAGAAAACATGTACAGTGAAATTTCAAATTATTTTAAAATCTTTTTTTGGGTCCCCTTTTTTTTTTTTATTAAACAGCAGACATGCATGGGCTTGTCATTGGTTTTGGTAATTAGAAGGCTGCTACTGTAGCTGTGAATCACAGTCCTGAAAGGGGATTTTAGACACATTGTGGCAATAGGTCCAGGGCCCATTTGGTATCCCAGTTCTGAAAGGGGATTTTTAGATATTTTTTGGCAAAAGGTGATATAAAGTCACAAATTGCAGCTGCGCATCACAGTTCTGGAAGGGGATTTTTAGATATGTTTAAGCAAAGGGTCACAGAAGGCAGCTAATTGCAACTGTGTGCACTAGGTCCTAAGTGTGAGGTGCAAAATTAAAAAGAAATTAAAAATGAAATATAATGTTACTGTTTTAGGTAAATAAAACTATTAAAATGGTTATTATTAAGATTATGGATATTTTTCTTTAGTTAAATAAAACGTATTTAAATTGATATTATTAAGGTAATAATTGTTCTACTTCCAATAAATATTAACTTATTAAATTGTAGATAGTTCCGCCCCCAATAATTAATTTAAATTATCTATCAATGCATATCTAATGATATATAAACAAATCAGTAATGGTCTGATATAACTGGGAAAATAATCTGAAAAGTTATTATTCTAAAATGACTTACTGACTAGTGATTTAAATCATGATTTAAATCAAATCTACCCTGATAGAGACTGTAATCTATTCTGTAATGACTAGTACTAATCCTGGCATGCGTTTAAACTAATATCTTTTATTTTTTTATAATAGATCTAAATATTCATTCAAATACAGGCCAAGCGGGTTAAACAGATATAAATTTAGGGAAGATCGCTTTAAAAAAAAAAAAAAAAAAAAGTCCTACATAGATGTAGTTTATTGGTAAAAATCAATTCAGCCCTTAATTAAAGGAACATTCCAGCCAAAACTGGAATCCAGATGGATGCATTTCAGTTTAGAATAAAACATTTTTTATAATATACATTTATTAGCAAAAATGCTTCTAATAAAAGCTATATAGGTATCAAAAGTGTATTTAAGTATGCATCGTGCACCAGCATTTTAAACTCAGCACTTATTCAGAGAGCCTAAGGTGCTTGTACCATCTGGTAAAAACTCACTTTGTTAGTTGCTGACATGATACAAGCCCCACTGGTGCTCTGAGCAGCTGCTGTATTTAAAATGCTGGTGCACTGGGAATATCTATCAATTCTTATCATGCACGTGCAGAGAAAAATGTCAACACTAAAACAGTGATAAGTTTTACTAGAAGCATTTTTGCCAATATGTGTATATTGTAAATATGTTTCTATTAAAAAAAAGTAATGCATTTAAATTTTGGCCGGAATGTGCTTTTAAAGGGACATTATACACTCATTTTTTCTTTCCATAAATTTTTTGTAGAAGATCTATTTATATAGCCCATAAAGTTTTTTTTTTTAAATAAATGTATAGTTTTGCTTATTTTTAAATAACATTGCTCTGATTTTCAGTCTCCTAACCAAGCCCCAAAGTTTTATGTGAATACCGTCAGCTACCTTCTCCAGCTTGCTCCTGTTTGTGTAATGAATCTTTTCATATGCAAAAGAAGGGGGAGGGTCTTATTTGCCACTTGCAGTGGGCTTTCCAGCTACCTTTTCAACAGAGCCAAACTGACAGCTTCTAAATAAGTTTTCAAACAGTTTTATACTGGATTTTTATATCAGTATCTGTGCATCTTATTCTTTATAGTAGTGTCTATTACATGCAGTTATATGAAAATGAGTGTATACTGTCCCTTTAACTCACCAATGCCAAAGACAATGTTAACATATTTAAATACTATGCATTGCAGCCTTCGTTGCTAGCCAAGAGGTTAAAGCTTAATGTTTGTAATTAACACAAAGACATTACAAACCAATATATAATGTACAGTACATACAATTATATGTGGAAAATTGATGTATAGAATATACATAATCAATTATCCATTAATATACAAATTTCCTGAATTGTCTGACAAACAGATCAAACTAGATAATTTGTCATCAAATCAAATCTGTTAAAATCCATTTAAAACTACTCAGTTCTGAAAAATTAGACCCATGCCAGTGCTTTCAATTGCAATTAGTAGTGATAAAAGTCAGTCAAAAAGAATATGGTCACAATAACAGATAGGACTTTAGCAAGTATCAAGAACCAGTATGATCTATAAGGGTACAGTATAAGTCACATACACATATTTAGAAGAAATAACGGTGAAATCACTATTACTCAGTACACTAGTTTGATTGATGACTAAAATGAACAAAACTAGAATTTAGTATTACAGCTGAACATGGAAGGTGCATAAGAAATGGTAGAAACTAATAATTTTACAGTGAGAATAAATAATATTCTTCTAAATGTTCTATATGAACTAAAAGAATCATATATTATTAGAGACTATGAAAGGAAAACTAATCTAAAAGGGCATCAGGACAAATATAAAACAGCAACGTAAACAGCCAGTAAATATAGGTGCAGGTACTACACAAACCTCCTCCACATTGCCGTCTGCTTATCTAAAGTTAAGCAAATACGTTTGTCATTTAACAGAAACTCAAGTTTTAAAGAAAAGGAGCTTAAACTTATCTGCAAGATGATCAAAGTTAGTACAATATACTCCTTAGATCTGTGGGATGGTTTGTTGAATCCTTTATCTGTGTGAGTGCTTTGGTGATTATGCATGTTTAGTACTTCCTGTCTAACCCCTCTCTGTTTCTCATCACAGTTATGAGCCCACTGTCTACCTCTTCCTAATGACAATGCACCTGAGTACACGCAAGAGTTCCTTTAAAACTGCCGCTATGGGCATTACAAGCAGTTTATGGCAGTCCCTGTTTAAACAGCATAAAATCTGTTGTTTGGAGGTGTAATGAAAGGGTGTTAAGACACAAGGATACTCTGCGCATTACCTGTATATAAATAAACTCCCAATGCCACCACTAATAAAGGAAGACAGATACCACCCACACAACAGCAAACACCAGCTGGCTGGTACACACATCATCCTGTGCTTGGCTCTAAACTGAGATGATGAGCCAAACTCGGCACACAAATTAGATTACATAAAGGTGGGTCACATATTTATAGGCCGTGATAGTTTCTATGAATAATTAAGCAAAGATTTTGACAGTAATTAAATACTGAGAAATGATGACGATGGCATAATGAAACGTAAAATATTATACAACAATACACACTTATTCTGTATAAACCGACACAAAGTCTATTGCAAATTACAAACCAAATCTCTGTCAGACATATCAAGAAAGAAAATAAATCCAAGAGATGTAAAATTCTAAATATTTCGGCTCCTATGATTTGATTTGTTTCAGCGATTAATAAATCTGCATAAATATATTCTGTTCTTAGCTGTTAATCATTCTGGAGAGGTCCAAAGTTTTCTGCAGCTAATCTGGTAAAGGTTCAATAGCAGTTCACTTATTAATGGTTTCTGCAAGGAGTGATTCTGTGCCAGGATGCTGGAATGACAGGGCCATCAATGCTCTCGAGTATCTGTGTATACTGAATGATGAAATGAAGAATGGGTAGTTTTATAAGGTGTGACAGAATGAGGGGATACAGTGTAAAGCAGTGTTTCTCAACTCCAGTCCTCAGGACCCTTAAAGGGGCAGTAAAGGGGCAGTAAACCTAGAAAATAATGATATATAATTCTGTACATAGTGCAGAATTATATATCATTTTCTTAGCCAAACTTAATCAACGGATGAGAAATGGATTAATACCAGAGCGCCAAATAAGAAAGGCTAGGTCTGAATATTCCAAACTGTGAACAATAAGAAGTGATAATGTGTATGGGGGCTTACAATTATAAAAATACAAATTACAAAATGGTGATACAAATGACAAATAAACGTGATGAATTAAAACAAAGATAAAGTCAATCAATCCGTGAACACTGTGTGAAATGGGTCAAATCAAATGTCAAAATAACAGTGGACGCTGATCCTAAAGTCTAAGAATTTTTTTAGCCAGAGGAAGGGTGTCAGTATCCAAACCAAGGGAATGGTGCGCTTTTCAAATTACAGTCAATCCCAGGGCATTCCTATTGTAAAAAAGAACATACAATAGTGCAGAAAGTTTTTAAAAATAGATAATTATAGGATTTAGGCCTACAGTCGACGCGTTTCGGTCTATTCTTAGACCTTTATCAAGACTGGTTTGAGTAACGTGTAATGGTCTTTTATACCGGAATCTTTACCGGCTTTAGCATCTCTGAAACGGAAGTGTTTGTTTAACATTTTCGTTTTTTTTAAAATAACATCTCATTCTGTAAGCTAATACTTCCAACTCATATGATGTTTATTCCCTATTTGTGAAATCCGTTTTTCCATACCTATGACCCATGTTATTTTTTCTATTGTTCTATTGGCATTCTGTGAATCTTCCTACCAATACTGAAATCGTAACCTGGAACTACTTCCGGTTTGTTCGTAATGTGCCGTTAAGTATATGTTACAATTTATATTCATAAACTTCTATTTACATATCATCTTTAGTACATATAATTCGTACATATAATTTGTGTGTCACTTCTAACCTCCTTATAAGAGGATGATGTGTTTCATTTATTCAGACCCGGCTCTTCTGAAATCGGTCCTTCTTGATACTTTATGGAATCCCTTTTAATAAGGGTTAGAAGTTTCTCTTCTTTACTATGGGCATGAATATTCGTGTTCTGACTCAACTTCCATCATTTTCCGTATATTTTGTTTAACTGTTGGTCTAATAAAGGTGTCACTAATCGCCAGTGTTTCTCTTAGTTATAACTTGTTATATAGTCAAAGGATCGCTAATCGCCAGTACAAGTGTTATACATTTTTGGGAGACCTGTCTCATTTGTTTAATCGAGATTAGCTAAATTTATAAGAGGGAGATCTTATAGTGAATTAATACAGCTAATGATGACTTAGCTATAGCTGTCAATTTATGTATTCATTATTCTTTGGAGGTGTGTGGAGAGTGTGCTATCTTATTGGCTCATTTTCGTATTAATCCATTTCTAGCTATTTTTATAGTTACAAAAGTCGTTATCTGCTGTGAAAAGTAGAACTCATTTGTTTATTTAGACATCACGAATATTATATAGAAAATGATCTTGTGGTTTGTAAAAACTTAGTGCTAGCTGTCACTTTGTTTTTCTTAAAGGTGTGTGAAAAATGTGCTTTCTTGTTGGTTCGTTCTGACTAGTGGGTATTTTTAGGCAGAGTATCCTCTGCTTGTGTATTTTAATTATTCTTAAATTACAAGAGAAATACGTATAAAGATCTTTCCTATTGATCGTGAATGGCTATTGTAAGCACGTTTTGCGTCATTTTAATTATTCGTTAGACAGTTGAGAAGAAGACTTTCTATTTGAAAGGAGAGATTAATTGATGCAATTTTATCTTAATGGTGAATATCGCTATTTGAATTTTGTGTCAGTAGTTTACATGAGGAATCTTAAAAGGAAATAGATTAATCCTATTGGCTACAGTATATATGGTTCCTTAGATAATAGAACTTACCGGTATCAGTATATGTTCGAGCAAGTATGCTACTTGTGATATTTTATATAAAGATGGGGATTATGAATGTAATGTGACTCCTTAATCCTATCAGGTTGTGCTACTTGTGATTTTTTATATGAAGGTAGGGGTTATAAATACAATGCAACTGATTAATCCCAAGTTTAGGAAATAATCTATAGCTTTAGGAATATATGCTCCTTCAATTACCTTACTCAACTACAAGATAGGCTGAGTGGGGTGAGTCTCCTTACAGATATAAAATATTAGACAAGTTAATTCTATAAGAAAACAATGACTTGCTTCAAAATATTAATACATAATAGAAACCAAGTTTCTATAAGGAGGGAGTAAATTACTTTCGGGGTATTGGTACAAGTTGTTCCTATACAGAAGCAATGGGTTCCTATTGGGGTTTCCATAATACAGATTTAGCTTATGAGGGTATTTAATAGTCTATAGGATACAGTATTTGGACTTAAAGGGACACTAACCCCACATTTTTTCTTTCATGATTCAGATAGAGCATGCAATTTTAAGCAACTTTCTAATTTACTCCTATTATAAATTTTTCTTTGTTCTCATGTTATCTTGATTTGAAAAATCAGTAATAAAAGGCTAGGAGCCGGTCCATTTTTTAGTTCAGCACCTTGGTAGAGCTGCTGATTGGTTTGCTACATTTAGCCACAAATCAGCAAGTGCTACCCATGTTCTGAACAAAAAATGGTCTGGCTCTAAATCTTACAGTACTGCTTTTTCAAATCGAGATAGCATGAGAACAAAGAAAAATTGATAATAGAAGTAAATTAGAAAGGTGCTTAAAATCTAATACTCTATCTGAATCATGAAAGAAAAAAATGAGTTTAGTATCCCTTTAAGTTACTTCTATACTTTATCAGAGATGCTGAATAACTTCAGGATATTAGGTGACGGTCACCTAATATTTTCTAACTGGATTCTATGAATCCCTAATAGTTGTTTCTGTTGTTATATAACCTTGGATTCACGTATAAGAAATGATTAATATGCAATCGAATATCTGATTCCTAATGTCTTGTGTTGTGGGGGTTTTTTATTCCGAACTTTGCAACTGAATAATTAATAGGCAACATGATCTGTGACTCGTTAATATCTCGTGTTATAGAAATGAGAAGAGGAAGGGCAAAATATGCCATTAACCTGTTGCCATTAATATAGCTAATATTATCCTCAATTTTCTCGTACAAGTGGATGAGGGATATATAACCCCCATATTTTGAGACTTAAAGGGACAGTCTACACCAGAATTTTTATTGTTTTAAAAGATAGATAATCCCTTTATTACCCATTTCCCAGTTTTGCAAAACCAACACAGTTATAATAATATACTTTTAACCTCTGTGATTATCTTGTATCTAAGCCTCTGCAAACTGCCCCTTTTTTCAGTTCTTTTGACAGACTTGCTGTCTAGCCAATCAGTGCCTGCTCCCAGATAACTTCTCGTGCACGAGCACAGTGTTATCTATATGAAATACGTGAACTAACACCCTCTAGTGGTGAAAAACTGTTAAAATGCAATCTGAAAGAGGTGGGCTTCAAGGTCTAAGAAATTAGCATATGAACCTCCTAGGTTAAGCTTTCAACTAAGAATATCTAATAAATTGTGGGTTCCCTCAGGCGCCTGAACGAAAAGGCAGAGGGGAATAAAATAGGATGAACTGGCCCACAAGTGGGTAGCAACAGTAACTATGTGTTACAGAAAATGGGTGTGCAGATCAAATCAATATATAAAAACAGGTATAAAAATTATTACATTTATTATACACAATATGCACAAATTAGATTCATGGTCCATGATAAAAATATACAATAGCTTAAGACAGTAAAAAATTATACAATGGCATAAGACAGTTAAAAATTAAAACATGTATAAAAACAATTGGCTATCGGCACTATCTATAATGGAATAGAATAAAACAAATCACATAAAATAAAGAACTGATGGTGAAAACAATGTCTGTAAAATCTTAGGAGATTCCTCTAGTGGTGTTTAAGCTTCAAAAAGTGTCCAAATTATCATCCAAATATATAATCCCAAACAGTAAGCCAAAGGGAATGGTCCCAAAAGAAAGAGAAAAAATCGCTAAAATAGCAAAAATAACAGTGAAAAAATAGTGAAAAATTGTATCAGTGGAAAAATGTGAGTACAATAAAAAATAGAAACTGAGTGAAGAATCAAAAAAAGTGTGTCAAAATTCATCCAACATTTCCAAAAAACAAAATGTAGAAAAGGTGTATTCAACCAAAACAGTGTGTGTGGTCTGAGAAGAATATCTTGTGGTGTAAACGATGTAGAACAGTGGGACTGCAATAACAGTGAATGTCTAAAGCTGGAGGTGCTGTCACAGTTCCTCTAGTGGTTTGAATGATCCCAAACGGTAATAAAAAACGAAAAAAATCCAAAATCAATACCTATAAAAAGACAAATAAAGAAACATAGCGCAATACGTTTTCACAATGATGATAATGTTGAAATGTAGCTTACCAATCAGCTACATTTCAACATTATCATCATTGTGAAAACGTATTGCGCTATGTTTCTTTATTTGTCTTTTTATAGGTATTGATTTTGGATTTTTTTTTCGTTTTTTATTACCGTTTGAGATCATTCAAACCACTAGAGGAACTGTGACAGCACCTCCAGCTTTAGACATTCACTGTTATTGCAGTCCCACTGTTCTACATCGTTTACACCACAAGATATTCTTCTCAGACCACACACACTGTTTTGGTTGAATACACCTTTTCTACATTTTGTTTTTTGGAAATGTTGGATGAATTTTGACACACTTTTTTTGATTCTTCACTCTTGATTTCTATTTTTTATTGTACTCACATTTTTCCACTGATACAATTTTTCACTATTTTTTCACTGTTATTTTTGCTATTTTAGCGATTTTTTCTCTTTCTTTTGGGACCATTCCCTTTGGCTTACTGTTTGGGATTATATATTTGGATTATAATTTGGACACTTTTTGAAGCTTAAACACCACTAGAGGAATCTCCTAAGATTTTACAGACATTGTTTTCACCATCAGTTCTTTATTTTATGTGATTTGTTTTATTCTATTCCATTATAGATAGTGCCGATAGCCAATTGTTTTTATACATGTTTTAATTTTTAACTGTCTTATGCCATTGTATAATTTTTTACTGTCTTAAGCTATTGTATATTTTTATCATGGATCCATGAATCTAATTTGTGCATACTGTGTATAATAAATGTAATAATTTTTATACCTGTTTTTATATATTGATTTGATCTGCACACCCATTTTCTGTAACACATAGTTACTGTTGCTACCCACTTGTGGGCCAGTTCATCCTATTTTATTCCCCTCTGCCTTTTCGTTCAGGCGCCTGAGGGAACCCACAATTTATTAGATATATCCACCCGGTGGTAACTAGGTACCACCTCTCTCAGGCCAGTGGGGGTTAGGTTGGCGCAGGGCCAGTACTCTCTTTTTTTCAACTAAGAATACCAAGAGAACAAAGCAAAATTGGTGATAAAAGTAAATTGGAAAATTGTTTAAAATTACATGCCCTATTTAAATCATGAAAGTTTATTTTGGTCTAGACTGTCCCTTTAATATGTCTCATTGAAAATAGAGAGAGGCAGACCCGGAGGCAATATTTTTAGGAATATGGTATTCGTCTCCTGTCTAGAAATACTTAGAGGAAATTTCCCAATGGTTATTTCAAATGTAACATTGCAATTTACAGATTTAACAGGTGAGACAGATCTTCTTTGTAATTTAGACCTCTTGGATATAAACAGTCTATTTGGAATATCCACTTTGATTTGGCTGTTAATAGCTGTTTCTCAAAGTTACCACCTCTCCAGTTTTTGGTAACTTTTTGGATTCCCATATATTTCAGTGTTTTAATGTTTCCCTGATGTTTAGTAGAGAAATGTTTATATAAGGGTGTATCCATATTCTGTTTCTCGATCATTAACAGATGTTCCCGTATTCTGTCTCTGAGGATTCTAGATGTCTGCCCCACGTATTGGAGCCCACAAGGGCACTGTAATAGGTATATTACTCCCCTATCCTAACAACGTATTAGATCTTTTATTTTGAATTCTTCTTTAGTATTGTTGGAACGGAACTTAGCTGTTTTAGTCCCGCATTTACATGCTTTACATGTATGGCAGGGGTAGAATCCTTGGACCTTTTTTCCAAATGCATCTTTTATTCCTAGGGTCTTTTTCTTTTGTAGACTAGGTGCTAGTCTGGTCTTCAGGTTGTTTGTTTTTCTGTATATGAATCTCAGTGTTTGTGGTAGTTTTTCTCCTAGTATATCGTCGTCTTTCAACAGCGCCCAGTGCTTCCGAAAGATGTTCTCTACAATGTGTTTGTTCTCACTGTACTCTGTTATCATTGGTATGTCAAGAGTGTCATCAGTTATATTCTTCTTTGTCTTTTTTTTTTATTTCGTAAGTTCTCTCCTCTCTGTTCTTCTTACTTCTTCCAGCTTCTTGTCATTTGTATCACCATTTTGTAATTTGTATTTTTATAATTGTAAACCCCCATACACATTATCACTTCTTATTGTTCACGGTTTGGAATTATTGTTTTTATTTGCTTATTTATAAATTGCATACTTCACACATAGTTATCACCTTATATAATTGATTGGATCTGGAACACAAATTATTCATTTGAAATTCACAGGAAGTCATCATCTCTTTAAACACATAGTTGCATCCTCACACTTAGCGGTTGGCATTACATCCACACTTAGGGCATTCCCCCACCCGGTCATCTGATACAGAGACATCCACTGTATTTTAACTACATTGTTTTTAACTGTATTGTTTTAATATTTTCTATTGAAATTTATTGTATTGTCATTTGTGTATGTTTTTATACGCATGGATCCATGCTGTTACTGTATGTATTAATAAATTGTAAATTTCAAATGTAATTTTACAATCGATAGTGTTAATTTATTCAGACCTAGCCTTTCTTATTTGGCGCTCTGGTATTAATCCATTTCTCATCCTTTGTTAAACGGTTTGACTACAAGGTGTCATTCTTCCAGAGCTACAGGTCCTTCATTAGGCAGGCGCTCAGTATACGTACTATTACCAAACTTAATCAACATAATATTGCCAGTGAGATTTGATTTAAAAAAAAAAAAAAAAAAAGGAGGGTTTGGTTTTCTCCCTGAGCACATCTGGGCAGCTGTCTAGTCACAACCCACTCCAATCGCGCCATTACACTCAATGCAGCTCGCTCCTGCTCTGTCTGATAGCGGGAGCAAGCTGCATTGAGTGTAATGGCGCAATCGGGTCGGACTGTGACTAGACAGCTGCCCAGATGCGCTCAGGGGGAAAACCAGACCCGCTCAGTAGAGCAAGAGCGGCGGCCTGAAAAACTCCACTATGTGCAGAATTATATAACATTATTTTCTAGGTTTACTGTCCCTTTAACCAGGCTATATATTCATAATATCTTAACTAGAGCACAGGTGATCAGTAACCATGGTTACTAACCTGCTCTCACCCTTCAGATTATTATTTCCCCTGTGCTCTAGTTAAGATATAATCAGACTCTGGCCTGTTAAGGATCCTGATGACTGGAGATCAGAAACACTGGTGTAAAGCATCACACTTAGGTATGTGTTTACTACACTGATATAACGATTTTGGGCTATATTACAAGTGGCATGGTATATTTTTTTTCACAAAGCGAAAACTCCCCTAGAGTTAAAGGGACAGTCAAGTCCAAAAAAAACTTTCAGGTTTCAAATAGGGCATGTAATTTTAAACAACTTTCCGATTTACTTTTATCACCAATTTTGCTTTGTCCACTTGGTATTCTTAGTTGAAAGCTAAACCTAGGAGGTTCATATGCTAATTTCTTAGACCTTGAAGGCCGCCTCTAATCTAAATGCATTTTGATTGTTTTTTTACCACTAGAGGGCATTAGTTCACGTGTTTCATATAGATAACATTGAGCTCATGCACGTGAATTTACCATGGAGACAGCTCTGATTGGCTAAAATGCAAGTCTGTCAAAAGAACTGAAATAAGGGGGCAGTCTGCTGAGGCTTAGATACAAGGTAATCACAGAGGTAAAAATGTGTATAATTATAACTGTGTTGGTTATGCAAAACTGGGGAATTGGTAATTAAGGGATTATCTATCTTTTAAAACAACAAAAATTCTGGTGTTTACTGTCCCTTTAAGCTTTTTGTGTTAGTCGGGCTGTGTTCGTATTATAAGTTCTACAAAAAGTATTTTGCGCCAGTGCTAACCCAAATCGCGCTTAAAATTAAAATACAAAAATCGCGATTGAGTTTACGCAATCCTCCATAGAAGTTAATAGAGGAAAAAAAAGTTTAAAAAACAAACACTCTCTCGTGCAAACACCATGAAATATTCGCAATATCGCTAACACAACATGAAAATCTGAATATTTCTTATTCCATTGTTCTTTAACATGTTTTTTGTAATACGCGTAAACATGATAGCATACTGTAATATGCGTATACCCGACATGGATTTTTTTTTAAATATATACATACATATAGATCTTTAGACATGTATACGTATGTATGAATGTTAAAGCCCTTCGGCAGCTTTTTTTTCTAACACCTGAGATCTCATATCTTTGAGCCTTTTTAACTTTTTAATGCAATATTTGTTGTGAATATTCTTATTAGACAGTGTTATTATGAGTGTAACTGCACTATTGAAGTGTTTTGTGAAACTTTTTAATTTCGGAAAACAGTTAACCATTTTAGCGTAAATCAAAATTGCGCTAGCAATGTCGTGTTTTTCGCTCCAGTTGTAATATCAGCGCAATGAAAAATGCTTGCAAAAAGACAATATCGCTTGTGCAAAACAGTTTGTAATCTAGCCCTTTATGTTTAGTAATAGACGTTATTCTTCCCTTACTGATAATTGGAAAGGTTGCCACATTTATATCAGACTTAGGAGCCTCCATGAATATTGATGTCACACTTTATTGGGGCCAGGCAAGAATGTCTACACAGAGGGATGTATAATCCTCCAAAAAGCTAGAAGCCAGGTGACCTGGCTAACAGAAGTTGTCAATTTCTGGATGAAAATATCCTTCCTTTTAAGTGCAACTAAACAGGGGAATTTACTAGACTCTCAGTGTTCTGATGAGAAATACACTGTCACAAAGCAATGGACTTGTCAGTGCACAGGTGTAAAGGGGCAAACTGTTCACCAAGGGCTAGATTACAAGTAAGGTGCAAACAAGTTGAGCAAAATCTCGATTAATTCTTACCGCAATCTCAGAGCTGTGGTTAACTGTTTCGCAAAACTAAAATATTGCACAAAACACTTAAAAAATACACAACAAAGTACAGTTACACTCATTATAACATCTAATAAAAATTATGTTAAAAAAAATTGAACAAAAGAGTTATAAGGGCTCGATGAAATGAGATCTTGGGCGTTAGAAAAAAAGCCTGCCAAAGTACTTTAATATAGATACATATAGATACATTGCAATAAAAAATGCAATATACTGCACCACTAGCCCTGTCATATGAACAGGTCAGTGGCATCCGGCACTCATAGCCTTCCTGCCTCTACCCTATGTTATCTTTTAACATAACCAGAAACTTCTAACTAATGAGACATAGCCTGAGAGTTATTGTTTGCTTTTTCTATTATAAATTTTATTTTTTATAATACACTCAAGGAAGATTCTGTTGTTAAAGGGACATTGTACTTTAATGTGTTGCCAAGTGATTCATTTTATTTGCTGGAGTGTATTATATTGCTTACAAATATCTCATTTACATTTATTTTGTCATTTGAAATTGCTGATTTCACTTGGTAATATTACTGCTGCCTTAATACCATAATATTACTACATAAAATCTACTTAAAGGGACATTGTACGCTAATTTTTTCTTGCTTAAATGTTTTGTAGATAATACATTTACAAAGCCCATCTGAGAGTGTTTTTCTATTAATGTATAGTTTTGCTTATGTTTTAATAATATTGTGCTGATTTTCAGACTACTAACCAAGCCCCACAGTGTCAGATGTATACATGTGTTTACAGACTCCTGCTGGCTCCTGTTTATATTATCTGTCTTTTCATATGCAGGGGAGGTGGGGAGTGTCTGCTCTTCTTGTTTGCCCAGCCCCTTTCACTAGATGTCCCAGCCAAACCTCATCAACACTACTAAACTGGAAGCGTCTAAGTACGTTTTTAAAGGGTTTTATACTGGATTTTTATATCAGTATCTGTGCATATTCTTCTTTATAGTAGTGTCTATTACATGCAGTTATATGAAAATTGGTGAACACTGTCCCTTTAAACTAAAGGCAGCAGCAGAAATGTATCTCCTAGTGGATGGTGGGGGAAATAATGCCAAGCCTATTTGAAAGGATGTTCCTGAAGCAAATAAGAATAAAATAACTTATCCGCTGCTTGCCTGAGTATACCGTCCCTGATTTAATTATTCTCTCCCAATCCAGACTGTGCAGAACTATGTCTGGCTTCTTTATTAAAGGGACATTGATCCCAAATTTTTTCTTTTGTGATTCAGATAGAGCATGCAATTTTAAACAACTTTCTAATTTATTCCTATTATCTTCATTCTCTTGGTATATTTATTTGAAATGCAAGAATGTAAGTTTAGATGCCTGCCCATTTTTGGTGAACACACTTGGTTGTTCTTGCTGATTGGTGGATAAATTCACCCACCAATAAACAAGTGCTATCCATGGACTGAACCAAAAAAATAGCTTAGATGCCTTCTTTTTCAAATAAATAAAGCAAGAGAACGAAGAAAAATTGCTAATAGGAGTAAATTAGAAAGTTGCTTAACCCCTTAATGACCGGACCATTTTTCAATTTTCTTACCCTTAATGACAATGGCTATTTTTACATTTCTGCAGTGTTTGTGTTTAGCTGTAATTTTCCTCTTACTCATTTACTGTACCCACACATATTATATACCGTTTTTCTCGCCATTAAATGGACTTTCTAAAGATACCATTATTTTCATCATTTCTTATAATTTACTATAAAAAAATATAAAATATGAGGAAAAAATTGAAAAAAAACACACTTTTTCTAACTTTTACCCCCAAAATCTGTTACACATCTACAACCACCAAAAAACACCCATGCTAAATAGTTTCTAAATTTTGTCCTGAGTTTAGAAATAACCAATGTTTACATGTTCTTTGCTTTTTTTGCAAGTTATAGGGCCATAAATACAAGTAGCACTTTGCTATTTCCAAACCACTTTTTTTCAAAATTAGCGCTAGTTACATTGGAACACTGATATCTTTCAGGAATCCCTGAATATACATTGACATGTATATATTTATATTTAGAAGACATCCCAAAGCATTGATCTAGACCCATTTTGGTATATTTCATGCCACCATTTCACCGCCAAATGCGATCAAATAAAAAAAAAAGTTCACTTTTTCACAATTTTTTTCACTAACTTTAGGTTTCTCACTGAATTTATTTACAAACAACTTGTGCAATTATGGCATAAATGGTTGTAAATACTTCTATGGGATCCCCTTTGTTCAGAAATAGCAGACCTATATGGATTTGGCGTTGCTTTTTGGTAATTAGAAGGCCGCTAAATGCCGCTGCACACCACACGTGTATTATGCCCAGCCGTGAAGGGGTTAATTAGGGAACTTGTAGGGAGCTTTTAGGTTTAATTTTAGCTTTAGTGTAGTGTAGTAGACAACCCAAATTATTGATATAGGCCCATTTTGGTATATTTAATGCCACCATTTCACTGCCAAATACGATCAAATAAAAAAAAAAACTTAAATTTTTCACAATTTTAGGTTTCTCACTGAAATTATTTACAAACAGCTTGTGCAATTATGGCACAAATGGTTGTAAATGCTTCTCTGGGATCCCCTTTCTTCAGAAATAGCAGACATATATGGCTTTGGTGTTGCTTTTTGGTAATAATAAGGCCGTTAAATACTGCTGCGCACCACACTTGTAATATGCCCAGCAGTTAAGGGGTTAATTAGGTAGCTTGTGGGGTTAATTTTTAGCTTTAGTGTAGAGATCAGCCTCCCACCTGACACATCCCACCCCCTGATCCCCCCCTGACCCCCCTCAAACAGCTCTCTTCCCTCCCCACCTCACAATTGTCACCGCCATCTTAAGTACTGGCAGAAAGTCTGCCAGTACTGAAATAAAAATATTTTTTTTTATTTTTAATTTTTTTGCATAAAGTCTGCAGTGATAGATCCCCCCTTACCCCACAACCTCCCTGATCCCCCCATACATCTTTCTAACCCTCCCCCTCTGTCTATTTGGCGCCATCTTGGGTACTGGCAGCTGTCTGCCAGTACCCAATTTGCCCCCCAAAATAGTTTTTTTTTTAAATTTTTAAATATAAAATATTTTTCTGTAGTGTAGCTGGCCCCCCTAAATAATCTTCAACCCTCCCCCTCCCAGATCCCTTATTAAACAACCGAGATGCCACTGCATCTAGATCGATCGGTTGTTTTTTCCAATGGGCTGTAAATTTGGCGTGCGCGCGCACGCACGCGCACCCGCCACCCCGCCCCCCCCTCGCCGCAACCGCCGGACCGGCAGAAGAATGTACAAAGGAGAGATCGGTCAATTTACAAAATACAGATGTAAGTTAATTATAAAGCAGCATACTTACACCAACGCTTTGGATTAAATACATAGCCAATGCAGATGGGGCCACAGAGTGGCCCTTTCTGCATCGGTATGTAAAATGGGGGATTGTAGTGATGCCTCAATATTGAGGCATCACTACAATCCCTTGTAAGCAGCTGGAAGCGATCATGATCGCTTCCAGCACTTAAGACAACAGAGGACGTACCAGGTACGTCAACTGTCATTAAGGGAAGTTTTTTCACTGACGTACCTGGTACGTCCACTGTCATTAAGGGGTTAAAATTGCATGTTCTATCTGAATCACAAAAGAAAAAATTTGGGTTCAGTGTCCCTTTAAGATGAAAGTATAACTATATTAAATTAATACAACTCAGATGAACAGCAAATACACTTTTTCTCAAATAATTAGTCACACGGATGTATTGCTCTTTTATAAATAAGCCAAGAAACACAACATACTTTAATGCAGCATTTCTTATCTAGCCTATAGCTAAAATTTAGGAGGTAAAATGAAAAGAAGCCACCCAAGCAGTGTGAATGGGACAGGACATTAATTATCACCTATAAAGACAGATTTATAAATGGAGGGCTTGCACATTTCCTATAAGGCAGTGAAACAGATGGGCAGCGAAAAGACAGTCAGCAGGTCAAACACCACAGAGGAGGACCCAATGACTGTAGCATGCATGGTCCCAGCACAAGAAAAGAAAGCAAGATTGTAACAGCATGGCTGAGGGCTGGAAAAGACCTTTCACCTATCGCTTATAACAAGACAATTGCCATTTCTCTCTCTGCTGTTAAATGGTGATAAATATTATAGCAGACTGTGACAGTTACTGCATCATTTAACTAAGCCATTTATAGGACACTAAAGACAGCACACACTGGGGGCAAATAATATAGCTTCTGGTAACTATATTGTTTGCACTGTAAGCTCTTCTTTATGCAGGTCCCTCAGTACCATTAGATCTCTCTGCTTTTCAATACAAATATGTACTGAGAGATGTTTCATTATAAAAATTAGTATAGACATTGTATACAATAGTTATTTCACCATAAATGTAATTGTACCTAAGAGAGTAGAAGTTGCACCCTTTCAACTGAACCTTTCTTCTAACACTTAATTAAGTTTATACTTGAATGTGTATATGAATTTGTGTGCTTATTTGTGTGTGTTTGTGTGTGCATATGTGTATATGTGTATATGTGCGTATATAACAAAATTTATGCTTACCTGATAAATGTCTTTGTTTCCGGGTATGGTGAGTCCACGACGTCATCAATTACTGTTGGGATATCATTCCTGGCCAGCAGGAGGAGTCAAAGAGTACCACAGCAAAGCTGTTAAGTAATACTCCCCTACCCACAATCCCCAGTCATTCGACCAAAGGAAAATGGAAACAAGGATTAACACAAAGGTGTAGAGGTGCCTGAGGTTTAGTCAAAAATAACTGTGCTAAATTTAAGGGTGGGGTTGTGGACTCACCATATCCGGAAACAAAGAAATTTATCAGGTAAGCATAAATGTTGTTTTCTTTCCTAAGATATGGTGATTCCACAACCTCATCAATTACTGTTGGGAACCAATAGACAAGCTAGAGGACACAGATGACTAGGGAGGGAAAACAGACAAGCAGACCTAAACAGAAGGCATCACTGATTGAAGAACCTTTCTCCCAAAAGAAGCCTTAGCCGAGTTAAACGTATCAAATTTGGAAAATTTGGAAAAAGTATGCCGAGAAGACCAAGTTGCAGCCATGGAAATCTGTTCCACAGAAGCTTCATTTTTGAAAGCCCAAGAAGACGAGACAGTCCTAGTCGAATAAGCTGTTATTCTCTCAGGAGGCTGCTGTCCAGCAGTCTCATAAGCAAAACAGATCATACTTCTCAACCAGAGAGAGAGAGAAGTTTCCGTAGCTTTCTGACCTTTACGCTTCCCAGAGAAACAAACAAACAGAGCAGAGGATTGACGAAAATCCTTATCCGCCTGTAGATATAATTTTAGAGCACCCACAACATCCAAGTTGTGCAACAAACGTTCCTTATGAGAAGAAGGATTAGGACATAGAGAAGGAACAACAATTTCCTGTCTAATATTTCCACCAGAAACCACCTTAGGAAGAAAAAGCCAGCTTAGTACGAAAAACCGCCTTATCAGCATTAAAGATAAGTTAAGGCGAATCACACTGCAGGGCTGAGAGCTCAGAGACCCTCTGAGCAGAAGAAATAGCAACAAGAAACAAAACCTTCCAAGATAACAACTTAATATCTATGGAATATAAAGGCTCAAACGGAGCCTGTTGCAAAACCTTAAGAACTAAGTTAAGGCTCCAAGGAAGAGCAACTGATTTAAAGACAGGCCTGGTTCTGACCAGGGCCTAACAAAAGGATTGAACATCTGGCACATCTGCCAGACGCTTATGTAACAAAACAGATAAAGACGAAATCTGACCCTTCAGAGAACTGGCTGACAAACCTTTCTCCAGACCTTCCTGGAGAAAAGACAAAATCCAAGGAATCCTGACCCTACTCCAAGAGTAGCCCTTAGATTCGCACCAATACAGATATTTACACCATATCTTATGGTAAATCCTTCTAGTAACAGGCTTGCAAGCCTGAATCATGGTCTCAATGACCGACTCAGAAAAACCACGCTTAGACAACACTAAGCGTTCAATCTCCAAGCAGTCAGCTTCAGAGAAACGAGATTCGGATGGACCCTGAGTTAGAAGGTCCTTCCTTAGGGGTAGCCTCCATGGTTGAAGAGATTACATCTTCACTAGGTCTGCATACCAGGTCCTGCGAGGTCACGCAGGAGCTATTAGAATTACCGATGCTTTCTCCTGATTGATACGAGTAATGACTCCTGGAAGGAGAACTAACTGAGGAAACAGGTATGCTAGACTGAAAACCCAAGGTACTGCAAGAGCATCTATCAGGACAGCCTGAGGATCTCTTGACCTCGAACCGGACCTCGGAAGCTTGGCATTCTATCGAGACGCCATCAGATCCAACTCTGGCATCCCCCATTTGAGGGTTAATCTGATAACATCTCCGGACGTCTGCTCAGAAAGTCCGCTTCCCAGTTGTCCACTCCTGGAATGTGGATGGCAGATAGGCAACAATTGTGGGCTTCCGCCCACTGAATAATCCGAGCCACCTCCTTCATGACTAAGGAACTCCGAGTTCCTCCTTGGTGGTTAATGTAAGCCACTGAGGTGATATTGTCCGACTGGAACCTGATAAACCGGGCTAAGGACAACTGAGGCCACGATATAAGAGCATTGTAAGTTGCACAGCCAAGAGTGCCCCCAAAATCTTTGAAAATATTCTGGGAGCTGTGGCAAGGCCAAACGGAAGAGTCACAAACTGAAAGTGTTTGTTTAGAAAGGGGAATCTCAGGTACTTGTGATGATCCCTGTGGATGGGAACATGAAGATATGCGTCCTTCAGGTCTATGGTCGTCATGAACTGACCCTCTTGGACCAAAGGAAGAATGGAACGAATGGTCTCCATCTTGCAGGACGGTACTCTGAGAAACTTGTTTAGACACTTCAGGTCCAGAATAGGTCAAAAAGTTCCCTCTTTCTTGGGAACCGCAAACAGATTGGAATAGAATCCCAGACCCTGTTCCCTTTCAGATACTGGAACTATCACTCCCAGGGAAGAGAGGTCCCAAACGCAATTGAAGAATGCCTCTCTTTTTATCTGGTCTGCAGATATTCTTGAGAGAAGAAACCTGCCCCTGTGAGGAAAAGTCTTGAATTCTATTTTGTAACCCTGAGACACTATGTCCACAGCCTGCCCCCCCACTTGATCTGGTCCTGGACCGGGGGCAACCCCTTCATGCTGACTTAGACTCAGCTGCGGGTTTTGTTAGATTGCTTCCCCTTGCCCCAAGACTGATTGGGTTTCCAAGAAGACTTGGATTGTTCCTGCTTGGAAGAGGGCGAGGAAGACTTTCCTTTGGAGTTACGAAAGGAACAAAAATTACTTTGACGTCCTTTAGATCTATTCTTCTTGTCTTGTGGTAGAAAAGACCCTTTTCCACCAGTAATGTCAGAGATTATTTCTGCTAAACCAGGGCCAAACAAGGTCTTACCCTTGTAAGGAAGCGCTAAAAGTTTGGACTTAGAGGTAACATCGCTGACCATGAATTCAGCCACAAAGCCCTGTGAGCTAGCACAGCGAAGCCAGATATCATGGCTCCTAGACGTACAGCTACTTTAAATAATGCCTCTTAGCTTGAAGCAAGTCACCCAATAATGCAATATAACCTTGAGCAGCAAGAAATAATATATGAATATTAGATTAAAAAAATGACCCCCTCTACATCTCACCGTTAACTGGGGTGCCTACCTGCCCCTCTGGTAAGGAAAAAACAGTAAACTGCAAGACCGGATTCTTCAACCGCTTCTAAACAGAGTTGGAGCAAATGGTCACATGACCAGCAAAAGAGACTGCGCCACACATGTAAAGCGCACTTTTCTAGTCAGAAGATAAACAACTCTACCTACTGACAGAAATTCCAGCAAAGACCTTTATGATATGCGATCCCCATACAGTTAAATCTAAAAATAAAATTCTTGAGCCACTGGGTTGGAGTTAACTCCTTACTACCCATAAAGGAGAATAACCCCTGTCTCTAAGTCACATAATAAATGTGCCTGTTACTGCCATAATCTATCCTGAACTCAGGATTTCCGCCCCACAATAAATGCAGAGTTTGAGTCAGTGCCAGACCCCTAGCCCCAGAAGACAAAAGGCACTTACCTGTGTCTAGCCGTCCAGCAGGAGGACAACTCACCCGGCATGAAAGGAAGCCGCTCCTTACAGAGACCTGTGCAAAAAAGAAAGAACAGAGTAAAGCTACTCTGGCTTGCTGTACTAGGGCAGCAACATGTTAGGAAAACGCAGCAAGGCCCACCTTACAAGTTCCTAACTGCTTTAAAGCCACCACTACTCTACTGAAGAGATTGACGAGTAGTACAGCTATACCCCAAAACTTGCTTGTAGCAAGAGAGATCCAATTTTCTTCAGACACCAAAACTTCACCTCCTCCATTTAACAGAGTCAAAGAGAATAGACTGGGGATTGTGGGTAGGGGAGTGATACTTAACAGCTTTGCTGTGGTGCTCTTTGCCTCCTCCTGCTGGCAAGGAGTGATATCCCAACAGTAATTGATGACGTGTAAGTATATGCATGTGTATATGTGTGCATATGTGTGTGTATACTTGCGCATATATATATATATATATATATATATATATATATATATATACAGGTATATATATGTTGTGTGTGTATATGAGTGTGTGTATATGCGTGTGAGAGTATATGCATGCGTATGTGTGTGTGAATATATATATATATATATAAAAATGTATATATATATATGTGCGTGTGTGAGTATATGCATGTGTATATATGTGTGTGTGTGAGTATATGTGTGTGTGTATGAGTGTGTGTATGCATGTATATGTGCGTGTGTATATCTGTGCGAGTTTATGCATGCGTATATGTGTGTGAGTATATTCATGCATATTTGTGTGTATATGTGTATAGATGTGTGTGTGAGTACATGCATGTGTATTTATGTGTGTGAATATATGCACGTGTGTGTGTATATATGCATGTGTATATATGTGTGTGTGTGTGTGTGAGTATATATATATGTATGTATATATATATATATATATTTATATATATATATATATATATATATATATATGTGTGTAACATAGTAGATGAGGTTAAAAAAAGGCCATCGAGTTTAACCTATACAAATCTAAAATACTTACAAAAAGCTCCAGTTAAGCTTAAATAATCCAACTAAAAGGTGACCCATTTAATACTAGCAATCATATCTATTAATTTTATTTATAGACAGAAATTTATCCAAACAATTTTTAAATGTATCTAGGGTATTGACATTCACCACCTCCTTCGGTAATGAGTTCCACAATTTTATTGCTCTTACAGTGAAAAAATGTTTCTGTTGCAGGATATAAAATCTCCGTTCCTCCAACCTTAAATTGTGACCTCTTTTCACAAACAATTTTCTTGGAATAAACAGGGCTTCTGCCATCTCTGTATATGGGCCTTGAATATATTTATATAAAGTTATCATGTTACCTCTCAAGCGCCTTTATTCTAAAGAAAACAGACCCAGTTTGGCTAGCCTCTCCTCATAGCTTAAATTCGCCAATCCTCTTATTAGCTTTGTGGCCCTTCTCTGAACATATTCTAGTTCTGCAATATCTTTTTTTGTGATCGGTCCCCAGAACTGCACTCCATACTCAAGGTGAGGTCTTACCAGGGTTTTATATAGTGACAGAATTATGCTTTCCTTCCTTGAATCAATGCCTCTTTTAGTACATGCTCTTATTAGCCTTTGAAGCCGCTGCCCTGCATTGTGCAACCATCTTTAGCTTGTTATCTATTACTACCCCCAAATCCCTTTCCTCCTGTGTTTGGCTAAGTCTTGTCCCAGTTAAATCATACGCTGCCTGCTTATTTTTACTTCCAAAATGTAGAACCTTGCATTTTCTAGTATTAAACCTCATTTTCCATTTACCTGCCCATATTTCTAATTTTTGCAGGTCCTTTTGTAACGAAAGTTCATCCTGCTCTGACCTAATGACCTTACTTAACTTAGTATCGTCTGCAAAAATAGAGATGTCGCTATTTAATCCTTGCTCCAAGTCATTTATAAAAATATTAAAAAGAACAGGGCCCAGTACTGATCCCTGGGGGATTCCACTGATTAACTTTGTCCAATCTGAGTATGATCCATTTACTAATACTCGTTGCTCCCTATCTTTTTATGTGTGCGTGAGTATATGCATGTGTATATATGCGTGTGTATATCTGTGCGTGTGTATATCTGTGCGTGTGTATATGCATGTGTGTGTGTGTATATATATATATATATATATATATATATATATATATATATATGTGTGTGTGTGTGTGAGTATATGCATGTGTATATATGTGTGTGTCAGTATATATATATATATATATATATATATATATATATATATATATATATATATATAGCATTTCTAACTGTGCAATACAATATATACTACACTATACATAACTTCTGCGTAACTAATCCTGATTTTTTTATACTATATGCAAACATGGACAATAGACTGTGTTATCAGTTCAGCAAATGCAGAGAACACATGTAATGCATCAAAGAGTAGGAAATGCTGGTATGATATATCTACAGGGTGGCAAGCCAGAGATCAATCCATCATTATCTTCCTAAATTGACATTAATATATATGCCAGGCTGGTAAAGAATGCACCAAAAGATGTAAAGTTTCCTTTTTTTCAACCTGACTCCTCATCAATAACTTTAAGAAACGGCAGAGCCACTTGAACCTTTCTTATGTGGGATTTTGAGGGTATGAGTAAACTAAACATCTTCTGAGATTTACAATTGATCTTTGTGTCTCACTAGGGAAAAGGATGACTATTGGAGACTTGTCCTGAGACAAAGCAGGAGCTACCTTATCTCTAGGAAAGTGTAAACAATGCATTGTTCAGTTTAACTCCTATTTAATCACTAAATTGTGGTCTACAGCTACAGAAGAATAAGTATAATAAAATAATATGCATTGCTGTAAATGGTATACTGAGAAAGAGTAGGCAAACTACACAGTTCTAATTAGACATTTCATTGCATAATTGGATTTAGCAAATCACTTCAAAATCTGACGTTAACTGAGATGTGTGTTACAGTTGTGTTAGCATTTATATCAGGCATAGAAGCATTTTATAGACACAGTATAAAGTTATGTCAAAGGGACATTAGACAAGTTGAGTTTGAAATCTAAAATGTTTAATGATGCATAGTAAAACAACTTTCAAATATACTTTATTTGGGTCTTTTTTCTTGTTATATTACTAACATGGCATACTAACTTTTCCCCCCTTTTTATTTATTGGAAAAAAATGATACAAATGTTGTATAGGCACATTTCTCACAATACAGACCAATATAAGTGTCAAGAGAAGGTTACTTATCTACCAGAGTAGGATTTAATACAAGTCAAAAATACAGAAACAAATGAGAGAGAAAACAAAATAGCACAAATTGCAACATACGGTCAATACAGAATCAATCTATAGTACAATTCCAGAGATTTTATAAATTCTCAATTTTGTAACTGAGGAAATGATCCAATTCAAGATGAAAAATGTCAATGACAGCAAAACACTCTGCATATAATCTTACTACAACTCAGCGAAAAAATTTAGTA
The DNA here is from genome assembly GCF_027579735.1 of Bombina bombina. NCBI lineage: Eukaryota > Metazoa > Chordata > Amphibia > Anura > Bombinatoridae > Bombina > Bombina bombina. The sequence continues at coordinate 412,612,981 of NC_069502.1, forward strand.
CTTATAAGGTATTTTATGTCCCTTTAAGTACACAATGTCTGGATAACCACTAGGCCTCATGTCTCCAATACCTTAGAGCCTGGTTTCTCAACAGCCGGGCCGTGGCCCAGTACCGGGCCGTGATAGCCCTGCTGGTGGGCCCGACCTATCATGCACCCACTGCACACTCTTACCCCACTGCACACCAGGGGCAGACTGAGACCAATCAAAGCCCCAGGAACACTGTCTCATACTGACCAAAATGTATTAAATTTTATGCAAATAAACATGGTAGCCTCCCTGACCTGCCCCCAACAGGCCCCTCAACCTCCAGAGCCATAGTAAAACAACTTTCAAATATACTTTATTTGGGTCTTTTTTCTTGTTATATTACTAACATGGCATACTAACTTTTCCCCCCTTTTTATTTATTGGAAAAAAATGATACAAATGTTGTATAGGCACATTTCTCACAATACAGACCAATATAAGTGTCAAGAGAAGGTTACTTATCTACCAGAGTAGGATTTAATACAAGTCAAAAATACAGAAACAAATGAGAGAGAAAACAAAATAGCACAAATTGCAACATACGGTCAATACAGAATCAATCTATAGTACAATTCCAGAGATTTTATAAATTCTCAATTTTGTAACTGAGGAAATGATCCAATTCAAGATGAAAAATGTCAATGACAGCAAAACACTCTGCATATAATCTTACTACAACTCAGCGAAAAAATTTAGTACTTATAAGGTATTTTATGTCCCTTTAAGTACACAATGTCTGGATAACCACTAGGCCTCATGTCTCCAATACCTTAGAGCCTGGTTTCTCAACAGCCGGGCCGTGGCCCAGTACCGGGCCGTGATAGCCCTGCTGGTGGGCCCGACCTATCATGCACCCACTGCACACTCTTACCCCACTGCACACCAGGGGCAGACTGAGACCAATCAAAGCCCCAGGAACACTGTCTCATACTGACCAAAATGTATTAAATTTTATGCAAATAAACATGGTAGCCTCCCTGACCTGCCCCCAACAGGCCCCTCAACCTCCAGAGCCAGGTCCCCCAACATTAAGGTCCAGAGAAAGGGCACCCAACCTCCAGGGCCAGACCCCACACTCTATGGCCCTCACAGCGACAGACCCCCACCAGGGCCCCCACTAAACCCACACTTATTTGCTTAGTTACTGATAGGGCAACTGAAAACTCCAGCTTAAGGAATGCACCAGGATCCGTGGAGATGCCATTTGTGGGCCCCCCTACCTGCTGGTAGCTCAGCCCAGGTCCTATTTGCCTGGCTGATCAGCCCGCTCCTGCTGCTCACTTTATATATATATATATATATATATATATATATATATATATATATATATATATATATATATATATATATATAAAAATAAAACTACCAGACCCTGGACATGTCTAGCTAAAATTTACCGGGCCTTGAACTCACTTTGGTTGAGAACCACTGCCTTAGAGCACAGTTTTCCATGGTAAATGACAGCAACAGCATGCAAAGCGAGCAAAGTATTTTACTATAATGTGTTTCAGTCCTTTTAATTGACAAAGATACAGGTAAAAGTACTGTGTACTGGTTTCTTTTTAAAGGGACTAAATTGTCTTAACCTTACATGAAGAATAAAACTAAATTCAACTTTGGCTTCAGGGAACAGATATTTTTAATTTTATTTTGTACATATTTGAAAAAAAAAAAATATGTTTCCCTGATATTAATGTTTAATCTGCAAAATTCACACTCTATTGGTATTGTATACTCAGGACTACAATTTAATGACTGGAAAATGTCTACAAATATCAGAAAACAAAGAATTATTATAAAAATGATCAAGAATGTTTTAAATAAAAATTGGCTTTTCTTTTAATGCAGAATAACAGCCATAATCACAGTCATTATGTTTGGTTCTGTCAGTCACTGCTTGCATGTACAGCTCACAAGCAGAATAACAGCCATAGTCCCAGTCATTATGTTGTGTTCTGTCAGTCACTGCTTGCTTGTACAGCTCGCTAGAAGAATAACAGCCATAATCCCAGTTATTATGTTGTGTTCTGTCAGTCACTGCTTGCAAGTACAGCTCGCTAGAAGAATAACAGCCATAATCCCAGTTATTATGTTGTGTTCTGTCAGTCATTGCTTGCATGTACAGTTCGCAAGCAAAATAACAGCCATAATCCCAGTCATTATATTGTGTTCTGTCAGTCATTGCTTGCATGTACAGCTCACTAGCAGAATAACAGACATAATCCCAGTCATTATGTTGTGTTCTGTCAGTCATTGCTTGCATGTACAGCTCGCTAGCAGAATAACAGCCATAATCCCAGTCATTATGTTGTGTTCTGTCAGTCATTGCTTGCATGTACAGCTCACTAGCAGAATAACAGCCATAATCCCAGTCATTATGTTGTGTTCTGTCAGTCATTGCTTGCATGTACAGCTCGCTAGCAGAATAACAGCCATTATCCCAGTCATTACGTTGTGTTCTGTCAGTCACTGCTTGCTTGTACAGCTCACTAGCAGAATAACAGCCATAATCACAGTCATTATGTTTTGTTCTATCAGTCACTGCTTGCATGTACAGCTCGCTAGCAGAACAGCCATAATCCCAGTCATTATGTTGTGTTTGGTCAGTCACTGCTTGCATGTACATCTTGCTAGCAGAATAACAGCCATAATCCCAGTCATTACGTTGTGTTCTGTCAGTCACTGCTTGCATGTACAGCTCGCTAGCAGAATAACAGCCATAATCCCAGTCATTATGTTTTGTTCTATCAGTCACTGCTTGCATGTACAGCTCGCTAGCAGAACAGCCATAATCCCAGTCATTATGTTGTGTTCTGTCAGTCACTGCTTGCATGTACATCTTGCTAGCAGAATAACATAATTTATGCTTACCTGATAAATTCCTTTCTTCTGTTGTGTGATCAGTCCACGGGTCATCATTACTTCTGGGATATAACTCCTCCCCAACAGGAAATGCAAGAGGATTCACCCAGCAGAGCTGCATATAGCTCCTCCCCTCTACGTCACTCCCAGTCATTCGACCAAGAATCAACGAGAAAGGAGAAACCAAGGGTGAAGTGGTGACTGGAGTATAATTTAAAAAATATTTACCTGCCTTAAAAAACAGGGCGGGCCGTGGACTGATCACACAACAGAAGAAAGGAATTTATCAGGTAAGCATAAATTATGTTTTCTTCTGTTATGTGTGATCAGTCCACGGGTCATCATTACTTCTGGGATACCAATACCAAAGCAAAAGTACACGGATGACGGGAGGGATAGGCAGGCTCATTATACAGAAGGAACCACTGCCTGAAGAACCTTTCTCCCAAAAATAGCCTCCGAAGAAGCAAAAGTGTCAAATTTGTAAAATTTGGAAAAAGTATGAAGCGAAGACCAAGTTGCAGCCTTGCAAATCTGTTCAACAGAGGCCTCATTCTTAAAGGCCCAAGTGGAAGCCACAGCTCTAGTAGAATGAGCTGTAATTCTTTCAGGAGGCTGCTGTCCAGCAGTCTCATAGGCTAAACGAATTATGCTACGAAGCCAGAAGGAGAGAGAGGTAGCCGAAGCCTTATGACCTCTCCTCTGACCAGAGTACACGACAAACAGGGAAGACGTTTGTCGAAAATCCTTAGTTGCCTGCAAGTAGAATTTGAGGGCACGAACTACATCCAGATTGTGTAGAAGACGTTCCTTCTTTGAAGAAGGATTCGGGCACAGGGAAGGAACCACGATCTCTTGATTGATGTTCCTGTTAGTGACTACCTTAGGTAAGAACCCAGGTTTAGTACGCAGAACTACCTTATCTGAATGAAAAATCAAATAAGGAGAATCACAATGTAAAGCTGATAACTCAGAGACTCTCCGAGCCGAAGAAATAGCCATTAAAAATAACACTTTCCAAGATAACAACTTTATATCAATGGAATGAAGGGGTTCAAACGGAACTCCTTGTAGAACGTTAAGAACAAGGTTTAAACTCCATGGCGGAGCAACAGTTTTAAACACAGGCTTGATTCTAGCTAAAGCCTGACAAAAGGCCTGGACGTCTGGATTTTCTGACAGACGCCTGTGCAACAAGATGGACAGAGCTGAGATCTGTCCCTTTAATGAACTAGCCGATAAACCCTTTTCTAAACCTTCTTGAAGAAAGGACAATATCCTAGGAATCCTAACCTTACTCCAGGAGTAACCTTTGGATTCGCACCAGTATAGGTATTTACGCCATATCTTATGGTAAATCCTTCTGGTAACAGGCTTCCTAGCCTGTATCAGGGTATCAATAACCGACTCAGAAAAACCACGTTTTGATAAAATCAAGCGTTCAATTTCCAAGCAGTCAGCTTCAGAGAAGTTAGATTTTGATGTTTGAATGGACCCTGTATCAGAAGGTCCTGTCTTAGAGGTAGAGACCAAGGCGGACAGGATGACATGTCCACTAGATCTGCATACCAAGTCCTGCGTGGCCATGCAGGCGCTATTAGAATCACTGATGCTCTCTCCTGTTTGATTTTGGCAATCAATCGAGGAAGCAGCGGGAAGGGTGGAAACACATAAGCCATCCCGAAGTTCCAAGGTGCTGTCAAAGCATCTATCAGAACCGCTCCCGGATCCCTGGATCTGGACCCGTAGCGAGGAAGTTTGGCGTTCTGGCGAGACGCCATGAGATCTATCTCTGGTTTGCCCCAACGTCGAAGTATTTGGGCAAAGACCTCCGGATGAAGTTCCCACTCCCCCGGATGAAAAGTCTGGCGACTCAAGAAATCCGCCTCCCAGTTCTCCACTCCCGGGATGTGGATTGCTGACAGGTGGCAAGAGTGAGACTCTGCCCAGCGAATTATCTTTGATACTTCCATCATTGCTAGGGAGCTTCTTGTCCCTCCTTGATGGTTGATGTAAGCTACAGTCGTGATGTTGTCCGACTGAAACCTGATGAACCCCCGAGTTTTTAACTGGGGCCAAGCCAGAAGGGCATTGAGAGCTGCTCTCAATTCCAGAATGTTTATTGGTAGGAGACTTTCCTCCTGATTCCATTGTCCCTGAGCCTTCAGAGAATTCCAGACAGCGCCCCAACCTAGTAGGCTGGCGTCTGTTGTTACAATTGTCCAGTCCGGCCTGCTGAATGGCATCCCCCTGGACAGATGTGGCCGAGAAAGCCACCATAGAAGAGAGTTTCTGGTCTCTTGATCCAGATTCAGAGTAGGGGACAAGTCTGAGTAATCCCCATTCCACTGACTCAGCATGCACAATTGCAGCGGTCTGAGATGTAGACGTGCAAAGGGCACTATGTCCATTGCTGCTACCATTAAGCCGATCACCTCCATGCATTGAGCTACTGACGGGAGTTGAATGGAATGAAGGACACGGCATGCATTTAGAAGCTTTGTTAATCTGTCTTCTGTCAGATAAATCTTCATTTCTACAGAATCTATAAGAGTCCCCAAGAATGGAACTCTTGTGAGAGGAAAGAGAGAACTCTTCTTTTCGTTCACTTTCCATCCATGCGACCTTAGAAATGCCAGAACTAACTCTGTATGAGACTTGGCAGTTTGAAAGCTTGAAGCTTGTATCAGAATGTCGTCTAGGTACGGAGCTACCGAAATTCCTCGCGGTCTTAGTACCGCCAGAAGGGCACCCAGAACCTTTGTGAAGATTCTTGGAGCCGTAGTCAATCCGAATGGAAGAGCTACAAACTGGTAATGCCTGTCTAAGAAGGCAAACCTTAGATACCGGTAATGATCTTTGTGAATCGGTATGTGAAGGTAAGTATCCTTTAAATCCACTGTGGTCATGTACTGACCCTTTTGGATCATGGGTAAGATTGTCCGAATAGTTTCCATTTTGAACGATGGAACTCTTAGGAATTTGTTTAGGATCTTTAAATCCAAGATTGGCCTGAAAGTTCCCTCTTTTTTGGGAACCACAAACAGGTTTGAGTAAAACCCTTGTCCTTGTTCCGACCGCGGAACCGGATGGATCACTCCCATTAATAACAGATCTTGTACACAGCGTAGAAACGCTTCTTTCTTTATCTGGTTTGTTGACAACCTTGACAGATGAAATCTCCCTCTTGGGGGAGAGAATTTGAAGTCTAGAAGGTATCCCTGAGATATGATCTCTAGCGCCCAGGGATCCTGAACATCTCTTGCCCAAGCCTGGGCGAAGAGAGAGAGTCTGCCCCCCACTAGATCCGGTCCCGGATCGGGGGCCCTCGATTCATGCTGTCTTAGGGGCAGCAGCAGGTTTCCTGGCCTGCTTGCCCTTGTTCCAGGACTGGTTAGGTTTCCAGCCTTGTCTGTAACGAGCAACGGCTCCTTCCTGTTTTGGTGCAGTGGAAGTTGGTGCTGCTCCTGCTTTGAAATTCCGAAAAGGACGAAAATTAGACTGTCTAGCCTTAGCTTTGGCTTTGTCTTGAGGCAGGGCGTGGCCCTTACCTCCTGTAATGTCAGCGATAATTTCTTTCAAACCGGGCCCAAATAAAGTTTGCCCTTTGAAAGGTATATTAAGTAATTTGGACTTAGAAGTTACATCAGCTGACCAGGATTTTAGCCACAGCGCCCTACGTGCCTGAATGGCGAATCCTGAGTTCTTAGCCGTAAGTTTGGTTAAATGTACTACGGCCTCCGAAATGAATGAATTAGCTAGTTTAAGGACTCTAAGCCTGTCCGTAATGTCGTCCAGCGTAGCTGAACTAAGGTTCTCTTCCAGAGACTCCATCCAAAATGCTGCCGCAGCCGTAATCGGCGCGATGCATGCAAGGGGTTGCAATATAAAACCTTGTTGAACAAACATTTTCTTAAGGTAACCCTCTAATTTTTTATCCATTGGATCTGAAAAAGCACAGCTATCCTCCACCGGGATAGTGGTACGCTTAGCTAAAGTAGAAACTGCTCCCTCCACCTTAGGGACTGTTTGCCATAAGTCCCGTGTGGTGGCGTCTATTGGAAACATCTTTCTAAATATTGGAGGGGGTGAGAACGGCACACCGGGTCTATCCCACTCCTTAGTAACAATTTCAGTTAGTCTCTTAGGTATAGGAAAAACGTCAGTACTCGCCGGTACCGCAAAGTATTTATCCAACCTACACAATTTCTCTGGTATTGCAACAGTGTTACAATCATTAAGAGCCGCTAAAACCTCCCCTAGTAATACACGGAGGTTCTCCAATTTAAATTTAAAATTTGAAATATCTGAATCCAATCTGTTTGGATCAGAACCGTCACCCACAGAATGAAGCTCTCCGTCCTCATGCTCTGCAAGCTGTGACGCAGTATCAGACATGGCTCTAGTATTATCAGCGCACTCTGTTCTCACCCCAGAGTGATCACGCTTGCCCCTTAGTTCTGGTAATTTAGCCAAAACTTCAGTCATAACAGTAGCCATATCTTGTAATGTTATCTGTAATGGCCGCCCAGATGTACTAGGCGTCACAATATCACGCACCTCCCGGGCGGGAGATGCAGGTACTGACACGTGAGGCGAGTTAGTCGGCATAACTCTCCCCTCGCTGTTTGGTGAAATTTGTTCAATTTGTACAGATTGGCTTTTATTTAAAGTAGCATCAATACAGTTAGTACATAAATTTCTATTGGGCTCCACCTTGGCATTGGAACAAATGACACAGGTATCTTCCTCTGAATCAGACATGTTTAACACACTAGCAAATAAACTTGCAACTTGGTTACAATCTTATTTAACAAAAACGTACTGTGCCTCAAAGAAGCACTAAACGATTAAATGACAGTTGAAATAATGAACTGAAAAACTGTTATAGCATCAATCCTTGAAAACAACACAACTTTTAGCAAAGGTTTGTTCCCATTAGTAAAGTAACAATAATTAAATTTGAAACGTAAAAATAAGAGAGCAACGTTTTTAATCACAGTCAATATATAAGTCTCACAGCTCTGCTGAGAGAATCTACCTCCCTTCAAAGAAGTTTGAAGACCCCTGAGTTCTGTTAGAGATGAACCGGATCATGCAGGAAATACAAGAGTAACTGACTGGAAATTTTTGATGCGTAGCAAAGAGCGCCAAAAACGGCCCCTCCCCCTCACACACAGCAGTGAGAGAGAAACGAAACTGTCACAATTAAAACAAGCAACTGCCAAGTGGAAAAATAATGCCCAAACATTTATTCACTCAGTACCTCAGAAAATGCAAACGATTCTACATTCCAGCAAAAACGTTTAACATAATAAATACCTATTAAAAGGTTTAATGTACTTTTTACAGAGTAATTCCAGTGAAGTACCATCCCCAGAATACTGAAGTGTAGGGTATACATACATGTCATTATAACGGTATGGCAGGATTTTCTCATCAATTCCATTCAGAAAATAAAAACTGCTACATACCTCAATGCAGATTCATCTGCCCGCTGTCCCCTGATCTGAAGCTTTTACCTCCCTCAGATGGCCGAGAAACAGCAATATGATCTTAACTACTCCGGTTAAAATCATAGTAAAAACTCTGGTAGATTCTTCTTCAAACTCTGCCAGAGAGGCAATAACACGCTCCGGTGCTATTGTAAAATAACAAACTTTTGATTGAAGTTATAAAAACTAAGTATAATCACCATAGTCCTCTCACACATCCTATCTAGTCGTTGGGTGCAAGAGAATGACTGGGAGTGACGTAGAGGGGAGGAGCTATATGCAGCTCTGCTGGGTGAATCCTCTTGCATTTCCTGTTGGGGAGGAGTTATATCCCAGAAGTAATGATGACCCGTGGACTGATCACACATAACAGAAGAAAACAGCCATAATCCCAGTCATTATGTTGTGTTCTGTCAGTCATTGCTTGCATGTACAGCTCGCTAGCAGAATAACAGCCATAATCCCAGTCATTACGTTGTGTTCTGTCAGTCACTGCTTGCATGAACAGCTCACTAGCAGAATAACAGCCATTATCCCAGTCATTACGTTGTGTTCTGTCAGTCACTGCTTGCATGTACAGCTCACTAGCAGAATAACAGCCATAATCCCAGTCCTTATGTTGTGTTCTGTCAGTCATTGCTTGCATGTACAGCTCGCTAGCAGAATAACAGCCATAATCCCAGTCATTATGTTGTGTTCTGTCAGTCACTGCTTGCATGTATAGCTCGCAAGCAGAATAACCGCCATAGTCCCAGTCATTACGTTGTGTTCTGTCAGTCACTGCTTGCATGTACAGCTCGCTAGAAGAATAACAGCCATAATCCCAGTCATTATGTTTGGTTCTGTCAGTCATTGCTTGCATGTACAGCTCGCTAGCAGAATAACAGCCATAATCCCAGTCATTATGTTGTGTTCTGTCAGTCATTGCTTGCATGTACAGCTCGCTAGCAGAATAACAGCCATAATCCCAGTCATTATGTTGTGTTCTGTCAGTCACTGCTTGCATGTACAGCTCGCTAGCAGAATAACAGCCATAATCCCAGTCATTATGTTGTGTTCTGTCAGTCATTGCTTGCATGTACAGCTCGCTAGCAGAATAACAGACATAATCCCAGTCATTATGTTGTGTTCTGTCAGTCATTGCTTGCATGTACAGCTCGCTAGCAGAATAACAGCCATAATCCCAGTCATTATGTTGTGTTCTGTCAGTCACTGCTTGCATGTACAGCTCGCTAGCAGAATAACAGCCATAATCACAGTCATTATGTTTGGTTCTGTCAGTCATTGCTTGCATGTACAGCTCGCTAGCAGAATAACAGCCATAATCCCAGTCATTATGTTGTGTTCTGTCAGTCACTGCTTGCATGTACAGCTCGCTAGCAGAATAACAGCCATAATCCCAGTCATTATGTTGTGTTCTGTCAGTCATTGCTTGCATGTACAGCTCGCTAGCAGTTTATCTCACTCTAGTCCAGCAGACAACCTGTACTGAACAGCTGAAGCCCAGCCATTAGCAAGAGATTGTGTTATTTAATGCAGTGGCAGATGTAATGCATAGTCTCAATTGGTTAGCCACGAGCAACATACTTGTAATGAAGCACTGTATTGTGTGAGATGTTGATCTTAAATTGGTACCAACAAGCCAATAATTCAGGACATACAAGTATAAAGTTTTTTTACTCTACAAAAAAAAAAAAAAAAAAAAAAGATGGACAACTGTTTTACTTGGTTATATGCTTGTCTGCTCAGCTCCCTGCCATTTATGAAAGTGTTGCAGGGACTAACTGCATACTACAAAGATCTTCACAGTAAGAACTCAAGCTTTAGAATCGATCTGATATCTTGTAGAAATGTGAGCTACCATAAGTAACATTAACATGTTACTTTACAGAATATAATAATAGGTATGGAAATGTACGACAATCAAAAAAAAAAAAAAGAAAAAAAAAAAGGTGGAAAACAGTCAATTCTGTTAGTCATGTATATGTAATTTCCCAGCATGGGATCCATTTTAACTACTGGAGTGTATGCATTAAAGGGACAGTAAAAGACAAAAATAAAATGTAATGGATTGGAAAGAGCATGATTTTTTTAAACAACTTTCCAAATTACTTGAGTTATCAATGTTGCTTATTTCTCTTAGCATCCTTGGTTAAAAGGTAATCCTAGGTGAGCTCAGGAGCGTGCATGTGTCTTTAGCGATCTAGTAGCAGCATTTGTAACAGTGTTGGTAACAGTGTAAAATATAGTTGCAAACACTGCTGCTATAGACTGCTAAAGAAATGTGCATACTCCTGAGCTCCTATCAGCCTAACTAGCTTTGTTATTCAACAAAAGTAGCTCAAAGCTAATTTGATAACAGAAGTAAATTGAAAAGTTGTTTAAAATTGCATGCTTTATCTAAATCATGAAACTTTAATTTTGTCTTTACTGTCCCTTTAAATAGCTAACGTTACTTTTATTTTGTCAATTTAAATAGATACATTTCCTCTTGAAATTTCAATACTGCAGCAATTCTTCTTTAACAAAATTACAACTAGTGCACCTAAATGCTGTAGATGTGACATTTACTATCAAAAAGGGGAAAATAAAAAGGCTTATTGTCATTATTGCAGCAGCTGTGACTAGATTGTCAATTCAGAGTGAAAAACAGTTGATCACGCTAGTTTACAAAAAAAATAATCTATTGGAATAATGGTGGGAACTGGCAACGTGTAGAAAAATGCATTTAAAAGCCTTACTGTAAGAATATTTTTTTCTAATAGTTTAGATTGAGGATTGTACCATGTACCTAGCAGTGTAAGCCTCATACAAGTGGAGATGTGCGCGTGTGTTTGCCTTTCATTTTAAGATCATTCATGATGCATTAGCTACCAGACATGTTGTTTCACTGAAGGTAAAGGCACTCTTTCTACCCATTACATTTGTGGGAATACAAGAGAAGGCTAAATTGTTACCTGCTTCTCACAGTATAATTTATAAAGGAACCTAGCAAAACAGGTGCATTCAACTTCAACAGCAAGCAGCATTTATATGGAAACTGCACAATGCATTAAGCAAATCCTTACCACAGCTTTGTTTATACTAGTGTAAGTGTCCCTTTCAGTTAGCAATCACAGATAGTAATCATTAAGGTGAAACTTGGACAGAAAGGACGATGAAATAAAGGACAAGTCTTGACAAGTGTTTTGTTTCCTTTATGAGGAACAGGAACGCTGAAGACACAACTCCTGCTACCCGGGAGATGTGGCGGCATCCAACAGTAGAGAATGGTAAACAGAAGCAGGATGTTAGGCACGCTGCTCTCTCACAGCTCACTAATCCATAAATAAACAGCAAATACCCTCAATGCTGCCATCTAGAGTTTGAACTGTTAATTGAAAAAGCTGTACTTTTTGACAAATGACAGCTGTACATTTGAAAAACATATTTCTTGCAACTATAATTTTAATGTCACATCTCAAAAATATATATAATATATAAAAATATTGGGCGCTTCACAATACAAAATTAGTTAAAAACAGATTTTGAGAGATGATTACAGAAAGAGAATCACTGAAATTACAGCTACATAATATTTATAATGTGTTTCTTATTGAGACAGTACAAGGTGCATTCATATAGTTAGAAGCAGATTTATGAGACTGTCTTTATTTATAGATTTTATGTTTCTGGAGACCAAGCTTTGACAATAGAGATGTTAGCACCATATCTAAAAATCCATATAAAATTCTGAGATGCTATTGGTATCTAGTATAGTATATTAGTCCAAACTAGGGCTGCACAATTAATCGCATATGTAATTTAAAACCGCAATTAATCGCCACAATTTAAAAACCGCGAGAGTATGCAATTTTTAGCCCCGCCCCCTAAGACGTACAGGAGGGCTGGCTGTAACTGTTCATTGCGTGCAGGCTTCTGTAGGGAAAGGAGGGGATGGGGGGAGTAGAGAGGCTATGCAGGAGCTGCGCTATGGAGAAATTTGCCGGTTTGCCTCAGCTCTGATGGCAGCAGTCACAGCTGCCTACACAGGTAAAATAAAGCCTGTTTACATAGAAAAAATAAAGCCTCTTCTTTTAAAGAAAGTATTTATTCACAGTTCAGCAAGTGCACCACGGAAAATAGCTCAGACAGTGAAGTACAAGTGCACTTTAACTCTACTGTCTGATCTAATTTCCATGATGCACATTCTGAAATGTTTTTAAACCCTTCAACAAGACATTCTTTTAAAGAAGAGGCGTCATTTTTGAAAGATATATTTTTTTCTGATGTATGGGAAGTTCATGTGTTAATCATACCACAGTGCCCAAGAAAACATGACAATGTTGTGTCAGAAGAGCTAAGAACTGGCTAGTGGCTACTATGTAACCACAGCCCAGGCAGCTAATTTTATTTTAACTATTTTGCGGTTTGTATTTTTATGCTCCAAGAGTGTACTGGACATTGAGAAACATGCACATTAAGATTCTGTAGTGTTAAATACATTGTTTATTGAAAAAATAAGGTGTTATAGTCATTTATAAGAAAATTGCGATTAAAATCGCAATTTTTTGGATCCAAAATCGCGATTTTCATTTTTGCCCATATCGCCCAGCCCTAGTCCAAACCTTTTCAATAAACATAAATATATCTATATTTGTTTTTATCAGTTACATGTTAAGTAATCCATCTCCATAAACAAAACAGTTTTGGAAAAATACATAAACGTCCACAAACCCTAAAAACACAAGTGCATCCATTGGAACAAACCATTTACTGGTATTCTAAGCTTTAATCTACTTATTTTTCTATAATCATTTTCTGTAACAATTTATTACCTTACATTAAATTCAAACAAGCTATAAAGGTTAATACAATACAGAATGTTTTGCATGAGAAAGGATAGATGGAATTGCATTTTATTAGTGTATTTCATTTGTGATTAGAAGCATTTCTGGAAAACACTTGTATTAGCAAAAAATGCTTCTAGTAAAAGTTATTATGGAAACAGAAAAATCTTTTAAACATCTTTTTTTGTTGTTGTTGTTAATAAAAACCCAGCCAATAAATGGAAATAAACTAATGAATTTCCCTGCTTTTTCGTTTAATTGATAACTTTTCTATTTAGTTCTTGCCATTGAATTTTGCTATGTTTCAGAGTTACTGTACATTAGTTAAAAAACAAAAAAACACTCACTTTAATCCCCACTACTAAGAAAGTGATTGTTAAAGGGATGATAGTTATTAGTCTACTAGGCACCTTTATGGTTCTCTAAGCTTTAAAAGAAAAAAAAAAAAAAGAAAGAAAAAAAAAGACTTTAGATCCCCATATAACAGCCACAATGGAGCAAATTCTCTCTCTTTTGAATTGTCATACACCCAAATGGCTACTGGGTAGGCAACTGCACTCACCTGAACAATATACATCTATATAACTAGAGGGACGAAATGGTCTCTACTAGGGAAAAAAAGACACACCTCCTCTTTTCAATGAGTAGCTTTGTGTTTATCTAGCTGCCAGCCGAATGACAGGCTAGGACTTATTTTGGGAAGTTTGTAAATCTTACAGATCATATACATATTGCCAAAATGCATTGTTACCCCTCTGTGATATCAGATATCAAACATATCTAATATTTTATTTACTACCCATTTCATAATAATCTCTAATATTAAACCTTCTGCGATCACCCTTGGCCATTTAATGTGACACATTTGTCTAGATGAAAGCCACAAAAATATACTGTTTAGGCTGAAAGTATCTCTATGCACAGATATTTTGTTCCAAATCTTCCAATCCTCTAAAATAATCTCTATACTAAAGTTATACACTTCTGTTAATAGTAACCAGCTAATTTCACTATGACGCAGTTTTCAAAAATGAATTTATTCAAAATACTGTATATCCTTTAAAAAGGACCTTAATGAGAGCAGAAATGTAATAACTAAAGTATTAAACGTTTTACTTGAATAATGCCATGCATGTAGCTTTTTATTCTCCTTTTTTCCTTGTCTAACACACCCAAAGTGTAACTGAACGTACAGTGCAAAAAGGTGGTTTGTCACTGCAAGTTTTGGTTCACTGCTATGTACTGTGCTTTACTAACAAAGGGCTTGCACCAAACTAATGAACATATTGTGCATAACAGCATTTTTCATAAAAAATGTTTGTAGTATCCAAAAAAGGTTGTACAAGCTATTCAAGTTTTTGTGTGTTTTTTTAAATATATATTCAATGAAATATAGTCTGATGCCAACTTTTAAAAATAGAATGCACATTTCTTTTAGTTAACACCAGAATTTTTTTTGTTTCAAAAGATAGATAATCCCTTTATTACCCATTCCCCAGTTTTGCATACCCAACACAGTTATAATAATACACTTTTTACCTCTGTAATTACCTTGTATCTAAGCCTCTGCAAACTGCCCTCTTATTTCAGTTCTTTCGGCAGACTTCCATTTTAGCCAATAAGTTATGACTCCTAGGTAACTTCACATGCATGAGCTTAACGTTATCTATATGACACATATGAACTAACGCCCTCTAGTGATGAAAAACTGTCAAAATGCATTCAGATTAGAGGCGGCCTTAAAGGTCTAAGAAATTAGCATATGAGCCTCCTAGGTTTAGCTTTCAACTAAGAATACCAAGAGAACAAAGCAAAAGTGGTGATAAAAGTAAATTGGAAAGTTGTTTAAAATGACATGCTCTATTTGAATCATAAAAGTTTATTTTGGACTTGACAGTCCCTTTAAAGACATACTTCTCCTTCCATTAATAAAACTGGGCATAAAGAGTAAATCTTTTAAGGGTACCTGCCATACTATGCATTCTGGTAAAAAAGACGTAATTGAGAGACAAGCTTTAAACATAGTGGTAGTCATTTTTTTCTTTGATAGTACCACTAATGGATTTAGTGATATCTTAAAAATATGTCCTTATTCAATGTGCAGAATTACATTACTATTAGAAATTAAACTAATCATTCCTATTACAATTTCAGTTACCAGGCTCCTGTTATTTAGGCTTACAAAAATGGAACCGACAGACATATATTATAAAACAAAAACAAACCAGAGCCATGACAACAGTAAACAGCTTTTAAGAAGTGTCATTAAGACTTAGAAACAAAAACAATTCAGGATTTGCTCTGGCCTTCTTTTAAAAATACTAGATAACTTTTAAACTTTTTTTTTTTTTTTTCCAAGTGAGCAACATATTTAAAGGGTCACAACATGGGAGAATTTATGCATAAACCAACAAGGCGTATGCTTAAAAACATCAGATTGTTGCTCTCTGTGCTTTACTAGCAATACTAGGGGGTCACTTCACTGCATTGTGTAGATTCATGGCAAAAGGAGGTTAAACAGTGCAGTAGTCTGTACTACAGGCATGAAGTAGTTAATAACTAACAAAGCAGATTATTTGCGCCAAAGCCACAAGGAAAATTAAATATGATACTAGCAAACCAGTGACGTGCGGTGAGGTCAGAGGCTAGTGAGGCTATTAGTACATTTGCTTCATTCTCTTGTTATCCTTTGTTGAAGGATATGCAGCAATGCACAACTGGGAGCTAACTGAACACATTAAATGAGCCAATGACAAGAGGCATATATGTGCAACCACCACTCACCAGCTGCTCCCAGTAGTGCATTACTGATCTTTAGCCTACCTAGGTATGCTTTTCAAATGATACTAAAAGAAAAAAGCAAATTGGATAACATAAGTAAAATGTAAAAGTCTTTAATATTGTATGTTCTATCTGAAACATAAAAGAAAAATGTTGTGTTCCTTTAATGTTTTAAAACAAATTAACATCCTTTTAACTGCAGCTATTCTCCAGTAGTCAAACTCCAACTTGCCTTATTTGTAAAAGGAGAAACCAGATGCGCACACACTCTCATGCAGATACGCACACACTCTCATACAGTGGCACACACACTCATACAGATGCACACACACTCATACAGATGCACACACACCCACACTCATACAGATGCACACACACTCATACAAATGCACACACACTCATACAGATGCACACAGACACACTCATACAGATGCACACAGACACACTCATACAGATGCACACAGACACACTCATACAGATGCACACAGACACACTCATACAGATGCGCACACACTCTCATGCAGATGCGCACACACTCTCATACAGATGCACACACACTCTCATACAGATGTACACACATTCTCATACAGATGTACACACACTCTCATATATACAGATGCACACACACTCATACAGATGCACACACACACACTCATACAGATGCACACACACACTCATACAGATGCACACACACACTCATACAGATGCACACACACTCTCATACAGATGCACACACACTCTCATACAGATGCACACACACTCTCATACAGATGCACACACACTCTCATACAGATGCACACAAACACTCATACAGATGCACACAAACACTCATACAGATGCACACACACACTCATACAGATGCACACACACTCTCATACAGATGCACACACACTCTCATACAGATGCACACACACTCTCATACAGATGCACACAAACACTCATACAGATGCACACACACACTCATACAGATGCACACACACACTCATACAGATGCACACACACACTCATACAGATGCACACACACTCTCATACAGATGCACACACACTCTCATATATACAGATGCACACACACTCATACAGATGCACACACACACTCATACAGATGCACACACACACTCATACAGATGCACACACACACTCATACAGATGCACACACACACTCATACAGATGCACACACACACTCATACAGATGCACACACACTCTCATACAGATGCACACACACTCTCATACAGATGCACACACACTCTCATACAGATGCACACAAACACTCATACAGATGCACACACACACTCATACAGATGCACACACACACTCATACAGATGCACACACACTCTCATACAGATGCACACACACTCTCATACAGATGCACACACACTCTCATACAGATGCACACACACTCTCATACAGATGCACACAAACACTCATACAGATGCACACACACACTCATACAGATGCACACACACTCTCATACAGATGCACACACACTCTCATACAGATGCACACACACTCTCATACAGATGCACACACACTCTCATACAGATGCACACACACTCTCATACAGATGCACACAAACACTCATACAGATGCACACAAACACTCATACATACAGATGCACACACACTCATACAGATGTGCACACACACTCTCATACAGATACACAAAAACTCTCATACAGATGCGCACACACACTCTCATACAGATGCACACACACACTCTCATACAGATACAAAACACAGATACACTGATTCTCTCAACTCCCATACATCTCAATATGTCACTTTATATAAAAAAAACACAAGTACTGTGGGAAAACATACACATATAGCCAACCTCATATTTTTAGACAGAAGCATTGGAGTTGTCTTAAAGGATTACTATAATACAAGCAGCTGCTGACTCAGTAAAGAAAATATCTATTTTTAAATAGGAATCCCCAACCCCCTACCCTCAGAAACCCTTTTTCCATGTGACTTTCCTTCAGTAAACATGCTCTGCACAGCAGCCATATCTACCAGCAGGAAGACAGATACAACACAGCCCTGAGAAGGAATGGGGGAAATGAGAGCAGGGAGGAGGGGAGACTATAAAGAGCAGACCAGGTACTGTGGGAAGCTTCAGACCTCTATAGCCCTGACAACAATATATGAGTTACTGATACTCACTCACAGCTAACTCCAGCGTTACCTCTTGTCTAAGCTGAGCTCCACCCATGTTTCCTGCAGCAGCACCAGTGTAAAAAGATTCCGTGCACTCACTGATGACTGCTGTGGGGGAGATCAGGTGATCTTTCAAAATATTACATTAAGATGATTATGTTCTCTTAGTCTAAACACCTGCTGTCTGCCACACTCTGCATCCATTAACCCCTGCAGTAGTACAAGGAGCCCAATTAGTATACAGCTACAGACAGCGTGTCAGTGACAGGATGATTTGTGAGTGATTTACTAAGTTGTTAGAAAAAAATGATTAGCTGACTATTGTAAGTAAATTACTCACAAATCATTCTGTCACTGACACGCTGTCTGTAGCTGTATACTAATTGGGCTCCTCGTACTACTGCAGGAGTTAATGGATGCAGAGTGTGGCAGACAGCAGTTTGCAGTTGCACCGGACCTGCCCTGAGTAGTGAGCACACACACAGCATGGCCAATATAAAAGTATACCTGATGGAACTCAACGTTGCAGTGTTGTTGGTGCCCTGCCAACACATTGTGTATCTCCAGCATGTATGAATTCTACACTAGTAGCCACACACCTCACTCTGGCCAGGCTGCCCCCCAGGGCATTTACTCTCGATCACTACTAGTACTTACAGTTACCGGTGTTTTCCAGGTCCAGGGTAGTCAGTGAGTCAATGGCACTGGGTCTGGCACTATTAGGCAGTCCTCCGCTCCGGCTCCTCCTGAGTCTGACTTCAGTCTCCTCCAGGCAGTGGGCAGGCACTGGCAGCAACTCCTCCGTGACTAGTCCTGGTCCACACTAGTCCACCAGACAGCCACACAACAACTGGGGCAGTAGGCACTAGGCAGCAGTGGTCGGCGGCACGCACGCACAAGACTCTCTCAGCAGCTCCCTCCACTACTGACACTGAGTCTTCCCGCCAGTAGATCTGTCAGCGCGCTCAATGTGACATGTCAAAATGGTCACATGGCCCACACCTGCCAATCAGCAGCCCAGCAGGCACGCCTCCCCGCAGTGCTGCTGAAGCTGTGATTGGCTGAAGTGACCAAGCTCATCATGGAGGCGGTTTTGAGAACCGCCTCCATTGGAGCTTGTATCAGGGCCCGAAGAGTCACCAGTGGGTGGCGCAGCTCCAGATCCATGTTGCGCAATTAATGGAGGGCAGCGGACCGGCTCACTGCCTCCTAATTGCGCAACAATGGAATATGGATAGTGAATTTTTGCACTGCGCATGCGCAAAGCGCAGTACCATAATGAGTATCGCCATGGGGGTGGGGGGGAACCCTTGGGGTGAGGGTGGGCGTGGACGAAATATTAATGAAGTAAAAAACACTTTTTTTTTTTTTTAATAAATATGAATTCAAATCTTTTTTCCCTCATTGGACAGGGTAGGCACTGCCTACCCTGCCTCCTATTACTGCACGTCACTGTAGCAAACAATATTTTCCTTTCCAACTATATACAGTTTTTAGTAAAAGCGAATAGATAAACTACATTTTTATTTAAAGGGACACTGTACCCAAAATTTTCTTTTGTTATTCAGATTGAGCATGACATTTTAAGCAACATTCTAATTTACTCCTATTATCAAATTATCTTCATTCTCATGGCATCTTTATTTGAAATGCAAGAATGTAAGTTTAGATGCCGGCCCATTTTTGGTGAACAACCTGGGTTGTCCTTGCTGATTGGTGGATAAATTCATCCACCAATAAAAAAGTGCTGTCCAGAGTACTGAAACCAAAAAAAAAGTTTAGATGCCTTCTTTTTCAAATAATGATAGCAAGAGAACAAAGAAAAATTGATAATAGGAGTAAATTAGAAAGTTGCTTAAAATTGCATGCTCTTTCTGAATTACAAAAGAAAAAATTTGGGTGCAGTGTCCCTTTAAACTATGGCAAACAGCTTAATTATTAAAAACAGACAAAAATAAAATGTCAACTTCAGAATAGAACCGTACATATCTGACTATTTGCAATTTGGTAGTATACCTTTGTTTGTAAAAATGTGTACATAATGTTTGTCATACCCGTACCCTAACTGCACCAGCAGCATTAAAGGGACAGTCTAGGCCAAAATAAACTTTCATGATTCAGATAAAGCATGTAATTTTAAACAATTTTCCAATTTACTTTTATCACCAATTTTGCTTTGTTCTCTTGGTATTCTTAGTTGAAAGCTTAACCTAGGAGGTTCATATGCTAATTTCTTAGACCTTGAAGCCCACCTCTTTCAGATTGCATTTTAACAGTTTTTCACCACTAGAGGGTGTTAGTTCACATATTTCATATAGATAACACTGTGCTCGTGCACGTGAAGTAATCTGGGAGCAGGCAATGATTGGCTAGACTGCAAGTCCGTCAAAAGAACTGAAAAAAGGGGCAGTTTGCAGAGGCTTAGATACAAGATAATTACAGAGGTTAAAAGTATATTATTATAACTGTGTTGGTTATGCAAAACTGGGAAATGGGTAATAAAGGGATTATCTATCTTTTAAAACAATAAAAATTCTGGAGTAGACTGTCCCTTTAACAAAGGACATGTGACAACTTTTCTCAAATGGAAACGAAAGTGTATTTCATAAATACTTTTAGCAACATTTGAAGTACACTATCATGCTTTTCAAATGCAAGATAAATGTACACTTTATGCAAGGAGATTATCTTCACATGTATAAGAACAGATATTTGATTTAGATGTGTTAATACACAGTCCAAAAAAGTTCTACCATTTTGATGCTCTCTAACGTGCTGTAAATTTTAGAAACTGTTTTGTGCTTTTGTATTGTCTTTTCCTGTAAACTTGTTTCAGTAAACGTCACTATTTGAGCAAAAGCATGTGCGTAGACATTCAGGTTAAAAGGACATTATAGCGGAAAAAATGACGTGCCTAATTCTTTAGAACATGTCACTTTAACAATAGAGAACCTGCAATGCTATGTGTTTAACCTCTTTAACATAAAATGCACATACAGCAAATTATCAGCACAAACTAATTTTTTTTTTAACAATAGTACCATAAAATCAAAAGGAGCTGATATACAATGCAGTTAATAACAACACTTCCTGGAATCTAACATGCAATAAAACACTATAACCTTAAAAAAATGAATGTACCATAGCAACCTTAGTAATTGTTATCAGTGGCAATTAGGCTAAAGCAGAGTAGACAAGTCTGAACAAGTCTAAAGAAATAAGATGATTGCTTGGTGGTGTTTTTGTAGTTCGTTTTCATTTCTTTTTTTTTAAAAAAAAACCCTTAATATTCCAGTGTATTTCACTTTTATTCTCAAATTTATAACATAATTTAAACATACAATGTTTTAAAGAGACTATGTTGTTAGAGTATGTTATTTTTAAACAAATGAATTTCTTACTATGGCCTTGATAACAAGTGGTGCACCATCATTCACTCATTTTATATATATATTATAATATATTATATAACCAAAAAAATTGCAAAACAACTTTTAATCCACATATACATACACACAGACATACAACTCTGGAAAAAATTAAGAGACCACTGCAAAATTATCAGTCTCTCTAGTTTTGAAGATTATAGATATGTGTTTGAGTAAAATTAACATTTAGAGCGTTTATGTGCAGAAAGTGACAACTGGTCAAAATAACAAAAGAGATGTAGTATTTTCAGACCTTAAATAATGCAAAGAAAACAAGTTCATATTAATTTTTAAACAACATAATACTAATGTTTTAACTTAGCAAGAGTTCAGAAATCAATATTTAGTGGAATAAATCTGATTTTAATCACAGCTTTCATGCGTCTCTCCACCTGTCTTTCACATTGCTGTTGGGGGACTTTATGCCACTACTGGTGCAAAAATTCATCTTGGTCACATTCCAGAGGTTTTCAATGGGGTTCAAGTCTGGGGATTGGGCTGGCAATGACAAGGTCTTGATCTGGTGGTTCTCCATCCACACCTTGATTGACCTGGCTGTGTGGCATCGAGCATTGTCATGCTGAAAGAAAACCAATCCTAAGAGTTGTGGAACATTGTCAGAGTAGAAGGAAGCAAGTTATCTTCCAAGATAACCTTGCATGTGGCTTGATTAGTGCGTCATTCACAAAGATAAATCTGCCTGATTCCAGCCTTGTTGAAGTACCCCCAGATCATCACCAATCCACTACCAAATTCCACAGTGGGTGTGAGACACTGCAGCCTGTTGTCCTCTCCAGGACTGTAGATTTTCCCACAGGAGAAATAAGATCTTGGCCAATATATTGTGCCCTACTCAATTAAGAACTTCTGATCCAAATCATCAAAATTCTTGGCTATTTTGTAATAGGGTATATAGTTGTGGCACTTCAGACTGTACAGCAAGTGAGCATGTCACCCTATGAGCTACTTTATTCAATACACATAGTCCCTTAAGTACTGATTACCTAATACAATTCATATACTTAATCGTATCAACACTTGTTAATTTATTGCAATAATTAACATGTACAACCCAAGAGTTTATTCTTGTCCTTTAGTCCTTATACGGCTGTGGCCGAAACATGTTAGCTGTAATATTTTGGCATATTTGCATTCTGTACACAGCCTTCCTTCGTTTTTAATCAGCACATGATGTGCGAATAAAGATTATATTATATTTCAAGCTTCCTGGGTTTCTATTGTTTTTCTCTCAAGGTCTCCATCTAACCATTAGACGACCTTCTGAAAATTGGACTCATTTGAGAAGATAACCTGGAATTGGGAAGATTTATCTTTGTGAATGACGCATGAAGCAAGCTACGTACAAGGTTATCCTGGTAGAAAACTTGCTTCCTTCTGTTCTGAAGATTGTTTTTTCAGCAGAACAATGCTCCATGCCACACAGCCAGGTCAATCAAGATGTGGATGGAAGACCACCAGATCAAGACCCTGTCATGGCCAGCCCAATCCCATTAAAAACCTCTGGAATGTGATGAAGAAGATGACGGATGGTCACAAGTCATCAAACAAAGCAGAGCTGCTTGATTTTTTTTGCCAGGAGTGGCATAAAGTCACCCAACAGCAATGCAAAAGACTGGTGGAGATCATGCCAAGACGCATAAAAGCTGCAAAAGAAAATCATGGTTATTTAACCAAATATTGATTTCTGAACTCTTCCTAAGTTAAAACATTAGTATTGTTTTGCTTTAAAATTAATATGAAATTGTTTTCTATGCATAATTCAAGGTCTGAAAACACTGCATCCTTTTTTGTTATTTTGACCGGTTTTCATTTTCAGCAAATAAATGCACTAAATGACAATATTTTTATTTAGAATTTGGGACAAAGGTTATCAGTAGATTATAGAATAAAACAAAAAGGTTCGTTTTACTCAAACACATACCTAAATTTAGAGAAATATATATATATATATATATATATATATATATATATATATATATATATATATATATATATATATATATATATATATATATATATATATGTGTGTGTGTATTTAAATTGAACATTTTGCCCAAGAGCTAGTGGTCCCATGAAATTTCTTAGTAGCCCACTTTTTCAACTCCAAATTTTCACGGTGTCATACATAAACTAGTAATATGCAGTTATACACTTTTAGAATACATTTGTATTAAGAATAAAACACTTTATATTTGTAATAAGTTTATAACTATATACAAATGTATTCTATAAATCTAAAAAGAGACAATTCTTCTTCAGATGCCAACAAACTGAGGCAGGAATAGACTAGTCAGGCAAGGATAGACACACATACCCCTCAGATGATTGCATTATGTTTTACTTTTCATGATTAAAAGACATACTTAATTCATAAGTGTGCAGTGTATTAAGTGTGTCTGCCATCCAAACTATTAGTTACCATCTTTAAGGTAAAGACACCCAATGGGTCTTTTAGTGTCCATTTAAACCACCAACTCCTTAACCATATAATCAGACTCAATACTTATTATTAAGGCAGGGTAAGGCTGACAATATTTGCTGGTTATTTAAAATTCACTTAAACATAGCAGACTGTAAGACAATGATCCTAGGGGGAACAGGCTGAAGCACTTGAACAAATTTGATTATTCAAGACTGTGCTTTTTGTTCATTATGAACATGCAGCCTCCAGCACACTTATGTAGTGGAAGCAGCACAGACCACGGCGCACTGAAGAAATTATTTTTTTTATGGCATTACCATATAATCTAAGGGATAAATGTGACAGTACCTCAGATCGACGTCCTAATCATTGGAAAGCTCTGGCTTTTTAATCCTTTACTGGGTCTCTGCTTTGCTCCCTGAAAGGAAACTGGACACCGACCTCTCAGGGGAATACCGGCCGCCCTCTTCTGTCACCACCTATGTCCTCAGTGCGGGCAGGTACTATATAAATTTCCGCTCGCCCTACAGAGTTGTTTGTATTCAGTCTGAGGTATAGTTTGCGCAAGCAAAGTGAAAGATTCTTGATATAAAATAAAAGATTTTAAAGCTGCAGCAGCTTCTAACTGTCCAAAATCTCTAAGTTGCTGCCAAAAAACGTTACAACAGGACTTTTTCAAGGCCTGTATGAATATATACAGGAGGTCCTCGGTTTACGCCTTTTCATAATAACAACCTTTTTTTAATTGAAAAGCATTGAAAAGCAGTGCACTAATTAAAATAGCCAGTAGGTGGAGCTGTCCGCTTGTGTTGCAGCAAAGTTATGCAACTTAGCAGACTGAAATTGATCTGTGTACACAGAGCAGACCAGACCTATCGAGCAACAAGATCTAGCAGCCACTTCCCTATTATATTCCTGTCCAGCTGCTTTTGAGAGGGGCCTGGAATCTAACTCCCTCACTTCCCATTGACTTACATTATAAACTGGTTTTCAATTTACAACGGTTTCGATTTACAACCATTCCTTCTGGAACCTAACCCCGACGTAAACTGAGGGCTACCAGTATATATATATAAATTTATTTTCAGACTAGACTGTCTCTCTCTCTCTCTATATATAAATATATATACACACAAACAGACATATATATATATATATATATATATATATATATATATAGATAGATAGAGAGAGAGAGAGAGAGAGAAATAGGTGATCCCCAAGGAAGAGGACAAAAGAGGCTGAAAAATCATCCACGGCTGGTTCAACACAGGTTTATTTGAGCAAGGTGCTAGTACATAAGGTGAGAGCAAAGCCTTAACACCTGACGTGTTTCGCGCATGCGTACATGCGCTTCATCAGAGGTCATATATATATATATATATATATATATATATATATTAGAGCTGGGCGATATGGGTGAGAGAGAAAAATCACGATTTTTTCACACAAAAAAAAAACGCAATCGCGATTTTATTAAAAATTACTATAACACCTTCATTTTTCAATTCAATAGATTCAATTCAATAGAAAGATAGTCTGGACACTGTCTCGTCCTCTTAGCCTTTCAGATTAGACTAAGATCTCTCCACTTAGTCAAAAACCGGAAACAGATTTTTAAATATATGAAAGGCGCTTATAGGAGCTGAGGGAAAAGTAATTAATTTTATATATCAAAATTGATGAAAAATTCTTATAATGAAATATTAGTTACCATTTATCACATAAAAAACCTTTATGGGTATAATAGATAATATGTATAATAAACCACACTATACTGGTTAAAACATTAAATAGCTATTTAATCAATGAAATGATACAAAAATAAAATAAAAATGAGTTGTGGCCACAACTATATTAAAAACTCATATGTAGATAAAGGAACAGTGCTTATCTGTGCTATTCTAAAGGATCTGATACTTATATATGAGCTATATCTAATAATGACAGTTGGATAACAGAATTTATGTTTACCTGATAAATTACTTTCTCCAACGGTGTGTCCGGTCCACGGCGTCATCCTTACTTGTGGGATATTCTCTTCCCCAACAGGAAATGGCAAAGAGCCCAGCAAAGCTGGTCACATGATCCCTCCTAGGCTCCGCCTTCCCCAGTCATTCGACCGACGTAAAGGAGGAATATTTGCATAGGAGAAATCATATGATACCGTGGTGACTGTAGTTAGAGAAATTAAATCATCAGACCTGATTAAAAAAACAGGGCGGGCCGTGGACCGGACACACCGTTGGAGAAAGTAATTTATCAGGTAAACATAAATTCTGTTTTCTCCAACATAGGTGTGTCCGGTCCACGGCGTCATCCTTACTTGTGGGAACCAATACCAAAGCTTTAGGACACGGATGATGGGAGGGAGCAAATCAGGTCCCCTAGATGGAAGGCACCACGGCTTGCAAAACCTTTCTCCCAAAAATAGCCTCAGAAGAAGCAAAAGTGTCAAATTTGTAAAATTTGGTAAAAGTGTGCAGTGAAGACCAAGTCGCTGCCTTACATATCTGATCAACAGAAGCCTCGTTCTTGAAGGCCCATGTGGAAGCCACAGCCCTAGTGGAGTGAGCTGTGATTCTTTCAGGAGGCTGCCGTCCGGCAGTCTCATAAGCCAATCTGATGATGCTTTTAAGCCAAAAAGAGAGAGAGGTAGAAGTTGCTTTTTGACCTCTCCTTTTACCAGAATAAACAACAAACAAGGAAGATGTTTGTCTGAAATCCTTTGTAGCCTCTAAATAGAATTTTAGAGCACGAACTACATCCAAATTGTGCAACAAACGTTCCTTCTTTGAAACTGGATTCGGACACAAAGAAGGCACAACTATCTCCTGGTTAATATTTTTATTAGAAACAACTTTCGGAAGAAAACCAGGTTTAGTACGCAAAACCACCTTATCTGCATGGAACACCAGATAAGGAGGAGAACACTGCAGAGCAGATAACTCTGAAACTCTTCTAGCAGAAGAAATTGCAACCAAAAATAAAACTTTCCAAGATAATAACTTAATATCTACGGAATGTAAGGGTTCAAACGGAACCCCTTGAAGAACTGAAAGAACTAAATTGAGACTCCAAGGAGGAGTCAAAGGTTTGTAAACAGGCTTGATTCTAACCAGAGCCTGAACAAAAGCCTGAACATCTGGCACAGCCGCCAGCTTCTTGTGAAGTAAAACAGATAAAGCAGAAATCTGTCCCTTCAAAGAACTTGCAGATAATCCTTTCTCCAAACCCTCTTGTAGAAAGGATAGAATCTTAGGAATTTTTACCCTGTTCCATGGGAATCCTTTCGATTCGCACCAACAGATATATTTCTTCCATACTTTATGGTAAATTTTCCTAGTTACAGGCTTTCTAGCCTGAATAAGAGTATCAATGACAGAATCTGAGAACCCACGCTTTGATAAAATCAAGCGTTCAATCTCCAAGCAGTCAGTTGGAGTGATGCCAGATTCGGATGTTCGAACGGACCTTGAACAAGAAGGTCCCGTCTCAAAGGTAGCTTCCATGGTGGAGCCGATGACATATTCACCAGGTCTGCATACCAAGTTCTGCGTGGCCACGCAGGAGCTATCAAGATCACCGAAGCCCTCTCTTGATTGATCCTGGCTACCAGCCTGGGAATGAGAGGAAACGGTGGGAACACATAAGCTAGGTTGAAGGTCCAGGGCGCTACTAGTGCATCTACTAGAGTCGCCTTGGGATCCCTGGATCTGGACCCGTAGCAAGGAACCTTGAAGTTCTGACGAGACGCCATCAGATCCATGTCTGGAATGCCCCATAATTGAGTTATTTGGGCAAAGATATCCGGATGGAGTTCCCACTCCCCCGGATGAAATGTCTGACGACTCAGAAAATCCGCTTCCCAATTTTCCACTCCTGGGATGTGGATTGCAGACAAGTGGCAGGAGTGAAGCTCCGCCCATTGAATTACTTTGGTCACTTCTTCCATCGCCAGGGAACTCCTTGTTCCCCCCTGATGGTTGATATATGCAACAGTCGTCATGTTGTCTGATTGAAACCTTATGAATTTGGCCTTTGCTAGTTGAGGCCAAGCCTTGAGAGCATTGAATATCGCTCTCAGTTCCAGAATGTTTATCGGGAGAAGAGATTCTTCCCGAGACCATAGACCCTGAGCCTTCAGGTGTTTCCAGACCGCGCCCCAGCCCACCAGGCTGGCGTCGGTCGTTACAATGACACACTCTGGTCTTCTGAAGCTCATCCCTTGGGACAGGTTGTCCAGGGTCAGCCACCAACGGAGTGAATCTCTGGTCCTCTGATCTACTTGGATCGTCGGGGACAAATCTGTATAATCCCCATTCCACTGTCTCATTTAAACACCAAAAAACTCTGAGCCATCTCCGTGGAGATGTTGCCTGTGCAACGGCAAAGAGAATGACTGGGGAAGGCGGAGCCTAGGAGGGATCATGTGACCAGCTTTGCTGGGCTCTTTGCCATTTCCTGTTGGGGAAGAGAATATCCCACAAGTAAGGATGACGCCGTGGACCGGACACACCTATGTTGGAGAAAAAAAGTATACAATTAAATTCTAATATACAAAATAATGCCAACGAAATGGATGGGTTCCAAAAAATCAAAGTGAAAAAAAAAGTTGTCGTTCCGTTACATAAGTGTCAGTGTATTCTTCCTAATTTGTGTAGATCATTTATAATCTATCAATATATAGTTTGTATCTTGAGTATTGATACAATTAGGGCGATGTCCGAAATAGCTGTTAGCAAATGCCTAAATATAACAGCAATTAATAAGGTGCAGTTCTTATATCCATGTAAATGAGTGGGTGATCTCCAGAGATGGCTGTGAAAATGCCAAAATTGTGTGAACAGTTTATAAGGGCAGTTCTTTTATCCGTGTTACTATGTGAATGACTAGTCTGTTAGTCGTGCAGCATGTAGCTACGTTTTAAATAGTTGCTGTTTTAGTGATGGTTTAATCCGGTTATAAGTGAGATTGTCTTATTAGTTCCTTAGGTACTCAGTATTATGTTAAGTGTAAAACCTTCGGCTGAAGGACAGACTTACCTGGCTGTGCTCCCTGGCCGGCGTTATCCTTGCACGGCGGAAGTACTCACAGCCGCTTCATTGTCCGTTGCAGCTCGGTCCTATTATCGCTTGCTTTGTATAGCTTGTCAATCAGAGGAACAGACCGCTATTTCAACAAAGTCCTCCTGGGTTCTATCAATAGAAGTTTTGTAGGTAGGTGATGGTCAAATAACTCCACAGATATACTTCTACGCGTTTCAGCACTTGGCGTGCCTTTATCAAGATCCTTTATCTACATATGAGTTTTTAATATAGTTGTGGCCACAACTAATTTTTATTTTATTTTTGTATCATTTCAATGATTAAATATCTATTTAACGCTTTAACCAGTATAGTGTAGTTTATTATACATATTATCTATTATACTCATAAAGGTTTTTTTATGTGATACATGGTAACTAATATTTAATTATAAGAATTTTTCATCAATTTTGATATATAAAATTAATTACTTTTTCCTCAGCTCCTATAAGCGCCTTTCATATATTTAAACACCTTCATTTTTCAATAAAACATTTATTTAACACTACAGAATCTTACTGTACATGTTTCTCAATGTCCAATACAGTCCTGGAGCATAAAAAAAACAAACCACAAAAAAAAGTTAAAATAAAATTAGCTAGTGCTACCTGTGCTGTGGTTACATAGTAGAAACGTTATGTAACTGTACACTACAGAATCTTACTGTACATGTTTCTCAATGTCCAATACACTCTTGGAGTATAAAAATACAAACCATAAAAGAAGTTTAAAAAAAAAAAAAGCAGTAAGGCACTGGTGTGACCACCCCCACACCACTCCCAGATGACTCCCACACACTCTTCAATCTCTTCCAAAATGGCCTTTTTTTGCAGGCATTTTCAGGTTCGCCCACGGCCGCACACTGGTCCGCCTCTCATCCTCCCTCTCCGCATCTGTTTTCAGGACGATCTGAAGATTTATTTATTTTTAAATTGCATACTCTCGAGGTTTTTAAACCGGCGGCGATTAATCACGGTTTAAAACCACATCCGCGATTAATCGTGCAGCCCTAATATATATATATATACACACACATATATACACACACATATATATATTATATACACATACATACAGTATCTTTTCATGTGACAACACTGAAGAAATTACACTTTGCCACAATGTAAAGTAGTGAGTGTACAGCCTGTATAACAGTGTAGAATTGCTGTCCCCTCAAAATAACTCAACACACAGCCATTAATCTCTAAACCATTGGCAACAAAAGTGAGTATACCCCTAATTGGAAATGTCCAAATTGGGCCCAATTAGCCATTTTCCAGAGGGTCTCTTTGGAAAGACATGCGAATGCTGCCAGCATTGCTGCAGAGGTTGAAGGGTCAGCCTGTCAGTGCTCAGACCATACGCCACACACTGCATCAAATTAGTGTGCATGGCTGTCCTCTTCTAAAGATCATGCACAAGAAAGTTTGTAGTTTGCTGAAAACAAGCAGACTAAGGACATGGATTAATGGAACCAAGTCCTGTGGTCCGATGAGACCAAGATAAACTTATTTGGTTCAGATGGTGTCAAGCGTGTGTGGCAGCAACCAGGTGAGGAGTAGAAAGACAAGTGTGTCTTGCCTACTGTCAAGCATGGTGGTGGGAGTGTCATGGTCTGGGCCTGCATGAGTGCTGCCGGCACTGGGGATCTACAGTTCATTGAGGGAACCATGAATGCCAACATGTACTGTGACATACTGAAACAGAGCATGATCCCCTCCCTTCAGAGACTGGGCCGCAGGGCAGTATTTCAACTTGATAACGACCCCAAGCACACCTCCAAGACGACGACTGTCTTGCTAAAGAAGCTGAGGGTAAAGGTGATGGACTTGCCAAGCATGTCTCCAGACCTAAACCTTATTGAGCATCTGTGGGGGGCATCCTAAAATGGAACGTGTAGGAGCGCAAGGTCTCTAACATCCACCAGATCTGTGATGTCGTCATGGAGGAGTGGAAGAAAACTCCAGTGGCAACCTCTGAAGTTCTGGTGATTTCCATGCCCAAGAGGGTTAAGGCAGTGCTGGAAAATAATGGTGGCCACACAAAATATTGACACTTTGGGTCCAATTTGGACATTTCCACTTAGGGGTATACTCACTTTTGTTGCCAACAGTTTAGACATTAATGTGTGTGTCGAGTTATTTTGAGGGGACTTTACACTGTTATACAGGCTGTGCACTCACTACTTTACATTGTAGCAAAGTATCATTTCTTCAGTGTTGTCACATGAAAAGATATAATAAAATATTTACAAAAATGTCAGGGGTGTACTCACTTTTGTGAGATACTGTATGCGTGTATACATATATATATATATATATATTACATTATAATGCAATTGCACTTTCTGGTTTTAAAGCAAACCAAGTGTACCTACAAGTGTATCATATGTGTGCAATGTAAAAATCACCCTAATGTGTACACCTGCGTAAGGGATAGCTTACTTCAGCATACAAAAAATGTATATACACAGCTCAAATGGTAAACATAACAATCCTAATAGATGGTAAGTATAGCCACACCTGCGTAACAAATAGCTTGCTGCAGCTACTCTGCTCTATAGAACATTATTCAAAAACAATCTCATAGATAGTGACTAAATATAACATCTATCTGCACTGTAGATCACACAATGCTATCATCTTAAAGGGACAGTCAAGTCCAAAAAAAACATTCACAATTCAAATAGGGCATGTCATTTTAAACAATTTTCCAATTTACTTTTATCACCTTTTTTCTCTTGGAATTCTTAGTTGAAAGCTAAACCTAGGAGGTTCAAATGCTAATTTCTTAGACCTTGAAGGCCGCCTCTAATCTAAATGCATTTTGGTAGTTTTTCACCACTAGAGGGTCATGTGTTTCATATAGATAACATTGAGCTCATGCACATGCATTTACCATGGAGTCAGGTCTGATAGGCTAAAATGCAAGTCTGTCAAAAGAACTGAAATAAGGGGCAGTCGGCTGAGGCTTAGATACAAGGTAATTACAGAGGTAAAACGTGTATAATTATAACTGTGTTGGTTACGCAAAACTGGGGAATTGGTAATTAAGGGATTATCTATCTTTTAAAACAACAAAAATTCTGGTGTTGACTGTCCCTTTAACCTGCTTCATACTACCTCTGTTACATTTAGTCATTATCTAGAAGATTGTTTTTGAATAATGTTTTATATAGCATAGTTACTGCAACAAGATACAAAAAAATAGATTTTATTTTTTTTAAAGGAAATTAGTGATTTTTATTCATCCTGGTAAGTAAAGTATGCAGTTATTATACATTGGTTTTGAAACTCCAAAAAAGTTCCATAATTCAGTGAATGAGTTTTGAAGAGAAACAATCTGACAATATCAACTAGCAACAGAATAACAGGACTAGTATAACACTGCCATCTAGTGGTTGTCATGAATATTACAATTAGATGTACAAAATAAAATGAGCAATCTTTTTTTCATGTAGTTGTCAACCTCTTCACCCATAGGGAACAAAGATCATAATTTTAGAAGCCTTAAAAGACACATATAAATGTATGGCTATGAAACACACAAATAATAACATATTTACTAAAATATCCAGTGGCACAGAGCCAGTTTTTTGTAAGGAACCAGGGGGGTACCCTCTGATATCCTCTCCAGAGGCTTCTTATAGGTAGTGTCCCCTTTGTTTTCCCACCCACCAGAAGTCAAACATACAGGACTGCACACAGACATCCCTGTCTTAAAGGGTTATTAAACATTAAGTAAATGCTAGACCTAATGATGTAATCAAGGCAAATATTAGCCTTAACGTGAAAGTAAATCCTAGCGTTGCACAAACGCTAGGATTTACTATTGAAACAAATAAAGGGCACTTTCATTCATGAAGTAAAAGATACTTCATGTAGAAAGCTCTTTTATTTGATTCAATCGATCGCCGTTTTTAGCTCCTACAGAAGCCCACAGCTAAAAAAAATTTGGGCTAAGAGGTGACATTTTCACCTCTTAGCCAATAGCGGTGCAGTAAATCCGGCTTGACGCCCATGGGAGCCAGATTTACCGCACGGCTATTGGCTAAGAGGTGAAAATGTCACCTGTTAGCTAAATTTTTTTTTAGCTGTGCGCTGCTGTAGGAGCTAAGAATGGCGACTGACTGAATCAAATAAAGGAGTTTTCTAAATGAAGCATCTCCTACTTCATGAATGAAAGTGCCCTTTATTTGTTTCAATAGTAAATCCTAGCGTTTGTACAACGCTAGGATTTACTTTCACTTTTATATAATATGTACATGTGTTTTTACAATTATATTAGTTGTTTAAATACTGAAGGTTTAGTTTAAATATTGTGCTCTAGTTTCTATAAAGTAATGGGCTTTTTTATTTCTCTCTTCTGCTGGGAACAATTAGGGACATATAATAAATTAGGCAATAAAATAATGTGCAAACAAGGCGGTGTTAGATAATCCTATGTACCAAACAGCCTTGTTTGGCCAGCCTCTTATATTGCCCGTTTTATATCTATCCCTGTCATTGGCAGGAGAGTGAGATATGTGGTAAAACTTGAAGAAACATGAAACCCAATAGTTTTTATATTTTATGATTAGAGAGAACATATGCTTTTTTTTTTTTTAAACTTTTATTTATATCCAGCAGTGCATACAGAGAGAAAAAGAAAAAACATAATTGGCGCCACGCAGGGCCCAAAACAGACAGCAGAGAAATCAAATGAAATTACCAACAGAAATATTAATCAATATAAACATGGTTTCTCTAAATTACATTGTATACTCTGCAGGAGGATTTTTCCTTTTTTTTTTTTAACTTCCTATCCTAACAGTTTCTCAATCATTATGGCCTCCCTGTATATAATATTCTCAATCATTATGACCTTTACAGTATATAAGTGGAGAAGGAGAAAGAAGAAGAAAGAGAGAAGAAAAAAAGACTTAATATTATGTGAATGTAAGGGCTAATCGTCGGTACCTACCTCTGTAACAGAGGCAGACCAGGATTCATCTATGATAGCTGAGAACTTTGAGATCTCGCAGCAGGGTCACTATTATATATACTCTAAGGTGTTCCCTATTCTTCCTATCATCATAGTGGATTCCTTATCCAAATCTGGGTATAAGGTCAAATTTTATAGTCAAGGTCTAGATTGGTGACGTGGCAGTAGTCACCACTAGTTAAGACAGGCCATAGCACTACACCATACAACATGCAGCCACACAAAACCACAAAGAAAAAAAAAAAAAAAAAAAAGAAAAAAAAAAGGGGGAGGGAAAGGACTAGAGAGAGGGGGATTTTTATTCACCGCTCTCTATCTCCAGTTACCAAATGCCAAGAAGAACTATTTCTGAGTTCTTAAATGGGAAAATCAAGAAATCAATTTCCCTTTTTGGAAATGTTTTTATAAAAAATGCCCATTTATTAAAAAATGTTCTTATATCCGATTCTTTGTCAATATTTGTATCTTTTTGTTCTAGTATGCATTGTTTTTTTAGATAATTCTTGACTTCGATAATGGTTGGCAAAGTTCTCATTTTCCATTTTTTACAGATCAAGTATCTAGAGGCCAAAATAGAGAGATTTACTAGTTTTTCATTGCTCCGAGCGCTACTGTTAATATTTAAACATAAAATAATTTGATATAATGATAAAGTAGTTATTTCAATTTTCAGGACATTTTTAAGCCAGTATTCCAATTTATTCCAGAATCTTCTAATCTTGGGGCACTGCCAGAACATATGTATCAAATCTGCTGCAGGGCAGTAACATTTGGGGCATTTATTGAATTGTTGGTTATGCACTCTGAGGCCTCTCTCCGGGGTGAAATAAGCCCTATGAAGGAGCCTAAGATGCGCCTCTCGCCAGGTAGCCGAAATGGTGGTAGATGCGACTTTATTAATCGATAACTGAAGAGTTTTTGATACAATATTACTTTGAGGTATTAGAGAGGTCCAGATCGTTGCCAACCCTTCCAGAATAGGGGTGGCTTTACTGGCACTGAGTATGCGTTAACACGGAGCAATAGACATAAAGCCATTTTTGGCTAAAGTTAGCCAATCTTCCAACTTACCTAGCGCCCAGCACCAGTCAGCTTCTCTAACTAGTTCAGCGGTATAATGTCTTATTTGCAGATATGCAAAAAAATCTTTGTTAACCAGATTAAATTCAGTCTTCAATTCCTCAAAAGACTTAATACACTTTCTTTCGCTATCTATCAGAGAGGAGATCTTAACCAGGCCGTTGTTGTGCCATCGATTAAAGACAGCGGAATTTATCCCTGCTTGGAATTGTGGGTTTCCTATCATGGGAAGATAATTTGAAGCAATACTGGTTATTGCCAAGAGTTTAGTTACTTTCCACCATGCTTTTATAGGATTATATATAGTTTTAAGTCTTTTGATTTTTTCTGGAAGTTTCTTTGGCAGACAATGGATTAAAGCCACTGGAGAATATGGTTCACAGATATTAAGTTCAAGTTTATTATTAAGAATATAATTCTTAGTGAAGATCCAGTCCATTATTATACGTGCTAAGAAGCTGAGATTATAAAATCTAATGTTTGGCACTGCTATGCCTCCATACTCCCTTGGTGCAGTAAGTTTGGTAAAAGATATCTTGGATCTTTTCCCTTGCCATATAAATTGTATGAGTGCAGTATTGATTGAGCGAATATCTTTTTCCAACAAGATTAAAGGGACGTTCTGCAGAATGTAGAGGAGCTTAGGAAGAAGAATCATTTTAAACAATTCTGAACGGCCAGAGATAGATAATGGTAGATGCTGCCAATCCTTTAATTTCTCTTTAATGCTAATTAGTATAGGGGATATATTCAACTTATATAAGTCTCTAAAGTTAGTCGGTATATGAATCCCAAGATACTTAAAGGAGTCGGAGACATCTTTAAATGGGGTATTTATGATAGAGCTATTATTTTTCCTCAACCAGAAAATCTCAGATTTTGATTTATTCACTTTGTATCCTGAGAAAGAGCTAAAGTGGTCAGTTATTTGAAGAAGTCTTGGTATATTAAGCTTTGTGTTAGATAGATAGATCAAAAGATCGTCGGCATATAGTCCAATCTTTATCTCAAAGTTCCGAATTTTTATGCCATCAAGAGATTCCCTTAGCATGATTGCGAGAGGCTCAATAGCTATATCAAAAAGAAGCGGAGAGAGAGGGCAACCCTGGCGCGTCCCCCTGTCCATTGGGATCGGGGATGAAACAGTGTCATTTATTATCAATCTTGTTTGAGATTGATTATGCAGATTATCTAGAAATCTAGGGAAGTTTCCTTTAAGTCCGAAGTTTGTTAGAAATGTTAATATATGATTAAATGTCACTGAGTCAAACGCCTTTTCTGCGTCAATTGAAAGAATGGCTAAGTCCAGGGTGTCCTCTCCCTCCGCTTCAGAAGAGGGGAGGTTCTGGATATAATCCAGGGTAACAAGAAGTTCTCTAATTTTTGCTGCGGAGTTTCGCTTATTAAGAAAACCGGCTTGGTCTGTATGAATTATTTTGGGTAAGATGGTCTGTAGCCTATTTGCTAAGATAGAAGACATAATTTTATAATCAGAGTTCAATAAAGCGATTGGCCTATATGACTCTTTTTGCAATGGATCCTTCCCTTCTTTTAAGATCAAAGTTGTAAATGACGAGGAGAAGGAGGATGAGACCGATTTGCCGTTAAGATAAACATCATTGAAAAGATTACTCAAATAAGGTATTATTTCAGGTGATAGAATTTTATAGACTTCGTTCGGAAGTCCGTCCGGGCCCGCTGCTTTATTGAGAGAGAGGTTAAAGATTACTTTCTCTATTTCTTCTCTTGAAATAGGAGAATTAAGGCTAATTATCTCATCGGCCGAGACTATCGGATAAGTGATTTTGCTCCAGAACTCTGAAGCAATCGCAGCATCATATCCCCTACATGTGTATATATCTCGAAAATATTCTATGAATAGATCAGATATTTCTTCTGGTTTCATTACTTGCTTCCCATTGTGTGCGAGTCTTTCTATCCTTGGTTTGTTTCCTTCGTTTTTAACTAATCTGGCTAGCATTTTTCCAGATTTGTTGCCAAATCTGTATAATTTGGCTTGAAATCTGAGTTCTCTGTAGGTTTCTTGGGCCAGTAAGAAGGTATCTCTAGTATTTTTAGCACGGATATATTTTGCCCAGTTTAAGGGAGTTTTTTCAAGTAGGAAGTGGTTATATGAGTTAACCAGAGAGTTGCACATTTCCCTCTCTCTCAGCTTAATCTTTTTAGATAGCGTAGCGGCATAAGCCAAGATTTCTCCTCTAAGCACAGCCTTTGCAGCCTCCCAGAATAATTCTGGGCGCTGCACATAATCTTTGTTAAAATTAGCGTATTCAGTAAACTTGTTTCTGATCCAATTCTTAAATTTTAAATCTGTAGTGAGATGGTAAGGAAAAAAAAATCGCGATGTTTTGGGCTTAAGATGATCAAGATATAATTCGAGGGAGATGGGACCGTGATCAGATAAGAGAATAGGCATTATTCCTGCTTTAACTTTTGTTATAGGTAGGTGTTCATCGATTAAAAATAGGTCAATCCTGGAAAGGGTTTTGTGAGCTTTAGAGAGGCAGGTATAGTTCTGGACTTCCGGATTTTGGACTCTCCAAATATCACGAATTGCAAGATTATGTTTAATTTTCTTAAGTATTTTAGAGTCTAAATTGTCTTTTTTCTGCTTTAGGTGTTTAGCCTTATTTCTGAGACGATCGAGGGGGCATTGTGGTGCCATGTTAAAATCACCCCCTACGATTAAATGGCCTTCACTAAATAGCAAGAGTTTTGATTGAATTAGGTTCCAGAAGTCTGGATCAGAGGTGTTTGGGCCATACACATTACAAAGAGTGTAAATTACTTGGGCAAGCTTAAGTTTTACCATAATATAACTCCCCCCAGGATCAGCCTCAGAGTGCAACTTGGTGCTACAAGAACTTCCTTAACCCATTGTGCCTTTAATTTTAGAGATTCTTCTAAGTTTAAATGGGTTTCTTGGAGGAAACCGATATCGGCGTGAACCTTTCGTAGATGGGCGAGTATCGCCTTTCGTTTAATGGGGGTCGAAATGCCTCCGACATTCCATGATACTATTTTCAATTTATTTATCTCTTGTGGCATTTACAGAGACAGGGAGGGAACAAGAGTGAGAGAAAAAAAAAAAAAAAAAAAAAAAAAAAGAAAAAACACACAAAAAAAAAAAAACAAAACACAAAAAATCAAGAAAAAACAAAGCAATCTATGCCCATTCATACAATCAACCAAACCATCCCCGACCCAAGGGGATTCCCTAGTCGTAAGACTTGTCTTTCCTTCAATTGTGGGTATCATCTTCTAGTGGAGTTAGGAGTTTACTGTCTGAAAAAAGCTCTCAGCCAACTGGGCATCCTCAAAAAAGTGTACTATATCATTCACTACAACTCTGAGTTTAAAAGGGTAAATTAAAGTCGCACGATGTCCGTTTTGTATGAACTTAGTGCAAATGGGAGCTAGCTCTCTTCTTTTAGATGCTGTGTGAGCTGAAAAATCTTGGAAAATCAGAATTGTTACATTATCTATGAGGAGTGGTTGGCTTTTGCGATAGTATTGTAGTATCATGTTTCTATCCTGGAAATTAAGTAGCCTCGCTATAATAGGTCTCGGACGGTTGGAATTTTTAGTGCCTAAGCGAGGATTGCCTACTCTATGTGCTCTTTCCACTATAATTGGATGATAAGTTGGGGGAATTTTTAAGGCTTTAATAAGTGTGTCTGATATAAAAAAAGTTAGATTGTCATATTGCTTGTCCTCTGGAAGGCCTATTATGCGTATGTTATTTCTTCTGGAGCGATTTTCTAGATCCTCCAGTCTGTCATAGATTTTTTGAATATTGCTACTTGATGCCTCAATCTTTGAACTATGAACTGTTGTTAGATCTTCCAGATCTGACACTCGTTGTTCTGCTTCCTGAATTCTATTGGAAAATTGTTTGATCTCTTGAGATAGTGACAGAATATCTTGTTTGATCTCTGTCCTGAGGGCTTCAAACTTAGGAGCAAGAGCATCTGATATATTAGTAACCAGAGTCTGTAAGGTAATAGATTCAGGAATGGCTACCCTGTGAGGTGAAGTTGGTAATATCTCAGCAGCAAGTTCATGAGTGTTCTTAGATTTCTTGTCCCTTTGCCTGGCTGCCATGTTTGGGGAAAGTGTCTTGGATGAAGTGGAAAGGAATTTGTCCATACGCTACGTGAGTGTGTGTAAGCGTATGAAGTGAAGAAAAAAAAAAAAAAAAAAAAGGGGGGGGGGGGGAGAGTGAATGCGAAGATCCCGGGGGGGGGGTTAAATCCGGGAAAATGAGAGTGTGAGGAAGTGGTGGTGGAGGAACGTGTGAGGAAGGAGGGAGAGAAAGAAACAAGGCAGTCAGGAAGTTAATTATATGAATGTTCTATAGAACAGGACAGTGAAGTTAAAAACTGCTTTGTGCGTGATCTACCCTTGAACTGCTCTATTGGTGTCTATTAAGGTATATTGTAGTTATTTATTTTCTAAATGTGTGTTTTTAGGTTAATATATTGGAATGAGAAAATTATAAAGCAGAAAAGGAGAGAGAAATAAGAGTCTAGAGTGAGGCTGAAATAGTTGTGAGTTTACTACAGATTCAAGTATATGAAGTTAATAAAAAGTTCAGATGGTAAAGTGCTAAGAAGTACTCAAGCTTCTGTAATGTATCTCAGAGAGACCAAAAGGATACTTACTAAAATAAGTAAAGTCTGTATGAAGTCTCTCCCTCTTTTTCTTATAGGGAATAAAATTGTTAATTTGTTCAGCAGTTACAGTCTAGATAAGTATCTCCTACTAATTTGCTATAGAGGTAATTAAGAAAATATTTTAGCCTGGGCCGTAATTAAGTCTACTTACATTTGTGGTTAATCGGGGACACTTTAAGTGTAGATATAAAATTTCTAGCCCGTTTGTGACAGATATAAGAGAAAAAAAAAAAAAAAAAAAAAAAAAGGTACAGCCTCAAAGTAGTCTAGTTCTCATAGTTTTGTTCTCTCTCTTCCCCTGCAAATCTTTACCTACAGCTAGAGGCCAAATGTAAGGTTTATATTAAAAAGGCAGTGTGATTTTAAATCAAGACAAGGCTTGTCTATTATATTAAGTTATGTGCCCCTGTAATTTTTCCCACAGTAGAAACAGAAAAGAGATACTGTCTTATCAGAAAAATTATGTGTGGTGGAAAACTACCTTAGATAGTGAAAAATATTAGGAGATAGCCTGTTCTGTT
This sequence comes from Bombina bombina, assembly GCF_027579735.1. Taxonomy (NCBI): domain Eukaryota; kingdom Metazoa; phylum Chordata; class Amphibia; order Anura; family Bombinatoridae; genus Bombina; species Bombina bombina. Next base: position 412,653,376 of record NC_069502.1, read on the forward strand.
CATTTTAAACAGATGAGATAAATCAACCATAACTATGACCAAGAACAAGGAAATTTAAACATAGACCAAATAGCAGTAGAATTATAGTTCTAAAGTCACATATATTGTATGAAAAGATGACAGAGTATGGCCCTAAGTCAGCAATGCAGGATATAATATTACATTTTTGGAAGAAGAGATATAATGATTAGCAGTTCACAGTGATTTTACAGATATAAGAAATATATTTTCTCCTCTTCCCTTTACAGTTTCAGACAAAATTAGTAAGCATGTCTAATTTATCCAAAAAAAAGAGGAAAAAAAAAATAAGGGAAATTTTTTCTTTTCCCTCCTTCTCTTTTCCCTACAAACCAACCAGCACAGCTTACTTGATAATTAGGGTGGATATAGGCTTCTTAATGTGGACAATGCTTACAACAAAGAGGCTAATTTATTAAACATTATATTTTAAGGGTAAACAGTTCCTTTCAATGAATTTAAACAATCTAGGACAGGAACATGAAAAGACAAAAACAGAAAAGACAGAGAAAATGTCCAGTAGCTTATTATTTTATCCAAGGGGATAAAGCTTTCCCCATTAAGTGATGAGTGAGTTGCCCATAAGGGCCAGGTTAAGTGCTGAACTGTTAATCGTTTGCCTTTGTCCCTCCTTATCCCCCTTTACCAGGTTTTGGCTTTATCTGAGTAATGTAGTTTTATAAGACAGGGGTAGGGAGGATAATGCTGATATTTTCAAATAGCCAAAGGAAAGGAAGAAATCATCAATATTACCCGCTGGAGATCTGAGGAACATCCATGACCGAGGGAGACCCCCCTCTAAAGCGACCCCTCTCGCGCAGCACCGGTGGGAGAGGGGGCGCCTATTCAGGACCGCTGAGAATGTGAGCTGTCGCTCATCTGTCAAGGATTCAGGCCAGTCCGGAAAGCGAAACTGCAGCGGGGATTTTTTCGCCTGATGTCTGGGTGGTACTCCTGGAGGCGAGCAGCGGTCGGGTCCCCTCACGCAGCACCGGTGGGAGGGGACTACGCGACCGAAAAGGAAGTGCCGAGCTCCAAGCCTCTCCACCCCTCTCCTCCCTTGATGACGACCTGTGAAGGAGACCAAGTCGGGCAGAGAACCCCGGGTCCGCAGACGATGCCGGATATCAGCAGCAGGAAACCTCTCTTTAACCGGGTAAGATCGTAGGGGGGGTCAGTAACACTACAGGTCTCAGAACAGCGGGGAAGGAGAACAGCGGGTAAGACTATAGTGTGGTATGCTGCTTTGGGACAAATCCTCCGGTTGTATAAAGGAAGTTCAGCGTAGGGGAGAGTCAGCAGACTCCTTTAGATATTACCCCTTAGTAAGGCAATATATGAGGAAAGGGGATAAAGTCTTATAACTGCTGCAATAAGCAGCCCAGTGCATAGGTACGGCACTGTGTAGGTTCTGGAAGCGGTGGGATTAGCTAGCCAAGCCAAAAACCTGAGACAGTGGGTTTGAGCGCGAAAGTACCGCCAAGGCTTGTAGTGGAGGAATTGCTGCACAGGTGATTCACCTGACCAAGCACCTGAGCTCCTCCTCCGGAACCTCTCTAGAGAGAACATATGCTTTTAAACAACTTTCCAATTTACTTATATTGTCAAATTTGTTCATTCTCTTGGTATCTTTTGTTAAAGAAGCAGCAGTGCACTACTGGAAGCTAGCTGAACACATATATGTGCAGCCACCAATCAGCAGCTAGCTCTCACCTCCTAAACCTACCTAGGTATACTTTGAACAAAGGATACCAAGAGAACTAAGCAAAACAGAATTTATGCTTACCTGATAAATTACTTTCTCCAACGGTGTGTCCGGTCCACGGCGTCATCCTTACTTGTGGGAATATCTCTTCCCCAACAGGAAATGGCAAAGAGTCCCAGCAAAAGCTGGCCACATAGTCCCTCCTAGGCTCCGCCCACCCCAGTCATTCGACCGACGGACAGGAGGAAAAAACAGGAGAAACTATAGGGTGCCGTGGTGACTGTAGTTAGAGCAAATAATTCATCAAACCTGATTAAAAAACCAGGGTGGGCCGTGGACCGGACACACCGTTGGAGAAAGTAATTTATCAGGTAAGCATAAATTCTGTTTTCTCCAACATTGGTGTGTCCGGTCCACGGCGTCATCCTTACTTGTGGGAACCAATACCAAAGCTTTAGGACACGGATGAAGGGAAGGAGCAAATCAGGTTACCTAAACAGAAGGCACCACAGCTTGCAAAACCTTTCTCCCAAAAATAGCCTCCGAAGAAGCAAAAGTATCAAATTTGGAAAATTTGGCAAAAGTGTGCAGTGAAGACCAAGTAGCTGCCTTACATATCTGATCAACAGAAGCCTCGTTCTTGAAGGCCCATGTGGAAGCCACAGCCCTAGTAGAGTGAGCTGTGATTCTTTCAGGAGGCTGCCGTCCGGCAGTCTCGTAAGCCAATCTGATGATGCTTTTAAGCCAAAAGGAAAGAGAGGTAGAAGTCGCTTTTTGACCTCTCCTTTTACCAGAATAGACGACAAACAGAGAAGATGTTTGTCTGAACTCTTGTTGGAAACAACCTTTGGAAGAAAACCAGGCTTAGTACGCAAAACAACCTTATCTGAATGGAACACCAGATAGGGCGGAGTACACTGCAGAGCAGATAACTCAGAAACTCTTCTAGCAGAAGAAATAGCAACCAAGAACAAAACTTTCCAAGATAACAACTTAATATCTATGGAATGTAAAGGTTCAAACGGAACCCCTTGGAGACCTGAAAGAACTAGATTTAAACTCCAGGGAGGAGTCAAAGGTCTGTAAACAGGCTTGATCCTAACCAGAGCCTGAACAAATGCTTGAACATCTGGCACAGCTGCCAGTCGTTTGTGTAGTAAGACAGATAAAGCAGAAATCTGTCCCTTTAGAGAACTCGCTGATAATCCTTTATCCAAACCTTCTTGTAGAAAGGAAAGGATCTTAGGAATTTTGATCTTATTCCATGGGAATCCCTTGGATTCACACCAGCAGATATATCTTTTCCATATTTTATGGTAAATTTTTCTAGTTACCGGTTTTCTGGCTTGAACCAGAGTATCTATCACAGAATCTGAAAACCCACGCTTTGATAGAATCAAGCGTTCAATTTCCAAGCCGTCAGCTGGAGGGAGACCAGATTTGGATGTTCGAATGGACCCTGTACAAGAAGGTCCTGTCTCAAAGGTAGCTTCCATGGTGGAACCGATGACATATTCACCAGGTCTGCATACCAAGTCCTGCGTGGCCACGCAGGAGCTATCAAGATCACCGAGGCCCTCTCCTGCTTGATCCTGGCTACCAGCCTGGGAATGAGAGGAAACGGTGGAAACACATAAGCTAGGTTGAAGGTCCAAGGCGCTACTAGTGCATCCACTAGAGTCGCCTTGGGATCCCTGGATTTGGACCCGTAGCAAGGAACCTTGAAGTTCTGACGAGACGCCATCAGATCCATGTCTGGAATGCCCCATAATTGAGTTAATTTGGCAAAGATCTCCGGGTGAAGTTCCCACTTCCCCGGATGGAATGTCTGACGACTCAGATAATCCGCCTCCCAGTTTTCCACTCCTGGGATGTAGATCGCAGATAGGTGGCAGGAGTGATCCTCTGCCCATTCTATTATTTTGGTCACTTCTCTCATCGCCAGGGAACTCCTTGTTCCCCCCTGATGATTGATATAAGCAACAGTCGTCATGTTGTCTGATTGGAATCTTATAAATCTGGCCTTTGCTAGTTGAGGCCAAGCCCTGAGAGCATTGAATATCGCTCTCAGTTCCAGAATGTTTATCGGGAGAAGAGACTCTTCCCGAGACCATAGTCCCTGAGCTTTCAGGGATTCCCAGACCGCGCCCCAGCCCACTAGGCTGGCGTCGGTCGTGACGATGACCCACTCTGGTCTGCGAAAGCTCATTCCCTGGGACAGGTGGTCCAGGGTTAGCCACCAACGGAGTGAGTCTCTGGTCTTCTGATCTACTTGAATCACTGGAGACAAGTCTGTATAGTCCCCATCCCACTGTTTCAGCATGCACACTTGTAATGGTCTTAGATGAATTCGCGCAAAAGGAACTATGTCCATTGCTGCAACCATCAACCCTACTACTTCCATGCACTGAGCTACGGAAGGACGAGGAATAGAATGAAGAACTTGACAAGCGTTTAGAAGTTTTGACTTTCTGACTTCTGTCAGGAAAATCCTCATTTCTAAAGAATCTATTATTGTTCCCAAGAAAGGAACTCTTGTCGACGGAGACAGGGAACTTTTTTCTATGTTCACCTTCCATCCGTGAGATCTGAGAAAGGCCAGAACGATGTCTGTGTGAGCCTTTGCCTTTGAGAGAGACGACGCTTGTATCAGAATGTCGTCCAAGTAAGGTACTACTGCAATGCCCCTTGGTCTTAGAACCGCTAGAAGGGACCCGAGTACCTTTGTGAAAATCCTTGGAGCAGTGGCTAAGCCGAATGGGAGGGCCACAAACTGGTAATGTTTGTCCAGAAAGGCGAACCTTAGGAACTGATGATGATCCTTGTGGATAGGAATATGTAGATACGCATCCTTTAGGTCCACGGTAGTCATAAATTGACCTTCCTGGATTGTGGGTAGAATCGTTCGAATGGTTTCCATTTTGAACGATGGAACCCTGAGAAATTTGTTTAGGATCTTTAAATCCAGAATTGGTCTGAATGTTCCCTCTTTTTTGGGAACTACAAACAGATTTGAGTAAAATCCCATTCCCTGTTCCGCCGTTGGAACTGGGTGTATCACTCCCATTTTTAACAGGTCTTCTACACAATGTAAGAATGCCTGTCTCTTTATTTGGTTTGAGGATAAGTGAGACATGTGGAACCTTCCCCTTGGGGGTAGTTCCTTGAATTCCAGAAGATAACCCTGAGAGACTATTTCTAGTGCCCAGGGATCCTGAACATCTCTTGCCCAAGCCTGAGCAAAGAGAGAGAGTCTGCCCCCTACTAGATCCGGTCCCGGATCGGGGGCTACTCCTTCATGCTGTTTTGTTAGCAGCAGCAGGCTTCTTGGCCTGCTTACCCCTGTTCCAGCCTTGCATCGGTTTCCAGGCTGGTTTGGTTTGTGAAGCATTACCCTCTTGTTTAGAGGATGCGGAATTAGAGGCCGGTCCATTCCTGAAATTGCGAAAGGAACGAAAATTAGACTTATTCTTGGCTTTGAAAGGCCTATCTTGTGGGAGGGCGTGGCCCTTTCCCCCAGTGATGTCTGAGATAATCTCTTTCAATTCTGGTCCAAAGAGAGTTTTACCCTTGAAGGGGATATTAAGCAATTTTGTCTTGGAAGATACATCCGCTGACCAAGACTTTAGCCAAAGCGCTCTGCGCGCCACAATTGCAAACCCTGAATTTTTCGCCGCTAATCTAGCTAATTGCAAAGCGGCATCTAAAATAAAAGAATTAGCCAACTTGAGTGCGTGAACTCTGTCCATAACCTCCTCATACGGAGTCTCTCTACTGAGCGACTTTTCTAGTTCCTCGAACCAGAACCACGCTGCTGTAGTGACAGGAACAATGCACAAAATGGGTTGCAGGAGGTAACCTTGCTGTACAAAAATCTTTTTAAGCAAACCCTCCAATTTTTTATCCATAGGATCTTTGAAAGCACAATTATCCTCGATAGGAATAGTAGTGCGCATGTTTAGAGTAGAAACTGCCCCCTCGACCTTAGGGACTGTCTGCCATAAGTCCTTTCTGGGGTCGACCATAGGAAATAATTTCTTAAATATAGGAGGGGGGACAAAAGGTATGCCGGGCTTCTCCCACTCCTTATTCACTATGTCCGCCACCCGCTTGGGTATAGGAAAAGCGTCGGGGTGCACCGGAACCTCTAGGAACTTGTCCATCTTGCATAATTTTTCTGGAATGACCAGGTTGTCACAATCATCCAGCGTAGATAACACCTCCTTAAGCAGTGCGCGGAGATGCTCTAATTTAAATGTCACAACATCAGGTTCAGCCTGTTGAGAAATTTTTCCTGAATCTGAAATTTCCCCATCTGACAAAACCTCCCTCATGGCCCTTTCAGATTGGTGTGAGGGTATGACAGAGCCATTATCATCAGCGCCCTCCTGCTCTTCAGTGTTTAAAACAGAGCAATCGCGCTTTCTCTGATATGTAGGCATTTTGGATAAAATATTTGCTATGGAGTTATCCATTACTGCCGTCAATTGTTGCATAGTAATAAGCATTGGCGCGCTAGAAGTACTAGGGGCCTCCTGCGTGGGCAAAACTGGCGTAGACACAGAAGGAGATGATGTAGAACTAGGTCTACTCCCTTCATCTGATGAAACATCTTGGGCAATTTTACTATCTGTGGCAGCACTGTCCTTACTTTGTTTGGACGCTATGGCACAATTATCACACAATTTTGAAAGGGGAGACACATTGACTTTCATACATATAGAACATAGCTTATCTGAAGGTACAGACATGTTAAACAGGCTTAAACTTGTCAATAAAGCACAAAAACCGTTTTAAAACAAAAACGTTACTGTCTCTTTAAATTTTAAACAGTGCACACCTTATTACTGAATATGTGAAAAAGTATGAAGGAATTGTTCAAAATTTACCAAATTTTCACCACAGTGTCTTAAAGCATTAAAAGTATTGCACACCAAATTTCAGAGCTTTAACCTTTAAAATAACGAAACCAGAGCCGGTTACAGTTTTAACCCCTCTACAGCCCCAGCTACAGCCTTTGCTGCGACTTTACCAAACCCAGGGGGGAATACGATACCAAATGAAGCCTTCTATGAACCTTTCCAACTACTTTCAGATCCACACACATGCATCTGCATGTCTTGCTCTCAAAAGTAACTGCGCAGTAATGGCGCGAAAATGAGGCTCAGCCTAAAACTGGGAAGGCCCTTCCTGACTGGAAAGGTGTCTAACTCAGTGCCTGACGTTAAAAAACGTTCCCCAAGATTATAAGTGTGAATTTCAAGCATAAACATGTATAAAATGCTCAAATAAAGCAATCGATTTTGCCCATAAAAGTGTCTACCAGTTTTACAGCCCATATTAAGCCCTTTATTCTGTTTGAGACTAAGAAAATGGCTTACCGGTCCCCATGAGGGGAAATGACAGCCTTCCAGCATTACACAGTCTTGTTAGAAATATGGCTAGTCATACCTTAAGCAGAAAAGTCTGCTAACTGTTTCCCCCAACTGAAGTTACTTCATCTCAACAGTCCTATGTGGAAACAGCAAACGATTTTAGTTACTGCTGCTAAAATCATCTTCCTCTCACAAACAGAACTCTTCATCTTTTTCTGTTTCAGAGTAAATAGTACATACCAGCACTATTTTAAAATAACAAACTCTTGATAGTAGAATAAAAAACTACAACTAAACACCACATACTCTTAACCATCTCCGTGGAGATGTTGCCTGTGCAACGGCAAAGAGAATGACTGGGGTGGGCGGAGCCTAGGAGGGACTATGTGGCCAGCTTTTGCTGGGACTCTTTGCCATTTCCTGTTGGGGAAGAGATATTCCCACAAGTAAGGATGACGCCGTGGACCGGACACACCAATGTTGGAGAAATTAGTAACTAATTAATAGAAGTACACTGGAAAGTTGTTTAAAATTGTATGCTCTATCCAAATTCATGAAGGTAAAACTTTGGGCTTCATGTCGCTTTAACCCCTTAACACACACACACACACACACACATATATATATCCACACATACACACGTCTTGCAGTACTTTGCCTATATATACGTCTTCGCTTCAGGAAGCTCCAGCACTCTTGGCTGTTAAGTTACAGCCAAGAGCTGGAGCTCCTGAAGCTTCAGGCATCTGTGGATATGGAGCCGGAGCGCGATCGGTGCTCTGCCTCCATAGGGTAGATGCCTCATTGTACAGAGGGTGACACAGTGTGTGTCACCGTTTGTAACGATTTTCTGCTGGTGCCGGTGAGAGGTGTGGGCGGCTCAGCAACAGAGGGGGGAAGGAAAGGGGAGGGCCCTACATTACAGAAAAATAAAGGGAAAGGGAGGGATGGGGCAGCTACACTACGGAAAAGGGGATGTGGGGGCATGGTGGGCCCCTAACTAAATATCACGGGAGGGGGGGGGACACTACGCTAAGGAAAATGAAATAAAAATATAAAAACAAAATTTAAAAAAAAAAATGGTTTTACAGGTACTGGCAGACAGCTGCCAGTACCTAAGATGGCAGTTTAAAGATAGAGCTGGGAGGTTTAGAGAGCTGTTGGGGGGGATCCTACACTGCAGAAAACTATATATATATATATATATATATATATATATATATATATATATATATATATATATATATAAAATCCTTACATTTGCATACTGGCAGACTGTCTGCAAATACCTAAGATGGGTTGACCAGTGGGGGGTGAGGGCGGGGGAGGAAAGAGTTCTGTTTGAGAGGGATCAGGGAGGAATTAGAGGTTGGGAAGTGTCAGGTGGGAGGGTAATCTCTACACTAAAGCTAAAATTAACCTTTTAAGCTACCTAATTAACCCCTTCACTACCGGGAATAATAGATGTATGGTGCACAGCTGCAATTAGCAGCCTTCTTATTACCAAAAAGCAAATGCAAAGCCATATATGTCCGCTATTTCTGAACAAAGGGGATCCCAGAGAAACTTTTACAACCATTTGCGCCATGATTGTACAAGCAGTATGAAAATAATTTTATAAGTTTGTGAAAAAAATGTACAATTTTTTTTTATTTGATTGCATTTAGCGGTGAAATTGTGTCATGAAATATATCAAAATGGGCATAGATCAATACCTTTGGTTGTTTACTTAAAATATATATATATATATATATATATATATATATATATAGCCGCACCACCAACTGTATTTAAAACATTATTGCTTTATTGTGCCAATTAAAACAGACAACGTTTCAGATCCATGTCCTTATTCATGTCCAACATAAAACATTAAAATCAAACCTTAAATAGGCTAAAGCTCCGCCTACCACACCTGTTTTCACCTGTGTTAACATTTAGTTCTCCTTTCCTGAACTCAATGCCATCTAGTGGCCAATTTCTGAATTTTTCAAAATACATTCAAGGTGACCTTCAACAAAGGATATATAAAGAAGTTAGTCAAATAAATTTCTCTATATCTTTTGAACATTATATTAAGATGCAATTTCTTCCTATTTCAGGATAATTTCTATCTGCAATTACAGGGTACTGCCATGTGTTCCAATGTCGCCCCAACCTATGCAAATATATACATGAACACATTTGAAGAGTATTTTGTCTACAGTCATCAATTGTTTCATCTATATGGTGCCACATGGTGGCGCTATATAGATGATATCTTTGGCATTTGGTTGGGCGACATTGGAACCCTGGAACAATTTGTTAATGATCTGAATTGTGCTACACAGCATATAAAATTTAAATTGACTGTAAGTGAGGAGAGAATTGATTTTCTTGATACCTCTATTTATAAACAAGAGGGTTTGCTAGCTGTGGATCTTTACAAAAACAAACAGACTATAACAATTTGTTGTACTTTAATAGTGCACACCCTCCTGCACTGTTGAAGAGTTTACCCAGGAGCCAATTCATGCGTGCGAGACGGATTGTCTCTGATGAAAATCTAGTAAAAGAAACGCTATCAGAAATGGGTAAACACTTCAAACAGAGAGGCTATCCGACAGATTTAATTCAGCAGGGAATTAGGGATACATTACAGACCCCTAGGACCGACTTACTCAAAGAGAGAAGAAGAAGTAATAAAAATAATACAAAAATGATCTTTGTTAATGAATACTCCCCTTGGAGCAATCAAATACAGAAAGTATTAAGAAAACATTGGCATATTTTACAGATCTCAAATCCACATGTAAAAGTTTTCTAGTCCCCCCATGACTGCATTTAGAAGGGGTAAAAACCTTAAAGACACATTAGTTAAAGCTGATGTGGGTACAAAGAGAAATATAAATCAGGGGGACATTGGGGTAAGAACTTGGGATGTTTTCCATGTCTCAACTGCCAGAATTGCAATAATGTCATCAAAGGCCCAACCTTTACTCACCCCTCTACAGCTAAAAAATGTAGGTTGAAGGATTATTATACTTGTAATTCTAAGTTCGTGATATACCTAATTAAGTGTCCATGTGGTTTGGGGTATGTTGGCGAGACCACCCAGAAGGTACGGGAGCGCATTAACCAACATAAAAGCAATATCAGGACAGGTAAATTAGATGCTCCTGTGTCCAACCATTTTATTATGGCTGGGCATCAAATTAATCAGCTCAGATTCCAGGTACTTGAACATATAAAAATACCTAGGAGGGGTGGGAATAGAACAAAGATGTTAAAGTACAGGGAATTGTACTGGATTCATGAGTTAGGGACTATGACCCCTAATGGAATGAACAGGGAAATGGATTGGAGTATATGCCAGTGAATATTAAAGGGACAGTCTAGGCCAAAATAAACTTTCATGATTCAGATAGAGCATGTAATTTTAAACAATTTTCCAATTTACTTTTATCACCAATTTTGCTTTGTTCTCTTGGTATTCTTAGTTGAAATCTTAACCTAGGAGGTTCATATGCTAATTTCTTAGACCTTGAAGCCCACCTCTTTCAGACTGCATTTTAACAGTTTTTCACCACTAGAGGGTGTTAGTTCACGTATTTCATATAGATAACACTGTGCTCGTGCACAAGAAGTTATCTGGGAGCAGGCACTGATTGGCTAGACTGCAAGTCTGTCAAAAGAACTGAAAAAAGGGGCAGTTTGCCGAGGCTTAGATACAAGATAATCACAGAGGTTAAAAGTATATTATTATAACTGTGTTGGTTATGCAAAACTGGGAATTGGGTAATAAAGGGATTATCTTTTAAAACAATAAAAATTCTGGTGTAGACTGTCCCTTTAATAACTATACATTTAACAACAAAATGACTTTTGTTCAAGGATTGGATGTTAAAAATGCAAAGATACAAAGAAATTTATTTGACTAACTTCTCTATATATTTTTTGTTGAAGGTCACCTTGAATGTATTTTGAAAATTTGAGTATATGCCAGTTAATATTAATAACTATACACCTAACAACAAAAACAGAATTTATGTTTACCTGATAAATTTCTTTCTCCAACGGTGTGTCCGGTCCACGGCGTCATCCTTACTTGTGGGATATTCTCTTCCCCAACAGGAAATGGCAAAGAGCCCAGCAAAGCTGGTCACATGATCCCTCCTAGGCTCCGCCTACCCCAGTCATTCGACCGACGTTAAGGAGGAATATTTGCATAGGAGAAACCATATGGTACCGTGGTGACTGTAGTTAAAGAAAATAAAATATCAGACCTGATTAAAAAAACCAGGGCGGGCCGTGGACCGGACACACCGTTGGAGAAAGAAATTTATCAGGTAAACATAAATTCTGTTTTCTCCAACATAGGTGTGTCCGGTCCACGGCGTCATCCTTACTTGTGGGAACCAATACCAAAGCTTTAGGACACGGATGAAGGGAGGGAGCAAATCAGGTCACCTAAATGGAAGGCACCACGGCTTGCAAAACCTTTCTCCCAAAAATAGCCTCAGAAGAAGCAAAAGTATCAAACTTGTAAAATTTGGTAAAAGTGTGCAGTGAAGACCAAGTCGCTGCCCTACATATCTGATCAACAGAAGCCTCGTTCTTGAAGGCCCATGTGGAAGCCACAGCCCTAGTGGAATGAGCTGTGATTCTTTCGGGAGGCTGCCGTCCGGCAGTCTCGTAAGCCAATCTGATGATGCTTTTAATCCAAAAAGAGAGAGAGGTAGAAGTTGCTTTTTGACCTCTCCTTTTACCTGAATAAACAACAAACAAGGAAGATGTTTGTCTAAAATCCTTTGTAGCATCTAAATAGAATTTTAGAGCGCGAACAACATCCAAATTGTGCAACAAACGTTCCTTCTTTGAAACTGGTTTTGGACACAGAGAAGGTACGATAATCTCCTGGTTAATGTTTTTGTTAGAAACAACTTTTGGAAGAAAACCAGGTTTAGTACGTAAAACCACCTTATCTGCATGGAACACCAGATAAGGAGGAGAACACTGCAGAGCAGATAATTCTGAGACTCTTCTAGCAGAAGAAATCGCAACTAAAAACAAAACTTTCCAAGATAATAACTTAATATCAACGGAATGTAAGGGTTCAAACGGAACCCCCTGAAGAACTGAAAGAACTAAATTGAGACTCCAAGGAGGAGTCAAAGGTTTGTAAACAGGCTTGATTCTAACCAGAGCCTGAACAAAGGCTTGAACATCTGGCACAGCTGCCAGCTTTTTGTGAAGTAATACCGACAAGGCAGAAATCTGTCCCTTCAGGGAACTTGCCGATAATCCTTTTTCCAATCCTTCTTGAAGGAAGGATAGAATCCTAGGACTCTTAACCTTGTCCCAAGGGAATCCTTTAGATTCACACCAACAGATATATTTTTTCCAAATTTTGTGGTAAATCTTTCTAGTCACAGGCTTTCTGGCCTGAACAAGAGTATCGATCACAGAATCTGAGAACCCTCGCTTCGATAAAATCAAGCGTTCAATCTCCACGCAGTCAGCTGGAGTGAAACCAGATTCGGATGTTCGAACGGACCCTGAACAAGAAGGTCTCGTCTCAAAGGTAGCTTCCAAGGTGGAGCCGATGACATATTCACCAGATCTGCATACCAAGTCCTGCGTGGCCACGCAGGAGCTATCAAAATCACCGACGCCCTCTCCTGCTTGATCCTGGCTATCAGCCTGGGGATGAGAGGAAATGGCGGGAACACATAAGCTAGTTTGAAGGTCCAAGGTGCTACTAGTGCATCCACTAGAGCCGCCTTGGGATCCCTGGATCTGGCCCCGTAGCAAGGAACTTTGAAGTTCTGACGAGAGGCCATCAGATCCATGTCTGGAATGCCCCACAGGTGAGTGACTTGGGCAAAGATTTCCGGATGGAGTTCCCACTCCCCCGGATGCAATGTCTGACGACTCAGAAAATCCGCTTCCCAATTTTCCACTCCTGGGATGTGGATAGCAGACAGGTGGCAGGAGTGAGACTCCGCCCAAAGAATAATTTTGGTTACTTCTTCCATCGCTAGGGAACTCCTTGTTCCCCCCTGATGGTTGATGTACGCAACAGTCGTCATGTTGTCTGATTGAAACCGAATGAACCTGGTCCTCGCAAGCTGGGGCCAGGCCTGGAGCGCATTGAATATCGCTCTCAGTTCCAGAATATTTATCGGTAGAAGAGATTCCTCCCGAGACCAAAGACCCTGAGCTTTCAGGGATCCCCAGACCGCGCCCCAGCCTATCAGACTGGCGTCGGTCGTGACAATGACCCACTCTGGTCTGTGGAACATCATCCCTTGAGACAGATTGTCCAGGGACAGCCACCAACGGAGTGAGTCTCTGGTCCTCTGATTTACTTGTATCTTCGGAGACAAGTCTGTATAGTCCCCATTCCACTGACTGAGCATGCACAGTTGTAATGGTCTTAGATGAATGCGCGCAAAAGGAACTATGTCCATTGCCGCCACCATCAACCCGATCACTTCCATGCACTGAGCTATGGAAGGAAGAGGAACGGAATGAAGTATCCGACAAGAGTCCAGAAGCTTTGTTTTTCTGGCCTCTGTTAGAAAGATCCTCATTTCTTAAGGAGTCTATAATTGTTCCCAAGAAGGGAACCCTTGTTGACGGGGATAGAGAACTCTTTTCCACGTTCACTTTCCAGCCGTGAGATCTGAGAAAGGCCAGGACAATGTCCGTGTGAGCCTTTGCTTGAGGAAGGGACGACGCTTGAATCAGAATGTCGTCCAGGTAAGGTACTACTGCAATGCCCCTTGGTCTTAGCACCGCTAGAAGGGACCCTAGTACCTTTGTGAAAATCCTTGGAGCAGTGGCTAATCCGAAAGGAAGCGCCACGAACTGGTAATGTTTGTCCAGGAATGCAAACCTTAGGAACCGATGATGTTCCTTGTGGATAGGAATATGTAGATACGCATCCTTTAAATCCACCGTGGTCATGAATTGACCTTCCTGGATGGAAGGAAGGATAGTTCGAATGGTTTCCATCTTGAACGATGGGACCTTGAGAAATTTGTTTAAGATCTTGAGATCTAGGATTGGTCTGAACGTTCCCTCTTTTTTGGGAACTATGAACAGATTGGAGTAGAACCCCATCCCTTGTTCTCTTAATGGAACAGGATGAATCACTCCCATTTTTAACAGGTCTTCTACACAATGTAAGAACGCCTGTCTTTTTATGTGGTCTGAAGACAACTGCGACCTGTGGAACCTCCCCCTTGGGGGAAGTCCCTTGAATTCCAGAAGATAACCCTGGGAGACTATTTCTAGCGCCCAAGGATCCAGAACATCTCTTGCCCAAGCCTGAGCGAAGAGAGAGAGTCTGCCCCCCACCAGATCCGGTCCCGGATCGGGGGCCAATATTTCATGCTGTCTTGGTAGCAGTGGCAGGTTTCTTGGCCTGCTTTCCCTTGTTCCAGCCTTGCATTGGTCTCCAAGCTGGCTTGGCCTGAGAAGAATTACCCTCTTGCTTAGAGGACGTAGCACCTTGGGCTGGTCCGTTTTTACGAAAGGGACGAAAATTAGGTCTATTTTTTGCCTTGAAAGGCCGATCCTGAGGAAGGGCGTGGCCCTTACCCCCAGTGATATCAGAGATAATCTCTTTCAAGTCAGGACCAAACAACGTTTTCCCCTTGAAAGGAATGTTTAGTAGCTTGTTCTTGGAAGACGCATCAGCCGACCAAGATTTCAACCAAAGCGCTCTGCGCGCCACAATAGCAAACCCAGAGTTCTTAGCCGCTAACTTAGCCAATTGCAAAGAGGCGTCTAGAGTGAAAGAATTAGCCAATTTGAGAGCATTGATTCTGTCCATAATCTCCTCATAAGGAGGAGAGTCACTATCGAGCACCTTAAGCAGTTCATCAAACCAGAAATATGCGGCAGTAGTGACAGGGACAATGCATGAAATGGGTTGTAGAAGGTAACCCTGCTGAACAAACATCTTTTTAAGCAAACCTTCTAATTTTTTATCCATAGGATCTTTGAAAGCACAACTATCCTCTATGGGAATAGTGGTGCGTTTGTTTAAAGTAGAAACCGCTCCCTCGACCTTGGGGACTGACTGCCATAAGTCCTTTCTAGGGTCGACCATAGGAAACAATTTTTTAAATATGGGGGGAGGGACGAAAGGAATACCGGGCCTTTCCCATTCTTTATTAACAATGTCCGCCACCCGCTTGGGTATAGGAAAAGCTTCTGGGAGCCCCGGCACCTCTAAGAACTTGTCCATTTTACATAGTTTCTCTGGGATGACTAAATTTTCACAATCATCCAGAGTGGATAATACCTCCTTAAGCAAAATGCGGAGATGTTCCAATTTAAATTTAAATGTAATCACATCAGATTCAGCCTGCTGAGAAATGTTCCCTAAATCAGTAATTTCTCCCTCAGACAAAACCTCCCTGGCCCCCTCAGATTGGGTTAGGGGCCCTTCAGAGATATTAATATCAGCGTCGTCATGCTCTTCAGTAACTAAAACAGAGCAGCCACGCTTACGCTGACAAGGGTTCATTTTGGCTAAAATGTTTTTGACAGAATTATCCATTACAGCCGTTAATTGTTGCATAGTAAGGAGTATTGGCGCGCTAGATGTACTAGGGGCCTCCTGAGTGGGCAAGACTCGTGTAGACGAAGGAGGGAATGATGCAGTACCATGCTTACTCCCCTCACTTGAGGAATCATCTTGGGCATCATTGTCATTATCACATAAATCACATTTATTTAAATGAATAGGAATTCTGGCTTCCCCACATTCAGAACACAGTCTATCTGGTAGCTCAGACATGTTAAACAGGCATAAACTTGATCAGAAAGTACAAAAAACGTTTTAAAATAAAACCGTTACTGTCACTTTAAATTTTAAACTGAACACACTTTATTACTGCAATTGCGAAAAAACATGAAGGAATTGTTCAAAATTCACCAAATTTTCACCACAGCGTCTTAAAGCTTTGAAAATATTGCACACCAATTTTGGAAGCTTTAACCCTTAAAATAACGGAACCGGAGCCGTTTTAAGCTTTAACCCCTTTACAGTCCCTGGTATCTGCTTTGCTGAGACCCAACCAAACCCAAAGGGGAATACGATACCAAATGACGCCTTCAGAAGTCTTTTATAAGTATCAGAGCTCCTCTCACATGCGACTGCATGCCATGCCTCTCAAAAACAAGTGCGCAACACCGGCGCGAAAATGAGACTCTGCCTATGCTTTGGGAAAGCCCCTAAAGAATAAGGTGTCTAAAACAGTGCCTGCCGATATTATTATATCAAAATACCCAGATAAAATGATTCCTCAAGGCTAAATATGTGTTAATAATCAATCGATTTAGCCCAGAAAAAGTCTACAGTTTAAATAAGCCCTTGTGAAGCCCTTATTTACAATCGTAATAAACATGGCTTACCGGATCCCATAGGGAAAATGACAGCTTCCAGCATTACATCGTCTTGTTAGAATGTGTCATACCTCAAGCAGTAAGAGACTGCACTCTGTTCCCCCAACTGAAGTTAATTGCTCTCAACAGTCCTGTGTGGAACAGCCATGGATTTTAGTTACGGTTGCTAAAATCATTTTCCTCATACAAACAGAATTCTTCATCTCTTTTCTGTTTCTGAGTAAATAGTACGTACCAGCACTATTTGAAAATAACAAACTCTTGATTGAATAATGAAAAACTACAGTTAAACACTAAAAAACTCTAAGCCATCTCCGTGGAGATGTTGCCTGTACAACGGCAAAGAGAATGACTGGGGTAGGCGGAGCCTAGGAGGGATCATGTGACCAGCTTTGCTGGGCTCTTTGCCATTTCCTGTTGGGGAAGAGAATATCCCACAAGTAAGGATGACGCCGTGGACCGGACACACCTATGTTGGAGAAATGTCTTGTTTAAGAACTTGATGTTAAAAATGCAAAGATATAGAGAAATTTATTTGACTAACTTCTTTATATATCCTTTGTTGAAGGTCACCTTGAATGTATTTTGAAAAATTCAGAAATTGGCCACTAGATGGCATTGAGTTCAGGAAAGGATAACTAAAGGTTAACACAGGTGAAAACAGGTGTCTTTTGTTCAAGGATTGGATGTTAAAAATGCAAAGAAATTTATTTCACTAACTTCTCTATATATCCTTTGTTGAAGGTCACCTTGAATGTATTTTGAAAATTTGAGTATATGCCAGTTAATATCAATAACTATACACATAACAACAAAATGTCTTTTGTTCAAAAACTTGATGTTAAAAATGCAAAGATATAGAGAAATTTATTTGACTAACTTCTTTATATATCCTTTGTTGAAGGTCACCTTGAAAGTATTTTTAAAAATTCAGAAATTGGCCACTAGATGGCATTGAGTTCAGGAAAGGATAACTAAAGGTTAACACAGGTGAAAACAGGTGTGGTAGGCGGAGCTTCAGCCTATTTAAGGTTTGATTTTAATGTTTTATGTTAGACATGAATAAGGACATGGGTCCGAAACGTTGTCTGTTTTAATTGGCACAATAAAGCAATAATGTTTTAAATACAGTTGGTGGTGCGGCTATATTACTACTTTGAACTGTATATCTTGGACCATGGTGCAGGTCTAATAGCTGGCATACCTGCAAACAGTTTGTTGCATACCCACAGGAGGGGATTACCTTGGTGCTTGTGCATTCTTTTGATTTAAAATATATATATATATATATATAGTTTTGACAGATAAATAAAAAAAAAAACAAGGCTCTATTTCTGTTTAAATGGAGTGATAGCAAAAATGCAAAAAATTCTCCGGTATTTTGGGCACGTTTTTCTCTGAAAGTCCTGGTAGTGAAGGGGTTAAACATTGGCAGCACCCTTTATAGAAACTCAATTGAATTTAAAAAAAAAAAACAATTTTCAGAGTTAAATTACAGGAAATGGGAACAAAATAAACAATGAAAGTATAATACAAAGTTTTTTAATCTCACAATTATTTTATATTACAATCTCATACTGTTTAATATCCCTATAATGCACTCTTAGCCTATTTATAAAGAAGGGACAGTAAATCTATTTTAATTACAAGGCATTTCAGCTGTCTTGGTTCAGAATAACATATCAGTTAAGTCCGAACATTTTTAAAAAAAAAACAGAATTTATGCTTACCTGATAAATTACTTTCTCTTACGGTGTATCCAGTCCACGGTTTCATCCTTACTTGTGGGATATTCTCAATCCCTACAGGAAGTGGCAAAGAGAGCTCACAGCAAAGCTGTCCATATAGCTCCCCTCAGGCTCCGCCCCCCCAGTCATTCGACCGACGGTTAGGAGTAAAAGGAGAACCATAGGGAGCAGTGGTGACTGTAGTTATTTTTTTAAAAATTAAATTTGAACCTTACCGAATTATCAGGGCGGGCCGTGGACTGGATACACCGTAAGAGAAAGTAATTTATCAGGTAAGCATAAATTCTGTTTTCTCTTACTTGATGTATCCAGTCCACTGTTTCATCCTTACTTGTGGGATACCAATACCAAAGCTTTAGGACACGGATGAAGGGAGGGAACAAGTCAGGTAACCTAAACGGAAGGCACCACTGCTTGCAAAACCTTTCTCCCAAAAATAGCCTCCGAAGAAGCATAAGTATCGAATTTGTAAAATTTGGCGAATGTATGCAGTGAAGACCAAGTCGCTGCCTTACAAATCTGTTCAACAGAAGCCTCATTCTTGAAAGCCCATGTGGAAGCCACAGCTCTGGTGGAATGAGTTGTAATTCGTTCAGGAGGCTGCTGTCCAGCAGTCTCATAAGCCAATCGGATGATGCTTTTCAGCCAGAAGGAAAGAGAGGTAGCAGTCGCTTTCTGACCTCTCCTCTTACCAGAATAGACAACAAACAAGTATGATGTTTGTCTGAAATCTTTAGTTGCTTTTAAATAGAATTTCAAAGCACGAACCACATCAAGATTGTGTAAAGGACGTTCCTTCTTAGAAACTGGATTAGGACACAGAGAAGGAACAATGATTTCCTGGTTATTATTCTTATTAGAAACCACCTTTGGAAGGAAACCAGGTTTGGTACGCAAAACAACCTTATCTGCATGGAACACCAGATAGGGTGAATTACACTGCAAAGCAGACAATTCAGAAACTCTTCGAGCAGAAGAAATGGCTACTAAAAACCAAACTTTCCAAGATAATAACTTAATATCTATGGAATGCAAAGGTTCAAACGGAACCCCTTGAAGAACTGAAAGAACTAAATTTAGACTCCATGGAGGAGCCACAGGCTTGTAAACAGGCTTGATTCTAACTAGGGCCTGTGCAAACACCTGAACGTCTGGTACAGCTGCCAGGCGCTTATGTAACAGGATAGACAGAGCAGATATCTGTCCCTTTAAGGAACTAGCTGACAGACCTTTCTCCAATCCTTCTTGGAGAAAAACATAATTTATGCTTACCTGATAAATTTATTTCTCTTGTGGTGTATCAAGTCCACGGATCATCCATTACTTGTGGGATATTCTCCTTCCCAACAGGAAGTTGCAAGAGGATCACCCACAGCAGAGCTGCTATATTGCTCCTCCCCTAACTGCCATATCCAGTCATTCGACCGAAAACAAGCAGAGAAAGGAGAAACCATAGGGTGCAGTGGTGACTGTAGTTTAAAATGAAAAAATACCTGCCATAAAATGACAGGGCGGGCCGTGGACTGGATACACCACAAGAGAAATAAATTTATC
This sequence comes from Bombina bombina, assembly GCF_027579735.1. Classification (NCBI taxonomy): domain Eukaryota; kingdom Metazoa; phylum Chordata; class Amphibia; order Anura; family Bombinatoridae; genus Bombina; species Bombina bombina. The sequence continues at coordinate 412,673,178 of NC_069502.1, forward strand.
AGGTAAGCATAAATTATGTTTTCTCTTGTAAGGTGTATCCAGTCCACGGATCATCCATTACTTGTGGGATACCAATACCAAAGCTAAAGTACACGGATGAAGGGAGGGACAAGGCAGGTACTTAAACGAAAGGTACCACTGCCTGTAAAACCTTTCTCCCAAAAATAGCCTCCGAAGAAGCAAAAGTATCAAATTTGTAGAATTTTGAAAAAGTATGAAGCGAAGACCAAGTCGCCGCCTTGCAAATCTGTTCAACAGAAGCCTCATTTTTAAAGGCCCATGTGGAAGCCACAGCTCTAGTAAAATGAGCTGTAATCCTTTCTGGAGGCTGCTGGCCAGCAGTCTCATAGGCTAAGCGGATTATGCTTCTTAGCCAAAAAGTAAGAGAGGTTGCCGAAGCCTTTTGACCTCTCCTCAGTCCAGAGTAGACAACAAACAAAGCAGATGTTTGACGAAAATCTTTAGTAGCTTGTAAGTAAAACTTTAAAGCATGAACCACGTCCAGATTGTGTAATAGACGTTCCTTCTTTGAAGAAGGATTAGGACACAAAGACGGAACAACAATCTCTTGATTGATATTCTTATTAGATACCACCTTAGGTAAAAACCCAGGTTTGGTACGCAGAACTACCTTATCTGCATGGAAGATCAGATAAGGAGAATCACATTGTAAGGCAGATAACTCGGAAACTCTACAAGCCGAGGAAATAGCTACCAAAAAAGAACTTTCCAAGATAAAAGTCTGATATCTATGGAATGAAGAGGTTCAAACGGAACCCCCTGAAGAACTTTAAGAACCAAATTTAAGCTCCAAGGTGGAGCAACAGGTTTAAACACAGGCTTGATTCTAACTAAAGCCTGACAAAATGCCTGAACGTCTGGAACATCCGCCAGACACTTGTGCAAAAGAATAGACAGCGCAGAAATCTGTCCCTTTAAGGAACTAGCTGACAATCCTTTCTCCAATCCTTCTTGGAGAAAAGATAATATCCTGGGAATCCTGACCTTACTCCATGAGTAGCCCTTGGATTCACACCAATAAAGATATTTACGCCATATCTTATGATAGATTTTCCTGGTGACAGGCTTTCGTGCCTGAATTAAGGTATCAATGACTGACTCGGAGAAACCACGCTTTGATAAAATCAGGCGTTCAATCTCCAGGCAGTCAGCCTCAGAGAAATTAGATTTGGATGGTTGAAAGGACCTTGAAGTAGAAGGTCCTGTCTCAGCGGCAGAGCCCATGGTGGAAAGGATGACATGTCCACCAGATCTGCATACCAAGTCCTGCGTGGCCACGCAGGCGCTATCAAGATCACCGATGCTCTCTCCTGCTTGATTTTGGCAATCAGACGAGGGAGCAGAGGAAACGGTGGAAACACATAAGCCAGGTTGAAGGACCAAGGCGCTGCTAGAACATCTATCAGCGTTGCCTTGGGGTCCCTGGACCTGGATCCGTAACAAGGAAGCTTGGCGTTCTGGCGAGACGCCATGAGATCCAGTTCTGGTTTGCCCTAACGATGAGTCAATTGTGCAAACACCTCCGGATGGAGCTCCCACTCCCCCGGATGAAAAGTCTGTCGACTTAGAAAATCCGCCTCCCAGTTCTCTACACCTGGGATATGGATAGCTGATAGGTGGCAAGAGTGAATCTCTGCCCAGCGAATTATCTTTGAGACTTCTAACATCACTAGGGAACTCCTTGTTCCCCCTTGATGGTTGATGTAAGCCACAGTCGTGATGTTGTCCGACTGAAATCTGATGAACCTCATTGTCGCTAGCTGAGGCCAAGCCTGAAGAGCATTGAATATCGCTCTCAGTTCCAGAATATTTATTGGAAGGAGTGACTCCTCCTGAGTCCACAATCCCTGAGCTTTCAGGTAGTTCCAGACTGCACCCCAACCTAGAAGGCTGGCATCTGTCGTTACAATAGTCCAATCGGGCCTGCGAAAGGTCATACCTTTGGACATATGGACCCGAGATAGCCACCAGAGAAGAGAATCCCTGGTCTCTTGATCCAGATTTAGTAGAGGGGACAAATCTGTGTAATCCCCATTCCACTGACTGAGCATGCAGAGTTGCAGCGGTCTGAGATGTAGGCATGCAAACGGCACTATGTCCATTGCCGCTACCATTAAGCCGATTACTTCCATGCACTGAGCCACCGAAGGGCGAGGAATGGAATGAAGAATACGGCAGGAATTTAGAAGTTTTGATAACCTGGACTCAGTCAGGTAAATTTTCATTTCTACAGAATCTATCAGAGTCCCTAGGAAGGAAACTCTTGTGAGGGGGGATAGAGAACTCTTTTCCTCGTTCACCTTCCACCCATGCGACCTCAGAAATGCCAACACTATGTTCGTATGAGACTTGGCAATTTGGAAGTTTGACGCCTGAATCAGGATGTCGTCTAAATAAGGGGCCACTGCTATGCCCCGCGGCCTTAGGACCGCCAGAAGCGACCCCAGAACCTTCGTAAAAATTCTTGGGGCTGTAGCTAACCCAAAGGGAAGAGCTACAAACTGGTAATGCCTGTCTAGGAAGGCAAACCTGAGAAACCGATGATGATCTTTGTGTATCGGAATGTGAAGATAAGCATCCTTTAGATCCACTGTAGTCATGTATTGACCCTCCTGGATCATAGGTAGGATGGTACGAATAGTCTCCATCTTGAATGATGGAACTCTGAGGAATTTGTTTAAGATCTTTAGATCCAAAATTGGTCTGAAGGTTCCCTCTTTTTTGGGAACCACAAACAGATTTGAGTAAAATCCCTGTCCCTGTTCCTCCTTTGGAACTGGATGGATCACTCCCATAACTAGGAGGTCTTGTACACAGTGTAAGAATGCCTCTCTCTTTATCTGGTTTGCAGATAATTGTGAAAGGTGAAATCTCCCTTTTGGGGGGGAAGCCTTGAAGTCCAGAAGATATCCCTGGGATATAATTTCCAACGCCCAGGGATCCTGGACATCTCTTGCCCACGCCTGGGCGAAGAGCGAAAGTCTGGCCCCTACTAGATCCGTTACCGGATAGGGGGCCGTTCCTTCATGCTGTCTTAGAGGCACCAGCAGGCTTTTTGGCCTGCTTACCTTTGTTCCAGGTCTGGTTAGGTCTCCAGACTGTCTTGGACTGAGCAAAAGTTCCCTCTTGTTTTGCATTAGAGGAAGTTGATGCCGCACTTGCCTTGAAGTTTCGAAAGGCACGAAAATTAGACTGTTTGGCCCTTGATTTGGACCTATCCTGAGGAAGGGCATGACCTTTTCCTCCAGTGATATCAGCAATAATCTTCTTCAAACCAGGCCCGAATAGGGTCTGCCCCTTGAAGGGAATGTTAAGCAGCTTAGACTTTGAAGTAACGTCAGCTGACCATGATTTAAGCCATAGCGCTCTGCGCGCCTGGATAGCAAAACCAGAATTCTTAGCCGTTAGTTTAGTCAAATGAACAATGGCATCAGAAACAAAAGAATTGGCTAGCTTAAGTGCTCTAAGCTTGTCATGTATGTCATCCAATGGAGTCGCTACCTGTAAAGCCTCTTCCAGAGACTCAAACCAGAACGCCGCAGCAGCAGTGACAGGAGCAATGCATGCAAGGGGCTGTAGGATAAAACCTTGATGAATAAACATTTTCTTAAGGTAACCCTCTAACTTTTTATCCATTGGATCTAAGAAAGCACAACTGTCCTCGACAGGGATAGCAGTACACTTTGCTAGGGTAGAAACTGCTCCCTCCACCTTAGGAACTGTCTGCCATAAGTCCCGTGTGGTGGCGTCTATTGGAAACATTTTTCTAAAAATAGGAGGGGGAGAGAACGGCACACCTGGTCTATCCCATTCCTTAGTAATAATTTCTGTAAACCTTTTAGGTATTGGAAAAACATCAGTACACACAGGCACTGCATAGTATTTATCCAGTCTACACAATTTCTCTGGCACTGCAATTGTATCACAGTCATTCAGAGCAGCTAAAACCTCCCTAAGTAACACGCGGAGGTGTTCAAGCTTAAATTTAAATGTAGAGATATCAGAATCAGGTTGCATCATCTTCCCTGAGTCAGAAACATCACCCACAGAAAGAAGCTCTCCTTCTTCAGCTTCTGCATATTGTGAGGCAGTATCAGACATAGCTCTTAAAGCGTCAGTATGCTCTGTATTTCGTCTCCAGAGCTATCTCGCTTTCCTCTAAATTCAGGTAGTCTGGCTAATACCGCTGACAGTGTATTATCCATGACTGCCGCCATGTCTTGTAAAGTAAACGCTATGGGCGCCCTAGATGTACTTGGCGCCATTTGAGCGTGAGTCCCTTGAGCGGGAGTCAAAGGATCTGACACGAGGGGAGAGTTAGTCGGCATAACTTCCCCCTCGTCAGATTCCTCTGGTGATAAATTTTTTAAAGACAGAATATGATCTTTATTGCTTAAAGTGAAATCAGTACATTTGGTACACATTCTAAGAGGGGGTTTCACCATGGCTTTTAAACATAATGAACAAGGAGTTTCCTCTATGTCAGACATGTTTATACAGACTAGCAATGAGACTAGCAAGCTTGGAAAACACTTTAAATCAAGTTAACAAGCAAATATAATAAACGGTACTGTGCCTTTAAGAGAAACAAATTTTGTCAGAATTTGAAAAACAGTGAAAAAAGGCAGTAAATCAAACGAAATTTTTACAGTGTGTATAATAAGCTAACAGAGCATTGCATCCACTTGCAAATGGATGATTAACCCCTTAGTTCAAAAAACGGATCAAAAAAACAATATAGACGTTTTTTAACAGTCACACCAAACTGCCACAGCCTTGCTGTGGGCCTACCTTCCCCAACAAACGATTTTGGAAAGCTTAAGAGCCCTTTAGAGATGTCCTATAGCATTCAAGGGACTCCTGGAGGAAGCTGGATGTCTCAGTCTGTAAAAGTTACTGCGCAAAAAAGCGCTAAATTAGGCCCCTCCCACTCATAGTAACACAGTGGAAAGCCTCAGGAAACTGTTTCTAGGCAAATTTAAGCCAGCCATGTGGAAAAAAACTAGGCCCCAATAAAGTTTTATCACCAAAGTATATATAAAAACGTTTAAACATGCCAGCAAACGTTTTATACTGTAAATATAAAAGAGTATTACCTCAGAAAGTAAGCATGATACCAGTTGCTATTAAATCACTGTATTCAGGCTTACATTAAATAAATTTGGTATCAGCAGCATTTTCTAGCATTCACATCTTCTAGAAAAAATCTTAACTGCACATACCTCATAGCAGGATAACCTGCACGCCATTCCCCCGTTGAAGTTACCTCTCTCTTCAGTCATGTGTGAGAACAGCAATGGATCTTAGTTACAACCTGCTAAGATCATAAAAAATCACAGGCAGATTCTTCTATTTTTCTGCCTGGGACAAAATAGTACAACTCCGGTACCATTTAAAAATAACAAACTTTTGATTGAAGCAAGATAACAGCTACATTTCACCACTTTCCTCTTACCACCTCCATGCTTGTTGAGAGTTGCAAGAGAATGACTGGATATGGCAGTTAGGGGAGGAGCTATATAGCAGCTCTGCTGTGGGTGATCCTCTTGCAACTTCCTGTTGGGAAGGAGAATATCCCACAAGTAATGGATGATCCGTGGACTGGATACACCTTAAAAGAGAAAGACAATATCCTTGGAATCCTAACCTTACTCCCCGAGTAACCCTTGGATTCACACCAACAAAGATATTTCCGCCATATCTTATGGTAAATTTTCCTGGTAACAGGCTTCCTGGCCTGTATCAGAATATCTATAACTGATTCAGAGAAACCACGCTTAGCTAGGATTAAGCGTTCAATCTCCAAGCAGTCAGATGCAGAGAAACTAGATTTGGATGGCAGTTTCCATGGTGGGACCGATGACATGTCCACTAGGTCTGCATACCAAGTCCTGCGTGGCCACGCAGGCGCTATCAAAATTACCGAAGCCTTCTCCTGTTTGATTCTGGCTACTAGCCGAGGGAGAAGAGGAAACGGTGGAAAGACATAAGCTAGACTGAATGACCAAGGCGCTATTAATGCATCTATCAATGCCGCCTTGGGATCCCTGGATCTGGATCCGTAAAAGGGGAAGTTTGGTGTTCTGACGGGACGCCATCAGATCCAATTCTGGAATGCCCCATAGCTGGGTCAGCTGAGCAAAAACCTCTGGGTGGAGTTCCCACTCCCCCGGATGGAAAGTCTGACGACTTAGAAAATCCGCCTCCCAGTTGTCTACCCCTGGGATGTGAATTGCAGATAGATGGCAGGAGTGATCCTCCGCCCATTTGATGATCTTGGATACTTCCTTCATCGCTAGGGAACTCTTTGTTCCTCCCTGATGATTGATGTACGCTACAGTCGTGATGTTGTCCAACTGAAATCTGATGAATTTGGCCTCCGCTAGTTGAGGCCACGCCTGGAGCGTATTGCATATCGCTCTCAGTTCCAAAATGTTTATCGGGAGAAGAGATTCTTCCCGAAACCATAGACCCTGAGCTTTCTGGGAGTCCCAGACCGCACCCCAGCCTAACAGACTGGCATCGGTCGTGACAATGATCCACTCCGGTCTGCGGAAACTCATTCCCTGAGACAGGTGATCCTGAGACAACCACCAGAGAAGAGAGTCTCTGGATTTCTGGTCCATTTGTATTTGAGGAGACAAATCTGCATAATCCCCATTCCACTGTTTGAGCATGCACAGTTGCAGTGGTCTGAGATGAATTCGGGCAAAGGGGACTACGTCCATTGCCACAACCATTAAACCGATTACCTCCATGCACTGAGCCACAGAAGGCCGAGGAATGGAATGAAGAACTCGGCAAGTATTCAACAGTTTTGACTTCCTGACCTCTGTCAGAAAGATTTTCATTTCTACCGAGTCTATTAGTGTTCCCAGGAAGGGAACCCTTGTGAGCGGGGACAGAGAACTCTTTTCTACGTTCACCTTCCACCCGTGAGACCTTAGAAAGGCCAGGACAATGTCCGTATGAGCCTTGGCTCTGTGAAAAGACGACGCCTGTATTAAGATGTCGTCTAGGTAAGGTGCTACTGCAATGCCCCGCGGTCTTAGTACCGCCAGAAGGGACCCTAACACCTTTGTGAAAATTCTGGGTGCGGTGGCCAACCCGAAAGGAAGGGCCACGAACTGGTAATGTTTGTCCAGAAAGGCGAACTTTAGGAACTGATGGTGATCTTTGTGGATAGGAATATGTAGGTACGCATCCTTTAGATCCACAGTAGTCATATATTGACCTTCCTGGATCATCGGCAAGATTGTCCGAATGGTTTCCATCTTGAAAGACGGAACTCTGAGGAATTTGTTTAGAATTTTTAGATCCAGGATTGGCCTGAAAGTTCCTTCCTTTTTGGGAACTACAAACAGGTTTGAGTAAAAGCCCAGTCCTTGTTCTGCAATTGGAACTGGGTGTATCACTCCCATTTTTAGGAGATCTTCTACACAGCGTAAGAACGCCTGTTTCTTTGTTTGGTCTGAAGACAAACGAGAAATGTGGAAACTTCCCCTTGGGGGAGAATCCTTGAATTCTAGAAGGTAGCCCTGAGCAACTATTTCTAAAGCCCAGGGATCTGGAACATCTCTTGCCCAAGCCTGAGCAAAGAGAGAAAGTCTGCCCCCTACTAGATCCGGTCCCGGATCGGGGGCTACCCCTTCATGCTGTCTTGGTAGCAGGAGCAGGCTTCTTGGCCTGTTTACCCTTATTCCAGCCCTGCAAGGGTTTCCAAGTTGCTTTGGGCTGTGAAGCGTTATCTTGCTTTGCGGCAGCAGAGGTTGTAGCAGGTCCGCTCCTGAAGTTGCGAAAGGAGCGAAAATTAGCCTTGTTTTTGGCCTTAAACGGCCTATCTTGTGGAAGGGCATGGCCCTTTCCCCCAGTGATATCCGAAATAATTTCTTTCAGCTCTGGGCCGAATAGGGTTTTCCCCTTGAAAGGAATATTTAACAGTTTCGTTTTGGACGACACATCCGCCGACCACGATTTGAGCCAAAACGCTCTTCGCGCCATGATGGCAAAACCTGAGTTTTTCGCCGCTAACTTAGCTAATTGGAAAGCGGCATCAGTGATAAAAGAATTAGCCAGCTTTAAAGCATGAATTCTATCCATGACCTCGTTGTATGAAGTCTCCCTCTGGAGCGACTCCTCCAGAGCCTCAAACCAAAATGCCGCTGCAGTAGTTAACGGAATAATGCAGGCAATTGGTTGAAGCAGAAAACCTTGCTGAACAAAAATTTTCTTCAGCAATCCTTCCAACTTTTTATCCATAGGATCTTTGAAAGCACAACTGTCCTCTATTGGTATAGTTGTACGCTTAGCAAGTGTTGAAACAGCTCCCTCTACCTTAGGGACCGTCTGCCACGCGTCCCGCCTGGGGTCGTTTATGGGGAACATTTTCTTAAAGATAGGGGGGGGGGGACAAAGGATAGACCTGGTCTCTCCCACTCCTTAGTCACAATATCCGCCACCCTCTTTGGGATCGGAAATGCCTCAGTGTATACAGGGACCTCTAAAAACCTGTCCATTTTACACAATTTTTCTGGGACCACCATGGGGTCACAATCATCCAGCGTAGCTAGAACCTCCTTAAGCAGGACGCGGAGGTGTTCCAGCTTGAATTTAAACGCTAAGGAATCTGACTCTGCCCGCTGAGAAACTTTTCCTGTGTCAGAAATTTCTCCTTCAGACAGACCGTCCCTCACTGCTAATTCTGAGTGTTGTGAGGGTACTACGGATAACTCATCCAAAGGTTCTGATTGCTCATCCTCTATATTTAAAACTGAGCTATCGCACTTTTTTGGAAAAACTGGCAGTTTGGATAAAAATGCTGCAATAGAATTATCCATTACTGCTGCTAATTGTTGTAAGGTAATAGGGGCCAATGCGCTAGAGGTACTAGGCATCGCTTGCGCGGGCGTAACTGGTGTCGACACATGGGGAGAGGAAGAAGGACTATCCTCATTACCTTCCGTTAAAGAATCATCTTGGGCTACATTTTTAAGTGTCACTGCATAGTCTTTAAAATGCTTAGATGTTTTAGCACACTTTAAACACAAATGCAATGGGGGTACCGCCATGGCTTTTAAACATAAAGAACAAGGTCTATCTGAAGACTCAGACATGTTTGACAGACTTAGACAGCACTACAATACAGTAAAATTCACTTTTTGAAAAAACGTTACTGTACCTTTAAATAATAAAAAGCACACACTTTTTTACCAAATCACCAAAAAACATCCGATCTTTATGAAATTTTTCCCACATGATCCCAATACTTTGAAATGATTGCACACAAATTTTCAAATTAATTAACCCCTTATTGCCCAAACCGGAGCCAATTGAAGTAAACTACCGGTTTAACACACAGTCTTTGCTGTGGCCCTACCTTCCTTTTGGGTTATTTGTAGAAGAATATAAGCCTCCCTGAAGTCCTCCTGAACTCTCAGGATTCTACATGTGAAGCTGCATGAAGCTGCCTTGCAAAACAACTGCGCAACTGAGGCGCGAAAATGAGGCCCCCTCCCTCTTCATTCCAGAGTTATGGGGCCTTCCCGAGTCAGATTAGGTGTCTTACAATATGCCAGGCGTAATAAAAACCCCACAAGTGTTCCCAACGTCTAAAACACTTTGACAAATATAAGATTACCCTAATAAAGTAATCGATTTAGCCCATCACAGTGTCTACCAGTATTTAAGCCCTTAACTGAAGCCATCCTTCTATACTGCGTCTCAGAAAATGGCTTACCTTCCCACATGGGGATTTCTATCAGTCTTCTAGCATTACCAGGTCTTGTTAGAAAAATGACTGAGCATACCTTAAGCAGTTACGCCTGCAAACTGTTCCCCCCAACTGAAGTTCTCCGGTACTCAACAGTCCTGTGTGGGAACAGCAGTGGATTTTAGTTACAACATGCTAAAATCTTTTTCCTCTCAGCAGAAATCTTCATCACTTTCTGCCTCAGAGTAAATAGTACAAACCGGCACTATTTTAAAATAACAAACTCTTGATTGAAGAAATAAAAACTACAAATCTAACACCACATACTCTTTACCCTCCCGTAGAGATGCTACTTGTTAGAGCGGCAAAAAGAATGACTGGGGGGGGAGGAGCCTGAGGGGAGCTATATGGACAGCTTTGCTGTGTGCTCTCTTTGCCACTTCCTGTAGGGATTGAGAATATCCCACAAGTAAGGATGAAACCGTGGACTGGATACATCAAGTAAGAGAAATTAACATTTTGTTTGCTGCATTGTTTCTCAATAGCTAAACTCCACTCACTACCTGCCTTATTTGGTAGAGCCAATCTGGGTTTGAGTCTGCACACAATAAAACTAACTATAACAATCATGGCAGTATAAAGTGAATTGTTTTGCAGTTGTTATCTACTGAAGTCAGTTAGGGGAAAACATATGTAAAAGGCTTAGTGTTTAAAAGTCTGCATTTCCAGTTCTGAGAATTAGAAAATCCACCGTTTTTAAAAGCTAAATTGAATGAAAAGTGGGCAAAACAAACAATGAAAGTATATTGTACTGTTGTTTTATTAAGCATTTAATATTGCCATCTCAAGGTGTTTAATGTCCCTTTAATAATACAGTAGAAATAGCAAAACATACTATGTTGCAATCAGACATTTTTCACCAATTTGTTAATAATAAAAATATATTAGAATTCAGAAATCAGATATTTTTCTAAAACTCCTCACAAAAACATGATTCTAGTGTTAGACACTGAAATGCATTCATTTATAACAGAGATAGAAAGCTACTTACTGAGATCTTCAGCTAATTGGACCCTTTTCCCTGTTAGCAGATTAACTTTTTTCTCACTGTCCTCTGCAAAGTCTTCTAACACCTCCTTTACATTTTTTTCTAAACGTCTCACTGTAAAAAGCACGAAATGAAAGAAACAGTTTTGCCATCAAGAGATAAAAATAGCAATACAATTTGTCAGGTGAAACATAATGCAGATAATGTATATGAAATATATGAAAGAACAGGAATACGTTTAGGGCAATACACATTTTTCTAATTCCCATTTTATTCTCACTAAGCTTTATAAAAATGCCAGGAAACACTCTAAAGTGCTTTAATATAGTACAAGGAGGTACAAGGGGGGTACGGGGGAAATTTGTCTCACTGGAGCGTTCTCTTAAAGGAACACTGTATTAAGTAAAGAGCGGACCATGAGTAAGTATGTAAATGTTAAGTACCAGTGTATGATGTTAAAATGCAATTTAAAACACCTTTCTAATTTACTTCTATTATACAAGTTTCTTTGATCCCTTGGTTTCTTTTGTTAAAAAGCAGGAGTAGCACAATATGGCAGCAGTTTTGCAAGAATACTAGATGGCAGCACTATTTTCCTGCCATGTAATGCTCCAGACATCTACCTAGGTATCCCTTCAAAAAAGAATACCACGGCAAAAAAGCAAATTTGATAATGGAAGTAAATTGGATTTTTTTTTATTGTACAGGTAGCCCTCAGTTTACGCCGGGGTTAGGTTCCAGAAGGAATGGTTGTAAATCGAAACCGTTGTAAATTGAAACCCAGTTTATAATGTAAGCCAATGGGAAGTGAGGGAGATAGGTTCCAGGCCCCTCTCAAAATTGTCATAAGTAACACCTAATACATTATTTTTAAAGCTTTGAAATGAAGACTTTAAATGCTAAACAACATTATAAACCTAATAAAATAACACAACACAGACTTCACTTGCATTTTTCTGCAAACAGTTCTTTCTATGCATTCCAATCTGGACTGATTTATAGACAGGAAGATCTTGTTCCTTTGAAATCTGCTCGATAGCTCAGGTCTGGTTAAACTGATTAATTTCAGCTTGCTTGGCTTTGCTGCAACACAAGCGGACAGCTCCACCTACTGGCTATTTAAATAAATGCACTGCTTCTCAATGTTTTTCAATAGCAGTCACATGACTGGAAAAAAAGGTTGTTATTCTGAAACGGTGTAAATTGAACCGTTGTAAAACAAGGGCCACCTGTATTCTCTGTCTGAATCATAAATGAAAGTTTTATGGTTTTGTGTACCTTTAAGCATATTCACCTGAAGATGCAGAGATAGCCATTTATTTGTATTCTTTCCCCACCTAATTCCATGCCCTCACAACCAATGATATGCTCTGTATTAATGATGTGGTGTATACAAATATGCAGTGCAAATGAATTAAATACGTAGTTTAAGTCATCTAGAGAGCAGCAATGCACTACTGATATCTAGCTAAACAAATCAGAGCCAATGTTAAGAAAAAATGTGTAGCCACCAATTGTCATCTAGCTCCCAGAAATAAATGACTGCTGCTGAGCATATGTGTATATGCTTTTAAACAAAGGATATCAACTAAATAATTGTAATAATAGAAGTTAATTGAAAAAAAGTGTCTCAGTGTCTTCCATGTCCCTTCATACCTAGAGCAAAGCCATGACCACCTTCTCCCTATGTCTAGAGGACATCCATGGTCATATTTTTGCCATATAGCTTTATGCCATTATAAATACTTAAAGAGATTACTTAGAATATATGTTGTGATCTCTTAACATCACAATAAGGCAATGGCTGAGCACAGGTCTACCGCCTTAAGATGTGTGAAGTCACAGTACAAATGTGTGTGCACACCAGTCCTGTTAGATGCTACCTTCCGAGTTAGTTAGCTGCTGTCTCAATGTGTTTGCAGTGATCCCCAACATTCTTTGTATTCTCCAGAACAGGACAACATCATTACACTCCAACTGAAATACAAAATAAGGACGACATTATGTCAAGTGCTGTAGTATAATGCACAGTTTATACTTAACAAAAAGGCCTAGTTTAAATGAATATTCAGTAATTGTATTTTGTTTTCCTTTTAAAGGGATCTTAAACAGTATGAGATGTTAATATATAATGTTTAATTATGTGTAGTTAAAAAAAACTATATGTGCAAAATATGTGCATTATTTATGCCATCATGTTTGAACTTAAATTTTCCCATTTATCTCACTCTCCTGTCGAGGACAATCAGGGACATATATAAAATCGGCAATAAAATAGACTGTCCACACAAGGCTGTATGGAACATAGGATTATATAAAACAGTTTCCACACAGAATTGTTTGCAAAGAGATAAATAGAAAACTAGTTCAAACATGGAAAACTTTATAGAAACTAAACCTTTACACTTTTTCATTATTTAAATAACTAATATAATTGTAAAAATGCATCTACATATTATTCTAATGCTAATCTTTGCTTTAAAAAAGGGCTTTTTAAAAAAAAAAACAAATCTTTTTTTAAATTAAAAAGTGTTGAAAAAACCTTTTAGTTTTCATATTTGTGGGGACTATGGGTGTCTTCCTTATAAGCCACTGAGTTTCTACCCCATTGACAATATGTGCACAAACATGCACGTCCTGTACGTTTTATAATAAAAATAAACAGCTTTAAAGGTAATAAAAAAAATGAAATAGAATTAAAATTCAACCTGATTTTTCACACATAACAGAACTGTTTTGCGCTTCATCTCCCTTTAAAACTATGCTGTAGAAAGAATTAAATCAAGATACATCAGTTACACAGATGTATTCAGAACACTGCATGCACTCTGCAACTAATGGGTTAAAGGGACAGGAAACTCAAACATTTTTTTAGTGATTTAGACAGAACATATAGTTTTAATCAACTTTCAAATTTACTTCCAGTATCAAAATAGCTTGATTCTCTTGTTATCCTTTGCTGAATGAGCTTTGACAGCTAGCTGAAAACATCTAGTTAGCCAATCACAAGAGACAAATGTGTGCAGCCACAAATCAGCAGCTAGCACCCCCTAGTGTATGATATGTGCATATTCTTTTTCAACAAAGGATACCAAGAGAACGAAGCATATTTGAAAATAAAAATGAATTTAAAAGTCTAAAAATTGCATGCTCTATCTGAATCATGCAAGTTTAATTTTGACTTTACTATCGATTTAAGCTGATCTGGATATATCACGTCTGCAGTATGTAGGTTTGGGTGAGGTCAAAGTTTATAATCTCTATTTAGCTACTCACTTCACTATTAGTTTTTTGTTCAAATAATTTTTATTAATAGCAACTGTGATATTACATTAAAAAAAATGCAAATATCAGAATGTAACACACTTCAAGTAATTAGTAAAACAAAAACATAAATTATGCTTTCTTTCTGTATGAGGAGAGTCCACGGCTTCATTCATTATTTGTGGGAATACAGAACCTGGCCACCAGGAGGAGGCAAAGACACTCCAGACAAAGGCTTAAATACCTCCCCCACTCCCCTCGTCCACCAGTCATTCTGCCGAGGGAACAAGGAACAGTAGGAGAAACATCAGGGTATAAAAGGTGCTAGAAGAATAACAAAAATTTAGGTCAGCCCAACGGAGAAAACATGCGGGGATAGTGGACTATACAGAAGGAAAGGAAATTATCTGGTAAGCATAATTAATGTTTTCCTTATTAATATAAGGAGAGTCCACGGCTTCATTCATTATTTGTGGGAAACATATACCCAAGCTCTAGAGGACACTGAATGAAAACGAGAGGGTATGAAAACGAGAGGGTAAAAGAGATGCGAACCCTATTCTGAGGGCACCACAGCCTGCAAAACCTTTCTGCCAAAAACTGCTTCAGCTAAAGCAAAAACTTCAAATTTGTAAAACTTTGAAAAGGTATGTAAGGGGGATCCGGTAGCCGCCCTAAAAATCTGCTCCATAGAGGCCTCATTCTTGAAGGCCCAAGATGAAGCCACAGCTCTAGTTGAATGAGCCGTATCCTCTGAGGAGGCTTATGTCCCGCTGTTTCATAGGCCAAGCGAATCAGGCTCCTCAACCAAAAAGATAAGTAAGTGGAAGTAGCCTGCCCTCTACGCTTCCCAGAATAGACAACAAACAAGGACAAAGCCAGTCTAAAATCCTTCGTAGCCTGAAGATAAACTTTCAAAGCCCGAACCACATCCAAATGATGAAGTAATCGTTCCTTTGAAGGAGGAGGATTAGGACACAAGGAAGGAACCACAATCTCCTAATTGATGTTGCGATCAGACACAACCTTAGGGAGAAAACCCAACCCAGTACGAAGAACAGCCTTATCAGTATGAAAAGCTAGGTAAGGAGGCTCACATTGCAAGGCCGCCATCTCAGAGACTCTGCATGCCGAAGCAATAGCCGGTAGAAAAAGAACCTTCCAAGACAGTAATTTAATGTCAACCGAATGCATAGGCTCAAACGGAGGAGTGGTAGGTCTAAACACAGCCTGATTCTAGACAGAGCCTGAACAAAAGACTGTACATCAGGAAGCTCGGCGAGCCTCTTGTGCAATAACACAGATAGAGCTGAAAGCTGTCACTTTAAAGGGACAGTCTACATCAGAATTGTTATTGTTTAAAAAGATAATCCCTTTATTACCCATTCCCTAGTTTTGCACAACCAACACACTTTTTACCTCTGTGATTACCTTGTATCCAGGCCTCTGCAAACTGCACCCTTATTTCAGTTCTTTTGACAGACATCCATTTCAGCCAATCAGAGCTGGCTCACCTCAAATCCACGTGCATGAGCACAGTGTTATCTATATGACACACATGAACTAACCCCCTCTAATGGTGAAAAACTGTCAAAATGCCCTGAGAGAAGAGGCGTCCTTCAAGGGATTAGAAATTAGCATATGAACCGCCGAGGTTTAGCTTTCAACTAGGAATACCAAGAGAACAAAGCAAAATTAGTGATAAAAGTAAATTGGAAAATTGTTTAAAATTACATTCTCTATCTGAATCATGAAAGTTTATTTTGGACTAGACTGTCCCTTTAAGGAACTAGCGGCCAGGCCCTTCTCCAAACCATCCTGGAGAAAGGAAAGAATCCTGGATACCTTGACCTTATGCCAGGGGAATCCACGCTCTTCACACCATAGTAAGTAGGTCCTCCACACCTTATGATAGATGCGATGGGTGACCGGCTTTCTAGCTTTAATGAGAGTATCAATCCCTTTCTCAGAAAAACCTCTCTTGGCTAGGACTAAGCGTTCAATCTCCACGCAGTCAGTCTCAGAGAATCTAGATTCTGATGAACAAAAGGACCCTGTTCCAGCAGATCTCTGCGACAAGGTAACCTCCATGGAGGAGATGAAGACATCCCCATCAGGTCCGCGAACCACATCCTTCGCGGCCACGATGGAGCAATTAGAATAGTTGAAACTTGCTCCTGCTTGATGCGGGCCACTACACGAGGGAGAAGTGGTAACGGTGGAAAAATGTAAACTAGGCTGAACCTCCAAGGCACTGCTAATGCATCCATCAGTTCTGCCTGAGAAACCCTGGACCTGTATCTGGGTAGCTTGGTATTGAGTTGGGGCCCCATGAGATCTATCTGCCCAACAGAGAAAATGGACGGGGGCCGTGGACTCTCCTCATACGCCACCGCGAGCAGAGCCCCCAGAACCTTCCTAAAGACTCTTGGGGCAGTAGCTAGACCAAATAGAGCAACAAACTGGAAGTGCTGGTCCAGAAACGTGAATCTTAAGAACTTGAAGTGATCCTTGTCTATTGGCTCACGCACCCTAGAAATGCTTCTTGTTTTTCTGGTCTTGAAGACCGGTTTGATAAGAGGAATCTGCCCCTGGGTGGATGAGATTTGAAACCTATCCTGTAACCCTGAGCGATGAACTCCAGAACACAAGGGTCTTGCACGTCCCCAAGCCAAGCCTCCATAAAGAGAGATAGTCTGCCCCCAACATGATCCAGCGACAGATCGGGGGCCGCCCCTTCATGCCAATTTTGTTTCGGCAGGCTTCTTGTTCTGCTTGGATTTATTCCAAGATTGAGACGGTTTCCAAGTTCCCTTGGACTGTTCAGGCTTCGCGGAGGGCTGCTGGCGTTGGGATTTATTCGAACGAAAGGGACGAAAATTAAGACCCTGTCCTTAAAGTTTATTTATCTTATCCTGCGGTAGAAAGGCACCTTTGCCCCCAGTGACAAAGGATATGATTGAGTCCAGGCCTGGGCCAAAAAGAAACTTTTCCTTAAATGGAAGGGAAAGTAATCTAAACTTTGAAGTCATGTCCGCAGACCAAGACTTCAGGCAGAGTGCCCTATGGGCTAGAACAGAAAAATATGATGTCTTGGCATTCAGGCGAATGATCTGCATATTTGCATCACAGATAAAATAATTAGCTACCCTCAAGGCCTTAATTCTTTCCTGGATCTCGTCAAGGGGACCTTCCACCTCGATCATCTCCGATAGGGAGTTGCACCAATAGTTAGCGGCTCCAGCCACCGCAGCAACCGCGGCTGCCGGTTGAAACAAATACCCTGTGTGCTGAAACATCTTAACAGAGTTTCTAGCTTCTTATCCATGGGCTCCTTAAACAACGAACTATCCTCAAGCGGTATAGTAGTGCGCTTAGCAAGCGTGGAGATAGCTCCATCCACCATAGGGACGGAACCCCACAACTCTTATTGAGAATCCGGAACTGGGAACGATTTCTTAAAGGAAGAAGAAGGGGAAAAAGAGGATCCAATTATCTCCCATTCATTCTGAATAATATTTGCCATCTTTACGGGAACCGGGAGAGTCTGTGGCACCACCCTATCCTCATAAACCTTATCAAGCTTAGGAATAGAAGGTTCCTCTGGTAATTTAGGTTCTGGAACCTCTAAAGTAATCAACACTTCCTTTAACAGAAAGCGTAAATGCTAAATCCTAAATCTAAAGTCTGGTTCCTCTGCAGCCGAAGGTTTAGAGGCAGCAGTTTCCGACCCAGAAAGAGCATCCTCTGAAGTATCAGAGACATCCTCATCAGCAGATAATCTAGTATCAGATAAATCCAAGAAGTTGGTAGATGACCCCCGGGAAGGATAGCAATATTTGAGCTTTTGCTTGCGCTTAGCAGGGCGAGGTAAAGCACTGAAGGCCACAGACACTGCCGTTTGTAGCTGTTCAGTAAACTCTGGCGGTAAGAGGGCCCCTCCTGAAGGAGGATTAGCAGTGCAATGGGAAACTGCATGTGTAATAGGAGATGAATGCAGGGAACGCACCTTTACGGGACGGAGAACCCTCAGAGGTGTCAGAGGTGGATGGCTCAGTGGTACTAAACATCTTGAGTTTCTTAGATATAAGTACTTTATCAAGGCACGTGGAACACAATTGAACAGGCGGGTATACCGTAGCCTCCTCACAATAAAAACAGGTATTAGATTTAGGCAAAGAGGGAGTACCCTCTAATGTATCAGAGTCCTCCATAGCTTGCACTTTTACGATGGACTAAAGAAACTAAATGAAACGATCTTACCGGAATCACCGCTGTGGAACAAACACACAGCCTCTCAAGTTTGATAGTCTTGTAGCATTGCACCTGACATGGACTTGAGTGATAGAAGCAGGCAGTGAAACTCGTCAACACTGATTGCTTAGGAGCTCTTAATACGAGTCTGGATGGATTTGCAGAAAAACTCTCCCTGCATCTCCAGACCCTAACATTTGTCAATGCTCTCACTGAGAGGCTGACAAGACTACTTAAAACTCCAGTCCACAAACAAATAAAGCACCGAAGGGTACTACCCTCCATAAGAGACTACTCTGAATCTTCTGACACTTCTTTGCCATCCTCTTGTAACGAAAGGCAAAGAATGACTGGGGGGTGAGGGGAGTGGGGGAGGTATTTAAGCCTTTGGCTGGGGTGTCTTTGCCTCCTCATGGAGGCCAGGTTCTGTAATGAATGAAGCCGCGGACTCTCCTCATATTAAGAAGGAAAGAACATATTTTTATAACAATATCAAGAGAATTAAAAAAAAGAGCAAGTATTCATTTTAGGTTTATAGGAATGTTTGAGCAAAATGAATATAGAATATAGTATATAATGTAGTACACTATATATATCTGGTTAAGTCTTCATTAAAAAAAAATATATACATAAATAAATAAATAAAAGTTTTATAAGGCTGGTTTATCAGAAAACAAACTGCTCTACATATTGGGACAGATTACGAGTGGAGCAGTATTTATCGCTGCCACTCACGCGCTCTCTCTGCTAGAAGTAAGTTTTTTTGCCTGCGTCTTATAACGCTCATATTACAAGTTGAAAGTATGAATTTATGTTTTATATATCTATTTATGTATGTATCTCTATGTTAAAGCCCTAAAGCAGCTTTTTTTCTTTTCTTCTAACACCTGAGATCTTTGAAAGCCCTTATAACTTTTAACAAGTGTAACTGTACTTTTAAATGTATTTTTTATTTGTTTTGTGACACTTTTTTGTTTTGCAAAACAGTTAACAAGAGTTTTGAGGTCACGCTATCCAGATGAGCGTTAAATTCAATTACGCTCAAGCGACCACGTTTACTTTCAACTTGTAATACGAGCGCTACATCCACTTGTAATATGGCCCATTGTGTTTATATATTTATCAGAGTAACTGGCAATTCCAACAAAATTATATTTTCCATGGAAAAGCTGTGGCTTTAAGATTCTCACCTCTGAGTCAACAAAATGCCTTTGATAGTAGTAGAAACCTCTCCTACAAAGATTACAGTGTCCAAGGGCTGATTTCAAGAAATGTCTTCTGTAAACTTGGTGCCACGTATCCTTTATCTAAGAAGAAAAAATAATAGTAGTTAATGTTAAGGTTTGTAACAAATAAAGCGCATGGTCATTGTCTGAGTAGGGATGCTACAAGAACCAAAGCATATCATGAGCCTGAAGAGAGAAATGATTAAGAAGAAAAATATATTTATTTATGTATATTCTGCAAACAATGTACTAAGTTCTTCTGGAAAAACGCAGCAGTACGAGGAATTCATAGCTGATAAGTGACTCTCTTAAAGGGACACTACAGTCAAAATTAAACTTTCACAATTCAAATAGAGAATGCACTTTTAAGAGATTTCACAACTTACTTTGATTGTCAAATTCTAATTCTGAGAAAAAGCCTAGACCTACAGCATATCTGTTCGTACTTGGATTTAGTACAGAAATTGTTGCTTACCTGATAAAGAAAGAAAATTTGAGATGTGGGTTTAAACTCCAGCCGACTAGTAGGAGGCATAAAATATGCAACATAACAAGATGTCCTGCACACTTCAGTCAAACATATGGCCAAGTAAGGGGAATGACAGAAAAGCAGGAATGGACAAAGTAGAGTATCTGAAGTGCAAACTAGAACTGCAGCAAACTGATTAAAGAACAAGGGTGGGTCTCGTGGACTCTCACCAGTATGAAAGAAATAAACTTATGAGGTAAGCATAAGTTTTGTTTTCTTTCATAAGGTGGTGAAAGTACATGAGCCATCACATGTGGGATTTAATACCCAAGCTGTAGAGGCTGCAAGAACATCATGAAAGGGTTGGACATGAAGTTTAGGTTTAGGCAGGAACACTATTGACCAGACACTGCTGCCTGGAGGACTTTCCTGCCAAACAAAAGCCTCAGATGAGGCAAATACATCAAAGTGACAAAACTTTGCTGTCTATTCATTAAGAGGTGAATTGCAGGTAAATTGAAACATTTACATTTTCACTATTAACTATGCATTATGAAGGGCCAAACACAGTAAATATATCCTGCAAGAAGAGCTGAGATAGACCTGCTTATTGCATAGTTAATGGGACATTAAACACTTTAAGATGGTAATATAAAATGATAAATCATATATATATATATATATATATATATATATATATATATATATATATATATATATATATATATATATATATATATGCAATATACTTTCATTATGTATTTTGTCCATCCTGAAATTGTGAGATTTTCAGATCCTGTAAGAAATGGAAGTGCAGAACACTGTTATATTCCACATAGCAATTGGCTGCACACTACAGTGACCTATTTATAACTGTCCTTAATTGGTCACAGTAGAGAATGTAACCTAAGTTACAACATGGCAGCTCCCATTGTTTTATAGGCATTAAAAATTTTCACTTACTTTGTCAATATTTAAACAGCTAATGAAACTTTAAAAATACACCTACATTTTATTCTCAGACTAATCTTTTCTTTAAATGCATCATTCTATCTAGCATTTATTTAGTGTTTAATGTACCTTTAACAAAAAAGAATTGCAGGTGA
Organism: Bombina bombina; assembly: GCF_027579735.1. Lineage (NCBI taxonomy): Eukaryota > Metazoa > Chordata > Amphibia > Anura > Bombinatoridae > Bombina > Bombina bombina. Next base: position 412,694,275 of record NC_069502.1, read on the forward strand.
ATTGTATGCAGCATTAACTATGCATTGTGCAGGGCTAACTCAGCTCTTCTTGCAAGAGATGCTCATTAGGTTTGACACTTGATAATGCATAGTTAATTAAATATTTCAAATCACCTACAATTCACTTGCAATTCATCTCATTGTAAATAGAGTCCTTAGTAAAAGTGTGTAACGAAGACCAGGTAGGTTCCTTGCATATTTGTTCCACTGAGGCTTTATTCTTAAAAAACCAAGAAGTCAAGACATAGAATAAGCAGTAATGCTCTCTGATGGATATTTCCCTGCCACCAAATAAGCCTTATGAACCAATTTTTCAGCCACAAAGCTAGGATAACACCTTCTTACCCTTATGAGGACCTGAGAAATGAACGAACTAAGTAAAATTTCAGATCCTTAGCTACATCCAGATTATGTAAAAGGCGCTCCTTAGAATTCTTAGGAATTGGGCATTAGGAAGGCACAACAATCTCCTGATTAATGTTGTCTGCCAAAACCACATTAGGCAAAAAAGTATGAGTCCTATGAACTACCTTACACTGGTGGAAGGTAAGCTAAGGGGACTGACACGAAAGAGCCAAACGTTTTAAAACTCTAGATAAAAAACAAAAGAAACAAAAAACTTTCTGAAGAGAGAAGCTGAATATCCAGACCATACATATGCTCAAAAGGAGGAGCTTGTAACAAGTTAAGGTTCCAAGGAGGAGATACTGGTCTAATCCTAATTACTGCTTGAATAAAAGCCTTAATGTTTGAAGCTTTGCCATCTTTCTATGATACAAAACTGAAAGAACAGAATCTGACCCATCAAGGAATTGGCAGATAATCCTTTACCAAGTCTGTGGTGCAGAAACTGTAGAGTTCTAGGAATTCCGATGAAAACCCTTACTGTCACACCAAGAAAACCTTTCCCCCCCCCCCAGACGCTGTGACACATTTTCCTAGTCACCAGCTTCTTGGCCTAAAGTATTGAAAACTGAATTAGAGAAGCTTCTGTGACTCAGATCAAGGATTCAATCTCTAAGTTGGTAAATTCATAGCCTTGAGTCATTGATGGAAGAATGGGCCCTGATAGAGAAGGTCTTTCCTTAAGGGAAGATTCTAAGGACGAAACTGGAGATCTGAATAAGATCTGCTTATTAAGTTATGCAGGACCAAACTGGAATTATCAGAATAACTGAAGCTTGCTCCTGCTTGATCCAAGCTATCACCCTAGTTAGCAGAATAAATGGAGGGAAGATGTAAATTAGATGGAACAACCAAGGAACTAGCAATGTGTCTATGGGATCTGCTGGTGAATCCTTGGACCTGCCGTAATACCTGGGAAGCTTGTAATTCAAACCAGAAGCCATCAGAAAGATGGCTTCTGGTTTTGCCATTTGATGTTATGTTTATTAATTTGCTTGCACTATCTATATATTAAAGAATATAATAAATCCTGAAACACACTGTTTTTGGCATTGAAAAACTTTGGCCCAAATTACAAGTTGAGCGCTAATAATAGCGTGGGATGCATTCCTCAAAATGGAGTCACCCTCTAACAGTCTTTTCCTCAAAAACACATCTGCAGTTCTTACCTGCGTTTTCTTACTTCGGAGATTCTGCTATCAATAGATTTGACTTAACTGTTACAGCTTCAGAAGGCTCAGAAACAACAATCTCCTTATCACAGGCCATATAAACAGCAAAAGCAGCATAAGAGTTTTGCAAAGGCAGAGGTTAAGGGCAAAGCTTCTGGTCTACCTCTTCCAGCGCCTACATTAATTCATCACCCTATCCCTGTTAATCACTGGGGTAGAGGTGCATCTTCCTGAGGAATCTTTTTAGAGGTAGCAGACATGTAACTTTCCTTAGCTTTAAGGTTAGCTATTTCTTCCCTTAAAGGGACAGTCAACACCAGATTTTTTGTTGTTTTAAAAGATAGATAATCCCTTTATTACCCATTACCCAGTTTTGCATAACCAACACAGTTATAATAATACACTTTTTACCTCTGTGATTAACTTGTATCTAAACATCTTCTGACAGCCCCCTGATCACATGACATTTTATGTATTAACTTTTGACTTTCATTTTAACCAATTAGTGCAGTGTCTGCCACAATCCACGGACGTGCTCACAATGTTATCTATAGGGTTTACTTGAACTAGCTCTCCCCTGCTGTGAAAAGCATATACAAAGGCCCTCAAGGGTTTAGAAATTATCATATGAGCCTTCCTAGGTCTAACTTTCAACTAAGAATACCAAAAGAACAAAGCAAAATTGGTGATAAAAGTAAATTGGAAAATTGTTTAAAATTACATGCCCTATTTGAAAAATGGAATTTTCTTTTTGAACTTGACTGTCCCTTTAAGAGACAAAACTGCTTGCAGACAGGATAGCCCCTAAATCTCCATGGAGCATGGAGTTCCAGAATGTTGATTGGTAACCTTGCTTCCTGGGTAGATCAAACCCCCTGTGTTCCCATACTGCTTCCCAATCCCGACAGACTGGTGTGAATGGTGATGACCACCTGAGAAGGTGAATAAAGGATGCCCTTGACTCACCCAGGGATGGCTTTACCACCAAAACAGAGACTGCCTGGTCTTGAAATCCAGGAAGATCCTCTGAGAAAGATGACCATAATCTCCATCTTACTGCTTTAACATCTCTAATTGTTGAGGACATAAGTGAAATCTTGCATAGGGAATTGCGTCTGAAGCCGCTACCATCAAGCCTATTACCTCCATACACTGTTCCACAGTAGAATGAAAGAGCGCCTGACAATTTGCACAAACTTTCTGTAACTTAGTTCTGCGTTGCTCTGTGAGAGAAAGTCATCAAAAGACACAGAGAGCTTTTGTGAATATTTATTTGAAACTTGTGGGTGTGAAGAAAATAAGGAGCCACTGCCACCACCTGAACTCTCAGGAAATAAAGTAGAGCTCCTAGTACCTTGGCAAAGATTATGTGAGCTGTAGCTAATCCAAAAGGTAGAGCTACAAACTGGAAAACAGAATTTATGCTTACCTGATAAATTACTTTCTCCAACGGTGTGTCCGGTCCACGGCGTCATCCTTACTTGTGGGATATCTCTTCCCCAACAGGAAATGGCAAAGAGTCCCAGCAAAGCTGGCCATATAGTCCCTCCTAGGCTCCGCCCACCCCAGTCATTCGACCGACGGACAGGAGGAAATATATATAGGAGAAACCACATGGTACCGTGGTGACTGTAGTTAGAGAAAATAATTCATCAGACCTGATTAAAAAACCAGGGCGGGCCGTGGACCGGACACACCGTTGGAGAAAGTAATTTATCAGGTAAGCATAAATTCTGTTTTCTCCAACATTGGTGTGTCCGGTCCACGGCGTCATCCTTACTTATGGGAACCAATACCAAAGCTTTAGGACACGGATGAAGGGAGGGAGCAAATCAGGTTACCTAAACGGAAGGCACCACAGCTTGCAAAACCTTTCTCCCAAAAATAGCCTCCGAAGAAGCAAAAGTATCAAATTTGTAAAATTTGGCAAAAGTGTGCAGTGAAGACCAAGTCGCTGCCTTACATATCTGGTCAACAGAAGCCTCGTTCTTGAAGGCCCATGTGGAAGCCACAGCCCTAGTGGAGTGAGCTGTGATTCTTTCATGAGGCTGCCGTCCGGCAGTCTCATAAGCCAATCGGATGATGCTTTTAAGCCAAAAGGAAAGAGAGGTAGAAGTCGCTTTTTGACCTCTCCTTTTACCAGAATAAACAACAAACAAGGAAGATGTTTGTCTGAAATCTTTTGTAGCCTCTAAATAGAATTTTAGAGCACGGACTACGTCCAAATTGTGTAACAAACGTTCCTTCTTTGAAACTGGATTCGGACATAAAGAAGGTACAACTATCTCCTGGTTAATATTTTTGTTAGAAACAACCTTAGGAAGAAAACCAGGCTTAGTACGCAAAACCACCTTATCTGCATGGAACACCAGATAGGGCGGAGAACACTGCAGAGCAGATAACTCTGAAACTCTTCTAGCAGAAGAAATTGCAACCAAAAACAAAACTTTCCAAGATAGTAACTTAATATCTATGGAATGTAAAGGTTCAAACGGAACCCCTTGAAGAACTGAAAGAACTAGATTTAGACTCCAGGGAGGAGTCAAAGGTCTGTAAACAGGCTTGATCCTAACCAGAGCCTGAATAAATGCTTGAACATCTGGCACAGCTGCCAGTCTTTTGTGTAGTAAGACAGATAAAGCAGAGATCTGTCCCTTTAGAGAACTTGCAGATAATCCTTTCTCCAAACCTTCTTGTAGAAAGGAGAGAATCTTAGGAATTTTTATCTTATTCCATGGGAATCCTTTGGATTCACACCAACAGATATATCTTTTCCATATTTTATGGTAAATCTTTCTAGTTACCGGTTTTCTGGCCTGAACCAGAGTATCTATCACAGAATCTGAAAACCCACGCTTCGATAGAATCAAGCTTTCAATCTCCAAGCCGTCAGCTGGAGGGAGACCAGATTTGGATGTTCGAATGGACCCTGAACAAGAAGGTCCTGTCTCAAAGGTAGCTTCCATGGTGGAGCCGATGACATATTCACCAGGTCTGCATACCAAGTCCTGCGTGGCCACGCAGGAGCTATCAAGATCACCGAGGCCCTCTCCTGATTGATCCTGGCTACCAGCCTGGGAATGAGAGGAAACGGTGGAAATACATAAGCTATGTTGAAGGTCCAAGGTGCTACTAGTGCATCTACTAGAGTCGCCTTGGGATCCCTGGATCTGGACCCGTAGCAAGGAACCTTGAAGTTCTGACGAGACGCCATCAGATCCATGTCTGGAATGCCCCATAATTGAGTTATTTGGGCAAAGATCTCCGGATGGAGTTCCCACTCCCCCGGATGGAATGTCTGACGAATCAGAAAATCCGCCTCCCAGTTTTCCACACCTGGGATGTGGATCGCAGACAGGTGGCAGGAGTGATCCTCCGCCCATTGAATTATTTTGGTCACTTCTTTCATCGCCAGGGAACTCCTTGTTCCCCCCTGATGATTGATAAACGGTCGTCATGTTGTCTGATTGGAACCTTATGAATCTGGCCTTTGCTAGCTGAGGCCAAGCCCTGAGAGCATTGAATATCGCTCTCAGTTCCAGAATGTTTATCGGGAGAAGAGACTCTTCCCGAGACCATAGACCCTGAGCTTTCAGGGATTCCCAGACCGCGCCCCAGCCCACTAGACTGGCGTCGGTCGTGACAATGACCCACTCTGGTCTGCGGAAGCTCATTCCCTGGGACAGATGGTCCAGGGTCAGCCACCAACGGAGTGAATCTCTGGTCTTCTGATCTACTTGAATCATTGGAGACAAGTCTGTATAGTCCCCATTCCACTGTTTGAGCATGCACAGTTGTAATGGTCTTAGATGAATTCGTGCAAAAGGAACTATGTCCATTGCTGCAACCATCAACCCTACTACTTCCATGCACTGCGCTATGGAAGGACGAGGAACAGAATGAAGAACTTGACAAGAGCTTAGAAGTTTTGATTTTCTGACCTCTGTCAGAAAAATCCTCATTTCTAAGGAATCTATTATTGTTCCCAAGAAGGGAACTCTTGTCGACGGAGACAGAGAACTTTTTTCTATGTTCACCTTCCATCCGTGTGATCTGAGAAAGGCCAGAACGATGTCTGTATGAGCCTTTGCTTTTGACAGGGACGACGCTTGGATTAGAATGTCGTCCAAGTAAGGTACTACTGCAATGCCCCTCGGTCTTAGAACCGCTAGAAGGGACCCTAGCACCTTTGTGAAAATCCTTGGAGCAGTGGCTAACCCGAATGGGAGGGCCACAAACTGGTAATGCTTGTCCAGAAAAGCGAACCTTAGGAACTGATGATGTTCTTTGTGGATAGGAATATGTAGGTACGCATCCTTTAGATCCACGGTAGTCATAAATTGACTTTCCTGGATAGTGGGTAGAATCGTTCGAATGGTTTCCATCTTGAACGATGGTACCCTGAGAAATTTGTTTAGGATCTTCAAATCCAAAATTGGTCTGAAAGTTCCCTCTTTTTTGGGAACTACGAACAGATTGGAATAAAATCCCATTCCTTGTTCCTTTATTGGAACTGGGTGTATCACTCCCATCTTTAACAGGTCTTCTACACAATGTAAGAATGCCTGTCTCTTTATTTGGTTTGAGGATAAGTGAGACATGTGGAACCTTCCCCTTGGGGGTAGTTCCTTGAATTCCAGGAGATAACCTTGAGAAACTATTTCTAGCGCCCAGGGATCCTGAACATCTCTTGCCCAAGCCTGAGCAAAGAGAGAGAGTCTGCCCCCCACTAGATCCGGTCCCGGATCGGGGGCTACTCCTTCATGCTGTTTTGTTAGCAGCGGCAGGCTTCTTGGCCTGCTTACTCTTGTTCCAGCCTTGCATCGGTTTCCAGGCTGGTTTGGGTTGTGAGGCATTACCCTCTTGCTTAGAGGATGCAGAATTAGAGGCCGGTCCGTTCCTGAAATTGCGAAAGGAACGAAAACTAGACTTATTTTTAGCCTTGAAAGACCTATCTTGTGGAAGGGCGTGGCCCTTTCCCCCAGTGATGTCTGAAATAATCTCTTCCAATTCTGGTCCAAATAGAGTTTTACCTTTGAAAGGGATGTTAAGCAATTTTGTCTTGGATGACACATCCGCTGACCAAGACTTTAGCCAAAGCGCTCTGCGCGCCACGATAGCAAACCCTGAATTTTTCGCCGCTAATCTAGCTAATTGCAAAGCGGCATCTAAAATAAAAGAGTTAGCCAATTTAAGTGCGTGAACTCTGTCCATAACCTCCTCATATGTAGTCTCTCTACTGAGCGACTTTTCTAGTTCCTTGAACGAGAACCACGCTGCTGTAGTGACAGGAACAATGCACGAAATTGGTTGTAGAAGGTAACCTTGCTGTACAAAAATCTTTTTAAGCAAACCCTCCAATTTTTTATCCATAGGATCTTTGAAAGCACAACTATCTTCGATAGGAATAGTAGTGCGTTTGTTTAGAGTAGAAACTGCCCCCTCGAACTTAGGGACTGTCTGCCATAAGTCCTTTCTGGGGTCGACCATAGGAAATAATTTCTTAAATATAGGGGGGGGAACAAAAGGTATGCCGGGCTTTTCCCACTCCTTATTTACTATGTCCACCACCCGCTTGGGTATAGGAAAAGCGTCGGGGTGCACCGGAACCTCTAGGAACTTGTCCATCTTGCATAATTTCTCTGGAATGACCAAGTTGTCACAATCATCCAGAGTAGATAACACCTCCTTAAGCAGTGCGCGGAGATGTCCATAGGATCTTTGAAAGCACAACTATCTTCGATAGGAATAGTAGTGCGTTTGTTTAGAGTAGAAACTGCCCCCTCGAACTTAGGGACTGTCTGCCATAAGTCCTTTCTGGGGTCGACCATAGGAAATAATTTCTTAAATATAGGGGGGGGAACAAAAGGTATGCCGGGCTTTTCCCACTCCTTATTTACTATGTCCGCCACCCGCTTGGGTATAGGAAAAGCGTCGGGGTGCACCGGAACCTCTAGGAACTTGTCCATCTTGCATAATTTCTCTGGAATGACCAAGTTGTCACAATCATCCAGAGTAGATAACACCTCCTTAAGCAGTGCGCGGAGATGTTCTAATTTAAATGTCACAACATCAGGTTCAGCTTGTTGAGAAATTTTACCTGAATCTGAAATTTCTCCATCTGACAAAACCTCCCTCATGGCCCCTTCAGATTGGTGTGAGGGTATGACAGAACAATTATCATCAGCGCCCTCCTGCTCTTCAGTGTTTAAAACAGAGCAATCGCGCTTTCTCTGATAAGTAGGCATTTTGGATAAAATATTTGCTATGGAGTTATCCATTACAGCCGTTAATTGTTGCATGGTAATAAGCATTGGCGCACTAGATGTACTAGGGGCCTCCTGCGTGGGCAAAACTGGTGTAGACACAGTAGGAGATGATGTAGTATCATGTTTACTCCCCTCATCTGAGGAATCATCTTGGGCAATTTCATTATCTGTGGCAGTACTGTCCTTACTTTGTTTGGACGCTATGGCACAATTATCACATAAATTTAAATGGGGAGATACATTGGCTTTCATACATATAGAACATAGCTTATCTGAAGGTACAGACATGTTAAACAGGCTTAAACTTGTCAACAAAGCACAAAAAACGTTTTAAAACAAAACCGTTACTGTCTCTTTAAATTTTAAACAGAAAACACTTTATTACTGAATATGTGAAAAAGTATGAAGGAATTGTTCAAAAATTACCAAAATTTCACCACAGTGTCTTAAAGCATTAATAGTATTGCACACCAAATTTCAGAGCTTTAACCCTTAAAATAACGGAACCGGAGCCATTTATAAATTTAACCCCTATACAGTCCCAGCTATAGTCTTTGCTGAGACCCAACCAAGCCCAGAGGGGAATACGATACCAATTGACGCCTTCTAGAAGCTTTTCCAGCAATTTTTAGATCCTCACACATGCATCTGCATGCCCTGCTCTCAAAAAAACAACTGCGCAGTAATGGCACGAAAATGAGGCTCTGTCTACAACTAGGAAGGCCCCCTGACTGGAAAAGGTGTCTAACACAGTGCCTGCCGTTTAATAAACGTTCCCCAAGTTTATAAATGCAAATTGTCAGCATAAATTTGAATAAAATGCCCTAATAAAGCAATCGATTTAGCCCATAAAAATGTCTACCATTTTTTTAGCCCATAATAAACCCTTTATTCTGTTTGTTTGACTAAGAAAATGGCTTACCGGTTCCCATGAGGGGAAATGACAGCCTTCCAGCATTACATCGTCTTGTTAGAAATATGGCTAGTCATACCTTAAGCAGAAAAGTCTGCTAACTGCTTCCCCCAACTGAAGTTACTTCATCTCAACAGTCCTATGTGGAAACAGCAATCGATTTTAGTTACTGTCTGCTAAAATCATCTTCCTCTCACAAACAGAAATCTTCATCCTTTTCTGTTTCAGAGTAAATAGTACATACCAGCACTATTTTAAAATAACAAACACTTGATAGAAGAATAAAAACTACATTTAAACACCAAAAAACTCTTAACCATCTCCGTGGAGATGTTGCCTGTGCAACGGCAAAGAGAATGACTGGGGTGGGCGGAGCCTAGGAGGGACTATATGGCCAGCTTTGCTGGGACTCTTTGCCATTTCCTGTTGGGGAAGAGATATCCCACAAGTAAGGATGACGCCGTGGACCGGACACACCAATGTTGGAGAAATGTTTGTTTAGAAAGGCAAATTTGAGAATGAGAGAACACAAAGGAGTTTCAGGTTTTGAGATTCAGAATGGGTCTGAAAGTTCATTTTCCTTCTTTTGAAATATAAACAGGTTTTACTAAAAACCTTGAGTTCTTTTATTTTAAAAATAATTATTTAAAAATCAGAATCCAAAATCTAAGTTTAATAATGTTTTACAACACATTTGTGAATTTGATAGCAATAAATGCTGGAAAGCTGTACAATCAGCTTGTAACACCATGTTAAAGAGACAGCAGTCTTGAAAGCTTGAACCTATTTACTTGGCTTGGTAGTGGTATTACTGTTTCTCCCTTTAATTTATGCACAAAAGCACTTGCTCCTAATAACAACTTTAAAATGTCACAATATGTAATTCGTGTGTCAACATGTTGAAAATAATTCAGAAGAACCAGATACGGAAAAGGATGAGAATTCCTCATACACTGGATCTGTAAATGTTTTCAGAAGAACATATGCATGATAACAACCATATGTTCTGCATCTAGGTATGCTATTAATCCTCTCATGTTTAGAAGTGAACTGCAAATTAAATAAAATTACTTATTTACACAATAAGGACACCTGGACTTTTTTATTTTTAGGTCAAATTTGAACCAAGATTTAGTCAACATTCATTAAACATTTAATTTAATGAAAAATTGAAAATAAATGACTTGTACTGTTTCTTCTGTTTGTGAAGGTCACATTAAACTATCAATAGTGTGTAAGGTGCTCACCAGAACTGGATCCACTTCTACTCCTCTGGTTTCTAGATTCTTTCTGACAGTTGTTACCTCGTCATTAGCAATATATGCTGGATGGTCTTCGTTAACATTCAGCATCTTCTCTAACTCCTTCTTTGTTTCATTACGTGTACTCTACAAGAGAAAACAAATTTATTTTACTATAATGATAATTCCACAATAATCAAAAGAAGATGGGAAATGTTTTTCTTTCGTAGGAATTTACCTGTTCTAATGAACGTGAAGTCCAGTTCAACCATCTTTCTTTCCAGTCTGGTCCCACCATATCACGTATAACAGACTCAGCTGGAACAAAATTATAAATATTAAAGAAGGAATGACACAACATCTACCAGAAGGAAAAAAGCCTCTCAAGAGAGCAAACATTGGTTAAACAAATTATCATTGATAAATCTCCTTTTAAAAGAAACTAGTATTAAACACAGATTTCTTTGTTACTAAAAACTGCTGAAATTACGGGGGGGGGGGGGGGGTTTTATAATGAACAGAACTTTTAAACTGTTTTAAAGTAAACTGTAAAGTAGTAAATTTAAAGAACAACATTTTTATTATATCACTAGGTGATAAGCCTGCCCAGTCTATTTAAAAAAAAAAAAACAACAACCACCAAAGCTAAAATTACAAAAAATTTTAAATCTAAAATTACAAAAAAAAAAAACAGTTATCCAAAATAAAAAAATTAAACCTAAACTAATACCCTCTATAAAAATAACACCCCCTAATCTAATACTAAACTACCAATAGCCCTTAAAATGGCTTTTGTAGGGCATTGCCCTAAGTTAAACAGCTATTTTACCTAAAAAAATGACCAATTACCCCCTAACAGTAAAAACCACCCCACCCACCAAACCCCCCAAAATAAAAAACACTAACACTAAAAAAACCTGAGCTACCCATTGACCCTAAAGGGGAATTTGTATGGGCATTTCTCTTAAAAGGGCATTCAGCTCCTTTACTGCCCTTAAAAGGGCAATCAGCTCTTTTCCAGCCCATTAAATCCCTAATCTTAAAAATAAAAAAAAATCCTAACACTAAGCCCCAAATAGGTACTCACCATTCCTGAAGTCTGGCGGAGAAGGTCTTCTTCCAGGCAGCTCCATCATCTTCTATCATCTTCCGGAGCTAAAGCGGCGCGGAGCTGTGGATCCTCAGCAGCGGCGTGGAGCGGAGGCGCCGAGCCATCTTCCCCGACGCGTGGATCCTCAGCGGCATGGAGGCTCCTCTTCATCTGATGTCCATCGTACACTAAAGATTGAACTCAAGGTACCGCAATCAATTTGGGGTACCTTGCATTCCTATTGGCTGAAATCAGCCAATAGGATTAGAGCTACTGAAATACTATTGGCTGTTCAAATCAGCCTATAAGATTTCAGAAGCTCTCATCCTATTGGCTGATTTTAAATTTTCAGCCACTAGGAATGCAAGGTACCCCAATAAATATTGGGTACCTTGCATTCAATCTTCAGGTCAGTGTGCGACAGACAATCGCATGAAGTGGAGTCTCCACGGCGTTGAGGAACGCCGCTGAGGATCCAGGCATCGGGAAAACAGCTCCGCACCGCCTTCGCTCCGGATGAAGATAGAAGATGATGGAGCCACCTGGTAGAAGACCTTCTCCGCCGGACTTCAGGAACAGTGAGTACCTATTTGGGGCTTGGGTTTAGGCTTTTTTAATTTTAATTTTTTTTTTAAGCTGAATGCCCTTTTAAGAGCAATACCCATACATATGTCCCTTTAGGGACAATGGAGAGTTTAGTTTTTTTTTATTGTTATTTTTTTTATTTTGGGGGGTTTTACTGTTAGGGGGGACTTAGTATTTTTTAAAAGTAAAAGAGCTATTTAGATTAGGGCAATGCCCTACAAAAGGCCCTTTTAAGGGCTATTGGTAGTTTAGATTAGGGGGCTTTTTTATTTTCATAGGCATTAGGTATACAAAAAAATATTTTTGATAATTTAGTTTTTTTTCTGTAATGTTAGACTTTTATTTTTTTTATTTAATGTTTTTTTTTTTTAATTGTAATTTAGTAGTAACTGGGGTTAATTAAGGGGGTTTTAGGTTAGGGGGCTTAGTAATTAAATTAGTTATTTGCATTGTGGGGGGTTTGGCGGTTTAGAGGTTAATAGGTTAAATAGGTTGATTGTAATGTGGGTGTTTGGCGGTTTAAGGGTTAATTAGGTTTATTGCAATGTGGGGGGTTGGTGGTTTAAGTGTTAACAGGTTAAATAGGTTTATTGCGATGTGGGGGGTTTGCGGTTTAGGGGTTAATAAGGTTTATTGCGATGTGGGGGGTTGATGGTTAAGGGGTTAATATTTAATTACACTGCATTCAGGTGGATTCTTTTGGCTGTGCGCGCAGCCAACATTCTTTTGGCTGCCTCGCGCAGCCAACATTACTTTGATGATGCGCAACTGGCGACAACGACAGATGCGTTACAAATGCGATTATAGTATAGATAATATCTCTTTAACAAGACCATGTTCTTTCTCTGCACAATAAGCATACTAGCAAGATTGATAATTATTATGAGTTTTCACTTATTAATATGGTTACTATTTTAATTTCTGGGAAGGCAGTTTTGTATTTGAATACACTTTTGAGCCATTACTTGAAATACATAAATAAATCTTACTGTCTCTCAAGCGGCTCTGTAAAGTCTCCTCCATAAAATAAATAGCTGCATCCCATTGCTGTTTGTCTGAGATAGAGCGGTCTTCTAAGGCATTATGTTGGATGACCCTCTAATAAAATGCAAAGCAAAGTCAGGTTTCATCTTTTACAGTTAAACAAGTCATAAAAACACATTAATAAGAAATAAAACATTCCCAAAATGTTATTGGTGTCAAAATGATGAGGTAAGTTGGTAGAGAACAAGTTAAATGTTTACATATATAATACACTGTTTTTATGGTTCATACATACAGCTTGTATTTCAAGTCCATAAATGCGTACATTAATATATCAATGTAATTACCAGACTGTCTTCGGCTTGCTCATTCCATTTGTGTCTTTTGATACTTTCTTCCTTAACTGATGCTTTTAATTTGTCAAATATGTCATCGTGCTCTTTTCCTTTCCTTTCAGTCATAAAGCGAGAAAACTCCTGCTGAAGGGTATCCCAAGCCACCTAGATCACAAAAAGCTAGTACAGCCATAAAACAAAAAATAACATTGCACATTTCTTTTATAGTTTATTAATGTCTCAGAATTAACAATTAAAAAATCTCCACACAATCAGAGATCCTATGGATAAATAAGACGTCTTATAGTTGCATCGACAATCCATTTCAAGAATTTAACAAATGGAATATGTATTTTCTCTCTGCCAGGGTCATGATTATTAAGACGATCATTTTTCCCCTTATCTTATTCCTTTTACAAAATCTACCCATCTTTATACCAAAGCAAGATATCTGTAGATATAATAGGTTCTGTGCACAATGTATTTGGGACAAAAAGAAACCCTGTTTAGCGATTAATAGACTAACCCAATTACAAGCATATGGGGGATTTTCTTTACCAAATATCAGATATTACAATTGGGTAACTATGGTTAAATTTGCCGCGGATTGGTTGACAGAAGGCCTATATACTACCTACTATGAAAATGAATCAAATTTAACTGCACCTTTTAATTTAAAGGCATTACTTCACTATCCATATCGGCAACTTCCTAGTAACATTAGTAACATGACCACATTTGCAAATATTATTCTGGCCTGGCAGAGATACTGTAATACACTAGGGGTAGATTATAAAAGCTCTTGCTTTTTGCCTATAAGAGGGATACCTGACTTTACTCCCAGATTATATAATCCAATATTTAGCGATTAGAATAGGAGAGGTTTAAATACCCTTGCACAATTAATTAATGAAGACAAGTCGGCCATTCAGACATTTGAAAAACTGGCGCTATATCACGAAAATGGCACAAATAAAAGGATGGGATTGGGGCAGAAAGGGGACTTGATAAATATTTTCCAAATTTAACTCCACAGGATATATTGAAAAGACTTACTCTTACGGAGAAGGCCACAACAATAATTAGTTGAAGAGAGTCGCAATTGAAAGTGATCAATAAATATTACTACACTCCAGACAGAGTAAATAAATGGAGACAGAATAGCCAAGTAGGCAGATGTTATAAATGTAATGAAATCAAGGCAGATATGCACTGTTTGTGGAACTGCCCAAAAATAGTACAGTTTTGGAGTAAGGTAAACTTTTTGTTAAAAAACAGAATTTATGCTTACCTGATAAATTTCTTTCTCTTGTGATGTATCAAGTCCACGGATTCATCCATACTTGTGGGATATTCCCTACAGGAAGTGGCAGAGAGAGCACCCACAGCAGAGCTGTCTATATATCTCCTCCCTTAGCTCCACCCCCCAGTCATTCGACCGAAGGATAGGAAGAAAAAGGAGAAACTATAGGGTGCAGTGGTGACTGAAGTTTTTTAAATAAAAATATACTACCTGTCTTAAATAGACAGGGAGGGCCGTGGACTCGATACATCACAAGAGAAAGAAATTTATCAGGTAAGCATAAATTCTGTTTTCTCTTGTAAGATGTATCGAGTCCACGGATTCATCCATACTTGTGGGATACCAATACCAAAGCTTTAGGACACGGATGAAGGGAGGGACAAGACAGGTTCCTTAAACGGAAGGCACCACTGCTTGTAGAACCTTTATCCCAAAAATAGCCTCAGAAGAAGCAAAAGAATCGAATTTATAAAATTAGGAAAAAGTATGAAGCGAAGACCAAGTCGTCCCTTACAAATCTGTTCAACAGAAGCCTTATTTTTAAAAGTCCATGTGGAAGCCACTGCTCTAGTAGAATGAGCAGTAATTCTTTCAGGAGGCTGCTGGCCAGCAGTCTCATAAGCCATACAGATGATGCTTTGCAGCCAAAAAGAAAGAGGTAGCCGTAGCCTTTTGACCTCTCCGCTTACCAGAATAGACAACAAACAATGAAGATGTTTGACGGAAATCTTTGGTTGCTTGTAAGTAGAACTTTAAAGCACGAACCACATCAAGATTGTGCAACAGACGTTCCTTCTTTGAAGAAGGATTAGGACACAGTGAAGGAACAACAATTTCCTGATTGATATTCCTATTAGAAACAACCTTAGGAAGGAATCCAGGTTTGGTACGTAAAACCACCTTATCTGCATGGAAAATAAGATAAAGCGAGTCACACTGTAAAGCAGATAACTCAGAAACTCTTCAAGCCGAAGAGATAGCTACTAAAAACAAAACTTTCCAAGATAGAAGCTTAATATCTATGGAATGCATAGGTTCAAACGGAACCCCTTGAAGAACTTTAAGAACCAAGTTTAGGCTCCATGGCGGAGCAACAGGTTTAAATACAGGCTTGATCCTGACCAAGGCCTGACTAAACGCTTGAACGTCTGGGACATCTGCCAGACGTTTGTGTAAAAGAATAGACAAAGCAGATATGTGTCCCTTTAAGGAACTAGCTGATAATCCCTTCTCCAATCCTTCTTGGAGAAAAGACAAAATTCTAGGAATCCTAATCTTACTCCATGAGTAACCCTTGGATTCACACCAACAAAGATATTTGCGCCAAATCTTATGATAGATTTTCCTGGTGACAGGCTTTCTAGCCTGAATCAGGGTATTAATGACCGACTCAGAGAAACCACGCTTTGATAGAATCAGGCGTTCAATCTCCAAGCAGTCAGACGCAGAGAAATTAGATTTGGATGCTTGAACGGACCTTGGATTAGAAGGTCCTGCCTCATTGGCAGAGTCCACGGTGTAACAGATGACATGTCCACCAGGTCTGCATACCAAGTCCTGCGTGGCCACGCAGGCGCTATCAGAATCACAGAAGCTCTCTCCTGCTTGATTCTGGCAACCAGACGTGGGAGGAGAGGAAACGGTGGAAATACATAAGCCAGATTGAAGGACCAGGGCACTGCTAGAGCATCTATCAGTACCGCCTGGGGATCCCGGGACCTGGACCCGTAACGCGGAAGTTTGGCGTTCTGTTGGGACACCATCAGATCCAATTCTGGTGTGCCCCATAGCCGAGTCAGCTGGGCAAATACCTCCGGATGGAGCTCCCACTCCCCCGGATGAAAAGTCTGACGACTTAGGAAATGCGCCTTCCAGTTCTCTACCCCTGGGATATGGATTCCTGAGAGATGGCAAGAGTGATCCTCCGTCCATCGGATAATTTTGGTTACCTCCATCATCGCTAGAGAACTGTGTTCCTCCTTGATGATTGATATAGGCTACAGTCGTGATGTTGTCCGACTGAAATCAGATGAATTTGGCCGCAGCTAGCTGAGGCCACGCCTGAAGCGCATTGAATATCGCTCTCAGTACTAGAATGTTTATCGGGAGGAGAGATTCTTCCAGAGACCATAAGCCCTGTGCTTTCAGGGATTTCCAGACTGCACCCCAGCCTAGCAGGCTGCCATGTGTCGTTACTATGAGCCACTCTGGCCTGCGGAAACATATTCCCTGAGACAGGTACTGACAACCACCAGAGAAGAGAATCTCTGGTCTCTTGGTCCAGATGCAGTTGAGGAGATAAATCTGCATAATCCCCATTCCACTGTTTCAGCATGCATAGTTGCAGTGGTCTGAGGTGTAGGCGGGCATAAGGAACTATGTCCATTGCCGCTACCATAAGTCCGATTACCTCCATACACTGAGCCACTGATGGCCGAGGAATGGAATAAAGAGCTCGGCAAGTGATTAAGTTTTGATTTTCTGACTCCTCTAATGGAGTCTCCACCTGGAGAGCCTCTTCTAGAGCCTCAAACCAGAAAGCAGCTGCAGTAGTTACAGGAACAATGCATGCAATAGGTTGGAGAAGAAAACCTTGATGAACAAAAATTTTCTTTAGGAGACTCTCTAATTTTTTATCCATAGGATCTTTGAAAGCACAACTGTCTTCGATAGGTATAGTTGTACGCTTAGCAATAGTAGAAATAGCTCCCTCCACCTTAGGAACAGTCTGCCACGAGTCCTGTATGGTGTCAGATATGGGAAACATTTTTTTAAAAACAGGAGGTGGAGCGAACGGAATACCTGGTCTATCCCACTCCTTAGTAACAATAGTCACAATCCTCTTAGGGACTGGAAAAACATCAGTGTAAACAGGAATCTCTAAGTATTTGTCCATTTTACACAATTTCTCTGGGACCACTATAGGGTCACAATCGTCTAGAGTAGCTAATACCTCCTTGAGCAATAAGCGGAGGTGTTCAAGCTTAAATTTAAAGGCCGTCATATCAGAATCTGTCTGAGGGAGTGTCTTTCCTGAATCAGAAATCTCTCCCTCAGATAACAAATCCCTTACCCCTACTTCAGAACATTGTGAGGGTATATCGGATACGGCTACTAAAGCGTCAGACAGCTCAGCATTTGTTCTTAACCCAGAGCTGACACGCTTTCCTTGTAAACCAGGCAGTTTAGAGAAAACCTCTGTGAGGGTTTTATTCATAACTGTGGCCATGTCTTGTAAAGTAAATGAATTAGACGCACTAGAGGTACTTGGCGTCACTTGTGCGGGCGTTACTGGTTGTAACACTTGGGGAGAGCTAGATGCTAAAACCTCATTTCCTTCTAACTGAGAATCATCTATTGCAATATTTTTAAGTGCTAAAATATGCTCTTTATAATTTATAGACATATCAGTCAAGTGGGACACATTCTAAGAGGGGGTTGCACAATGGCTTCTAAACACATAGAACAAGGATTTTCCTTGGTGTCAGACATGTTAAACAGGGTAGTAATGTAACAAGCAAGCTTGGAAAACACTTTAATCAAAGTAAATAACACTTTAAGCAAAAAACGGTACTGTGCCTTTAAGAGAAAAAAAAGCTGCACAAACTCTGCAAAACAGTGTAAAAAAGCAGTAAACACAACAAAATGTTTACAGTAGCATCATAAAGCCTTAGTAACTTTGCACAACTATGCAAATAAACAATTAACCGCTTAATGTAAAAACCGGATTGAAAAAACTTCAAAACCGGTAAAATAACGTTCAGCACCTTGCCACAGCTCTGCTGTGGCGCCTACCTGCCCTTTAGGAACGATTTGTGGGGAAAAAAACTTCTTTACAGCCCTCAAATACAGCAGGAATCTCTGGAGAAGTAGCAGGATGCTTCTGAGGTAAATAAACTGTGCAACTGAAAATAGGCCCCACCCACCTCAGTCGATGTTATGGGGCCTAAAAAACACCACAGAGTGTTTCTTAAACTAGCCATGTGGGTTAATAACCCTTAAACAAGCCGCAAAGACCCCTTAAAGTCCCTCAAAAAACGTTTTATTTGTAATTAAACCAAAACTTTTTTCCTATTAGTGTCACCATTAACTATGAGCCCTTAATGCAAGCTTGGATTCCTCTTTTACTGAATACAGCTTACCTTTCCCTCATGGGGATATTGCCAGCCTTTTCTAGAAATAACACAGTCTGTCTAGAAAAAAATAGACTGAACATACCTTAATGCAGTTTAGCCTGCAAACTGTTCCCCCAGCTGAAGTTTTCCTGTACTCTTCAGTCCTTGTGAGAACAACAGTGGATCTTAGTTACAAAATGCTAAGATCATCATCCTCCTTGCAGAAATCTTCATCCCTTTTCTGCCAGAGAGGAAATAGTACACACCGGTACCATTTAAAATAACAAACTTTTGCTTGAGAAAATAAAAACTAACATTTTTGTCACCACACTCCTCTTTGCCCTTCCTAGCAGTTAAGCAGGCAGCGAGAATGACTGGGGGTGGAGCTAAGGGAGGAGCTATATAGACAGCTCTGCTGTGGGTGCTCTCTCTGCCACTTCCTGTAGGGAAGGAAAATATCCCACAAATATGGATGAATCCGTGGACTCGATACATCTTACAAGAGAAAATATAACTAAACGTAGCTTTGATCTCACTCCATTTTACATATTCTTTTTATTTTCCAATCCCACTTGGAACGGGGATCAACAGTTAATTAATATGGCCATTTTGGCAGCACGTAATCGGATACTCAGACAATGGAAATCTACTAAGGCCCCAAGTATTGCAGAGTTTGTTGAGGGCATGCAATTACAAATGACAATAGAGATGTATATCTTTGATTATACTTTCATAAATGGTTCAAATTTATTTTAACTTGGCCCCTTACAACTAAGATCCAATTTATTGCTCCCCTACAGAAGTTGGCAGCATTTTCACTTCTCTTATTAAGTGATGAATACCCGCAACAGTGGAGAGAGAATGAGCGTGGGAATGGAGGACCATAATAAATAATTACTGGGGTAATATTCCAGAGACCTGTGTGGAGTGAGTAGTCAGGGTGTGGGGCTTTGTTCTGTTTTTTCCCTTTCTTTTTTTTTTTTTCTTTTTTGTTGTCGTCTCCAATAAAATGCATTTTAGAGTTGGAGGTATGATGTTATAATTGTGGCCTATAAAGGTTGTTACTCAGGCAATGTAAAATATAACTACAGAAATTATCTTTATCCATTTTTTTGTTGGTATGATATTTCAGTTTTTTGTCCGAATACAAAGTTGCGTCTCCAGGAATATAACAGAATGAATAGGAGCTGCGCCTCCACAATGTACATTCATTTTTATGTTTATGTTTTTCTTTGACTTTTTATGTATACGGATGGAAAATTTGAAAAAGGAAATTTATGCTTACCTGATAAATTTATTTCTTTTACGATATGACAAGTCCACGGATTTCATCCTTACTTATGGGATTACGCCTCCTGTTTAGCAGGAAGTGGCAAAGAGCACCACAACAGAGCTGTATATATAGCTCCTGCCTTCCCTCCCACCTCCAGTCATTCGACCGAAGTTAGGAAGAGAAAGGAAAAGCCAAGGTGCAGAGGTGACTGAAGTTTAACAAAAATAAAAACCTGTCTTAGAAAAAAACAGGGTGGGCCGTGGACTCGTCGTATCGTAAAAGAACTAAATTTATCAGGTAAGCATTAATTTCCTTTTCTTTTACAAGATACGACGAGTCCACAGATTTCATCCTTACTTATGGGATACAATACCAAAGCTATAGGACACGGATGAAAGGGAGGGACAAGACAGGAACCTAAACGGAAGGCACAACTGCTTGAAGAACCTTTCTCCCAAAAATAGCCTCAGAAGAAGCAATAGTATGAAATTTGAAAAATTTGGAAATAGTGTGAAGAGACGACCAAGTTGCAGCCTTGCAAATCTGTTCAACAGAAGCATCGTTTTTAAATGTCCAGGAGGAAGCCACAGCCCTAGTAGAATGAGCCGTAATTCTTTCAGGAGGCTGCTATCCAGCAGACTCATATGCCAGACGGATGATACTCTTCAGCCAAAAAGAAAGAGGTAGACGTAGCTTTTTGGCCCCTACGCTTTCCAGAAAAAAACAACAAATAATGAAGAGGATTGACGAAAATTCCTTAGTCGCCTGCAAGTAAAACTTCAGGGCACGGACCACGTCCAAGTTATGTATCAGACGCTCCTTAGAAGAAGGATTAGGACATAATGAAGGAACAACAATTTCCTGATTAATATTCTGATTAGAAACAACCTTAGGAAGGAAACCAGGTTTGGTACGTAAAACCACCTTATCAGAATGGAAAATAAGATAAGGCGAGTCACATTGTAACGCTGAAAACTCAGAAACTCTACGAGCAGAAGAAAACAGAATTTATGCTTACCTGATAAATTACTTTCTCCAACGGTGTGTCCGGTCCACGGCGTCATCCTTACTTGTGGGATATTCTCTTCCCCAACAGGAAATGGCAAAGAGTCCCAGCAAAGCCGGTCACATGATCCCTCCTAGGCTCCGCCCACCCCAGTCATTCGACCGACGGACAGGAGGAAATATATATAGGAGAAACCATATGGTACCATGGTGACTGTAGTTAGAGAAAATAATTCATCAGACCTGATTAAAAAACCAGGGCGGGCCGTGGACCGGACACACCGTTGGAGAAAGTAATTTATCAGGTAAGCATAAATTCTGTTTTCTCCAACATTGGTGTGTCCGGTCCACGGCGTCATCCTTACTTGTGGGAACCAATACCAAAGCTTTAGGACATGGATGAAGGGAGGGAGCAAATCAGGTCACCTAAACGGAAGGCACCACAGCTTGCAAAACCTTTCTCCCAAAAATAGCCTCCGAAGAAGCAAAAGTATCAAATTTGTAAAATTTGGCAAAAGTGTGCAGTGAAGACCAAGTCGCTGCCTTACATATCTGGTCAACAGAAGCCTCGTTCTTGAAGACCCATGTGGAAGCCACAGCCCTAGTGGAGTGAGCTGTGATTCTTTCAGGAGGCTGCCGTCCGGCAGTCTCATAAGCCAATCGGATAATGCTTTTAAGCCAAAAGGAAAGAGAGGTAGAAGTCGCTTTTAGACCTCTCCTTTTACCAGAATAAACAACAAACAAGGAAGATGTTTGTCTGAAATCTTTAGTAGCCTCTAAATAGAACTTTAGAGCACGGACAACGTCCAAATTGTGTAACAAACGTTCCTTCTTTGAAACTGGATTCGGACACAAAGAAGGTACAACTATCTCCTGGTTAATATTTTTGTTAGAAACAACTTTAGGAAGAAAACCAGGCTTAGTACGCAAAACCACCTTATCTGCATGGAACACCAGATAACGAGGAGAACACTGCAGAGCAGATAACTCTGAAACTCTTCTAGCAGAAGAAATTGCAACCAAAAACAAAACTTTCCAAGATAGTAACTTAATATCTATGGAATGTAAGGGTTCAAACGGAACCCCTTGAAGAACTGAAAGAACTAGATTAAGACTCCAGGGAGGAGTCAAAGGTCTGTAAACAGGCTTGATCCTAACCAGAGCCTGAACAAAAGCTTGAACATCTGGCACAGCTGCCAGTCTTTTGTGTAGTAAGACCGATAAAGCAGAGATCTGTCCCTTTAGAGAACTTGCAGATAATCCTTTCTCCAAACCTTCTTGAAGAAAGGAGAGAATCTTAGGAATTTTTATTTTATTCCATGGGAATCCTTTGGATTCACACCAACAGATATATTTTTTCCATATTTTATGGTAAATTTTTCTAGTTACAGGTTTTCTGGCCTGAACCAGAGTATCTATCACCGAATCTGAAAACCCACGCTTTGATAGAATCAAGCGTTCAATCTCCAAGCCGTCAGTTGGAGGGAGACCAGATTTGGGTGTTCGAATGGACCTTGAACAAGAAGGTCCTGTCTCAAAGGTAGCTTCCATGGTGGAGCCGATGACATATTCACCAGGTCTGCATACCAAGTCCTGCGTGGCCACGCAGGAGCTATCAAGATCACCGAGGCCCTCTCCTGATTGATCCTGGCTATCAGCCTGGGAATGAGAGGAAACGGTGGGAATACGTAAGCTAGGTTGAAAGTCCAAGGTGCTACTAGTGCATCTACTAGAGTCGCCTTGGGATCCCTGGATCTGTACCCGTAGCAAGGAACCTTGAAGTTCTGACGAGACGCCATCAGATCCATGTCTGGAATGCCCCATAACTGAGTTATTTGGGCAAAGATTTCCGGATGGAGTTCCCACTCCCCCGGATGAAATGTCTGACGATTCAGAAAATCCGCTTCCCAATTTTCCACTCCTGGGATTTGGATCGCAGACAAGTGGCAGGAGTGATCCTCCGCCCATTTAATTATTTTGGTCACTTCTTTCATCGCCAGGGAACTCTTTGTTCCCCCTTGATGATTGATATAAGCAACAGTCTTCATGTTGTCTGATTGGAACCTTATGAATTTGGCCTTTGCTAGTTGAGGCCAAGCTCTGAGAGCATTGAATATCGCTCTCAGTTCCAGAATGTTTATCGGGAGAAGAGACTCCTCCCGAGACCATAGACCCTGAGCTTTCAGGGATTCCCAGACCGCACCCCAGCCCACTAAACTGGCGTAGGTCGTGACAATGACCCACTCTGGCCTGCGGAAGCTCATTCCCTGAGACAGATGGTCCAGGGTCAGCCACCAACGGAGTGAATCTCTGGTCTTTTGATCTACTTGAATCATTGGAGACAAGTCTGTATAATCCCCATTCCACTGTCTGAGCATGCACAGTTGTAATGGTCTTAGATGAATTCGTGCAAAGAGAACTATGTCCATTGTTGCAACCATCAATCCTATTACTTCCATGCACTGCGCTATGGAAGGACGAGGAACAGAATGAAGCACTTGATAAGAGCTTAGAAGTTTTGATTTTCTGACCTCTGTCAGAAAAATCCTCATTTCTAAGGAATCTATTATTGTTCCCAAGAAGGGAACTCTGGTTGACGGGGACAGAGAACTCTTTTCTTTGTTCACCTTCCATCCGTGAGATGTGAGAAAGGCTAGAACGATGTCCGTATGAGCCTTTGCCTTTGACAGGGACGACGCTTGTATTAGAATGTCGTCCAAGTAAGGTACTACTGCAATGCCCCTTGGTCTTAGAACCGCTAGAAGGGACCCTAGCACCTTTGTGAAAATCCTTGGAGCAGTGGCTAATCCGAATGGAAGAGCCACAAACTGGTAATGTTTGTCCAGAAAAGCGAACCTTAGGAACTGATGATGTTCCTTGTGGATAGGGATATGTAGGTACGCATCCTTTAGATCCACGGTAGTCATAAATTGACTTTCCTGGATGGTGGGTAGAATCGTTCGAATGGTTTCCATTTTGAACGATGGTACCCTGAGAAATTTGTTTAGGATCTTCAAATCCAAAATTGGTCTGAACGTTCCCTCTTTTTTGGGAACTACGAACAGATTGGAATAAAATCCCATTCCTTGTTCCTTTATTGGAACTGGGTGTATCACTCCCATCTTTAACAGGTCTTCTACACAATGTAAGAATGCCTGTCTCTTTATTTGGTTTGAGGATAAGTGAGACTTGTGGAACCTTCCCCTTGGGGGTAGTTCCTTGAATTCCAGGAGATAACCTTGAGAAACTATTTCTAGCGCCCAAGGATCCTGAACATCTCTTGCCCAAGCCTGAGCAAAGAGAGAAAGTCTGCCCCCCACCAGATCCGGTCCCGGATCGGGGGCTACTCCTTCATGCTGTTTTGTTAGCAGTGGCAGGCTTCTTGGCCTGCTTACCCTTGTTCCAGCCTTGCATTGGTTTCCAGGCTGGTTTGGGTTGTGAGGCATTACCCTCTTGCTTAGAGGATGCAGAATTAGAGGCTGGTCCATTTCTGCGAAAGGGACGAAAATTAGGTTTATTTTTAGCCTTAAAAGACCTATCCTGTGGAAGGGCGTGGCCCTTTCCCCCAGTGATGTCTGAAATAATCTCTTTCAAATCAGGTCCAAATAAAGTTTTACCTTTGAAAGGAATGTTAAGCAATTTTGTCTTGGATGACACATCCGCTGACCAAGACTTTAGCCAAAGCGCTCTGCACGCCACGATAGCAAACCCTGAATTTTTCGCCGCTAATTTTGCTAATTGCAAAGCGGCATCTAAAATAAAAGAGTTAGCCAATTTAAGTGCGTGAACTCTGTCCATAACCTCCTCATATGGAGTTTCTCTACTGAGCGACTTTTCTAGTTCCTCGAACCAGAACCACGCTGCCGTAGTGACAGGAACAATGCATGAAATTGGTTGTAGAAGGTAGCCTTGCTGTACAAAAATCTTTTTAAGCAAACCTTCCAATTTTTTATCCATAGGATCTTTGAAAGCACAACTATCTTCGATAGGAATAGTAGTGCGTTTGTTTAGAGTAGAAACTGCCCCCTCGACCTTGGGGACTGTCTGCCATAAGTCCTTTCTGGGGTCGACCATAGGAAATAATTTCTTAAATATAGGGGGAGGAACAAAAGGTATGCCGGGCTTTTCCCACTCTTTATTTACTATGTCCGCCACCCGCTTGGGTAAAGGAAAAGCGTCGGGGGGCACCGGAACCTCTAGGAACCTGTCCATCTTGCATAATTTCTCTGGAATGACCAAATTGTCACAATCATCCAGAGTAGATAACACCTCCTTAAGCAGTACGCGGAGATGTTCTAATTTAAATTTCAATGTCACAACATCAGGTTCAGCTTGATGAGAAATTTTTCCTGAATCTGAAATTTCTCCCTCAGACAAAACCTCCCTCATGGCCCCTTCAGATTGGTGTGAGGGTATGACAGAACAATTATCATCAGCGTCCTCTTGCTCTTCAGTGTTTAAAACAGAGCAATCGCGCTTTCTCTGATAAGTAGGCATTTTGGATAAAAGATTTGCTATGGAGTTATCCATTACAGCCGTTAATTGTTGCATGGTAATAAGTATTGGCGCACTAGATGTACTAGGGGCCTCCTGCATGGGCAAAACTGGTGTAGACACAGTAGGAGATGATGTACTATCATGTTTACTCCCCTCATTTGAGGAATCATCTTGGGCAATATCATTATTTGTGGCAGTACTGTCCTTACTTTGTTTGGACGCTATGGCACAATTATCACATAAATTTAAATGGGGAGATACATTGGCTTTCATACATATAGAACATAGCTTATCTGAAGGTACAGACATGTTAAACAGGCTTAAACTTGTCAACAAAGCACAAAAAACGTTTTAAAATAAAACCGTTACTGTCACTTTAAATTTCAAACAGAAAACACTTTATTACTGAATATGTGAAAAAGTATGAAGGAATTGTTCAAAAATTACCAAAATTTCACCACAGTGTCTTAAAGCCTTAAAAGTATTGCACACCAAATTTCAGAGCTTTAACCCTTAAAATAACGGAACCGGAGCCGTTTTTCAATTTAACCCCTATACAGTCCCAGATATAGTCTTTGCTAAGACCCAACCAAGCCCTGAGGGGAATACGATACCAAATGACGCCTTCTAAAAGCTTTTTCAGAGATTCTTAGATCCTCACACATGCATCTGCATGCCCTGCTCTCAAAAAACAACTGCGCATTAATGGCGCGAAAATGAGGCTCAGTCTATGACTAGAAAGGCCCCCTGACTGAAAAAGGTGTCCAATACAGTGCCTGCCGTTTTATAAATGTTCCCCAAGATTATAAATGCCAATTATTAGCCTAAATCTGAATAATATGCACAAATAAAGCAATCGATTTAGCCCATACAAATGTCTACCAGTTTTTTAGCCCATAATAAGCCCTTTATTCTGTTTGTTTTTGACTAAGAAAATGGCTTACCGGTCCCCATGAGGGGAAATGACAGCCTTCCAGCATTACACAGTCTTGTTAGAAATATGGCTAGTCATACCTTAAGCAGAAAAGTCTGCTAACTGTTTCCCCCAACTGAAGTTACTTCATCTCAACAGTCCTATGTGGAAACAGCAACCGATTTTAGTTACTGTCTGCTAAAATCATCTTCCTCTTACAAACAGAAATCTTCATCCTTTTCTGTTTCAGAGTAAATAGTAAATACCAGCACTATTTTAAAATAACAAACACTTGATAGAAGAATAAAAACTACATTTAAACACCAAAAAAACTCTTAACCATCTCCGTGGAGATGTTGCCTGTGCAACGGCAAAGAGAATGACTGGGGTGGGCGGAGCCTAGGAGGGATCATGTGACCAGCTTTGCTGGGACTCTTTGCCATTTCCTGTTGGGGAAGAGAATATCCCACAAGTAAGGATGACGCCGTGGACCGGACACACCAATGTTGGAGAAATAGCAACCAAAAATAACACCTTCCAAGATAACAACTTAATATCTATGGAATGCATGGGTTCAAACGGAACCCCTTGAAGAACATTAAGAACTAAATTCAAACTCCAGGGTGGAGCAATTGGTCTAAACACAGGCTTAATTCTGGATAGAGCCTGACAAAAAAACTGAACGTCTGGAACTTCTGCCAACCGTTTGTGTAGTAAAATTGACAAAGCAGAGATTTGTCCCTTTAAGGAACTAGCTGATAATCCTTTCTCCAATCCTTCTTGGAGAAAAGACAGAATTCTGGGAATCCTAACTCTACTCCATGAGTAGCCCTTGGATTCGCACCAATAAAGATATTTACGCCATATCTTATGGTAGATCTTTCTAGTAACAGGCTTACGTACCTGAATCAAAGTATCAATGACCGAATCAGAGAACCCCCGCTTAGATAGAATCAAGCGTTCAATCTCCAAGCAGTCAGTTGCAGAGAAACTAGATTTGGATGTTGGAAGGGTCCTTGAATTAGAAGGTCCTGCCTCAATGGAAGCTGCCACGGTGGCAGAGAGGACATGTCCACTAGATCGGCATACCAAGTCCTGCGAGGCCATGCAGGCGCGATTAGAATTACTGAAGCCCTCTCCTGTTTTATCTGAGCAATCACCCGGGGAAGGAGAGCAAACGGTGGAAACACATAAGCTAGGTTGAACGACCAAGGCACTGCCAAGGCATCTATCAGTTCGGCCTGACGATCCCTTGACCTGGATCCGTATCTTGGGAGCTTGGCATTCTGACGAGACGCCATCAGATCCAATTCCGGTCTGCCCCATCTGAGAGTCAGAGTGGCAAAGACCTCCGGATGGAGTTCCCACTCCCCTGGATGAAAAGTCTGTCTGCTTAAAAAGTCCGCTTCCCAGTTGTCCACACCTGGGATGTAGATTGCTGACAGATAACAAGAGTGAGCCTCCGCCCTCCGAATTATCTTGCATACTTCTGTCATTGCTAAGGAACTTCTTGTTCCTCCCTGATGATTGATGTAAGCCACAGTCGTGATGTTGTCCGACTGAAAACGGATGAATTTGGCTGAAGCCAACTGAGGCCAAGCCTGAAGCGCATTGAATATTGCTCTCAATTCCAGAATATTGATTGGAAGAAGAAATTCTGACTGAGTCCACACACCCTGAGCCTTCAGGGAATTCCAGACTTTACCCCAACCTAGTAGGCTGGCGTCCGTTGTCACTATCACCCATGAGGGCCTGCGGAAGCACGTCCCTTGGGACAGATGATCCGGTAACAACCACCAAAGAAGAGAGTCTCTTGTCTGAGGAGACAAATTTGCATAATCTCCATTCCACTGCCTGAGCATGCTCAGTTGTAGCGGTCTTAGATGAAAACGAGCAAATGGAATGATGTCCATTGCCGCCACCATCAATCCTATTACCTCCATGCACTGAGCCACTGATGGCCGAGGATTGGACTGAAGGGCTCGGCATGTATTCAGAATCTTTAACTTTCTGACCTCTGTCAAGAAAATTTTCATGGATATGGAATCTATCGGAGTTCCCAAGAAGGGAACCCGTGTCTGCGGAATTAGTGAACTCTTTTCTAGATTCACCTTCCACCCGTGAGTCCTCTTAGGGACAGAATCATGTCTGTATGAGATTTTGTCAGATGGTAAGACGACGCCTGGATCAGAATATCGTCTAGATAAGGCGCCACTGCAATACCCCGCGGCCCGAGAACCGCCAGAAGGGACCCTAGAACCTTCATGAAGATCCTGGGTGCTGTGGCCAACCCGAAGGGAAGAGCCACGAACTGAAAATGTTTGTCCAGGAAGGCAAACCTTAGGTACTGATGATGATCCTTGTGGATAGGCATATGAAGGTATGCATCCTTCAAGTCCACGGTAGTCATATATTGACCCTGCTGGATCATTGGTAAAATTGTTCGAATAGTCTCCATCTTGAAGGATGGGACTCTGAGAAACTTGTTTAGACTCTTGAGATCTAAAATGGGTCGGAACGTTCCCGCTTTTTTGAGTAAAACCCCTGCCCCTGTTCCAGTATTGGAACGGGACAAATTACTCCCATAGTAGAGAGGTCTCTTACACAGCGTAAGAACGCCTCTCTTTTTATCTGGTCTACAGATAATCGTGAAAGAAGAAACCTCCCCCTTGGGAGAGAATTTTTGAATTCCAGTTGATATCTTTGGGACACGATTTCCAGTGTCCAGGGGTCCTGAACATCTCTTACCCAAGCCTGGGCAAAAAGAGAAAGTCTGCCCCCTAGTAGATCCGGTCCCGGATCGGGGGCCGCCCCTTCATGCTGTCTTGGGAGCAGCAGTGGGTTTCTTGGGTTGTTTACCTTTGTTCCAAGCCTGGTTGGGTCTCCAGACAGTGTTGGCTTGCGCAAAATTCCCTTCCTGTTTAGCGGAAGAAGAAGCGGGGACTCCTTTGAAGTTCCAAAAGGAACGAAAATTATTTTATTTACCCCTCAGTTTAGCTGCTTTATCTTGAGGTAGGAGATGACCCTTACCTCCCGTGATGTCAGAAATAATTTCTTTCAAGTCAGGCCCGAATAGGGTTTTCCCTTTGAAAGGAATAGCCAAAAGACAGATGACACATCAGCAGACCAAGGTTTTAACCATAACGCTCTACGCGCTAGAATGGCAAATCCGGCATTCTTAGTCGCCAACTTGGCAATCTGAAAGGCGGCGTCCGTAATAAAAGAATTAGCCAGCTTAAGCGCCTTAATTCTGTCCAGAATTTCCTCTAAAGGAGTCTCAGTCTTAAGAGACTCTTCTAAGGCATCAAACCAGAAAGCCGCCTCAGTGGTAACTGGTACAATACAGGCTGTCGGTTGTAAAAGGAAACCCTGATGAATAAATAACTTTTTTAGAAGACCCTCCAATTTCTTATCCATAGGGTCTTTGAAAGCACAACTTGTCCTCAATAGGAATAGTTGTACGCTTAGCCAGGGTAGATATAGATCCCTCCACCTTAGGGACTGTTTGCCAAGAGTCCCGAATAGTGTCAGATATGGGATACATTTTCTTAAAATTAGGAGAAGATGAGAACGGGATACCCGGTCTTTCCCATTCCCGTGTAATAATATCCGAGATTCTCTTAGGAACCAGAAAAACATCAGAGTAAGCCGGCACCTCTAAGTATTTGTCCATCTTACACAATTTCTCTGGTGGTACCACAATTGAGTCACAGTCATCCAGAGTCGCTAAAACCTTCCGAAGCAATAGGCGGAGGTGTTCAAGCTTAAATCTAAAGGACATGACGTCAGAGTCTGTCTGAGGCAACACATTTCCCGAATCAGAAAGCTCCCCCTCCGACCGAAGTTCCCTGACCCCCAAATCAGATCCCTGTGAGGGTACATCGGAAATAGCCATCAAAGTATCAGAAGTCGCAGGAATCAGAGAGGCCTCTGTCCTACTGCGTTTGCCCTGTAACACAGGCAGCTTAGATAAAACCTCTGCAGAGTAAATGAAGTAGACGCGGTTGAAGAACATGGCGTCACTTGGGTGGACGTTAAAGGTTGTGACGCTTGGGGAGAAAGTAGCGGCATACCCTGATTCTCATCAGACTGAGAAGCATCCTTAGACATATTTTCCTTAAAGAAAATTTCGCTCTTTAAATTGTAAGGCCCTTTCAGTACATGAGGGACAAAAAGTAAGAGGGGGTTCCACAATGGCATCTAAACACATAGAACAAGTAGTTTCCTCAAGTTCAGACATGTTAAACAGACTAGTAATAGCAATAACAGTCGTTCTTTAGTTTAAATATTGAGCTCTGAAGTCAAATTACATAGACAAAATATTTGTACCAAAAAGTGTACTGCGCCTTTAAATAATAAAAGCGCAACAATTTTTCTGTTATCTTTAAAACGTTGTTTGTGTCAATAAAGCTGTTCTAATGTGCCCAAAATATCTTAATTGTATTGCACCAACTTGCTTAGATGTATAAAAAGCAATATAAATCAATATAACAGTTGTAATAAATCTCTTTATTTATTAAGGCCTCTTGCACCTCGCCACAGCTCTGCTGTGGGCCTACCTGCCCCCGGAATACACTGCTGTTTGTGAAACTTTTAGAGCCCTGCGATAGGCAAAACAAGTTAGGCCCCACCGGAGCCCAGGACTTTGCTTCTATGCGATCCGGATGGTACTGCGCGTCTGAGCGAGCAAAAATAGGCCCCGCCCTCCGTGGGCGTAACACTAGCCGTAACAGAGACCCGCATGGGTCAGAAAAACCAAACATGTCGTAGTTAATAAAAAATAAAGCCATGTGCCCCTCTTACACAATGTCGAACCAAAATCAAGCCCAATTGGATGACAAAAAACACAATTTATGCTTACCTGATAAATTTATTTCTCTTGTGGTGTATCCAGTCCACGGATCATCCATTACTTGTGGGATATTCTCCTTCCCAACAGGAAGTTGCAAGAGGACACCCACAGTAGAGCTGCTATATAGCTCCTCCCCTAACTGCCATATCCAGTCATTTGACCAAAACAAGCCGAGAAAGGAGAAACCATAGGGTGCAGTGGTGACTGTAGTTTAAATCTAAATTTTGACCTGCATTAAACTGACAGGGCAGGCCGTGGACTGGATACACCACAAGAGAAATAAATGTATCAGGTAAGCATAAATTGTGTTTTCTCTTGTAAGGTGTATCCAGTCCACGGATCATCCATTACTTGTGGGATACCAATACCAAAGCTAAAGTACACGGATGAAGGGAGGGACAAGGTAGGTACTTAAACGGAAGGTACCACTGCCTGTAGAACCTTTCTCCCAAAAATAGCCTCCGAAGAAGCAAAAGTATCAAATTTGTAGAATTTTGAAAAAGTATGAAGCGAAGACCAAGTCGCCGCCTTGCAAATCTGTTCAACAGAAGCCTCATTTTTAAAGGCCCAAGTGGAAGCCACAGCTCTAGTAGAATGAGCTGTAATCCTTTCAGGGGGCTGCTGTCCAGCAGTCTCATAGGCTAAGCGTATTACGCTTCTTAGCCAAAAAGAAAGAGGTTGCCGAAGCCTTTTGACCTCTCCTCTGTCCAGAGTAAACAACAAACAAAGCAGATGTTTGACAAAAATCTTTAGTAGCTTGTAAGTAAAACCTTCCTACCTTATCTGCATGGAAGTTCAGATAAGGAGAATCACATTGTAAAGCAGATAACTCGGAGACTCTACGAGCAGAGGAAATAGCCATCAAAAAAATAACTTTCCAAGATAAAAGTTTAATATCTATGGAATGAAGAGGTTCAAACGGAACCCCTTGAAGAACTTTAAGAACCAAGTTTAAGCTCCATGGAGGAGCAACAGGTTTAAACACAGGCTTGATTCTAACCAAAGCCTGACAAAATGCCTGAACGTCTGGAACATCTGCCAGACGCTTGTGCAAAAGAAATCTGTCCCTTTAAAGAACTAGCTGATAATCCTTTTTCCAAACCCTCTTGGAGAAAAGACAATATCCTGGGAATCCTAACCTTACTCCATGAGTAATTCTTGGATTCACACCAATAAAGATATTTACGCCATATCTTATGGTAGATTTTCCTGGTGACAGGCTTTCTTGCCTGTATTAGGGTATCAATGACTGACTCGGAGAAGCCGCGCTTTGATAAAATCAAGCGTTAAATCTCCAGGCAGTCAGTCTCAGAGAAATTAGATTTGGATGATTGAAAGGACCTTGTAGTAGAAGGTCTTGTCTCAAAGGCAGAGTCCAAGGTGGAAAGGATGACATGTCCACTAGGTCTGCATACCAGGTCCTGCGTGGCCACGCAGGTGCTATCAAGATCACCGATGCTCTCTCCTGTGTGATTTTGGCAATCAGTCGAGGGAGCAGAGGAAACGGTGGAAACACATAAGCCATGTTGAAAGACCAAGGCGCTGCTAGAGCATCTATCAGCGTCGCTTCTGGGTCCCTGGACCTGGAACCGTAACAAGGAAGCTTGGCGTTCTGGCAAGACGCCATGAGATCCAGTTCTGGTTTGCCCCAACGATGAATCAATTGAGCAAACACCTCCGGATGGAGTTCCCACTCCCCCGGATGAAAAGTCTGACGACTTAGAAAATCCGCCTCCCAGTTCTCTACACCTGGGATATGGATCGCTGAGAGGTGGCAAGAGTGTCTCTCTGCCCAGCGAATTATCTTGGAGACTTCTAACATCGCTAGGGAACTCCTTGATGGTTGATGTAAGCCACAGTCGTGATGTTGTCCGACTGAAATCTGATGAACCTCAGAGTTGATAACTGAGGCCAAGCTTGAAGAGCATTGAATATCGCTCTCAATTCCAGAATATTTATTGGAAGGAGTTTCTCCTCCTGAGTCCACGATCCCTGAGCCTTCAGGGAGTTCCAGACTGAACCCCAACCTAGAAGGCTGGCATCT
Source organism: Bombina bombina (assembly GCF_027579735.1). NCBI lineage: Eukaryota > Metazoa > Chordata > Amphibia > Anura > Bombinatoridae > Bombina > Bombina bombina. The sequence continues at coordinate 412,727,271 of NC_069502.1, forward strand.
GTCGTTACAATTGTCCAATCTGGCCTGCGAAAGGTCATACCTTTGGACAGGTGGACCCGAGATAGCCACCAGAGAAGAGAATCTCTGGTCTCTTGATCCAGATTTAGTAGAGGGGACAAATCTGTGTAATCCCCATTCCACTGACTGAGCATGCATAGTTGCAGCGGTCTGAGATGTAGGCACGCAAACGGAACTATGTCCATTGCCGCTACCATTAAGCCGATTACCTCCATGCACTGAGCCACCGAAGGGCGCGGAATAGAATGGAGAACACGGCAAGAATTTAGAAGTTTTGATAACCTGGACTCCGTCAGGTAAATTTTCATTTCTACAGAATCTATCAGAGTCCCTAGGAAGGAGACTCTTGTGAGTGGGGATAGAGAACTCTTTTCCTCGTTCACTTTCCACCCGTGCGACCTCAGAAATGCCAGAACTATGTCCGTATGGGACTTGGCAATTTGGAAATTTGACGCCTGTATCAGGATGTCGTCTAGATAAGGGGCCACTGCTATGCCCCGCGGCCTTAGGACCACCAGAAGCACCCCCAGAACCTTTGTAAAAATTCTTGGGGCTGTAGCTAACCCGAAGGGAAGAGCCACAAACTGGTAATGCCTGTCCAGAAAGGCAAACCTTAGGAACCGATGATGATCTTTGTGTATCGGAATGTGAAGGTAAGCATCCTTTAGATCCACCGTAGTCATATATTGACCCTCCTGGATCATAGGTAGGATGGTCCGAATAGTTTCCATTTTGAATGATGGAACTCTGAGGAATTTGTTTAAGATCTTTAGATCCAAGATTGGTCTGAAGGTTCCCTCTTTTTTGGGAACCACAAACAGATTTGAGTAAAATCCCTGTCCCTGTTCCTCCTTTGGAACTGGATGGATCACTCCCATAACTAGGAGGTCTTGCACACAGTGTAAGAATGCCTCTTTCTTTATCTGGTTGACAGATAATCGTGAAAGGTGAAATCTCCCTTGTGGAGGAGAAGCCTTGAAGTCCAGAAGATACCCCTGAGATATAATCTCCAACGCCCAGGGATCCTGAACATCTCTTGCCCACGCCTGGGCGAAGAGAGTAAGTCTGCCCCCTACTAGATCCGTTACCGGATAGGGAGCCATTCCTTCATGCTGTCTTAGAGACAGCAGCAGGCTTTTTGGCCTGCTTGCCTTTGTTCCAGGACTGGTTAGGTTTCCAGGCCCTCTTGGACTGAGCAAAAGTTCCCTCTTGTTTTGTAGCAGAGGAAGTTGATGCTGCACTTGCCTTGAAGTTTCGAAAGGCACGAAAATTAGACTGTTTGGCCCTTGATTTGGACCTGTCCTGAGGAAGGGCATGACATTTACCTCCAGTAATGTCAGCAATAATTTCCTTCAAACCAGGCCCGAATAGGGTCTGCCCCTTGAAGGGAATGTTAAGTAGTTTAGACTTTGAAGTCATGTCAGCTGACCAAGATTTGAGCCATAGCGCCCTATGCGCCTGGATGGCAAATCCAGAATTCTTAGCCATTAGTTTAGTCAAATGAACAATGGCATCAGAAACAAAAGAATTAGCTAGCTTAAGTGCTCTAAGCTTGTTAAGTATGTCCTCCAAAGGAGTCATTGTCTGTAAAGCCTCTTCCAGAGACTCAAACCAGAACGCCGCAGCAGCAGTGACAGGAGCAATGCATGCAAGGGGCTGCAGGATAAAACCTTGTTGAATAAACATTTTCTTAAGGTAACCCTCTAATTTTTTATCCATAGGATCTGAAAAAGCACAACTGTCCTCGACAGGGATAGTAGTACGTTTTGCTAAAGTAGAAACTGCTCCCTCCACCTTAGGGACCGTTTGCCATAAGTCCCGTGTGGTGGCGTCTATGGGAAACATTTTTCTAAAAATAGGAGGGGGGGGAAAATGGCACACCGGGTCTATCCCACTCTTTATTAATAATTTCTGTAAACCTTTTAGGTATTGGAAAAACCTCAGTACACACCGGCACTGCAAAGTATTTATCCAGTCTACACAATTTCTCTGGCACTGCAATTGTGTCACAGTCATTCAGAGCAGCTAAAACCTCCCTAAGCAAAACACGGAGGTTCTCAAGCTTAAATTTGAAAGTAGAAATATCAGAATCAGGTTTCCCTGAGTCAGAGATATCACCCACAGACTGAAACCTTCCTCAGCTTCTGCATATTGTGAGGCAGTATCAGACATGGCTCTTAAAGCGTCTGTATGCTCTGTATTACGCCTAACACCAGAGCTATCACGCTTTCCTCTAAATTCAGGCAGTCTGGCTAATACCGCTGACAGTGTATTATCCATGACTGCCGCCATGTCTTGTAAAGTAATCGCTATGGGCGTCCTTGATGTACTTGGCGCCATTTGAGCGTGTGTCCCTTGAGCGGGAGTCAAAGGGTCTGACACGTGGGGAGAGTTAGTCGGCATAACTTCCCCCTCGTCAGAATCCTCTGGTGATAAATTTTTTAAAGATAAAAGCTGATCTTTATTGTTTAAAGTGAAATCAATACATTTAGTACACATTCTCAAATAGGGTTCCACCATGGCTTTTAAACATAATGAACAAGGAGTTTCCTCTATATCAGACATGTTTATACAGACTAGCAATGAGACTAGCAAGCATGGAAAACACTTTAAATCAAGTTAAAAAGCAAATATAAAAAAACGGTACTGTGCCTTTAAGAGAAACAAATTTAGTCAAAATTTGAAAAACAGTGAAAAAAAGGCAGTAATTCAAACGAAATTTTTACAGTGTATGTAATAGGTTAGCAGAGCATTGCACCCACTTGCAAATGGATGATTAACCCCTTAATGCAAAAAACAGATAAAAAAAACGAATTAAACGTTTTTTAAACAGTCACAACAACTGCCACAACTCAGCTGTGGCCCTACCTTCCTCAATAAACAACTTTTGAAGCCTTTAGAGCCCTTCAGAGATGTCCTATAGCATGCAGGGGACTGCTGAGGGAAGCTGAATGTCTCTGTCTGTAATTTTAACTGCGTAAAAAAAGCGCTAAAATAGGCCCCTCCCACTCATACTACAACAGTGGAAAGCCTCAGGAAACTGTTTCTAGGCAAAAATCAAGCCAGCCATGTGGAAAAAAACTAGGCCCCAATAAGTTTTATCACCAAAGCATATATAAAAACGATTAAACATGCCAGCAAACGTTTTATATTGCACATTTATAAGAGTATATATCTCTGATAGTAAGCCTGATACTAGTCGCTATTAAATCACTGTATTTAGGCTTAACTTACATTAATCCGGTATCAGCAGCATTTTCTAGCAATTCCATCCCTAGAAAAACTTAAAACTGCACATACCTCATTGCAGGATAACCTGCACGCCATTCTCCCTCTGAAGTTACCTCACTCCTCAGACATATTTGAGAACAGCAGTGGATCTTAGTTACTTCTGCTAAGATCATAGAAAACGCAGGCAGATTCTTCTTCTAAATGCTGCCTGAGATAAAATAGTACAACTTCGGTACCATTTAAAAATAATAAACTTTTGATTGAAGACAAAACTAACTATATTTCACCACTTTCCTCTTACTACCTTCATCTTTGTTGAGAGTTGCAAGAGAATGACTGGATATGGCAGTTAGGGGAGGAGCTATATAGCAGCTCTGCTGTGGGTGTCCTCTTGCAACTTCCTGTTGGGAAGGAGAATATCCCACAAGTAATGGATGATTCGTGGACTGGATACACCTTACTAGAGAAAACTGTGCTCCCTTAGGTCAAATATATGTATGATAATGACCGTTCAGCAACCTCATCTCCCAGCGTTTAGCCCATACAGAGAAAGTCTCATAAGCATAAATAAACTTGTTTGCGAAACTTTTAGACATTTAGCAGTCTATACAAAAGGGAATTCCAGGTACACCATTATCATATATGAAGTGCATACTGCTTATAAGCAAAAAAGAAGACAGATGCGCCACATGGCCCAATATTGTTTGATCCACAGAGTTGAACTATCAGATTGTATTAAATTAAACTCACAATCTAGGAAGCACTCCAATTAGTGCAATGGGAGCAGTCTGGGATCTATAACAGTCATCCAGCAGACCGACCTCTCAAGCTGAAGATGGATAATCTGTAGTAAAACACAAGGGGATACAAAGGTGCCTATATGGCCTAGTACTGTCTTATACCAGGAGCAGTGGTGTGTATGGTAAGATATATACTCACAAGAAGTAAAGCATCTCCATTGATGCTAATCAGACAGGAAGGGATCAATAAAGTCACCCAACAGACTGTAACAAGGCTTCCACAGGAGGCAAACCGCAAAGGTCCCGTGGACCAAGTGAAGATCCAAATAAAACACAGTAGCAAGTGTTTGAGATAAAAAAGTGTTAAACTTTACTGGCAAAAATTAAAATACAGCGACGCGTTTCTCAGTCACAGACTGTTTCCTCAGGCATAATAAAATGATTTCCAAACACTTGCTACATATACCTAACCAAACCAATTAACATAATTGATATCACTTGTAGTGGGTGTGATCTATGACATCATAGGTATCCTAGTTATAAATCTGTTTTGACAACATAGGTAAACCCAATTTGTATGTTATATATTATACAAAAATAAATGAAAATAATAATAAATACACATTATAACAAATAATGTTCAAAACAATTCAAAATCAATTCATACAATTGCATATAACAACGATTTGCATGTCTTTTGTATATATGTGGAAAACAAATATTCATCTTAGCTTGTAGTAAGTAGTTTAATCAAATCTAAAATCCATTTGTATACCATGTCTAGGCTAAACATATGTATATTAAATATCTTAGTTGTTTCTATTAGGTTTCTTATTTAGCTATTTCTTTTTATATAGCTACTCATTCATATGATGCCCCATTCAAATCCCTAATTGCTACTATTTATTTTTTCCATTCATTAAAATCGTATATTATCCAGCATACAAGTTTCCAATGCTCATGCCTTATAGTTTCATAATCAAGACTGTTCCTACTGATGGTAATATCATATCAATCCAAATTCTTTAAGTTATTTTTAAAACGGATCACTTACTTTGTGTAGTTACAAATCGCCATTAGATTTTCTGAATGGCGTGCATATAGCTCTAGTGCGCATGTCAGTGGTGTAACCATGTGAACCATATGACTCATTCGGCTCCACGTTAAGCATAAGTAAGGAGCTGTGACCTAGTAGGTCTACAGGGAGTGCAGAATTATTAGGCAAATGAGTATTTTGACCACATCATCCTCTTTATGCATGTTGTCTTACTCCAAGCTGTATAGGCTTGAAAGCCTACTACCAATTAAGCATATTAGGTGATGTGCATCTCTGTAATGAGAAGGGGTGTGGTCTAATGACATCAACACCCTATATCAGGTGTTCATAATTATTAGGCAAATTCCTTTCCTTTGGCAAAATGGGTCAAAAGAAGGACTTGACAGGCTCAGAAAAGTCAAAAATAGTGAGATATCTTGCAGAGGGATGCAGCACTCTTAAAATTGCAAAGCTTCTGAAGCGTGATCATCGAACAATCAAGCGTTTCATTAAAAATAGTCAACAGGGTCGCAAGAAGCGTGTGGAAAAACCAAGGCGCAAAATAACTGCCCATGAACTGAGAAAAGTCAAGCGTGCAGCTGCCAAGATGCCACTTGCCACCAGTTTGGCCATATTTCAGAGCTGCAACATCACTGGAGTGCCCAAAAGCACAAGGTGTGCAATACTCAGAGACATGGCCAAGGTAAGAAAGGCTGAAAGACGACCACCACTGAACAAGACACACAAGCTGAAACGTCAAGACTGGGCCAAGAAATATCTCAAGACTGATTTTTCTAAGGTTTTATGGACTGATGAAATGAGAGTGAGTCTTGATGGGCCAGATGGATGGGCCCGTGGCTGGATTGGTAAAGGGCAGAGAGCTCCAGTCCGACTCAGACACCAGCAAGGTGGAGGTGGAGTACTGGTTTGGGCTGGTATCATCAAAGATGAGCTTGTGAGGCCTTTTCTGGTTGAGGATGGAGTCAAGCTCAACTCCCAGTCCTACTGCCAGTTTCTGGAAGACACCTTCTTCAAGCAGTGGTACAGGAAGAAGTCTGCATCCTTCAAGAAAAACATGATTTTCATGCAGGACAATGCTCCATCACACGCGTCCAAGTACTCCACAGCGTGGCTGGCAAGAAAGGGTATAAAAGAAAAAAAACTAATGACATGGCCTCCTTGTTCACCTGATCTGAACCCCATTGAGAACCTGTGGTCCATCATCAAATGTGAGATTTACAAGGAGGGAAAACAGTACACCTCTCTGAACAGTGTCTGGGAGGCTGTGGTTGCTGCTGCACGCAATGTTGATGGTGAACAGATCAAAACACTGACAGAATCCATGGATGGCAGGCTTTTGAGTGTCCTTGCAAAGAAAGGTGGCTATATTGGTCACTGATTTGTTTTTGAATGTCAGAAATGTATATTTGTGAATGTTGAGATGTTATATTGGTTTCACTGGTAAAAATAAATAATTGAAATGGGTATATATTTGTTTTTTGTTAAGTTGCCTAATAATTATGCACAGTAATAGTCACCTGCACACACAGATATCCCCCTAAAATAGCTATAACTAAAAACAAACTAAAAACTACTTCCAAAACTATTCAGCTTTGATATTAATGAGTTTTTTGGGTTGATTGAGAACATGGTTGTTGTTCAATAATAAAATTAATCCTCAAAAATACAACTTGCCTAATAATTCTGCACTCCCTGTATGTGACTCTTTGGCTCAATATAATGATTGGCTGTATTCCAGCCACTCGCATTGATATAAGTACAATAAGGCCTATTCAGTTACTTACATTTGTTTTGTTACAAAATGCTATTAGAGTTTCTAAATGACGTGCAACTAGCGCTAATGCGCATGTCAGTAATGTAACCATAGGAACCATATGACTCATTCGCTATGCTTCTTATATGCATACTGCTTACCCCTCCCCAGATAGGGAATAATGTCAGCCTATTCTGATACATCAAGTCTCCCCAGAACTAAAAGACTGAAACATACCTCAATGCTGCTTGTAGCATGACACGGTTCTCCACACTGAAGATGATTCTTTATACTACCTACAACTGCTCTGTGGGAACCAGCATGGATCTTAGATAACATTTGCTAAGATCATCAACATCAGGGCAGAAATTAAGATGTCTCCACTCCTCTTGGGAAGGTATAGACTGACGATTTCTCCCTTAGGAAAATAGTACTCACTGGCACCATTTTAAAATAAAAAACTTCCTGATTGAAGACTCTAAAACTAACACCTCACTTTACCTCTTCCTATCACTAATACAGGCAAAGAGAATGACTGGAGGTGGGAGGGAAGGGAGGAGCTATATATACAGCTCTGCTGTTGTGCTCTTTGCCACTTCCTGCTAAACAGGAGGCGTAATCCCATAAGTAAGGATGAAATCTGTGGACTCGTCGTATCTTGTAAAAGAAAAATAAATATATAAAAAAAAAAATAAAAAAAAAAAATCTTTGTTGTACCACTGAATTTAAAAATAAAATGTAAACTATTCAAAACATCTATTAAAACCTAAACAAAAACTAATAGACCCACTCATCCAAGTTGATATTAACTTTAAGCATTAATGGCCATCATATAGACAGATCGCATTTAGAATTGATTACAGCTTATACCTCCACTGCTTTATGAGGCAACTGTTTGTCGGTCCACTGCTTCAACTTGATGTCCACTGTGGTGTTAAAAGTGCCAGAGTTCATGGTCTGTGCTGCTGGTAGATATATGTTCTCTATTACATGGGTGGAAACTCTTTCCCACAAAGTCTTCTGAAGGATTTCTTCCCTGGATTAGTCAAATAAAACAATGCAGTAAAGACCCATAAACAAATTCTACAGTTGTACATACATAAATATGCATATTTTATAAAATAAGGAAATAATTCATTCATAGCACAAGCTTTGACATCACTTTGAAATACTTTACAATCAATGTCTTCTTTGTACCTCTAGGAGAAAAACCTATAAATGGAAGCTTCAAGCACTCCCTAAAGACTCTTCTGTTCAGGGATGCATAGAACCTACACCTTAATACAGGTTCCTCTCCTCCATTGCTATCCCCTTTAACCCCCTTAGCATGTGAGCCTAAGAGTCCAACTGCCTGCAGATCACCTTCACAAGATCTGACTACAACAGTGCGACCTTGGGCCCTCTACCCAATTGATCCCTATAATTGTTACCTTGTATACCGCCTATGTTTATAGCGCTGCGGAATCTGTTGGCGCTCTACAAACAACCGATAATAATAATAATAATAATAATAATAACAGTAAACAGCTTGTAATTACAAGACATGTTGTTTTATAGCAACACAACAGAAATATCAGCCAAATCTAAAACAATTTAAAGCAAATTAACATTCTTTCTACTGTAGTTATTTTTCAATGGGCAAACTCCACCCACCATTTGACTTATTTGTAGGAGCCAATCTGGGATTTAGTCCACAGACAACAAGGCTACCCACTGTCCTAAAGTTAGCATAAAATACATTGTTTTGCAGTTGTTATATGATAAATCCAAATAGGGAAAGATAAGTGAGCCTTGAGCCCCAAGGCAGAACACTGTGCGATCTGCATTCTTATCGCAGAAACTGAAGGATCTCTGCAGAAAGAACGGCAGTGGCAGTTAAAATTATTTTTTGCCTGCACTATTAATTTCTTTCTACCTGCGGGTGTCACTGTTCCGTTCTATCTCAATGAAAATATTTGCTACATTCTTCTCTTTTGAATTTCACAGGGTAACAGCACATTGGAAAAGGTAAGTCAGGGCTTAAAAAATGTTTTCTAGGAGTATAGGAGCCAACCAAAATACTTAGCAGACAGATTTTTTTTGTTCTTTAATAAATGTGTGTATATGTTGTGTGTGTGTGTTTATGTTGTGTGTGTATATGTTGTGTGTGTGTATATATATGTTGTGTGTATGGTGTGTGTGTATATCTGTTAACATCTCTTATTAAGTGAACATTTATAAGTGAGGAACAATGAATTATACAAGAATTGAACAAGGATTGGACAAGAAATAAGGCAAGTTCTGTTTTTATACACAATATCTTAATATCCCTTTTTGCCACCTTTTGTCTGTTTAACAAACTACTTTACTCAATTACTCCTTACCCCTCACCACCTGCAATGCTCATTAGCCCATCTCTCTTAACCTCACCTTACTTCTGTATTCATGAATTTCACACATTCCTAAAGACTCTCTCTCCCACTTGCAACTCATCACAAAAACAGTCTCACTACTGCAAATCCGCATCTCATCTCATGTCACTCTCCCTCTTGCTCATACTAGCTGATGGTGACATCTCCCCTAATCCTGGTCCCCCACATTTTCCTTGCCCTGCACACCCATGTGTACCCTTCAATAGACTTCAAAAACAAAACTCTGGTAACACTAATCTCATTCCTCTTGCATCTAAAGCCACCACCCCCTTCACTTGCGCACTTTGGAACTCTTGCTCTGTTTGCAACAAGCTCACTTCTATCCATGGCCTCTTTATCTCCCACTCTCTAATTCTTCTGGCTCTCACAGAAACCTGACTCTCTCCTTCAGACACTGCTTCCTCTGCTGCACTGTCACATGGGGTCTCCACTTCAGCCACACACCTAGGTCTGACAATAGACAAGGAGGTGGTGTTGGTATTTTACTTTCCTCTCGTTGCACCTTTCAACAAATACATCCCTTCTCTTCCCTCACATTTTCTTCATTCGAAACACACATGATTCTCTTATTCTCTCCCCTCTCTATACGCGTTGCAATCATATATCACCCCCCTGGCTCTGCAACTCTATTTCTAGATCACTTTGCCGCCTGGCTACCTTACTTTCTTTCCTCAGATACCCCTACCCTCATTCTTGGTGACTTCAACCTCCCTGTTGATAATCCCACTGCCTCCTCTGCAAAACAACTTCTGCAACTCACTTCCTCTTTCGGCCTGTCACAATGGACTGACTATCCCACTCACAAAGATGGTCACTCCCTTGATCTGATTTTCAGTTATCGACGCACTATCACAAACTCACCTTTTCCGCTTTCTGACCACCACCTCCTCACTTGTACCATCACCTCCCTCCCTACAACTCTCCCTCCTTCTACCCCCCACACTAAACTTCACAGAAGAATCAAGTCATTAGATCAGCAACAGCTCGCTAGCTCTCTCAAACCTCTTCTCTCTTCCATCCCCTCCTTTTCCTGTCCTGATGAATCCATCTCCCACTATAACTCCACCCTTACATCAGTCCTTGATAACCTGGCCCCACCTACCATAGCTCGGAAAACATACACTCATCATCAGCCCTGGCATACTCCTCTGACACGGTACCTACGCAGATGTTCCCGTACTGCTGAGCGACACTGGAGGAAATCTCGGCGTTCTGCTGACTTTCTTCACTATAAGTTCATCTTGGAATCTTACTGTTCTGCCCTTAATCTATATAAGCAACACTACTTCTCTACTCTTAGCTCTACTCTTTCTTCAAAGCCAAAACCTCTGTTCTCCAAATTCAATACTCTTCTCCGCCCACCCCCACCTCCCACCACAACTTCTCTCTCAGGCCAAGATTTTGCCAGCTTCTTCAACAACAAAATCGACTCCATCAGAACTGAAATCAGCTCTCAACATACCAGTCTCCCACTCCCTCAAATGCTCACAATCATCCAACACCCATATAGCCATAAATTTAGCTATTTTGCCCCTGTTACAGAGGATGACGTTTCTGCCCTTATACTAATCTCTCACCTCACTACCTGTCCCCTCGACCCCATCCCCTCACAACTACTCTCTTCCCTCTCTTCTACCCTTACCCCTATACAGACACACATCTTCAACCTCTCCCTCAGCACTGGTATATTTCCCACATCTTTTAAACTTGCATTAGTCACACCTATCCTCAAAAAACCTTCTCTCGATCCAACCTCCCCATCCAACTACCGCCCTATTTTCCTACTACCTCTTGCCTCAAAGATTCTTGAAAAGCTAGTATATGCACGTCTATCCCATTTCCTTACACTAAACTCCCTCCTTGACCCACTGCAATCTGGATTTTGCCCTTTCACTCAACAGAGACAGCAATTGTTAAGGTTACCAACGACCTACTTACAGCAAAATCAAAAGGCCACTTCTCTCTACTTATCCTCCTTGATCTGTATGCAGCCTTTGATACTGTCGACTACCCTCTCTTGCTTTATACCCTCCAATCCTTCGGGGCATCTGACACAGCTCTCTCTTGGTTCTCTTCCTATCTGTCTAACCGTACCTTTAGTGTAGCCTTCTCTGGGGTATCCTTTGCCCCGTTACCTCTTTCTGTTGAGGTACCGCAAGGCTCTGTCCTCGGTCCCCTTCTCTTCTCAATCTACACGTCCTCACTAGGTTCCTTAATAAAATTCCACGGGTTTCATTATCATTTGTATGCCGACCATACACAAATCTACCTCTCTGCACCAGAATTATCTCCTTCCTTGCTAACCCGCGTCACTAACTGTCTCTCTCATATCTCATCTTGGATGTCCTCTCACTACCTCAAGCTAAATCTCTCCAAAAACGGAGATCCTTATTTTCCCCCTTCTTCAAAAATCTCCACCCCCCATGTCTCTATAACTGTTGACAACTCCATCATTACCCCAACCTCACATGCCCGATGTCTTGGGGTCACACTTGACTCAGATCTTTCTTTCACTCTTCACATTCAGTCCTTGGCTAAAGTCTGCCGCTTCCACCTTAAAAACATCGCTAAAATTAGACATTTCCTTACACAAGACACAACAAAGATTTTAATCCACTCTCTCATCCTTTCCCGATTCGACTACTGCAACTCTATCCTCTATATCTCCCTAGCTGCCGCCTAGCTCTTTTACAATCCATAATGAATGCCTCTGCCAGGTTCATCTTCCTTGCATGTCGCTCTTCATCTGCCGCACCTCTCTGCCAATCCCTTCACTGGCTTCCTCTTGCATCCAGGATTAAACACAAAATTCTCACTCTGACACACAAAGCCCTCAATTGCATTGCTCCCCCCTACATCTCAGACCTTGTCTCCAGATACTCTTCCTCCCGCTCCCTTCGCTCCAATCATGATCTCATACTCTCCTCCTCTCTTGTTACCTCCTCACATTCCCGTCTACAAGATTTCTCAAGACTGGCTTCCATCTTATGGAACTCTCTGCCTCGCTGCACAAGAATCTCCCCTACTTTTAAAAGCTTCAAGTGCTCCCTGAAGACTCTACTATCCAGGGACGCTTACAACCTACACTAACCTTCCTATCTCCACTGCTATCCCCTTAAACCCCATAGCATGTAAGCCTATGAGCCCAGCTGTTTGTAGTCCACCTTCATAAGAGCCGACTACAACAGTGCAACTCTCGGCAGGATCCTTCACCCATTTCATCCCTGTAATCGTTTTTTTATATACCACCCATGTTCATAGCGCTGCGGAAGCTGTTGGCGCTCTACAAATACCTGATAATAATAATAATATATGGTGTGTGTGTATATATATATATATATGGTGTGTGTGTATATCTTGTGTGTATATTGTGTTTGCTTGTGTGTGTATATGTTGTGTGTGTGTATATGGTGTGTGTGTATATGGTGTGTGTGTATATGGTGTGTGTGTGTGTATATGGTGTGTGTATATGGTGTGTGTGTATATATGGTGTGTGTGTATATATATATATATATATATATATATATATATATATGTTGTATGTGTATTTATATTTATAAGAAAAAACATTTCATCTTATGTTTTATCATAAAAAGTGCTATTTACTAATACTAAAAAAAAAAAAAAATCATTTTACAATTTATTCCGGTCAGCTTACTGCCCAATAAAAAAATCATGGTTGTAAATATGGGCTGGTGGGTAGAATCTAAATGTTTACTTTAAACCAATAAGTAAACACCATTTCTACTTAGCCTTCACACAATCATGTGAAAATTATGGTGTCACACATGTATCGAGCACACATATCAAACAGTAAATGTATGCAATTAAGAGCATCACATCCATCTTGTCTTGAACACACATAATTATAGTCACCATAGTTATAGCTCTCCTTATACACAGATACTTTATATGCCCACTCGAGAAAGTCTGTTTTTTTATTTATTAATAAAGGGGGAAAAAAAGAATACTGACATAATTTTAAGCATATACATTCATTAATGATAAATGGTAGTCATCAGCATTAAAAGGACATGGAACACAAGTTTTTTCTTTCATGATTCAGAAAGAAACATGCGATTTTAAAAAAACATTCTAATTTACTTCTACTATCACATTTTCTTCATTCTCTTGGTATCTTAAGTTGAAAAGCAGGGACGTAAGCTCAGGCGCGTGCACACACCTGGAGCACTAGATGGCAGCATTAATGTCTGCCATGTAGTGCTGCAGACACCTGGGTATCTCTTTAAAAAAAAAAGAATATTATAGGAACAAAGCAAATTTGATAACAGAAGTAAATTGGAAACTTTTTTAAATTGTTTGCTCTGTCTGAATCACAAAAGAAAATGTTTGGGTTTCATATCCCTTTAATGTTTTGCTTTTCCTTTATAAGCCCAGAAACCGCACCAAACTTTGTCAGGCACGGAACACAGAAATATCCACTTTCATATACATAAATATAAAGGATTGGTTCCAACCATGAACATTCTTTAAAAGGGACCTTTATTTTATCTCACGTCAGGGTCCAAAGCAACAATGTTTTGGGTCTACAATCATCCCTTAGTCATCTCTAAAGGCCTGATTATAGGCCTGAAACAATGCTGCTTTGCTTTGGACCCTGACATGAGATAAAATAAAGGTCCCTATCTAAAGAATTTTAGCAGTTGGAAACAATCCTTTATAGTTATACAAAAAAAATTAAAGGGTGCCATTCAGAATCATTATTTCACTCAAAGTTTTTTAATTGTTTTAAAAAGTATTTTGAACTCTGCATCCAGAAAGATAATTGTGTAGTTTACAATCTTACAGTTTATCTAAATGCATCATGAATCTATGTCTCACTGAGGAGTTACAGTCTGTCATAGTAATTTATCTACATGCCATCCACACAATAAAGGAGCATATATTTTAACGCTTCTTTTCTTTTGCTAGGATAGTGACCAACGCTTTATGTACTGGTTTTTTTTTGGCACACTTGAGCAAAATCAAAAGCATTAAAAAAAAAAAAAAAAAATCAGATTTTAAAACCCAAAATTTTTTTGTAACCCTTTCATAACAAATATTATTAATACGTTCAACCTGGTACCACTCTGTTGAGAAACTGTGAAAATAGTTTCTGTAAAAATAAAACAAATATTTGCAAGAATTACCAGTGCTTTGGTGTAACCTGGCTAAGGCTTATAACTTCATCTAGAATTTCATTCTTAGCTTTTTCAAATAGTTCATTCTAGAAAAAGAAATGGATACAAAAACACAGGATTATACATTTATGTACAACATGTCATATTTACACATTACATACAAATATCTACTTGTTCTAAATAGGTGTATTTATTACTTTAAAAAGTTATCATACAAGGTGAATCCAAGGCCTGAAATTATTTGCCTGCAAAAGGACAATTTACATAACTTTAAAAAATACCTCTTACTGAAAATAAAGATTATAAAAATCAGGGGTCAAGTCGAACGGGAACGCAAGAGGAACTAAGTTCCCCATGGACAGAGAACAAAAGCTTTTTAGTAAACACTGCTGCTGCTGGTGGGAGGAGCGGGAGCCCAGTCTGGTTAGAAGAATAGTGAGATCCTCAAGTAATGAGCAGTAACACTTCCTACATTACACTAAATGCAAGCCTGTCAGTGGTCCTGCTGTGTGATCACCCACTCTGTGTGTAACACATGGTGCTTATATTTCTGTGTGGCTTGCTCTGGGGTTATTTAGCTCCCCTCAGCAGAAATAGGACATAACACCGTTAGTGGGTGAGACTCTGAATGAGGAGGATACTCAGGCCCAAAGGCAACCATGCAACCCTTCACTGGATTTAATTTGCTTTCGTTAACCAAAGTGTATAGATTATATACATATAAATACAGTGTGTGTTTATATATAAAAACATAATTTATGCTTACCTGATAAATTTATTTCTCTTGTGGTGTATCCAGTCCACGGATCATCCATTACTTGTGGGATATTCTCATTCCCAACAGGAAGTTGCAAGAGGATCACCCACAGCAGAGCTGTCTATATAGCTCCTCCCCTAACTGCCACCTCCAGTCATTCGACCGAAGACAAGCAAGAGAAAGGAGAAACTATAGGGTGCAGTGGTGACTGTAGTTTAAAGTTAAAAAATACCAGCCTTGAAATGACAGGGCGGGCCGTGGACTGGATACACCACAAGAGAAATAAATTTATCAGGTAAGCATAAATTATGTTTTCTCTTGTAAGGTGTATCCAGTCCACGGATCATCCATTACTTGTGGGATACCAATACCAAAGCTAAAGTACACGGATGAAGGGAGGGACAAGGCAGGTACTTAAACGGAAGGTACCACTGCCTGTAAAACCTTTCTCCCAAAAATAGCCTCCGAAGAAGCAAAAGTATCGAATTTATAGAATTTTGAAAAAGTATGAAGCGAAGACCAAGTCGCCGCCTTGCAAATCTGTTCAACAGAAGCCTCATTTTTAAAGGCCCAAGTGGAAGCCACAGCTCTAGTAGAATGAGCTGTAATTCTTTCAGGAGGCTGCTGGCCAGCAGTCTCATAAGCTAAGCGTATTATACTTCTTAGCCAAAGCGAAAGAGAAGTTGCCGAGGCCTTTTGGCCTTTCCTCTGTCCAGAGTAGACAACAAACAAAGCAGATGTTTGACGAAAATCTTTAGTAGCTTGTAAATAATACTTTAAAGCACGAACCACGTCAAGATTGTGTAATAGACGTTCCTTCTTTGAAGAAGGATTAGGGCACGACGGAACAACAATCTCCTGATTGATATTCTTATTAGATACCACCTTAGATAAAAACCCAGGTTTGGTACGCAAAACTACCTTATCTGCATGGAAGATCAGATAAGGGGAATCACATTGTAAGGCAGATAACTCGGAAACTCTACGAGCCGAGGAAATAGCTACCAAAAATAGAACTTTCCAAGATAAAAGCTTGATATCTATGGAATGAAGAGGTTCAAACGGAACCCCTTGAAGAACTTTAAGAACCAAATTTAAACTCCATGGCGGAGCAACAGGTTTAAACACAGGCTTGATTCTAACTAAAGCCTGACAAAATGCCTGAACATCTGGAACATCCGCCAGACGCTTGTGCAAAAGAATAGACAGAGCAGAAATATGTCCCTTTAAGGAACTAGCTGACAAACCTTTTTCCAATCCTTCTTGGAGAAAAGATAATATCCTGGGAATCCTGACTTTACTCCATGAGTAACCCTTGGATTCACACCAATAAAGATATTTACGCCATATCTTATGATAGATTTTCCTGGTGACAGGCTTTCGTGCCTGAATTAAGGTATCAATGACTGACTCGGAGAAGCCATGCTTTGATAAAATCAAACTTTCAATCTCCAGGCAGTCAGTCTCAGAGAAATTAGATTTGGATGGTTGAAAGGACCCTGAAGTAGAAGGTCCTGTCTCAGAGGCAGAGTCCATGGTGGAAGGGATGACATGTCCACCAGATCTGCATACCAAGTCCTGCGTGGCCACGCAGGTGCTATCAAAATCACCAATGCTCTTTCCTGCTTGATCTTGGCAATCAGACGA
The DNA here is from genome assembly GCF_027579735.1 of Bombina bombina. NCBI lineage: Eukaryota > Metazoa > Chordata > Amphibia > Anura > Bombinatoridae > Bombina > Bombina bombina. Next base: position 412,744,026 of record NC_069502.1, read on the forward strand.
GGGAGCAGAGGAAACGGTGGAAACACATAAGCCAGGTTGAAGGACCAAGGCACTGCTAGAGCATCTATCAGCGTTGCCTTGGGGTCCCTGGACCTGGATCCGTAACAAGGAAGTTTGGCGTTCTGGCGAGACGCCATGAGATCCAGTTCTGGTTCGCCCCAACGTTGAACCAATTGTGCAAATACCTCCGGATGGAGTTCCCACTCCCCCGGATGAAAAGTCTATCGACTTAGAAAATCCGCCTCCCAGTTCTCTACACCTGGGATATGGATAGCCGATAGGTGGCAAGAGTGAATCTCTGCCCAACGAATTATCTTTGAAACTTCCAACATCGCTAGGGAACTCCTCGTTCCCCCTTGATGGTTGATGTAAGCCACAGTCGTGATGTTGTCCGACTGAAATCTGATGAACCTCATTGTCACTAGCTGAGGCCAAGCTTGAAGAGCATTGAATATCGCTCTTAGTTCCAGAATGTTTATTGGGAGGAGGGTCTCCTCCTGAGTCCACGATCCCTGAGCCTTCAGGGAGTTCCAGACTGCCCCCCAGCCCAGAAGCCTGGCATCTGTCGTTACTATTGTCCAATCTGGCCTGCGAAAGGTCATACCTTTGGACAGATGGACCCGAGATAGCCACCAGAGAAGAGAATCCCTGGTCTCTTGATCCAGATTTAGTAGAGGGGACAAATCTGTGTAATCCCCATTCCACTGACTGAGCATGCAGAGTTGCAGCGGTCTGAGATGTAGGCGGGCAAATGGCACTATGTCCATTGCCGCTATGATTAAGCCGATTACTTCCATACACTGAGCCACCGAAGGGCGAGAAGTGGAATAAAGAACACGGCAGGAATTTAGAAGTTTTGATAACCTGGTCTCTGTCAGGTAAATCCTCATTTCTACAGAATCTATTAGAGTTCCCAGAAAGGATACTCTTGTGAGAGGGGATAGAGAACTCTTTTCTTCGTTCACTTTCCACCCATGCGACCTCAGAAATGCCAGAACTATGTCCCTATGAGACTTTGCAATTTGGAAATTTGACGCCTGTATCAGAATGTCATACGGGGCCACTGCTATGCCCCGCGGCCTTAGGACCGCCAGAAGTGACCCCAGAACCTTTGTAAAGATTCTTGGGGCTGTAGCTAACCGAAAGGGAAGAGGTACAAACTGGTAATGCCTGTCTAGGAAGGCAAACCTGAGAAACCGATGATGATCTTTGTGTATCGGAATGTGAAGATAAGCATCCTTTAAATCCACTGTAGTCATGTATTGACCCTCCTGGATCATAGGTAGGATGGTACGAATAGTCTCCATCTTGAATGATGGGACCCTGAGAAATTTGTTTAAGATCTTGAGATCTAAGATTGGTCTGAAGATTGGTCTGAAGGTTCCCTCTTTTTTGGGAACCACAAACAGATTTGAATAGAATCCTTGTCCCTGTTCCTCCTTTGGAACTGGGTGGATCACTCCCATAACTCCCATAACTAGGAGGTCTTGAACACAGTGTAAAAATGCCTCTCTCTTTATCTGGTTTGCAGATAATTGTGAAAGGTGAAATCTCCCTTTTGGAGGAGAAGCTCTGAAGTCCAGAAGATATCCCTGGGATACAATTTCCAACGCCCAGGGATCCTGGACATCTCTTGCCCAAGCTTGGGCGAAGATCGAAAGTCTGCCCCCTACTATATCCGTTATCGGATCGGGGGCCAATCCTTCATGCTGTCTTAGAGGCAGCAGCAGGCTTTTTGGCCTGCTTACCTTTGTTCCAAGTCTGGTTAGGTCTCCAGACCGACTTGGACTGGGCAAAAGTTCCCTCTTGTTTTGTATTAGAGGAAGTTGATGCCGCACTCGCCTTGAAGTTTCGAAAGGCACGAAAATTAGACTGTTTGGCCCTTGATTTGAACCTGTCCTGAGGAAGGGCATGACCTTTCCATGCTTGTCGAGAGTTGCAAGAGAATGACTGGGGGTGGCAGTTAGGGGAGGAGCTATATAGACAGCTCTGCTGTGGGTGATCCTCTTGCAACTTCCTGTTGGGAATGAGAATATCCAACAAGTAATGGATGATCCGTGGACTGGATACACCTTACAAGAGAAATAACATATATTGTGAGGCGGGATGGAAGTCTTGGTGAGTTCCCACACTTTTTTTTGTAGGACTTGATCCCTGATAAAAATTGTAGACATAAATATAAAGATAATATAGTTCACTATTTAAATTTACACAATGCAACTGTTTGTAAAGGTGCAATTAAATTACTTCCAATTGCATATGTTGTTGTTTCTGCATTAACATAACTAGTGATGTAAGAAGACTTACCCTGTCAAGCTCTCGGAGACGTGGGTAATTGTTTTTCCATTCAGTCTCCAGATTAAAGCGAGTTGCTAAACAGAAACAATAAAGTGGTTAAATAAACATCCACCAGAAAAAGTCCTTTTTGCCAATGGATAGTGCCCGTTACAGTCACATGATCAGCATGATTCACTAGGTAATAAAACAGCAGCTAACATATCCAGTGTGATGTTATAACCATGTGCTATTAAGTTAAAAGGGACAGTAAACACCTAATTACAATACATTTCTGTTGTGTTGCTAAAGAATAACATATCAGCCAAGTCTTAATGTTTTTAAAACAAGTTAACATTCTTTTTTCTGAAATTATTTTTTAGGAGCTTACTGGAGAAGCCAATCTGAGCATTAGATAGCAGACTACCAGGCTTGCTTGTTTTTGCAATTGCTATCAGTTGAAGCCAATTAGGAACAGATATCAAACAGAGTTAGCCTTGAAAAGTCAGCAGGGTGCATTTCAAGTTCTGAGTATTAGAAATGGTTCAGTTTTCAGAGCTAAATTACATGAAAAGGGTGCAAATAATTATGAAAATATATTGTAGTTTCATTATTGATAAACATTTTATATGGAAAACTCAAAGTGTTAACTGTACCTTTAATACTGAGGATTATTATTGTGACTTAATTCATTGCATAATATCTGGGGAATTCTAGCTACCTCCTAAATAAGAGACATTATTTAAACACAGTTTTACATATATGCAGTTTTTTCTGAAACATTTATCTGCCACTTCAGTTCGGACAATGGTTCTTCCATTGTTTGTCTTCGGTCAAGGATTATCCCTGCAACATTCTATTGTAAGTTATTTATTTATGTTTCAGATCATTTTTACTTTCTCAGTAGCAAGACCATAGCCTTAGACTGGTGTTAGCTAGTATTAGGAACCCAATTGCTTATGACATTCTGAAGACAAGGACATCAAACCACAGTGACAGACTAAGAGAAAAACCTCTTCATGAAGAATACTGATAGTGAGTTATTTTTATATGATCTACAACTAAATGAAAATATTTACAACGTCACCATGATTATATAAAGGGCTTCAGGGAGTTTGTGCTTTTGCAACTTTACACTGCTATGACTGTTAAGAGGAGATGAGGAAAAAAAACAAGAACTGTAGCATTCAGCTTAAACTAAACATAACCCATAATGAGTTGTTGCCCTTTAAGTGAGTGGGCAGAAACCTAGAACCTAAATTGCCTACTTTTCATATGGATGTAAGATCTCTTTCCTTCCTGCCAGATACTGTTCGTATGTAAAATGCAGTAAAGAAAAGGGAGGGATACTTGGTGAGTGCTACATAGGGAAATGAGCAAAGATATGTAAATTGTAGTGATAAACATTCTGTGCAATTTCCCTGTGGAATAACCAGTAGTCTGTTAGACTGCCGCTAAGTATATCCATATAGTTATTTTGTTTGCTAGCTTCTCGTTGCTCAGAAATTACCTTTGAAGGCATCAGCTTGCTGTTCTACTGACTCACGAACCATTTTCCAAAAACAATCAGAAACAGCGAGACTTAAATTCTTGGTTGTCACCTGGTGTGCTTTAAGCATGCCATTCCTATAAAACAAAATAAATAGAGGTTATGTTTGATATATACACCTTTAAACAAAGTTTTAATGGAGTTAATATGGTGTAATGCACTGGAAAGTAACTAGGTTTTCTAATGGACCAGAATTGCTGTGAATTTGAAAGCCAGAAAAATAATTAAACTTTGAACAGATATTTTAACTGGAACAAATCCAATGGTTCTAGTCCAAGGCAACATAGTTTATAAATTTATTTGTGGTCTAAGACAGTGTCAAAAGCATTAGTAAAATATGAATATGCTAATCTACTGTTCCACAAAGGTATATCACTTTAACTATGTAGTCAACAGACTGTTTCTGGTCACATAAAAATACTATAATGTTACATTTAAAGGGCCATGTTACCCAAATGTTGAAACACTTGAAAGTGATGCAGCATAGCTGTAAAAAGACGACTAGAAAATATCACCTTAACATCTCTATGTAAAAAAGAAAGACATTTTACCTCAAGAGTTCCTCAGAAGTCACATCCCATTGTAAAGGACTTCTAAGCAGCAAATCAGTATGTCTGTCCCGGGTCAGCTAAGGGAGTGAGCTTTGTGAACACTCATCTTATTTACCTATTCAGTTTAAGGAAGTTTACCATGAACTCTCATAAGAGTTAAGTCAAATCTCATGAAATCACAGTAAAATAGTTCATGACCTCAGCACTGTTGATGCTGATTGGCTGCTGTTCATTTCTTCATTTTTTTTACCTGCAGCTGTGCAGCAGCTGTATTATAACTTTTTACAAAGAACTTACTCTGCTGAGCTGAGGAGATTGTGAAGTATAATATCTTCCTTTTTTATATAGAGATGCTCAGGTGATATTTTCCTGTCAGTTTTTACAGTTATACTGTATTAGTTTTAAGTGATTTAGTATTATCTCCCTTTAACAACTAAAAGTTCAGCACTTTATATTTTCATATGCAAATATTACAAACCAATTTTTTTTCTCAATTTGTTCAAACCATGAATGCCACAGTCCTATCATGCTCTTCTAAAGTAATAATTGTTCATATTCAGCTTTCTAACTTTGGTGAACACCTTTAGTTCTCTGCTTACTCAATTGATGCTTATTTTACTTATTCCATTGTGTTATCGTGTGCACTTGTACTTCATATTACACACATACATATAAATAACATTATAACTCGCATTCACTAAAAATGTATGGTTAACTCTAGGTACATCATATCTCTTTGTTTGACTAACATACAATTAAACTTATAGTTATGCTTTCCATAATTATATAATGCTCTGACAATAAGATATTGTTGTACCTCTACTAATGAGAACTGTTACTTACATGGCCAATATTACACTGAAACGCATGCATGAATCATTACAATTAGCAGGCTACGGAATTCTGTTGATGAGCACCTACTTTAAAAGTGATGATCCTTGAAAAAATTCTTCTTCATAATCTTTTATAGATTCAATACTCTCATTATTGTTACCTATTAATTAGAATTTAAGAAAAAAGGTTTATAATATTTCTCATTTACATGCAATAACATTATAAAACATCAGATATTAAATAACAGGCTTCATGTTTCCCCATCTGGTTAGCAAAGACTAGCAGCATTATATGGTCTCTTCACTTGGGAAGAGGTGGTTAATTAAAGTCTAACAGTGTCTGATTGTGTGCTTAAGCAGAGACAATTTGAAAATATCCTGTGAAGACTCTAGTGCCCCAATTTCAAATTTTAAATTTTGAAGCTATAATCCAGAGCTTTTTGAGTGGAAGAGTGACCAGGCCCTTGTGTGGATTAGGACCTATCCCCAGAGAAGTTTATAGTGACTGTAAAACTGATTGCATAATATTTCACTATTTATAAAGTGTTCATCAAATCTTGTCTTATACTGTAAGAAGAGCACCTTCCCCTTATTTTGTTAGTGGGTCCCACAGTTACTATATTTTATATCAGGACACTACTTATTGCATTTTTAAAATATGTCTGGACATTCCAATTTTAAAAGCTACCCGTAATAGAGTACAAGGCAGCTAGAGTGGGTCACTCACTGCAAATTATTCACTTGTGTTCAAGCAGGGTAAGTACTACATTTAGAATAAAAAAAAAATCTAAATTAAAATGCATCTGAAACCATTTCAATTTTGCTTATAAGCTTTCTTGAAATACCAATGTAAATATTATTTTCAGGGGGAAAAAAAGAACTTATCTACAAGATTCCATTTAATATAAAGGCAAACTTTTTCAAAAGTTAAGTATTGTTGGTATTAATCAGGTTTGGTAAAACACCAGCCACAACACCTTGCTAAAAGTCTGCCAACGCAGCATGCTATACTTCTATAGTATATATTTAGACTCTATAAATCATATTTTTACATTTATTAACCTTCAAAATTTTTATAAACATTTAAATACTATGATATATGCTCAAGTTTAAAAAAAAAGATGGGGATAGTCAAACATACTTTAATTGTGATTCTGCCAGTCTACATTTATAAACATTAAAAGGTGCCTTAATAAATATATAAATTGAGGCTGTCTGCCACCCTCTACTACACAACAAAGCTGGATTGAGCATTTAAACCCCCATAGGTTAAGGTTACATGTTCTAAAAGGCTTTTAAAGGGCCATTATAGGGCAAACGTACATGGTCTAACTTATGCATCTAATTTTAGCACTAGCAACCCTGCAATTCCATAGCACGAATTCTCAAAAAAACATAATTTATGCTTACCTGATAAATTCCTTTCTTCTGTAGTGTGATCAGTCCACGGGTCATCATTACTTGTGGGATATTAACTGCTCCCCTACAGGAAGTGCAAGAGGATTCACCCAGCAGAGTTGCTATATAGCTCCTCCCCTCTACGTCACCTCCAGTCATTCGACCAAGGACCAACGAGAAAGGAGAAGCCAAGGGTGTAGTGGTGACTGGAGTATAATTTAAAAAATATTTACCTGCCTTAAAAAACAGGGCGGGCCGTGGACTGATCACACTACAGAAGAAAGGAATTTATCAGGTAAGCATAAATTATGTTTTCTTCTGTTAAGTGTGATCAGTCCACGGGTCATCATTACTTGTGGGATACCAATACCAAAGCAAAAGTACACGGATGACGGGAGGGATAGGCAGGCTCTTTATACAGAAGGAACCACTGCCTGAAGAACCTTTCTCCCAAAAATAGCCTCCGAGGAAGCAAAAGTGTCAAATTTGTAAAATTTGGAAAAAGTATGAAGCGAAGACCAAGTTGCAGCCTTGCAAATCTGTTCAACAGAGGCCTCATTCTTAAAGGCCCAAGTGGAAGCCACAGCTCTAGTGGAATGAGCTGTAATTCTTTCAGGAGGCTGCTGTCCAGCAGTCTCATAAGCTAAACGAATTATGCTACGAAGCCAAAAAGAGAGAGAGGTAGCAGAAGCTTTTTGACCTCTCCTCTGACCAGAGTAAACGACAAACAGGGAAGACGTTTGTCGAAAATCTTTAGTTGCCTGTAAATAAAATTTAAGGGCACGAACTACATCCAGATTGTGCAAAAGACGTTCCTTCCTCGAAGAAGGATTTGGGCACAAGGATGGAACAACAATCTCCTGATTGATATTCCTGTTAGTGACTACCTTAGGTAAGAACCCAGGCTTAGTACGCAGAACTACCTTATCCGAGTGAAAAATCAAATAAGGAGAATCACAATGTAAGGCTGATAACTCAGAGACTCTTCGAGCCGAGGAAATAGCCATTAAAAATAGAACTTTCCAAGATAACAACTTTATATCAATGGAATGAAGGGGTTCAAACGGAACACCCTGTAAAACGTTAAGAACAAGGTTTAAACTCCATGGTGGAGCCACAGCTTTAAACACAGGTTTAATCCTGGCCAAAGCCTGACAAAAAGCCTGAACGTCTGGAACTTCTGACAGACGCTTGTGTAACAGAATGGACAGAGCTGAGATCTGTCCCTTTAAGGAACTAGCGGATAACCCCTTTTCTAAACCTTCTTGTAGAAAAGACAATATCCTAGGAATCCTAACCTTACTCCAAGAGTAACCTTTGGATTCGCACCAATATAGGTATTTACGCCATATTTTATGGTAAATCTTTCTGGTAACAGGCTTCCTAGCCTGTATTAAGGTATCAATAACTGACTCAGAAAAACCACGCTTTGATAAGATCAAGCGTTCTATTTCCAAGCAGTCAGCTTCAGAGAAGTTAGATTTTGATGTTTGAAAGGACCCTGAATCAGAAGGTCCTGTTTCAGAGGTAACGACCAAGGTGGACAGAATGACATGTCCACCAGATCTGTATACCAGGTCCTGCGTGGCCATGCAGGCGCTATTAGAATCACTGATGCTTTCTCCTGTTTGATTCTGGCAATCAATCGAGGAAGCATCGGGAAAGGTGGAAACACATGAGCCATCCTGAAGGTCCATGGTGCTGTCAAGGCATCTATCAGGACCGCTCCCGGATCCCTGGATCTGGACCCGTAGCGCGGAAGCTTGGCGTTCTGTCGAGACGCCATGAGATCTATCTCTGGTTTGCCCCAACGTCGAAGTATTTGGGCAAAGACCTCTGGATGAAGTTCCCACTCCCCCGGATGAAAAGTCTGACGACTTAAGAAATCCGCCTCCCAGTTCTCCACTCCCGGGACGTGGATTGCAGACAGGTGGCAAGAGTGAGACTCTGCCCAGCGAATTATCTTCGATACTTCCATCATTGCTAGGGAGCTTCTTGTCCCTCCCTGATGGTTGATATAAGCTACAGTCGTGATGTTGTCCGACTGGAACCTGATGAACCCCCGAGTTGCTAACTGGGGCCAAGCCAGAAGAGCATTGAGGACTGCTCTCAATTCCAGAATGTTTATTGGAAGAAGACTCTCCTCCTGATTCCATAGTCCCTGAGCCTTCAGAGAATTCCAGACAGCGCCCCAACCTAGTAGGCTGGCGTCTGTTGTTACAATTGACCAGTCTGGCCTGCTGAATGGCATTCCCCTGGACAGATGTGGCCGATAAAGCCACCATAGAAGAGAATTTCTGGTCTCTTGAATGGAATGAAGGACACGGCATGCACTTTGAAGTTTTGTTAACCTGTCCTCTGTCAGGTAAATCTTCATTTCTACAGAATCGATCAGAGTCCCCAGGAAGGGAACTCTTGTGAGTGGAAAGAGAGAACTTTTCTCTTCGTTCACTTTCCATCCATGCGACCTTAGAAATGCCAGTACTATCTCTGTATGAGATTTGGCAGTTTGAAAGCTTGAAGCTTGTATCAGTATGTCGTCTAAGTACGGAGCTACTGAAATTCCTTGCGGTCTTAGTACCGCCAGAAGAGTGCCCAGAACCTTTGTGAAGATTCTTGGAGCCGTAGCCAGTCCGAATGGAAGAGCTACAAACTGGTAATGCCTGTCTAAAAAGGCAAACCTTAGATACCGGTAATGACTTCTGTGAATCGGTATGTGAAGGTAAGCATCCTTTAAATCCACTGTGGTCAAGTACTGACCCTCTTGGATCATGGGCAAAATTGTTCGAATAGTTTCCATCTTGAACGATGGAACTCTTAGAAATTTGTTTAGGATCTTTAAATCCAAGATTGGCCTGAAGGTTCCCTCTTTTTTGGGAACTACAAACAGATTTGAGTAAAACCCTTGTCCTTGTTCCAACCGCGGAACTGGATGGATCACTCCCATTAATAAAAGATCTTGTACGCAGCGTAGAAACGCTTCCTTCTTTGTTAGGTTTGTTGACAACCTTGACAGATGAAATCTCCCTCTTGGGGGAGAGGATTTGAAGTCCAGAAGGTATCCCTGAGATATGATCTCTAACGCCCAGGGATCCTGAACATCTCTTGCCCAAGCCTGGGCGAAGAGGGAAAGTCTGCCCCCCACTAGATCCGGTCCCGGATCGGGGGCCCTCAATTCATGCTGTCTTAGGGGCAGCAGCAGGTTTTCTGGCCTGTTTGCCCCTGTTCCAGGACTGGTTAGGTTTCCAGCCTTGTCTGTAGCGAGCAACAGCTCCTTCCTGTTTTGGTGCAGAGGAAGTTGATGCTGCTCCTGCTTTGAAATTACGAAAGGAACGAAAATTGGACTGTCTAGCCTTGGCTTTGGCCTTGTCCTGAGGCAGGGCATGACCTTTACCTCCTGTAATGTCATCAATAATCTCTTTCAAGCCGGGCCCGAATAAGGTCTGCCCTTTGAAAGGAATATTAAGCAATTTAGATTTAGACGTAACATCAGCTGACCAGGATTTTAGCCACAGAGCTCTGCGTGCCTGAATGGCGAATCCTGAATTTTTAGCCGCAAGTTTAGTTAAATGTACTACGGCATCTGAAATAAATGAATTAGCTAACTTAAGGAATTTAAGTTTGTGTGTGATGTCATCTAGTGTGGATGATTGAAGTGTCTCTTCCAGAGACTCAAACCAAAATGCTGCTGCAGCCGTGACAGGCGCAATACATGCAAGAGGTTGCAATATAAACCCTTGTTGAACAAACATTTTCTTAAGGTAACCCTCTAATTTTTTATCCATTGGATCTGAAAAAGCACAGCTATCCTCCACTGGGATAGTGGTACGCTTAGCTAAAGTAGAAACTGCTCCCTCCACCTTAGGGACCATTTGCCATAAGTCCCGTGTGGCGGCGTCTATTGGAAACATTTTTCTGAATATAGGAGGGGGTGAGAAAGGCACACCGGGTCTATCCCACTCCTTAGTAACAATGTCAGTAAGTCTCTTAGGTATAGGAAAAACGTCAGTACTCGTCGGTACCGCAAAATATTTATCCAACCTACACATTTTTTCTGGGATTGCAACTGTGTTACAATCATTCAGAGCCACTAATACCTCCCCTAGTAACACACGGAGGTTCTCAAGCTTAAATTTAAAATTTGAAATGTCTGAGTCCAGTTTATTTGGATCAGAACCGTCACCCACAGAATGAAGCTCTCCGTCTTCATGTTCTGCAAACTGTGACGCAGTATCAGACATGGCCCTTGCATTATCAGCGCACTCTGTTCTCATCCCAGAGTGATCACGTTTACCTCTTAGTTCTGGTAGTTTAGCCAAAACTTCAGTCATAACAGTAGCCATATCTTGTAATGTGATTTGTAATGGCCGCCCAGATGCACTCGGCGCTACAATATCACGCACCTCCTGAGCGGGAGATGCAGGTACTGACACGTGAGGCGAGTTAGTCGGCATAACTCTCCCCTCGTTGTTTGGTGAAATATGTTCAATTTGTACAGATTGACTATTTTTTAAAGTAGCATCAATACATTTAGTACATAAATTTCTATTGGGCTCCACTTTGGCATTAACACATATAGCACAGATAATATCTTCCTCTGAATCAGACATGTTTAACACACTAGCAAATAAACAGCAACTTGGAAATACTTTTCAAAGTAATTTACAAATAATATGAAAACGAACTGTGCCTTTAAGAAGCACAGAAAAATATTATAACAGATAAAATAATTAAGTTATAGCATCAATCTTTGTCAGAATATACAGTTTTAGCAAAGGATTGTTCCCCTCAGCAAATGATAACTAACCCAGGCAGCAGAAAAAAAATACACAAATAAACGTTTTTTATATCACAGTCAATACAATCAGCACAGCTCTGCTGTATGATTACTTCCCTCAAAAAAGACTCTTGAGATCCCTGAACTCTGTAGAGATGAACCGGATCATGCAGGAAGAAAATGAACCTCTGACTGAGTTTTTCTGATGCATAGTGAAAGCACCAAAATGGCCCCTCCCCCACACACATAACAGTGAGAGGGATCAGTGAACTGCTCTAATTTAAATCAAAACTATTGCCAAGTGGAAAAAAAGTGCCCAAAACATTTTTTCACCCAGTACCTCAGAGAAAAAAACGTTTTTACATGCCAGCAAAAAAACATTTTACCTCAATAATTAATTGTCATTTAAAACCTATTGCAAGTCCCTGCAAAATAGGTTAAGTCTATGTATACAGTTTAAAAGCCAGAGAAGTACCATTTCCCAGAAAACTGAAGTGTAAAATATACATACATGACAGCCTGATATCAGCTACATCTACTGCATTCAAGGCTGAGTTTACATTATAACGGTATGGCAGGATTTTCTCATCAATTCCATGTCAGAAAATAATAAACTGCTACATACCTCTTTGCAGATTAATCTGCCTGCTGTCCCCTGATCTGAAGTTTACCTCACTCCTCAGATGGCCGAGAAACAGCAATATGATCTTAACTACTCCGGCTAAAATCATAGAAAAACTCAGGTAGATTCTTCTTCAAATTCTACCAGAGAAGGAATAACACACTCCGGTGCTATTATAAAATAACAAACTTTTGATTGAAGATATAAAAACTAAATATATCACCATAGTCCTCTCACACATCCTATCTAGTCGTTGGGTGCAAGAGAATGACTGGAGGTGACGTAGAGGGGAGGAGCTATATAGCAACTCTGCTGGGTGAATCCTCTTGCACTTCCTGTAGGGGAGCAGTTAATATCCCACAAGTAATGATGACCCGTGGACTGATCACACTTAACAGAAGAAATAATAGTGCAAATCTCACAGATTTTTCGAAAGAAAAAGGGGCAGAACACGAAAATTCAAGAGGGATAAACCAGGGGAATGTCTCCCTAAGGGTAATGGGGAATACCAGACATGGACTCCTTGCCTATGTGCTTAGAGGGAAATATCTGCACCTCACTGACGAGGCCCAAAGGAGATCAAAATTATTTTCTGGCGTTGCCGTTTTCCTTGTTCAGAGGAGAATTGACTGGCATTTCGGTGCTGGACTGACCTTGTTAGGCTGGATCAGACTGATATACTTCAGGAAAGTTCTCCTCTGTAAAAAGCACAATTGGGCTAAACGAAGCTACTCCCAGGTAGTAAACGGGCCATAGAACAAGCCACTGAGCTGTTGTTTTGTTCCTGGCAGATTGCTTCTCTTTCTGTATGCAGATCAGAGCTGTTTCCCATAGAAAGTAATGAGGTTCTCTGGGATACAGAATCTCAACGGGGAGATTGAGGTTAACCTGACTGATATAAATTCTTAGTTTGCAGTAAATACATATTAAACAGATAGGTTTTCACTACACAGTTTATTTATAGTTGATTCTAGTTTAGTAACATTATTTTTAATTTGAGCAAACTTCAGTGGGTAAAATAAATCATTGAGGTCTAAAAGTGTACAAGGTTTATAGAATATGAGAGAGCTTGACACATCAAGGGAAATTTTCTCTCTCCAGCCCAGGGAACTCCTCTGTTCCTCCTACTTACTAAAACTGTAAAGCTTATTTCACATAGTGGAAAAAGCAAACTGCAAACACAGAAATATACAGAGTATAATCCTAATTTGTTAAAGTTATATTGAAATATTTAAAAGCAAAATCAGGATTTTTACAAAACACAATTCTAAATGGACTGCTGTTAAATGCATTACACCACAAAAAAGTACAAAGCTTAAATGCAAGTTTAAAGTAATTTAAATACAAGGCACAGAGTGTAAATGTTACAAAACTCCTTTGAGAGATATATACAGCTAAATGTACCATTCTTGTGAGGAATCTCACAGTGCTGGAGGATATTTTAGATAATCTCACCTGAGCAGAGAGCTTTAGATAAATCGAGCCCTATTTGGTTAACCCACGCAAAATGGTACCTTTGGAAGCTGCAGAGAACTGCAGGAAATGGCCAGCGAGCCAATAAGCAGTCACACAACCAATCTGTTTGAGAGGTAATTTAACCCCCACAAAAGGGGTTAAACACACAGACTTGAAGGATACCTAGTGGTAAAATTAAATGCTCTAACAAATGTGCTGATAGCAGTATTGCAGTTAGTCCCAGTTGATATGCTGCAATCTGCTTTCTTCCTGAATGTATGTCTACTGGAGATTTGCAATACCCTTTTTATTAACTTTAACTAGCTTGTGTACCTGGTATAATTATACAATCTAGCATCACAATGTAGTAGTCCAAAAGCAATCTCATGGGGAGTAGACTCAATAGGTGAATATGATATTTTTTATGTACACATATTTTATTAGCAGTATATAAAAAGCAAATGCATGCTAAGCTAACACATGGTTATGCAAGTAACAGGCCTCAGGTCCATGTGGCCCTCTTTAAATGGTACAGTTAAATAGGTACAGAGAAACAGTTTAGTGGTTAAAATGAAGTTTGGGACAAGATTACATTCCATTTGTAAAATGAACTACCAATCATAATAATACAAAAAAAGCTCCATTTAAATCTTTGACAACTAACGTTGTAATTAGCAGATGTAATGTTTGCATTTGAATGTCCATGAACATGTTGCTGCTCACGATTGTCTCACCGACTGTGTCCTGCTCAGGAGCCACAATGATTGAAGTTTCTCGAGTGGGATTATACCCTTTGCAGAGGTTAAACACACAGTAATCTAGGTTAACTATTTAGAGCATGTAATATTGGCATTAGGTTGTTAGTTTAAATCTGCAACTTGAATGTGATCTAGCTCTATGTACATGGTGCTGTGCTGAAAAATATTTAATCTACTGAATTATACCAATATAAACAATAATTATAAAAAAGCACAAGCATCTGTTCAGTATTCCTTCATGACATATCCTTCTTGTGTAACCCATGCAGAGGAATAAATAAATATGGCTAAATGTGTTATATATTGCTACCGTAGTCTGGCAAACATTAATCAAATGGTAAGTTGTTTTTTTTTATCAAACTCATATTAGCCTGTTGCTTCTTAGTAGTAAAAGGATAACAAGACTACTTTATCCAGTTTTCACAAAAAATTAAGGAACACTAAACCAATGCATAACATTTAATAAATAATTCCTAACGCTACTGATGCCAGAAATAAAGAATGTGCTCATTTTGGATATTTTTACTGTTTACCTGCTAACCTCTGCTCCCCTACACTGATCTGATCTGTATGGGGGAGCAAGAGGAATGTGTGGGTTTCCCAGAGTTAAAAGGTCTTTCCCTTCGCCATTTTTTTTGTTTACTCCTAATTCTTCTTCACCCCCTATCATTAGGCACAGGGTTCTACCCAAGTCTTTTAGCCCCCCCTTGATGCTATTTTTTCTTCTTTATGTTCAATGCTATTAGTGATTTTGGAGAAGTCAGGTGTCATATGTGACTTTCTGTGTTAGACTGATTTGCATCATTCTCTAATATATTCTTTTGTTTTTCTAGTTCAATTAGCTAAATCAACCTGCTTACATGTTCTTATTCAGAGTTTACTTGGGTACTTTTGATTTTCTACAATCGATACTTCTATGCTTAATTCTGATTTTAGACTTTAAACCTTGAACTGGAACTCATTTGTACACCCAAGCCTTTTGAGATACCGTCTAGCTGTAGCTTTGTCTATTAGAGTAAGACCTTTATTATAGGATGTAATGTATTTGTATCTTTGAGTATTGACCTAAAACACAAAAACATTTTATATGCTTATTAATCCACATGTGACCAGTAAAGTGTAAATGAACAGCACTGGTATCTGGATTTTGAGAGATTTTCAGAGATTTCTGCTTTTAGATATCCAGGTTGCAAATTAGGGAAATGTGCTTAAAACAATTTTATATATCTTTTTAAACCATAAAAAATCTGGAGTAGACTGTCACTTTAAATGAATATTGTGGGGAAAAAATAAATGTTCTGTACCCATAGAACAGTTCATTTTTAGCAGATAATTCCCTTAAAGGGATCATTTATGCAGGCAAGCAGCTGATAAAGTTTTTGTTTGTTTGTATTTAACCCCTTCACTACTGGGAATTTCAGAGAAAAACTTTCCCAAAAGTACCAGAGAATTTTTAGCATTTTTGCTATCATTCCATTTAAACAGAAAAAGAGCCTATATAGATAGATATATTTTTTAAGTAGACAGTCCAAGGTATTGATCTAGGACAATTTTGGTATATTTCAGGTCACCATTTTGCAGCCAAATGCTATTATATAAAAAAAGCGTTACTTTTCTTTCTTTTTTTTTTTTACATACTTTAGGTTTCTCACTGAAATTATTTACATACTATTTGTGAAGTCATAAAACAAATGGTTGGAAAAGCGTCTCTGGGATCCCCTTTGTTCATAAATAGCAGACATGTATGCTTTGCCATTGCTTTTGGCTGATTAGAAGGCCTCTAATTACAGCTGCACACCACACTCCTAAAATTCCCCATCCACCATATTAGGTACTGGCAGACAGTGAAAGTTTATGGCTTCTTTTTTTTTAAATTAATTGTATTTTTTTTACCCTCTCACCTCCCTAATTCCTCCCAAACAGCTCTCTAACCCTCCCCCTACCAATAAAATCCCCATCTTAGGTACTGGCAGTACCCATTTTATACCTATCATTTATGATTTTTTTAATATTTTTTTTTCTGTAGCTTAGGGATAAACTCCCCACTCCTGATTGCTATTTATCCCCCACTCCCCATACCAAACTTTTTTCTATTGTACAGCGGCCCCATCCCTCCCTCTCCATTCAAAACATTTTTTCTGCAGTGTAGGGTCCCTCCCACTCCCCCTCCGCCGCTAGGGCCACCCACTTGCCTTCCCTCCAAGCTCTCCTGCCAGCACCAACAGAGATCGCTACAGACTGTGACAGACT
Organism: Bombina bombina; assembly: GCF_027579735.1. Taxonomy (NCBI): domain Eukaryota; kingdom Metazoa; phylum Chordata; class Amphibia; order Anura; family Bombinatoridae; genus Bombina; species Bombina bombina. The sequence goes on from NC_069502.1 coordinate 412,760,493, forward strand.
ATGACACAGGAACAGCAGCTCTCTGCCGTCACCGAGACTGCTTGGGCTTTCAGCATGTCGGACGTAGATCTACATCATGCGGTGCGATAGGCTATGTACCGCACCACATAGATCTACGGCTGAATGGGTTAAGGGGTTAAATTAACTACAGGTACACTTTTTCCTTCTGCCCCCACTGCCACTACCTCTTGTTCACATAGCTTTTCCATAGCAAATACTAACGTATTGACAAGATTAGAATTGCAGGCAAAATGAGCCATTTCAAATGACTGTCCCCAATTTCAAGTTAAAGGTCACCTATGGTTAGTTGCCCAGGTTACTTCCAATGCAAAATTAAAAAAGCAAATTGGACACTTAAAATGTTTTTTCAATGTTCCTGCTGCCTTAGATTGAACCTGCCCTGGTTTACACAACTTTTCATCATGTGAATGAGAGATTCTTATATATGGGCAGCAAATGTATATATTTTTCATAATTATATTAAAATGACTTAATTTGTTAGGGTTTAAAATAACAAATATTAACACTTTTTACTACACAATAAGATGTTTTACAATGGCTAAACATATGCAGAGAGAGGGTGGGGTAGTGGGTGTGGCAGGTTATGGGTAGGAACAGTGGTGTGTAACATTTTGGCCTGGAGATATTCCAAACTTTTTTTGTTGAAAAATATAGAAAATGCCTTTACTACCCATTCCCAAGCTTTGCACAACTAACATTGTTATATTAATATAATTTATATACTTTAAACCTTTACATTTCTGACTGTTTCAAAGGCCCTGCAGGCTGCCTATATTTTTATGCATTTTAATAGCTTTTCACAGCAAGAGCAATTAAATTGTGCAACTCATTACCTAAGGAGATAGTAAATGCCAATAGCTTAGATACATTTCTGGCAAGATAAATTAAGATCTGTATAGGTTGAACTTGATAAACTTTAAGCACTAAACATTTTGGAGTAGACTGTCCCTTTAACTTCCGTTCATAAGTAGTAGCAGTTAAACTAAATAATATATACATGATTATTAGAGCTATAGTGCAATTAAATTGCAAGTCTAAAATCCAGATATGGTTTGTAATATTATAACATTTTTAATATTTACTATAGGTGTACTTTTTATCCTATCTTTACCTTTCCCTGTGACTACAGCAAAGTATCCCAGTGCCTTCATTGGAAACAGCTTGCCTTCAATTATTTGCTGAATCTAGAAAGATACAAATAGCCATGTATAAAATAGCCATGTATAAAAACTACAAAATACATCTACTGAACCCATTAAATGACAAAATGTAAAAAACATAAATTATGCTTATATTGATAATTTAATTTCCATCTGTGGGAGGAGAGTCCACTGCTTCATTCATTACTTGTGGGAATTAAGATCCTGGCCACCAGGAGGAGGCAAAGACACCCCAGTCAAAGGCTTAAATACCTCCCCCACTCCCCTCATCCCCCAGTCATTCTGCCAAGGGAACAAGGAACAGTAGGAGAATATCGGGGTATAAATGGTTCCAGAAGAATAATATTAAATTTAGGTCTGCCCCCCGGAGAAACAGGTGGGAGCAGTGGAAATGAAATTATCAGGTAAGCATAATTTATGTTTTCCATCTTAATAGGAGGAGAGTCCACTGCTTCATTCATTACTTGTGGGAACAAATACCCAAGCTCTAGAGGACATTGAATGAAAGAAATGGGAGGGTAAAAGGAGGCGGACCCTATACTGAGGGCACCACAGCCTGCAGAACCTTTCTCCCAAAAACTGCTCCCGCCGAAGCAAAAACATCAAATTTGTAAAATGTTGCAAAAGTATGTAAAGAGGACCAAGTAGCCGCCTCACAAATCTGCTCCATAGAAGCCTTGTTCTTAAAGGCCCAAAAAGAGGCCACAGCTCTAGTTGAATGAGCTGTAATCCTCAGAGGAGGCTTATGTCCCGCTGTCTCAATGCGAAACGGAGGACACTCCTCAGCCAAAAAGATAAGGAAGTCGAAGAGGCCCTCTGACCCCCACGCTTCCTGGAAAGAGAACAAACAGAGAAAGAAGTTAGTCTAAATTCCTACGTGGCCTGAAGATAGGACTTCAAGGCACAAACCACATCGAGAATTACGTTGATCGATGTTGCGAATTGACACAACCATAGGAAGAAAACCTAACTTGGTTCGTAGAACAGCCTTATCAGCATGGAAATCCAGAAAAGGAGGGACTCATTGCAAGGCAGTAATCACAGATACTCCTCGCGCAGCCAGTAGAAAACGACCTTCCAAGACAATAATTTAATGTCTACTTTAAGTTTATCCTGGAGAACAGAATAAGTAGGTCCTCCACACCTTATGATAGATGCGACGAGCAACCAGCTACAAGCTTGAATGAGAGTAAAAAACAGAATTTATGCTTACCTGATAAATTACTTTCTCCAACGGTGTGTCCGGTCCACGGCGTCATCCTTACTTGTGGGAATCTCTCTTCCCCAACAGGAAATGGCAAAGAGTCCCAGCAAAGCTGGCCATATAGTCCCTCCTAGGCTCCGCCCACCCCAGTCATTCGACCGACGGACAGGAGGAAAAAAAAGGAGAAACTATAGGGTGCCGTGGTGACTGTAGTTAGAGAAAATAATTCATCAAACCTGATTAAAAAACCAGGGCGGGCCGTGGACCGGACACACCGTTGGAGAAAGTAATTTATCAGGTAAGCATAAATTCTGTTTTCTCCAACATTGGTGTGTCTGGTCCACGGCGTCATCCTTACTTGTGGGAACCAATACCAAAGCTTTAGGACACGGATGAAGGGAGGGAGCAAATCAGGTTACCTAAACAGAAGGCACCACGGCTTGCAAAACCTTTCTCCCAAAAATAGCCCCTGAAGAAGCAAAAGTATCAAATTTGTAAAATTTGGCAAAAGTGTGCAGTGAAGACCAAGTCGCTGTCTTACATATCTGATCAACAGAAGCCTCGTTCTTGAAGGCCCATGTGGAAGCCACAGCCCTAGCAGAGTGAGCTGTGATTCTTTCAGGAGGCTGCCGTCCGGCAGTCTCGTAAGCCAATCGGATGATGCTTTTAAGCCAAAAGGAAAGAGAGGTAGAAGTCGCTTTTTGACCTCTCTTTTTACCAGAATAGACGACAAACAGAGATGATGTTTGTCTGAACTCTTTTGTAGCTTCTAAATAGAATTTTAGAGCATGGACTACATCTAAATTGTGTAGCAAACGTTCCTTCTTTGAAACTGGATTCGGACACAAAGAAGGTACAACTATCTCCTGGTTAATATTTTTGTTGGAAACAACCTCTGGAAGAAAACCAGGCTTAGTACGCAAAACAACCTTATCTGAATGGAACACCAGATAGGGCGGAGTACACTGCAGAGCAGATAACTCAGAAACTCTTCTAGCAGAAGAAATAGCAACCAAAAACAAAACTTTCCAAGATAACAACTTAATATCTATGGAATGTAAAGGTTCAAACGGAACCCCTTGGAGAACTGAAAGAACTAGATTTAAACTCCAGGGAGGAGTCAAAGGTCTGTAAACAGGCTTGATCCTAACCAGAGCCTGAACAAATGCTTGAACATCTGGCACAGCTGCCAGTCGTTTGTGTAGTAAGACAGATAAAGCAGAAATCTGTCCCTTTAGAGAACTCGCTGATAATCCCTTATCCAAACCTTCTTGTAGAAAGGAAAGGATCTTAGGAATTTTGATCTTATTCCATGGGAATCCCTTGGATTCACACCAGCAGATATATCTTTTCCATATTTTATGGTAAATTTTTCTAGTTACCGGTTTTCTGGCTTGAACCAGAGTATCTATCACAGAATCTGAAAACCCACGCTTTGATAGAATCAAGCGTTCAATTTCCAAGCCGTCAGCTGGAGGGAGACCAGATTTGGATGTTCGAATGGACCCTGTACAAGAAGGTCCTGTCTCAAAGGTAGCTTCCATGGTGGAACCGATGACATATTCACCAGGTCTGCATACCAAGTCCTGCGTGGCCACGCAGGAGCTATCAAGATCACCGAGGCCCTCTCCTGCTTGATCCTGGCTACCAGCCTGGGAATGAGAGGAAACGGTGGAAACACATAAGCTAGGTTGAAGGTCCAAGGCGCTACTAGTGCATCCACTAGAGTCGCCTTGGGATCCCTGGATCTGAACCCGTAGCAAGGAACCTTGAAGTTCTGACGAGACGCCATCAGATCCATGTCTGGAATGCCCCATAATTGAGTTAATTGGGCAAAGATCTCCGGGTGAAGTTCCCACTCCCCCGGATGGAATGTCTGACGACTCAGATAATCCGCCTCCCAGTTTTCCACTCCTGGGATGTGGATCGCAGATAGGTGGCAGGAGTGATCCTCTGCCCATTCTATTATTTTGGTCACTTCTCTCATCGCCAGGGAACTCCTTGTTCCCCCCTGATGATTGATATAAGCAACAGTCGTCATGTTGTCTGATTGGAATCTTATGAATCTGGCCTTTGCTAGTTGAGGCCAAGCCCTGAGAGCATTGAATATCGCTCTTAGTTCCAGAATGTTTATCGGGAGAAGAGACTCTTCCCGAGACCAAAGTCCCTGAGCTTTCAGGGATTCCCAGACCGCGCCCCAGCCCACTAGACTGGCGTTGGTCGTGACGATGACCCACTCTGGTCTGCGGAAGCTCATTCCCTGGGACAGGTGGTCCAGGGTTAGCCACCAACGGAGTGAGTCTCTGGTCTTCTGATCTACTTGAATCACTGGAGACAAGTCTGTATAGTCCCCATTCCACTGTTTCAGCATGCACAGTTGTAATGGTCTTAGATGAATTCGCGCAAAAGGAACTATGTCCATTGCTGCAACCATCAACCCTACTACTTCCATGCACTGAGCTACGGAAGGACGAGGAATAGAATGAAGAACTTGAAAAGCGTTTAGAAGTTTTGACTTTCTGACTTCTGTCAGGAAAATCCTCATTTCTAAAGAATCTATTATTGTTCCCAAGAAGGGAACTCTTGTCGACGGAGACAGGGAACTTTTTTCTATGTTCACCTTCCATCCGTGAGATCTGAGAAAGGCCAGAACGATGTTTGTGTGAGCCTTTGCCTTTGAAAAAGACGACGCTTGTATTAGAATGTCGTCCAAGTACGGTACTACTGCAATGCCCCTTGGTCTTAGAACCACTAGAAGGGACCCGAGTACCTTTGTGAAAATCCTTGGAGCAGTGGCTAACCCGAATGGGAGGGCCACAAACTGGTAATGTTTGTCCAGAAAGGCGAACCTTAGGAACTGATGATGTTCTTTGTGGATAGGAATGTGAAGATACGCATCCTTTAGATCCACGGTAGTCATAAATTGACCTTCCTGGATTGTAGGTAGAATCGCTCGAATGGTTTCCATTTTGAACGATGGTACTCTGAGAAATTTGTTTAGGATCTTTAAATCCAGAATTGGTCTGAAAGTTCCCTCTTTTTTGGGAACTACAAACAGATTTGAGTAAAATCCCATTCCTTGTTCCGCCGATGGAACTGGGTGTATCACTCCCATCTTTAACAGGTCTTCTACACAATGTAAGAATGCCTGTCTCTTTATTTGGTTTGAGGATAAGTGAGACATGTGGAACCTTCCCCTTGGGGGTAGTTCCTTGAATTCCAGAAGATAACCCTGAGAAACTATTTCTAGTGTCCAGGGATCCTGAACATCTCTTGCCCAAGCCTGAGCAAAGAGAGAGAGTCTGCCCCCTACTAGATCCGGTCCCGGATCGGGGGCTACTCCTTCATGCTGTTTTGTTAGCAGCAGCAGGCTTCTTGGCCTGCTTACCCTTGTTCCAGCCTTGCATCGGTTTCCAGGCTGGTTTGGTTTGTGAAGCATTACCCTCTTGCTTAGAGGATGCAGAATTAGAGGCCGGTCCGTTCCTGAAATTACGAAAGGAACGAAAATTAGACTTATTCTTGGCTTTGAAAAGCCTATCTTGTGGGAGGGCGTGGCCCTTTCCCCCAGTGATGTCTGAGATAATCTCTTTCAATTCTGGCCCAAAGAGAGTTTTACCCTTGAAGGGGATATTAAGCAATTTTGTCTTGGATGATACATCCGCTGACCAAGACTTTAGCCAAAGCGCGCTGCGCGCCACAATTGCAAACCAGAACCACGCTGCTGTAGTGACAGGAACAATGCACGAAATGGGTTGCAGAAGGTAACCTTGCTGTACAAAAATCTTTTTAAGCAAACCCTCCAATTTTTTATCCATAGGATCTTTGAAAGCACAATTATCCTCGATAGGAATAGTAGTGCGCTTGTTTAGAGTAGAAACTGCCCCCTCGACCTTAGGGACTGTCTGCCATAAGTCCTTTCTGGGGTCGACCATAGGAAATAATTTCTTAAATATAGGAGGGGGGACAAAAGGTATGCCGGGCTTCTCCCACTCCTTATTCACTATGTCCGCCACCCGCTTGGGTATAGGAAAAGCGTCGGGGTGCACCGGAACCTCTAGGAACTTGTCCATCTTGCATAATTTTTCTGGAATGACCAGGTTGTCACAATCATCCAGAGTAGATAACACCTCCTTAAGCAGTGCACGGAGATGCTCTAATTTAAATTTAAATGTCACAACATCAGGTTCAGCCTGTTGAGAAATTTTTCCTGAATCTGAAATTTCCCCATCTGACAAAACCTCCCTCATGGCCCCTTCAGATTGGTGTGAGGGTATGACAGAGCAATTATCATCAGCGCCCTCCTGCTCTTCGGTGTTTAAAACAGAGCAATCGCGCTTTCTCTGATATGCAGGCATTTTGGATAAAATATTTGCTATGGAGTTATCCATTACTGCCGTCAATTGTTGCATAGTAATAAGCATTGGCGCGCTAGAAGTACTAGGGGCCTCCTGCGTGGGCAAAACTGGCATAGACACAGAAGGAGATGATGTAGAACTATGTCTACTCCCTTCATCTGATGAAACATCTTGGGCAATTTTACTATCTGTGGCAGTACTGTCCTTACTTTGTTTGGACGCTATGGCACAATTATCACATAATTTTGAAGGGGGAGACACATTGACTTTCATACATAGAGAACATAGCTTATCTGAAGGTACAGACATGTTAAACAGGCTTAAACATGTCAATAAAGCAAAAAAACCGTTTTAAAACAAAACCATTACTGTCTCTTTAAATTTTAAACAGAGCACACTTTATTACTGAATATGTGAAAAAGTATGAAGGAATTGTTCAAAATTTACCAAATTTTCACCACAGTGTCTTAAAGCATTCAAAGTATTGCACACCAATTTTCTGAGCTTTAACCCTTAAAATAACGAAACCGGAGCCGGTTACAGTTTTAACCCCTCTACAGTCCCAGCTACAGCCTTTGCTGCGACTCTACCAAACCCACGGGGAAATACGATACCAAATGAAGCCTTCTAGGAACTTTTCCAACTACTTTCAGATCCTAACACATGCATCTGCATGTCTTGCTCTCAAAAGTAACTGCGCAGTAATGGCGCGAAAATGAGGCTCAGCCTACAACTGGGAAGGCCCTTCCTGACTGGAAAGGTGTCTAACACAGTGCCTGACGTTAAAAAACGTTCCCCAAGTTTATAGGTGTGAATAACAAGCATAAACATGTATAAAATGCCCAAATAAAGCAATCGATTTTGCCCATAAAAGTGTCTACCAGTTTTATAGCCCATATTAAGCCCTTTATTCTGTTTGAGACTAAGAAAATGGCTTACCGGTCCCCATGAGGGGAAATGACAGCCTTCCAGCATTTCACAGTCTTGTTAGAAATATGGCTAGTCATACCTTAAGCAGAAAAGTCTGCTAACTGTTTCCCCCAACTGAAGTTACTTCATCTCAACAGTCCTATGTGGAAACAGCAAACGATTTTAGTTACTGTCTGCTAAAATCATCTTCCTCTCACAAACAGAACTCTTCATCTTTTTCTGTTTCAGAGTAAATAGTACATACCAGCACTATTTTAAAATAACAAACTCTTGATAGTAGAATAAAAAACTACAACTAAACACCACATACTCTTAACCATCTCCATGGAGATGTTGCCTGTGCAACGGCAAAGAGAATGACTGGGGTGGGCGGAGCCTAGGAGGGACTATATGGCCAGCTTTGCTGGGACTCTTTGCCATTTCCTGTTGGGGAAGAGATATTCCCACAAGTAAGGATGACGCCGTGGACCGGACACACCAATGTTGGAGAAATAACAGTCTCAGAAAACACTCTCTTGGCTAGGACTAAGCGTTCAATCTCCACGCAGTCAGCCTCAGAGATCTAGACATAGATGAACAAAGAGACCTTGGTTAGCAGATCCCTGCGACAAGGTAACTTCCATGGAAGAGATAACAACATCCCCACTAGTCCACAAACCATATCCTTTGCGGCCAAGACAGAGCAATCAGTGTCACTGACGCCAGCTTGATTCGAGCCACTACACTAGTAGTGGTAACAGCCGTAAAAGATAAATTAGATTGAGCCTCCAAGGCCCCGCTAATGCATCTGTTAGCTCCGCCTGAGGATCCTTGTACCTCGACCTATATCTGGGTAACTTGGTAATGAGATGTCATAAGATCTTCCTCTTGCAAATTTCCGCAAACACTCGGGATGGAGAGACCAATTCCCCGGATTAAAGTATTGTATGCTGAGGAAATGCGCTTCCCATTTGTCCACACCCGGACTGTGGATCGCTGACAGCGAACAAATGTGTGTCTCCGCCCACTCCAGAATACGAGATACTTCCCTCATAGCTAGGGAGCTTCTCATTCCCCCCTGATGGTTCATGCAAGCCACCGAGGATATATTGTCTGATTGGAATCTGATAAACTGGGACAAACCCAGCAGAGGCCAAGCCTTCAGAGCATTGTATATTGCCGAAGATCCAAAATGTGATCGGGAGGAGCTTTTCCTTCTGAGTCCATAGACCCTGTGCCTTCCTGGCACCCCAAACAGCTCCCCATCCTGATAGACTCACAATCGTAGTCGCAATCACACAGGATGGTCTTGAGACGGATATCCCTTGGGACAAGTGATCCGGACAAAAACACCAAGAGAGCGATTCTCTCGATCGGTTGTCCAGAGAAATCTCTTGAGACAGATCCAAATTATCGCCATTCCACTGCTTCAGCATTCACAGTTGCAACACTCTGAGGTGAAACCTGGCAAAGGAAATGATGTCCATGTTGGACACCATGAGACCAATCACTTCCATACAACGAGCCACAGATGGCCTTAAGGAGGTCTGGAGGGCAAGACATGTTGAAGCTAGCCAGCAACGTCTCTTCTCTGTTAGAAATATTCTCATGTCTATGGAGACTATTATAGTACCCAATAATTCTACTCTGGTACTTGATTCAAGAGAACTCTCTCTAGATTTATCTTCCATCCATGGGATAGAAGACAGAGGAGAGATTCCGAATGGTCCACTCTCCGAAAAACTTCTTGGAGAATGCTGCGTTGGTCAGGAATCAAACCCTGGTCAACTAATTGGAAGGCAGCTATGCTCACCACTATACCAGCTAGACCAAACAGAAGATCAATAAACTGGAAATGCTGGTCCAGGAACGCAAACCTTAGGAACTGGAAGTGGTCCTTGAGGATTGGTATGTGAAGGGAGCATCCTTCGGATCTATCATGGTCATGAACTGCCGTTCTTGAACAAGGGGAAGAAAGGACCTATTGTCTCCCACTTGAACGAGCTGACATTTAAAAACTTGTTTAAGCACTTCAGGTCCCAATCAGACGGAAAGTTCCCTCCTTCTTTGGAGCCACAAAAAGGTTTGAATAGTATCCCAAACCTCTCACTGCGATAGGCACCGGGACAATAACTCCTAGGAGGACAGATCCCGTACGCACCCCAGAAAGGCTTCCCTACTTTCTGGTCAGAAAGACAGGAGAGAGAGGAGGAACTGCCATTGCGTGGCTGAGACTTGAAACCTATCTTGTAACCCTGAGCTATGACCTCCAGGACCCATGGATCCTGCACGTCCCAGAACCAAGCGACTGAAGAGGACTGGGGACCGCACGTTCATGCCGACTTAGACTCGGCGGGCTTCTTGCTATGCTTGGATTTATTCCAGGACTGAGCCGGCTTCCAAGAGCTCTTGGTTTGCCCAGGCTTAGCGGAGGACTGCTGACATGGGCTTTATAAAAATGAAAAGAACGAAAATTGTCCCTTAGACTCGTTCATATTCTCTTGCGGTAGAAGAGCACCCTTGCCCCCTGTGTCTGTGGAGATAATTGAGTCCAGGCCTGGACCAAACAAAATCATTCCCTTAAAGGGGAGGGAGAAAAAGCTGAAGCCTTAGCATTTAGGCGAATAATCTGCCTAATAGCATCACAGATAAAATAATTAGCAACTCTCAAGGCCGTAAATATTTCCTGAGTAACTTCGAGGGGACCTCTCCACCCCAATCAAATCCTATAAGGAGTCAGAACAGAAGGTAGTTTCTCCAGCAACCGCTGCAACGGCCGCCTCCAGTTGAAACAAATATCCCATATGTTGAAACAACCTTCTTAAAAGAGTTTCCATACTTTATCCATGGGCTCTTAAAACGAAGAGCTATCCTCAAACGGGATAGTAATACGTTTAGCAAGGGTGAAGATAGCGCCATCCCTTTAGGGACGGAACCTCACAACTGCATTGAGAGTCCAGGACCAGGAACGACTTGTTAAAGGGAGAAGAGAGGAACAATCCAGTCGAAATTCATTCTTAACAATGTTCGCCATCAAACAGGAGCAGGGAAGGATAAGGTACCACCCTGTCCTCAAACTCTATCCAATTTAGGAATCAAAGGATCCTCAGGCAATTTGGTCTATGTAACCATTATCACAATATCAAGGCATATGGAACATAATTGAGGAGACGGTACTAAGGCCTTCTCACAATATAAACAGGAATTACTCTTTAGGAATAGAGGGAGTGCCCTCTAAGTAACAGAATCCTCCATCGCTAGTGCAATAACCAAAGAACTACATAAATAAAACATTTTATTCAAAAAACTACACCTTTATATACCAATGGCTGGGGCACTTACCACCTCCCATGACCCAGACAGTAAAGAGAGTTGGGACTCCACTCTGATAGACACCCGGTCAGGAAAGAGGGAAAGAATCACATGGTGCACAATGCAGGACCGTCCCTGGTATGAGAAAAAGCGCGCCAAGCTTGTAAGCTGCATGGCTCTCAAAGTGAAAGTGAAACCTGTATATTCCATAACAGCCTATGAGCCCATAACATCTCACACAGCAGCATAAAATCAAATAAATATATAAAGATTATTCCCCCCTGTTCAATAATGCCCCTCAGAAGATATTAACCCTTGATTTTATACAGATAAAAGGAGTCACACTATCATACATATATAAAAAATGAAACGATCTTACCAGAATCTATGCCGTGGAACAGAAACATGGCCTTTCAAATGTGACAGGTTAGTAGCATCGCTCCTGACATGGACTTGAGAGCAGACTTGAGAGCAGAATGCAGGCAGTGAAACTCGTAAATGCTGACTGCTTATGGAGCTCTTAATCTGAGTCGGGATGGTTTCGCAGAAAGACTCTCCCTGCATCACCCATGCTCTCACTGAGAGGCTGACAGGACTACTTAAAACTCCAGTCCCATTGCGAAGAGTACTAGCCTCCATAAGAGACTTCTTTGAATCTTCCGACACTTCTCTGCCAACCTCCTGTGATACTGTGCTTTGTTACCTTGGCAGAATGACTGGGGGATGAGGGGAGTGGGAGAGGTATTTAAGCCTTTGGCTGGGGTGTCTTTGCCTCTTCCTGGTGGCCAGGTTCTTAATTCCCACAAGTAATGAATTAAGCAGTGGACTCTCCTCCCATTAAGATGGAAACAGATAAAAAACATAATTTATGCTTACCTGATAAATTTATTTCTCTTGTAGTGTATCCAGTCCACGGATCATCCATTACTTCCCAACAGGAAGTTGCAAGAGGATCACCCACAGCAGAGCTGCTATATAGCTCCTCCCCTCACATGTCATATCCAGTCATTCGACCGAAACAAAACAAGAAAAGAGAAACCATAGGGTGCAGTGGTGACTGGAGTTTTTAATTAAAATTTAGATCTGCCTTAAAAAGACAGGGCGGGCCGTGGACTGGATACACTACAAGAGAAATAAATTTATCAGGTAAGCATAAATTATGTTTTCTCTTGTTAAGTGTATCCAGTCCACGGATCATCCATTACTTGTGGGATACCAATACCAAAGCTAAAGTACACGGATGATGGGAGGGACAAGGCAGGAACTTAAACGGAAGGAGCCACTGCCTGTAGAACCTTTCTCCCAAAAACAGCCTCCGAAGAAGCAAAAGTGTCAAATTTGTAAAATTTTGAAAAGGTGTGAAGCGAAGACCAAATCGCAGCCTTGCAAATCTGTTCAACAGAGGCCTCATTCTTAAAGGCCCAGGTGGAAGCCACAGCTCTAGTAGAATGAGCTGTAATCTTTTCAGGGGGCTGCTGTCCAGCAGTCTCATAGGCTAAACGTATTATGCTACGAAGCCAAAAGGAGAGAGAGATTGCCGAAGCTTTTTGACCTTTCCTCTGTCCAGAGTAAGCGACAAACAGGGAAGAAGTTTGACGAAAATCTTTAGTTGCCTGTAAATAGAACTTCAGGGCACGGACTACGTCCAGATTATGCAAAAGACGTTACTTCTTTGAAGAAGGATTAGGGCACAATGATTACCTTAGGTAAAAACCCAGGTTTAGTACGCAGAACTACCTTGTCTGAATGGAAAATCAGATAAGGAGAATCACAATGTAAGGCAGATAACTCAGAGACTCTTCGAGCCGAGGAAATAGCCATCAAAAACAGAACTTTCCAAGATAAAAGCTTAATATCAATGGAATGAAGGGGTTCAAACGGAACTCCTTGGAGAACTTTAAGAACCAAGTTTAAGCTCCACGGAGGAGCAACAGTTTTAAACACAGGCTTAATCCTAGCCAAAGCCTGACAAAAAGCCTGGACGTCTGGAACTTCTGCCAGACGCTTGTGCAAAAGAATAGACAGAGCAGAAATCTGTCCCTTTAACGAACTAGCAGATAAGCCCTTTTCCAAACCCTCTTGTAGAAAGGACAATATCCTAGGAATCCTAATCTTACTCCATGAGTAACTCTTGGATTCGCACCAATATAAGTATTTACGCCATATCTTATGGTAGATTTTTCTGGTAACAGGCTTCCGTGCCTGTATTAAGGTATCAATAACTGACTCTGAGAAGCCACGCTTTGATAGGATCAAGCGTTCAATCTCCATGCAGTCAGCCTCAGAGAAATTAGATTTGGATGGTTGAAAGGACCTTGTATTAGAAGGTCCTGCCTCAGAGGAAGAGACCATGGTGGACAGGACGACATGTCCACTAGGTCTGCATACCAGGTCCTGCGTGGCCACGCAGGCGCTATCAGAATCACCGATGCTCTCTCCTGTTTGATCTTGGCAATCAGTCGAGGCAGCAGCGGAAACAGTGGAAACACATAAGCCATGTTGAAAACCCAAGGGGCTGCTAGGGCATCTATCAGCGCCGCTCCCGGGTCCCTGGACCTGGATCCGTAACGAGGAAGCTTGGCGTTCTGGCGAGACGCCATGAGATCCAGTTCTGGTTTGCCCCAACGATGAATCAGTTGAGCGAACACCTCCGGATGAAGTTCCCACTCCCCCGGATGAAAAGTCTGGCGACTTAGAAAGTCCGCCTCCCAGTTCTCCACGCCTGGGATGTTGATCGCTGACAGGTGGCAAGAGTGAGACTCTGCCCAGCGAATTATCTTTGAGACTTCTAACATCGCTAGGGAACTCCTGGTTCCCCCTTGATGGTTGATGTAAGCCACAGTCGTGATGTTGTCCGACTGAAATCTGATGAACCTCAGTGTTGCTAACTGAGGCCAAGCTAGAAGAGCATTGAATATTGCTCTTAACTACAGAATATTTATTGGGAGGAGTTTCTCCTCCTGAGTCCACGATCCCTGAGCCTTCAGGGAGTTCCAGACTGCGCCCCAACCTAGAAGGCTGGCATCTGTTGTTACAATCGTCCAATCTGGCCTGCGAAAGGTCATGCCCTTGGACAGATGGACCCGAGAAAGCCACCAGAGAAGAGAATCTCTGGTCTCTTGATCAAGATTTAGTAGAGGGGACAAATCAGAGTAATCCCCATTCTACTGACTTAGCATGCATAATTGCAGCGGTCTGAGATGCAGGCGTGCAAATGGCACTATGTCCATTGCCGCTACCATTAAGCCGATTACTTCCATGCACTGAGCCACTGACGGGCGTGGAATGGAATGAAGGACACGGCAAGCATTTAGAAGTTTTCATAACCTGGACTCCGTCAGGTAAATTTTCATCTCTACAGAATCTATAAGAGTCCCTAGGAAGGAGACTCTTGTGAGTGGTGATAGAGAACTCTTTTCCACGTTCACTTTCCACCCATGCGACCTCAGAAATGCCAGAACTATCTCTGTATGAGACTTGGCAATTTGAAAGCTTGACGCCTGTATCAGGATGTCGTCTAGATACGGAGCCACCGCTATGCCTCACGGTCTTAGAACCGCCAGAAGTGAGCCCAGAATCTTTGTAAAGATTCTCGGGGCCGTAGCCAACCCGAAGGGAAGAGCTACAAACTGGTAATGCCTGTCTAGAAAGGCAAATCTTAGGTACCGATAATGATCTTTGTGAATCGGTATGTGAAGGTAGGCATCCTTTAAGTCCACTGTGGTCATGTACTGACCCTCTTGGATCATGGGTAGGATGGTTCGAATAGTTTCCATTTTGAATGATGGAACTCTTAGGAATTTGTTTAAGATCTTTAGGTCCAAGATTGGTCTGAAGGTTCCCTCTTTCTTGGGAACCACAAACAGATTTGAGTAAAATCCCTGCCCTTGTTCCGTCCGCGGAACAGGGTGGATCACCCCCATTACTAGGAGGTCTTGTACACAGCGTAGGAATGCCTCTTTCTTTATCTGGTTTTCTGATAACCTTGATAGATGGAATCTCCCTCGAGGAGGAGAAGCTTTGAAGTCCAGAAGATATCCCTGAGATATGATCTCCAACGCCCAGGGATCCTGGACATCTCTTGCCCACGCCTGGGCGAAGAGAGAAAGTCTGCCCCCCACTAGATCCGTTTCCGAATAGGGGGCCGTTCCTTCATGCTGTCTTGGGGGCAGTAGTAGGTTTTCTGGCCTGCTTGCCCTTGTTCCAGGACTGGTTAGTTTTCCAGGCCTGTCTGTAACGAGCAACAGTTCCTTCCTGTTTTGGAGCGGAGGAAGTTGATGCTGCTCCTGCCTTGAAATTTCGAAAGGCATGAAAATTAGACTGTTTGGCCTTTGATTTGGCCCTGTCCTGAGGAAGGGTATGACCCTTACCTCCAGTAATGTCAGCAATAATTTCTTTCAAGCCGGGCCCGAATAAGGTCTGCCCCTTGAAAGGAATATTAAGTAATTTAGATTTAGAAGTCACGTCAGCTGACCAGGATTTAAGCCATAGCGCTCTCCGCGTCTGGATGGCGAATCCGGAGTTCTTAGCCGTTAGTTTAGTCAAATGTACAATGGCATCAGAAACAAATGCATTAGCTAGCTTAAGTGATTTAAGCTTGTCCATAATTTCATCCAATGGAGCTGTGTGAATGGCCTCTTCCAGAGACTCAAACCAGAATGCCGCAGCAGCAGTGACAGGCGCAATGCATGCAAGGGGCTGCAAGATAAAACCATGTTGAACAAACATTTTCTTAAGGTAACCTTCTAATTTTTTATCCATTGGATCCGAAAAAGCACAACTATCCTCCACCGGGATAGTGGTACGCTTAGCTAAAGTAGAAACTGCTCCCTCCACCTTAGGGACCGTCTGCCATAAGTCTCGTGTAGTGGCGTCTATTGGAAACATTTTCCTAAATATAGGAGGTGGGGAAAAGGGCACACCGGGTCTATCCCACTCCTTGCTAAATTTCTGTAAGCCTTTTAGGTATAGGAAAAACGTCAGTACACACCGGTACCGCATAGTATCTATCCAGCCTACACAATTTCTCTGGAATTGCAACTGTGTTACAGTCATTCAGAGCAGCTAAAACCTCCCCAAGCAATACATGGAGGTTCTCAAGCTTAAATTTAAAATGAGAGATCTCTGAATCAGGTTTCCCCGGATCAGATCCGTCACCCACAGAATGAAGCTCTCCGTCCTCATGTTCTGCAAACTGTGACGCAGTATCAGACATGGCTCTTACAGCACCAGCGCGCTCTGCATCTCTCCTAATCCCAGAGCTATCGCGCTTGCCTCTCAATTCTGGCAATCTAGATAATACTTCTGACAGGGTATTATTCATGATTGTAGCCATGTCCTGTAAAGTAATTGCTATGGGCGTCTCTGATGTACTTGGCGCCATATTAGCACGCGCCCCCTGAGCGGGAGGCGAAGGTACTGACACGTGAGGAGAGTTAGTCGGCATAACTTCCCCCTCGTCGTCTGGTGATAATTCTTTTATAGATAAAGACTGACCTTTATTATTTAAAGTGAAATCAATACATTTAGTACACATATTCCTATGGGGCTCCACACTGGCCTTCAAACATAATGAACAAACAGATTCATCTGTGTCAGACATGTTTAAACAGACTAGCAATGAGACTAGCAAGCTTGGAAAACACTTTAAAATAAGTTTACAAGCAATATAAAAAACGCTACTGCGCCTTTAAGAAGCACAAAACCTGTCTCAAGTTGAAATAACAATGAACCAAATCAGTTATACCAACCAAATTTTCACAGTAAATGAATTAAGCTAGCAGAGAATTGCACCCACTTGCAAATGGATGATTAACCCCTTAATATCCAAAACGGATAATCAATAGACAAAAAAACGTTTCTAACACAGTCAAACACACTGTCACAGGTCTGCTGTGACTGATTACCTCCCTCAAAATGACTTTTGAAGTCCCTTGAGCTCTCTAGAGACGTCCTGGATCATGCAGGAAGAAGCAGGAAGACTGAGTCTGAATTTTTACTGCGCAAAAAAAGCGCTAAAATAGGCCCCTCCCACTCATTATTACAACAGTGGGAAGCCTCAGTTAACTGTTTCTATGCAGAAATTAAGTCAGCCATGTGGAAAAAATTATGCCCCAATAAGTTTTATCACCAATGTACCTTAAAAAACTATTAAACATGCCAGCAAACGTTTTAAAACATCTTTTTTAAAGAGTATGTATCTCTATTGATAAGCCTGATACCAGTCGCTTCCACTGCATTTAAGGCTTTACTACATTACTTCAGTATTAGCAGCATTTTCTTAGTCAAATTCCATTCCTTAGAAAATTATTTTACTGCACATACATTAATAAGCCTGATACCAGTCGCTTTCACTGCATTTAAGGCTTTACTTACATTACTTCGGTATCAGCAGCATTTTCTTAGTCAATTCCATTCCTTAGAAAAATATTTTACTGCACATACCTTAGTTGCAGGAGACCCCGCACGCCATTCACTTTCTGAAATTACCCCACTCCTCAGAATGTGTGAGAACAGCCAGTGGATCTTAGTTACTTCTGCTAAGATCATAGAAAACGCAGGCAGATTCTTCTTCCAAATACTGCCTGAGAAAAAAACAGCACACTCATTTAAAAATAACAAACTTTTGATTGAAGAAATAATTAAGTATAAAACACCACAGTCCTCTCACGACCTCCATCTATGTTGAGGGTTGCAAGAGAATGACTGGGTATGACATGTGAGGGGAGGAGCTTTATAGCAGCTCTGCTGTGGGTGATCCTCTTGCAACTTCCTGTTGGGAAGGGAATATATCCCACAAGTAATGGATGATCCGTGGACTGGATACACTTAACAAGAGAAATAAAACAATTCATGAATATAGAAGGTATTTCAGCAATAAAATTCAATAACTTGTATACATATATTATTTCAAACTGTTTGAAAATACTTATATTTTTAAAGAAATAATAAAACATTACAATAAAATGTTAACATTGTGCTCTAAGTAATGCAAAATAGGCTACTTACACGATTCGGACTTGCAACATTCTTCTCAGCAAGGTCTACTTTGGTTAAGACAAAAATGGTGCGCCTGCCCTGTGGATCCATCTGACTAACGAGGTCAGTAACAATGCTCCGTTCTGCATCCACGGACCCATCTACAACAATTAAAATAGCAATGAAGCTAAATCTAAAATATGTGTAATGGTGCATTTCGCCAGCAGCTCACAGTTTGGTCTGAAACTGGCTTATAGGACTAAGTCAAAGGAGAGAAAATGTCTGATTAAAATACACAATGGAACATAATTTAAAACATAATATGCTGAAAACTATAAAATCTGGTTAAATATCATCATTGCTGTTTTAGTTGTGTTTCCCTTTGAAACTACTTGCTTTATTTTTTATAGTTCAGTTGGAGTAAATGGAGCCAGTGGTGTGTTTAGGTTTTGTGCTGCCCTATGCACTCAAAATTCTGCTGCCCCCATAGCCCCCGCACCCAAAGGTTTTAGGCCTTTTTTAGCCATAATATGTTTTTGTTCAGGGAGTAACGTGAATTTTTTTTTATGGCATTTCCAAAATAAATGTTCACACACACAGTTACAGAACATACATACACAGAGTTATACACATACACACGCATATGCACATACATACACAAACATCTATCAATTGAGATTATATATATATATATATATGCATACACACAAAAAAAACACAGATTTCTTGAAATAATTCTTCCCCAAACACAATACTAAGTGCTGAAAGCCAGCAGAGAGCTAAAGGCAATAGCTAGCTGAATAAAAAAAAAGTTTTAGACCTACCTCTAAACTGTAAGCTTCATGGGCATTCTCTTATTATACCCCCCTAGAATGTAAGTTATTTGGGAAAAATCTTCCATTATATACCTGTATAATACTTCTAAAATAACTGTAAGCCTTTACAAATATACCTGTGCCTTGTTTGCGTAAGCCAAAATAGGGCCCAAGAGCTTGCCCAAGTCTTACATTGCTAACACTTGCATGTTAACACTATATACTATACAATTTATTTCAGAAAAGACACCATTTCTCAAAAAGATTAATTTGTGAGGGATGTAATGATAACAATAACAACCTCTTCCCTTCTTCATTTAGAACCATTACATTATATCTATGCTACCTTACATTATTAACAATATATACTAAGCAGAGGATGCTGCTTTGGAGCTCCTATGAGCCTGCTTTCTGCAATGTAAGAAGCAGGGGTCATACAACATTGCTTCTCCGTCACCTCAAAGTTTGTCTAGGATGATTGACAGGTAGTGCAGAGGCGGTGTTGTAAGAGGAAGTCCTTGTACAATAGCACACGTGTTCTCTATTTACGAAGGTGGACAGGTTCCCAAGTCAAGAACATTGTTCATCCGCTAAGTACTACATGGGGCCCTATTATTCTTTTTTAGATATATATATATATACAGGGAGTGCAGAATTATTAGGCAAGTTGTATTTTTGAGGATTAATTTTATTATTGAACAACCACCATGTTCTCAATGAACCCAAAAAACTCATTAATATCAAAGCTGAATAGTTTTGGAAGTAGTTTTTAGTTTGTTTTTAGTTATATCTATTTTAGGGGGATATCTGTGTGTGCAGGTGACTATTACTGTGCATAATTATTAGGCAACTTAACAAAAAACAAATATATACCCATTTCAATTATTTATTTTTAACAGTGAAACCAATATAACATCTCAACATTCACAAATAAACATTTCTGACATTCAAAAACAAAACAAAAACAAATCAGTGACCAATATAGCCACCTTTCTTTGCAAGGACACTCAAAAGCCTGCCATCCATGGATTCTGTCAGTGTTTTGATCTGTTCACCATCAACATTGCGTGCAACAGCAACCACAGCCTCCCAGACACTGTTCAGAGAGGTGTACTGTTTTCCCTCCTTGTAAATCTCACATTTGATGATGGACCACAGGTTCTCAATGGGGTTCAGATCAGGTGAACAAGGATGCCATGTCATTAGATTTTCTTCTTTTATACCCTTTCTTGCCAGCCACGCTGTGGAGTACTTGGACGCGTGTGATGGAGCATTGTCCTGCATGAAAATCATGTTTTTCTTGAAGGATGCAGACTTCTTCCTGTACCAATGCTTGAAGAAGGTGTCTTCCAGAAACTGGCAGTAGGACTGGGAGTTGAGCTTGACTCCATCCTCAACCCGAAAAGGCCCCACAAGCTCATCTTTGATGATACCAGCCCAAACCAGTACTCCACCTCCACCTTGCTGGCATCTGAGTCGGACTGGAGCTCTCTGCCCTTTACCAATCCAGCCACGGGCCCATCCATCTGGCCCATCAAGACTCACTCTCATTTCATCAGTCCATAAAACCTTAGAAAAATCAGTCTTGAGATATTTCTTGGCCCAGTCTTGACGTTTCAGCTTGTGTGTCTTGTTCAGTGGTGGTCGTCTTTCAGCCTTGGCCATGTCTCTGAGTATTGCACACCTTGTGCTTTTGGGCACTCTAGTGATGTTGCAGCTCTGAAATATGGCCAAACTGGTGGCAAGTGGCATCTTGGCAGCTGCACGCTTGACTTTTCTCAGTTCATGGGCAGTTATTTTGCACCTTGGTTTTTCCACACGCTTCTTGCGACCCTGTTGACTATTTTGAATGAAACGCTTGATTGTTCGATGATCACGCTTCAGAAGCTTTGCAATTTTAAGAGTGCTGCATCCCTCTGCAAGATATCTCAATATTTTTGACTTTTCTGAGCCTGTCAAGTCCTTCTTTTGACCCATTTTGCCAAAGGAAAGGAAGTTGCCTAATAATTATGCACACCTGATATAGGGTGTTGATGTCATTAGACCACACCCCTTCTCATTACAGAGATGCACATCACCTAATATGCTTAATTGGTAGTAGGCTTTCGAGCCTATACAGCTTGGAGTAAGACAACATGCATAAAGAGGATGATGTGGTCAAAATACTCATTTGCCTAATAATTCTGCACTCCCTGTATATATATATATATATATATATATATATATATATATATATATATATATATATATATATATTCTCTGTGGAAAGGCATCAACATGTGCAAAAAGAACGTGCACCCTGAGTTGCAATTGAAATGAACAGGCATGGAAGTTATTCTAGCTTTTGTTCTATCTCAGGGGTGCTGTTCTCTCTCTTTTCTGATATTTATGCAAATTACTCTTGGGTCTCCCTAAGAGTAATGGGGGAAACCAGACGTGGACTCCTTGCACACATGCCCTTAGAGAGATACAACTGCACCTCACTGACGAGGCTCACAGAAGGTCGAAACGATCGTCTGGGGTTGTTGTTTCTCTTGTTCAGAGAAGAATTGCCTGGTATTTCGGCGCTGGACTGTCATTGGGCAGGATCAGACTGATATGCTACAGGATATTTTTTTCTCTGTGGAAAGGCATCAACGTGTGCTAAAAGAACGTGCACCCTGAGTTGCAATTGAAATGAACAGGCATGGAAGTTATTCTAGCTTTTGTTCTATCTCAGGGGTGCTGTTCTCTCTCTTTTCTGATATATATATATATTTATATATACACATATATATATATATATATATATATATATATATATATATATATATATATATATATATATATATATATATATATATATATATATATATATATATATATATATATATATATATATAGAGATTATTATTTTTTTTAAGTTGCTGGAATTCTTTTTAAATATGTACTGAACTTTCTTCTATTTAATTACAAATTTGCTAGAAAATTAGAAGTATACTATGCACATACTTGATTGTTCTCATGCCTGTGATATAACCTGCCTTTAATACACATTGATTTTAAATATGTTAAAAAGTACATTTATTAAAAAAAACTAACAACCCAATTGTAAAGCAGCTACATTGCATTTCAACAGTTTGGTTTTCTAAGGGCTATTACTGAAAACTATGTTCCATGCTATGAAGTTCTGGGATGTCTGAAGTTATTTTACAGCATGTATACTATGACCAAAGTGTTTGGTCAATGATCCTCCTGTAATAAATAAACAAACAGAAAGTATTGTAAATGGAAGGCAGGAAATAATTTTCTTCACTTGCCGACGCAGCCAATTCACCAAATAGAAGTTACCAGAAAAGCAATTAGGTGGGTACAGCATTAAGTCAGACAGACCAGGAAAGAAACTTGTATTCTAAACAGAACAGGCTTTTGGTCAGATGGACCTGGTCAGCAACTGGTAGACTGGAGCCACTGCAAAAATATCATCCCATCCTGTTTGGCACCACTGGAGTCTAAATTCAGCGCATCCTTGTGCAGGTGCAAGAGGCAAATTAGAAAAGCTGTGTGGAGAACCAATAAGCTTAACAGTGGCTGTCAAAACTCAGAAGACTGCCAGTCAAGATCAGGAGAGAAACAAGGTAAGTTTAAATGAATTCAAAGGAAACTTAGATCCATTTTTCTGTACTTAAAGGGAAATTAAACTACAGGGACAGCTATAATAGCATGGTTACTGTTTTCCCTCTGTGCACACAGATCTCTTGAAAGTTGTTCTCTTATTGTAATCCCCTTACAAGTACTGTTAGTCAAGCTTCACATCCCCATATTAGGCTCTATCATCTTAGATCTTAGGTATTCTTGCATTCTCTGAAGTGGTGCCCTTTTACAGATCAATGATGTTCTTGCATTTTGCACTTAAAGGGCCACTGTAAGTAAATATTTTCTATGCCTGTTACTAACTAACTACCCCAAATACGCTTTTTATCAATAGCATTTCATTAACATATCTCTACCGTATATCAGAAATCTTGTCTGCAAATGTAATTGTTTTCCAAACCCACTCCGTGGGTATCCTTTGCTCTGTACCAATCCGTTTACAATACCTAGGTTTCAAAATGGCGCTTTAAACACAAAGTTATTGGTTTAAGTATTTTGAACATGCAGTGCTGAAAATAGTGGGCAGGATAACGTGACATCATCGGCGAATAAAAGATATAACTTTTAGAACGTTATGAAACGTCGTTTTGGAGAAAATATAGGTCAGTAGGTTTTAATTAATGTTTATTAACTTTAATATGTTAGTTGTTTAGCTTAAAAATTATAACAGAAAGTAATCCTTTAAGGTTAACGTGCATGATACAGTGTGGGACTTATATTTTTGCAGTGGTTTAATTGCTCTATATTATGCATGTGGCCTTTTCCCTTCTAACTGTGTATTCTTTCACAGGGATCAAGAATATGTGAGTTTCATCTGTAAAGGTTTAAAATGTGAGAAAACCTCTAAAAAGAGTTGCATGCACAAGGAAAAACAAGTTGTGTCCAGCACAACTTAATGTCCTTTTAAAACACAGGAAAAACATTTTAGAAAAAGGTTCCCATATGCAATGTATATTTAAAGGGCCCTTATTCTGATAAAATGACATGCTCTAATTTGTTAGTGCATGACATTTTAGCACTAGCGAAGCTGTAAAGCTATGTGCTTAACCCCCACAAAGTTAAAGTACCTTTCCAGTCCTATACAGCACTGCTGCTCATGAGTGGAAACTGCTGCTGATCCAATCACTAATCGTACAACACAGTTGTCAAGTAAACAACCTCCTTTTGCTCTGCATCTGCCAGAAAAACCTGGAAACTTGCATCACAAACTAATATTCTTCCCAAAAGAGCTGCACATATGTAGTTCTACCCTTTCACACTAACATGCTTTGCAAATATCTGTGTGGTCACGTCACTAACTTCAAAATTGATTTTTTTTTAAAAACAGAAAAAAAACCATTGATATCACACAAACTACAGAATTCTGCCAGCAGCTTTTGCTTGAGTCCTTGTATAAACAACCAGTCCTATGAGAAAGCCCTACCTGGATGTCTCCTATTGCTGCTCTATCTTTTTTTTTTGTATGAGGTCCCCAAAAACATATTTGGACTTGTTTTATTTATATAAATAAATGCATAAAAAATGAGGTAATACTTTGTATATGGCCCAGGTATATTTTCATGACCTAGGAAACATCTTAAACAGATGGACCAAAATGTTCACAAGAACCACTATTCTAATTAAAAAAAAAATCTTTTTTTTAAAAAATGAATAACATAAATAAATAAAAATAATGTACCTTGAATGCAGAGAATGATGGCGTTTGGGTTCTGCATATACGCTTTGCTGATGCTGAAGATTGTTTCCTTGGTATCTGGGGCCATACCAGAAGTTACAGTCTATTAAACAAATTAAATAGTTATTATTATGTAATTATGTCACAAGTCCTCTATAACCAACCAGCCAAACTTACACTGATGACACCTGGTAAATCAACCAACACCATTCTCTGAATTCCAGGTCCTTTTACACTTAAGGAGATTGTCTGAAAATATGAAAAAAAAAATTGTATAACTGAATTTACATAATGTATATGTCAGCTAAATTAAGTAAGAGTTCACAGGGTATAATATAACAATTCTGAAGATGTATCCCAGTTGATTCTGGTAACACAGTGTTTTATTATATCATATAGAGAAAACATTTACCTCAGGGCTAACAGTTTGTCCATTTTTTACGCTTTTTCTCATACGGATCTCTATTTCATCCCTCAAAGCTGCCAGCTGCCAAAATAAACATAAATCAATTAAGCAAGATGGATACAATATAACATAATTACTGTATATTTAAAGCAAACACAAGTCGATTAAATCCCATCAGGGGCGTGTCCAGGCAGCGTTTGCAAACAGATGCATTTTCAGAGGCTTCTGGCGAACCTTTTTAATCCACCAATTTTCACAGGAATCTGACATCTATCTCTGAAGTGAATAACAGTAGCAAGTTTAATATTTACTGTGGATTACATGGATACTTCATTTGCTGTATAAATGACCCTTGAGCCCTGAACTGGACCACCGAGGCCTCAAGCGGCAGCCTAACGAACCTGGGCACCCCTCCCAGTAAACCGAGTAATACAGATGCGTTCATTTCTATGCTATAGCTATTTGGATCAGCTTTCAATACCAGAACTGTACATGATAGGATTAATCTATATATTATCTATTTATGGTTCCCTCTATGATACTGTTAGTTTAAGCATAGCTTAGATAACGATGTATTCTTTGAATTTGGTAGGAGCATACGCAATTAGTTCTTTTGTCACAAAGTTTAATAAGTGACACACGAATATACCTTTGAATTTGGTATGAGCATATGTATTAGTTCTTTTGTAACATAAAAAGTTCTATAAGCAATATAATAATATATATAAATTTGTTATGAGCATATGCCATTGGTTCATGTCACATAAAGATAAAGAAGATTTATAAGCGACATGTTAAATTGGATTTTAAAAAAAATGTTTTGTAGCGTCTGACATTTTATTCTAGGTAAGTTATATCACAAGTTTACCTTGCATTAGGTTTGCATCTCTATTTTTCTGCTGAACTTTGCTTGACAAGAGGTCCCTTAATGGGGAATAGACATTCAGCATTGGTTTAAAGAAGGTCAGTTATTATGGAAGTTAAAGGGATAGTGAACCTATTTTTTTTTCATGATTCAGATAGAGCATGCAATATTTAGCAACTTTCTAATTTACTCCTATAGTCAAATTGTATTCATTCTCTTGGTATCTTAGTTTGAAAACGCAGGATTGTAAGCTTATGAGCTGACTCATTTTTGGTTCAGAACCCTGGACAGTGCTGGCTAATTGGTTGCTGCATTTATTCCTTTAAGTATAGAAATTTTCAGTATAGGTAGGGATATATTGTGGGCAAAATCAACTATGTAAAATATAAAAGTAAAGGTCAATTTTGTATTTGTAAACTATACTGTTACAGTTTGGGAAATTGCTTATGTTATAGTTCCATTTCTATGTATATATTGTATGTATGTATGTATGAAAATATTTATGTATTGGTATAATATTCTAGTCATATTAACTAGCCATGAGAAATATAGAAGCTGTCTATTTACTATGCCCTGTTTCAAGAACAAAAGCCATAAAGCCTTTTGTTTACCATGCTCTGTCTACCTCAAAGAAGGTCAGGGATGGTAAACAAGGGGAGTTATTTCCTAAGGCTTCCTCCCATTCAATATAGTCACCAAATGTTTACATGTAAATAGGAGTCTTTCAATGTGGCTGTTGGGGTGTGGATGTGGTAGATAACAGGTTATCATGATTTATAGCTATCCACCCCCTACAATAGCCCCTATTTACATGTAAACAGCTAGGACCAACGGCGTCCAGTTTTCCAAATATGGTTAGATAGGGAACATTGAACCAATTAAATCAAAGGTAATATTAACAGGTGGGGCATGGTTTAAATATATAGAAGAGATTCAGTCAGTCAGTTAGTGAGGGAGGAGAGGAAGGAGAGGAGAGAGAAGAGAGGGGAGGATGAGGACAGGAAGCTAGCAGAAACATCCAGACTGTCCCAGATAACCCTATTAGAACATCTAAATAAGGTACCTGTATCATGTATGTTTGTATAAGTGTATATTTGTCTTGTAAGTAAATGTAATTGTTATTGTAGTTAGGCCTAAAGCGTTGAATAGTGTGTCATTTCATGTTTTTTTAGCTGATCTAATAAATAATTGTGTATTTTGAAACCAACAGTCGTTTTTTAAGTCTTATTACATTGGGTTATTTATCATTTTCTCATCTATATGTGTATTTATGCAATATTTTAGGCTAGAACCTAGTCAATTCTGCCTATTAATCTAATATAGAAATAGCTAATCCCATAGCTACAAATTGTATATTGTAAACCCCTTTTTAGCTAAATAATAAGCCGGATTTCATATAGTTATGTCTTGCATGGTCAAGAAGTATAAGTATATATTTCTGGATTAATTAGAATTTAATTGTTAATTCCTCAATGAGCCATAAAAGCTGTGTAAATAAACAGATATATTTTATAGACATAGCTAAATTGTCACTCTGGGATGAAATCAAATAATATTGCATAGATATACATACATATATATATATATATATATATATATATATATATATATATATATATATATATATATATATATATATATATATATATTTGCACTTTACAAGTCAGATTAAGGAACTAAAATTCCTCATATTAAATAACCTTAAAGGGACACTGAACCCAAACATTTTCTTTTGTAATTCAGAAAAAGCATGCAATTTTAAGCAACTTTCTAATTTACTCCTATTATCAATTTTGCTTCGTTCTCTTGCTATCATTATTTGAAAAAGAAGGCATCTAAGCTTTTTTTTGGTTTCAGTACTCTGGACAGCACTTTTTTATTGGTGGATGAATTTATCCACCAATCAGCAAGGACAACCCAGGTTGTTCACCAAAAATGGTCCGGCATCTAAACTTACATTCTTGCAGTTCAAATAAAGATACCAAGAAAATGAAGAAAATTTGATAATAGGAGTAAATTAGAAAACACAATTTATGCTTACCTGATAAATTTATTTCTCTTGTAGTGTAGTCAGTCCACGGGTCATCCATTACTTATGGGATTATATCTCTTCCCCAACAGGAAGTTGCAAGAGGATCACCCAAGCAGAGCTGCTATATAGCTCCTCCCCTCACATGTCATATCCAGTCATTCGACCGAAACAAGACGAGAAAGGAGAAAACATAGGGTGCAGTGGTGACTGGAGTTTAATTAAAATTTAGATCTGCCTTAATAGACAGGGCGGGCCGTGGACTGACTACACTACAAGAGAAATAAATTTATCAGGTAAGCATAAATTGTGTTTTCTCTTGTTAAGTGTAGTCAGTCCACGGGTCATCCATTACTTATGGGATACCAATACCAAAGCTAAAGTACACGGATGAAGGGAGGGACAAGGCAGGAACTTTAAACGGAGGGAACCACTGCCTGAAGTACCTTTCTCCCAAAAATAGCCTCCGAAGAAGCAAAAGTGTCAAATTTGTAAAATTTTGAAAAAGTGTGAAGTGAAGACCAAGTTGCAGCCTTGCAAATCTGTTCAACAGAGGCCTCATTTTTAAAGGCCCAGGTGGAAGCCAGAGCTCTAGTAGAATGAGCTGTAATTCTTTCAGGAGGCTGCTGTCCAGCAGTCTCATAGGCTAAACGTATTATGCTACGAAGCCAAAAGGAGAGAGAGGTAGCCGAAGCCTTTTGACCTCTCCTCTGTCCAGAGTAAACGACAAACAGGGAAGAAGTTTGACGAAAATCTTTAGTTGCCTGCAAATAGAACTTCAGGGCACAGACTACGTCCAGATTATGCAAAAGTCGTTCCTTCTTTGAAGAAGGGTTAGGACACAATGATGGAACAACAATCTCTTGATTGATATTCCTGTTAGAAACTACCTTAGGTAAGAACCCAGGTTTAGTACGCAGAACTACCTTGTCTGAATGAAAAATCAGATGAGGAGAATCACAATGTAAGGCAGATAACTCAGAGACTCTTCGAGCCGCAGAAATAGCCATCAAAAACAGAACTTTCCAAGATAACAGCTTGATATCAATGGAATGAAGGGGTTCAAATGGAACGCCTTGCAGAACGTTAAGAACTAAGTTTAAGCTCCACGGCGGAGCACAAGTCTTAAACACAGGCTTAATCCTAGCCAAAGCCTGACAAAAAACCTGAACGTCTGGAACTTCTGCCAGACGCTTGTGTAGAAGAATAGACAGAGCAGAAATCTGTCCCTTTAACGAACTAGCGGATAAGCCCTTTTCTAAACCCTCTTGTAGAAAAGACAAAATCCTAGGAATCCTAACCTTACTCCATGAGTAATTCTTGGCTTCGCACCAATATAAATATTTACGCCATATCTTATGGTAAATTCTTCTGGTAACAGGTTTCCTAGCCTGTATTAAGGTATCAATAACCGACTCCGAGAAGCCACGCTTTGATAGAATCAAGCGTTCAATCTCCATGCAGTCAGCCTCAGAGAAATTAGATTTGGATGGTTGAAAGGACCCTGAATTAGAAGGTCCTACCTCAAAGGCAGAGACCATGGTGGACAGGACGACATGTCCACTAGGTCTGCATACCAGGTCCTGCGTGGCCACGCAGGCGCTATCAGAATCACCGATGCTCTCTCCTGCTTTATCTTGGCAATCAGTCGAGGAAGCATCGGAAATGGTGGAAACACATAGGCCATGTTGAAGACCCAAGGGGCTGTCAGAGCATCTATCAGCACCGCTCCCGGGTCCCTGGACCTGGATCCGTAATAAGGAAGCTTGGCGTTCTGGCGAGACGCCATGAGATCCAGATCTGGTTTGCCCCAACGATGAATCAGTTGAGCGAAGACCTCCGGATGAAGTTCCCACTCCCCCGGATGAAAAGTCTGGCGACTTAGAAAATCCGCCTCCCAGTTCTCCACGCCTGGGATGTAGATCGCTGACAGGTGGCAAGAGTGAGACTCTGCCCAGCGAATTATCTTTGAGACTTCCAACATCGCTAGGGAACTCCTGGTTCCCCCTTGATGATTGATGTAAGCCTCAGTCGTGATGTTGTCCGACTGAAATCTGATGAACCTCAGAGTTGCTAACTGAGGCCAAGCTAGAAGAGCATTGAATATTGCTCTCAACTCCAGAATATTTATTGGGAGGAGTTTCTCCTCCTGAGTCCATGATCCCTGAGCCTTCAGGGAATTCCAGACTGCGCCCCAACCTAGAAGGCTGGCGTCTGTTGTTACAATCGTCCAATCTGGCCTGCGAAAGGTCATCCCCTTGGACAGGTGGGGTCGAGAAAACCACCATAGAAGAGAATCTCTGGTCTCTTGATCCAGATTTAGTAGAGGGGATAAATCTGAGTAATCCCCATTCCACTGAATTAGCATGCACAATTGCAGCGGTCTGAGATGCAGGCGCGCAAATGGCACTATGTCCATTGCCGCGACCATTAAGCCGATTACTTCCATGCACTGAGCTACTGACGGGTGTGGAATGGAATGAAGGGCACAGCAAGCATTTAGAAGTTTTGATAACCTGGCCTCCGTCAGGTAAATTTTCATCTCCACAGAATCTATAAGAGTCCCTAGGAAGGGAACCCTTGTGAGTGGTAATAGAGAACTCTTTTCCACGTTCACCTTCCACCCATGCGACCTCAGAAATGCCAGAACTATCTCTGTATGAGACTTGGCAGTTTGAAAACTTGACGCTTGTATCAGAATGTCGTCTAGGTACGGAGCCACCGCTATACCTCGCGGTCTTAGTACCGCCAGAAGTGAGCCCAGAACCTTTGTAAAGATTCTTGGAGCCGTAGCTAACCCGAAGGGAAGAGCTACAAACTGGTAATGCCTGTCTAGGAAGGCAAATCTTAGGTACCGATAATGATCCTTGTGAATCGGTATGTGAAGGTAGGCATCCTTTAAGTCCACTGTGGTCATGTACTGACCCTCTTGGATCATGGGTAGGATGGTTCGAATAGTTTCCATTTTGAATGATGGAACTCTTAGGAATTTGTTTAGGATCTTTAAGTCCAAGATTGGTCTGAAGGTTCCCTCTTTCTTGGGAACCACAAACAGATTTGAATAGAATCCTTGCCCGTGTTCCGTCCGCGGAACTGGGTGGATCACCCCCATTAGTAAGAGGTCTTGTACACAGCGTAGAAACGCCTCTTTCTTTATTTGGTTTGCTGATAACCTTGAAAGATGAAATCTCCCTTGTGGAGGAGAAGATTTGAAGTCCAGAAGATATCCCTGAGATATGATCTCCAACGCCCAGGGATCCTGGACATCTCTTGCCCAAGCCTGGGCGAAGAGAGAAAGTCTGCCCCCACTAGATCCGTTTCCGGATAGAGGGCCCTCTCTTCATGCTGTCTTAGGGGCAGCAGCAGGTTTTCTGGCCTGCTTGCCCTTGTTCCAGGACTGGTTAGTTTTCCAGCCCTGTCTGTAACTAGCAACAGCTCCTTCCTGTTTTGGAGCGGAGGAAGTTGATGCTGCTCCTGCCTTGAGGTTACGAAAGGCACGAAAATTAGACTGTTTGGCCTTTGATTTGGCCCTGTCCTGAGGCAGAGCATGGCCCTTACCTCCCGTAATGTCAGCGATAATTTCTTTCAAGCCGGGCCCGAATAAGGTCTGCCCTTTGAAAGGAATATTAAGCAATTTAGATTTAGAAGTCACGTCAGCTGACCAGGATTTAAGCCATAACGCTCTGCGCGCTTGGATGGCGAATCCGGAGTTCTTAGCCGTAAGTTTGGTTAAATGTACGACGGCATCAGAAACAAATGCGTTAGCTAGCTTAAGTGCCTTAAGCTTGTTCATAATTTCATCCAATGGAGCTGAGCGAATGGCCTCTTCCAGAGACTCAAACCAGAATGCCGCCGCAGCAGTGACAGGCGCAATGCATGCAAGGGGCTGTAAGATATAACCTTGTTGAACAAACATTTTCTTAAGGTAACCTTCTAATTTTTTATCCATTGGATCTGAAAAAGCACAACTATCCTCCACCGGGATAGTGGTACGCTTAGCTAAAGTAGAAACTGCTCCCTCTACCTTAGGGACCGTCTGCCATAAGTCTCGTGTGGTGGCGTCTATAGGAAACATTTTCCTAAATATGGGAGGAGGGGAAAAAGGCACACCGGGTCTATCCCACTCCTTGCTAATAATCTCTGTAAGCCTTTTAGGTATAGGAAGCACGTCAGTACACACCGGTACCGCATAGTATCTATCCAACCTACATAATTTTTCTGGAATTGCAACCGTGTTACAATCATTCAGAGCCGCTAATACCTCCCCTAGCAATATGCGGAGGTTCTCAAGCTTAAATTTAAAATTAGAAATCTCGGAATCCAGTCTCCCTGGATCAGATCCGTCACCCACAGAATGAAGCTCTCCGTCTTCATGTTCTGCAAATTGTGACGCAGTATCGGACATGGCTCTCACATCATCAGCGCGCTCTGTCCTTAACCCAGAGCTATCACGCTTGCCTCTTAATTCTAGCAATTTAGATAATACTTCTGTCATAACAGTAGCCATGTCTTGTAAAGTGATTTGTAAGGGCCTCCCTGATGTACTTGGCGCCACAAAATCACGCACCTCCTGAGTGGGAGGCGAAGGTACGGTACTGACACGTGAGGAGAGTTAGTCGGCATAACTTCCCCCTCGTTGTCTGGTGATAATTCCTTTACATGTAAAGACTGACTTTTATTTAAAGTTACATCAATGCATTTAGTACACATGTTTCTGTGGGGCTCCACATTGGCCTTCATACATAGTGAACAAACAGATTCATCTGTGTCAGACATGTTTAAACAGACTAGCAATGAGACTAGCAAGCTTGGAAAATACTTTTCAAATAAATTTACAAGCAATATAAAAAACGCTACTGTGCCTTTAAGAAGCACAAAAAGCTGTCACAGTTGAAATAACAATGAACCAAATTAGTTATAGCAACCATATTTTCACAGTGAATGTATTAAGTTAGCAAAGGATTGCACCCACCAGCAAACCCCTTAATACCCAAAAACGGATAACAATCTAATAATTAACGTTTTTATCACAGTCAAACACACTGTCACAGGTCTGCTGTGACTGATTACCTCCCTCAAAATGAATTTTGAAGACCCCTGAGCTCTCTAGAGACGTCCTGGATCATGGAGGATGAAGTAGGAAGATTATGACTGAATTTTTACTGCGCAAAAGAGCGCAAAAATAGGCCCCTCCCACTCATATTACAACAGTGGGGAAGCTCAGTTAACTGTTTCTATGCAGAAACAAAAGTTAGCCATGTGGTAAAAATCATGCCCCAATAAGTTTTATCACCAAGTACCTCACAAAAAACGATTAACATGCCAGTAAACGTTTTGAACATACATTTTAAAAGTTATGAAGTGTTATTAATAAGCCTGCTACCAGTCGCTTTTACTGCAGTTAAGGCTCATACATTACTTCAGTATTAACAGTATTTTCTGAGTCAAATTCCATTCCCTAGAAAAATACTTTAGTGTACACACATTCATCAGCCTAATACCAGTCGCTACCACTGCATTTAAGGCTGAACTTACATTACATTGGTATCAGCAGTATTTTCTCTGTCAATTCCATTGCTTAGAAAAATAATTTACTGCACATACCTCGTTTGCAGGGGGGCCCTGCATGCTATTCCCTTTTTCTGAAGTTACCTCACTCCTCAGAATGTGCGAGAACAGCCAGTGGATCTTAGTTACGTCTGCTAAGATCATAGAAAACGCAGGCAGATTCTTCTTCTAATGCTGCCTGAGAAACAAACAGCACACTCCGGTGCCATTTAAAATAACAAACTTTTGATTGAAGAAATAAACTAAGTTTAAAAACACCACAGACCTCTCACAACGACCTATCTTTAGTTAGGTTGCAAGAGAATGACTGGATGACATGTGAGGGGAGGAGCTATATAGCAGCTCTGCTTGGGTGATCCTCTTGCAACTTCCTGTTGGGGAAGAGATATAATCCCATAAGTAATGGATGACCCGTGGACTGACTACACTTAACAAGAGAAAGTTGCTTAAAATTTCATGCTCAATCTGAATCATGAAAGAAAAATTTTGGGTACAGTGTCCCTTTAAGATTAAAATATTTCTACTCATATCATTTTTAAGAGTTATAATTTTTTAAGAATTTAATACACTACAGTAGGTAAAATGGATCGCTGGGAACAAATTGAAGGGAGAAAAAAATGAGGGTATACTGGCCCTTTAAAAGGGACTTTAAACACTGTGATTATACTTTCATTTTTAGCTTTGTCTCCTTTCACTGTAATTTATCTCTCTGGGATTTTCAGGTTCCTCCCCTTTTCTTAGAAAATTCAGTGAGTTCTGCTTCTGCCCCTGTGAAGTCAGCACTATAATATCTCTCCAAACTAGAGAATGTTTGATTATCTGGTCCATAGAAAGTAATGATGCTCTCTGTAAAACTGAAGCAGACAGTATATATACACACACACAAAGTATTAGCCTAATTTGTTAAAGATACACAGAAACTAAGGAGACATCATCAGAATTTGTAAAACCACAATCCTAAATACACTGCTGTATACAAAATAAAATACAAAATAGAAAGTGCAAAGTTTAAATGTAATAAAATGTAATCTGAAGTGTAAATTGATATAAAATAGAAAGCACAAAGTGTAAATGCAGCAGAACTATCATGTCATACATTGCTATATTGCACTGTGCTTGTCTCTCCTTCACATACTGAAATGAGGGAATGCCCCTTGGAGAAGTAAAGCGAATTTTGAAAATTTCACTAGGGATCTCGCAGTGCTGGAGGATCATTTTAGAATATCAGGGCCTAAGAGACAACTCTTTTAAATTTGCAGCTGCTCTTATTTTAATTAGAGTGGCTATAAAATGATAGATGACAACAGTAATACCTCAAGAGAATCATTAGCAAAGGAAAGAAATGCAACAACAAAATATCTAAAGCAACATTAGGGGGTCCTGGCACCATTCAAATAAGGAACTTCACATCATTATAGCTGCCAAGCGATAAAAAAAATGCATTTATCCAAATAAATAGAACACAGTGATTGTAAAAAACAAAACTTATGTTTACCTGATACATTTCTTTTTTCCGAATATAGAGAGTCCATGACGTCATCAATTACTAGTGGGAATACCACTCCTGGCCAGCAGGAGGAGGCATAGAGCACCACAGCAAAGCTGTTAAGTTTCCCTCCCCTACCCACAATCCCCAGTCATTCGACCGAAGGGAATAGGAAAAAGGAATAACACAAAGCCGAGAGAAAAGTATAACATTTGGAAAAAGTATGCAGAGAGGACCAAGTTGCAGTCTTGCAAATCTGTTCAACAGAAACTTAATCTTTAAAAGCCCAAGAAGAGGAGACAGTCCTCATGGAATGAGCTGTAATTCTTTCAGGAGGCTGCTGACTAGCAGTCTCAGAAGCCAAACGAATTATACTTCTCGAACCAGAGGGAAAGAGAAGTAGCAGTAACCTTCTGACCTTTATGCTTCCAGAGAAACAAACAAACAAACAAACAAATAGGGCAGAAGGCTGGTGAAAAACCTTAGTCGCCGGTAGGAAGAATTTTAGTAAGAAACCCAACTTAGTACGATGAATGGCCTTATTAGCATGAAAGATAAGGTAAGGCGAATCACACAGCAAGCCAAGAGTTCCGAGACTCTCCAAGCAGAAGAGATAGCAATAAGAAACAAAACCTTCTAAGATAACAACTTCATATCTATGGAATGCAATGGCTCAAATGGAGCCTGCTGCAAAACCTTAAAAAACAAGGATAAGGCTCCAAGGAGGAGCAACAGATAAAAACACAGGCCTGAGTCTGACCAGGGCCTGATAAAAAGATTGAATATCTGGCACATCCGCCAGACGCTTGTATTAAAAAAAAAAAAAAAAAAAAAAAAAAAAAGATAAAAGCAGAAATCTATTCATTGAACTGACAATCCTTTCTCCAGACCTTCCTGGAGAAAAGACAAAATCCTAGGGATCCTGACCCTACTCCAAGAGTAGCCTTTGGATATTTACACCATACCTTATGGTAATTTTTTCTAGTAATAGGCTTGCGAGCCTGGATCATGGTCTCAATGACCAACTCTGAACAACCACGCTTAGACAGAACTAAGCATACAATCTCCAAGCAGACAGCTTCAGAGAAACGAGATTTGGTTGAAGGAATGGACCCTGAGTTGGAAGGTCCTTCCTCAGAGGAAACGTCCAAGGTGGAAGAGATGACATCTTCACTAGGTCTGCATACCACATCCTGTGAGGCCATGCAGGAGCTATTAGAATTACTGATGCTCTCTCCTGTTTGATAAGAGCAATAACTTGTGGAAAGCGAGCAAACGGAGGAAACAGGAATGCTAGACTGAAATCCCAAGGAACCACCAGAGCATCTATCAGGAAGGCCTGCGGATCTCTTGACCTTGAACCATACCTTGGAAGCTTGGCGTTCTACCAAGACGCCATCAGGTCCAACTCCGGCACCCCCCATTTGAGGGTTAAACTGGAGAACACCTCCGAATAGAGAGCCCACTCTCCAGGAAGAAATGTCTTTCTGCTCAGGAAATCCGCACACTGAACAATCTGAGCCACCTCCTTCATGGCTAAGGAACTCTGAGTTCCTCCCTGGTGGTTGATGTAAGCCACTGAGGTGATGTTGTCAGTCTGGAACCTGAAAAACCGGGCTAAGGACAACTGAGGCCAAGCCATCAGAGCATTGTAAATCGCTCTCAACTCCAAGATGTTTATGAGGAGAGCAGACTCCTCTCGAGTCCATAATCCCTGCACCTCTGAGTCCCAGAATGTTCCGCAGCCGAGCAGGCTGACGTCTGTGGTCACAATCACCCAGAAAGGTCTCCGGAAACCTATGCCCTGAGACAGATGTCCTGAGAAAGCCACCACGGGAGAGGAGCGACCATCAGACCAATTACCTCCATACATTGAGCCAGAAGACTGTAGAGGGGGCAAGAGGAAAGAATTTTGGATTTTCTGACCTCTGTCAGAAATATTTTCATAGATAAGGAATCTATTATGGTCCCTAAGAAAACTACCCTTGTAGCTGGAATAAGGGAACTCCCCCTTCAGGTTCACTTTCCATCTGTGGGAATGTAGACAAGACAACAAGATCTCTGTATGAGAGCCTTCTTATTGAAAAGAATGTCGTGTGAACCAATATGTCGTCCAGGTAAGGCGCTACTGCAATTCCCCGAGACCCGATCACTGCCAAGAGAGCCCCCAGAACCTCTGAGAAAATTTTGGGAGCTGTGGCAAGGCCAAACGGAAGAGCCACAAACTGAAAGTGTTTGTCTAGAAAAGCGAATCTCAGGGTTATGTGATGATCCCTGTTAATGGGAACATGAAGATATGAGTCCTTCAGGTCTATGGTCGTCAACAACTGACCCTCTTGGACCCAAGGAAGAATGGAAAGAACGTTTTCCATTTTAAAGGACAATACGCTGAGAAACATGTTGAGACACTTCAGGTCTAGAAAACGTCGAAAAGTTTCCTCTTTTTTGGGAACCACAAACCGATTTGAATAGAATCCTAGGCCCTGTTCCTATATTGGAACTGGAACTATTACTCCCAGTGGGACCTGCCCCTGGGAGGAAAAGTTTTGAATTCTATTTTGAAACCCTGAGATACTATGTCCACAGCCCAAGGATCTGGGACATCTCGTAACCATACCTGATAAAAAAGAGAAAGTCTGCCCCCCACTTGATCCGATCCCGGACCAGGGGCAAACCCATCATGCTGACACTTAGACTCAGCTGCGGGCTTCCTGGATTGCTTCCCCTTGTTCCAAGACTCATTGGGTTTCCAAAAAAACTTGGATTGTCCCTGCTTGGAAGATGGAGAGGAAGACTTTCCTTTGAAGTTACGAAAGGAACGAATATTACTTTGGCGTCCTTTAGGTCTGTTCGTCTGGTCTTGTGGTAGAAAAGACAATTTTCCACGTGAAAAATCAGAAATAATTTCAGCCAGATCAGACCAAAACAAGGTCTTACCCTTATAAGGAAGCGCCAGAAGCATGGACTTAGAAAACATCAGCTGACCAAGATTTCAGCCACAACGCCCTGCGGCTAGGACAGTGAAGCCAGATATCTTGGCTCCCAGTCTAATAACTTGCAAGGAAGCATCAGAAATAATGGGATTGGCTAGTTTGAGAGCCTTAATCCTTTCTGGGATCTCCTCCAAAGAAGTCTCTACCAAAATAGATTCATACAAGGCGTTGCACCAATAAGATGCCGCACTTGACACAGTGGCAATACAAACTGCAGGTTGCCATTGAAAACCTTGATGAACATACATCTTTTTCAAATAAGCCACCAGCTTCTTGTCCATGGGATCCTTAAAGGAGCAGCTATCCTCTATAAGGATCATAGTTCTCTTAGCCAAAGTAGAAATGGCCCTTTGTACTTCAGGCACCGTGTGTCATGAATCTTTAATGGAGTCAGCAACAGGAAACATCTTTTTAAAGACGAGAGACGGAGAAAGGAATCCCTGACTTCTCCCATTCCTGTGAAATAAGCTCCATTGCACGGTCTGGAACAGGAAACACCTCCACAGAGGAAGGAACATCATAGTATTTATTAAGTTACTAGATTTCTTAGGGTTGACAGCGAAAAGAGAATTGGAGTCGTCCAAAGTAGCCAATACCTCCTTTAACAGTACACAAGGGTGTTCAAGCTAAAATCTGAAGTTTACTTCTTCAGTTTCAGATAAATTAATTATACTGTCTGAATCTGAGATCTCACCCTCCGACGCTACCGACATATCCTCCTCATCAGCCTAATAAGGAAGAGCAACCTGGGTAGCAGAAGGTGGAGCAGAAATGTTACTATCTGAATGTCTAATTTTCCTCTTGCGTTTTCCCAACCAAGGAAAATCAGATAATGCCGCAGATACCGTAGAAGATACCTGTGCAACAATTTCTGCAGGCAAATAAACTCCACTTAGAGTCTGAGAGGAACTGCAGGGCACTGTATGTGACCCCATTGAGGCTTGGGACTTTTGGAAAAAACTGTGGCATAGCCTGAACACCATCATCCTGAGAGACATTAGGCTCAGAAATAAAAAAAATATCTTTTAATTTTAAAGATTTATTTAGACATTAGGAACAAAAGTGCACAGGAAATATATCAGGTTCTCTAGGCACAGCAA
The DNA here is from genome assembly GCF_027579735.1 of Bombina bombina. Lineage (NCBI taxonomy): Eukaryota > Metazoa > Chordata > Amphibia > Anura > Bombinatoridae > Bombina > Bombina bombina. Next base: position 412,799,002 of record NC_069502.1, read on the forward strand.
ACACTTGTTCATAGGAGACTCCTCCATGACCTTAAAGATTGTTACCAGCATGATAATAATAAATAAAACATATTTATAATGCTACTATCCCTTTAAATTAGACACCAATTTAAACTGAGAAATAAACACCATTCAGAGTGATATAGTTCACAAATACACTCCTAACTAAAACCTTCTGCACCTTAATATTTGACTGAGGTGCCTACCTGCCCCTCCGGTAAATAAGCAAACTGACAGTTAATCCGGATTCAAACTATTTACCAGAAAACTGCTGTTACGTTAAAATTTCACTTTAAATTTTTAACATAGACCAGCAGCAACATTCCAGATACTTACTGCACTATTCACAGAATCCTCTCACGAATGCGGCCGACACTGCCCGAAGCAGAAGAGGGAGGTCACATGACCGGGCTGAGAGAAACTGCGTCTTTAAGTAAAGCGTGCGCTTCCCAGCCGGCTCAAAACTAAACTAAACCCCTTAGTCTAATATGAGCCGTTTACTAAGATCATAGTTACTACATACAATAAAAAACTATGAGACAGAACTAATACCCCACAGTTACATAAATCAAAAGACAACCAGGGTACTTTGATGCTAAGTATAAACTAAATAAAGAGCCACAATAAGAAGTTAACCACTTCATACCCATAAAGGGAGTTAACTCTAAGTCTCTTGCCACATGCATTAGAAGTGCCTGCATACTGCCTGAAACAAATCCTCAACTAAGGATTCTTTTTTAAGTCCCAATAATAAAATTCAGAGAGCTTTACTTCTTAAATTTTAAAAACTCTGAAGTGCAAGTCTCCTCACCTAGAAGACAAAAGCACTTACCTGCAATCTAGCTGTCCGGCAGATAGACGGCTCACAGCGCGTGAAAGGACACATACTCCTTCCAGAGATCTGTAGAAAAAGAAAGAACAAGGTAAACTTACTCTGGCTTTCTATACCATGGGCCATTGTTAGAAAACCAAGCAAGGACTACCTCACAACTTTCTAACTGCTTTAAAGCCACCACTACTCTACTGCAGAGATTGACGTGAACTACAGCTATAACCCAAAATCTTGCTTGTAGCAAAAGGAAATCAGATTTTCTTCAGACACCAAACTTCACATCCTCCATTGACAGAGGCAAAGAGAATGACTGGGGATTGAGGGTAGGGGAGTGACACTTAACAGCTTTGCTGTGGTGGTCTTTGCCTCCTCCTGCTGGCCAGGAGTGATATTCCCACTACTAATTGATGTTGTCGTGGACTCTCCATATCTTAGGAAAGAAAGAAATATAATTTTGTGAAATTGTATATAATATAATCATTCCCCAGCATGCTGTATTACAGGTTATTGATTGTAATTTTTACAAGAGATCACTGGCTATAAAGCTTCCTCCCTCTGCATGAGGAATTACTGACTATATAATGTCCTACTGTGCATGATATCACCGACTGTGTACCTGCCCATTATGTGAGATTAATGGCTGTATATATGCACTGTGTATGTCAGATTACAGGTTATATAACACTAAACATTAACCATCAAAAGTTAAAAAAGGGACTGAAGTTACGATTGAACAATAAAATTAAAACTTATGTGTAGCAAAAAACAAACTTTGCAGAATACTTTCATTCTTTATTTTGTCCCATTTTCTGCAGTTTAACGCTGAAAATTGTGGACTTTTCAATTCTTGTAAGAAAAGGAAATGCAGACTCCAGACTAACACTTTATATTTTACACAGTCATCATCTGCAAACTGTATTTACCCATTTATAAGCGACGCTAACTGGCCTCACTACTGAAGGAAACCTAGGTTACAACCTGGCAGTGTCCACTGCTTTATGGAGACTAAAACTTCACACTTTTTTAATATTTGAACAAATTAAAAAAAATATATATATATTCATATTATTCTCAGGTAAACCTTTACTTTAAATATATTATTATATCCAGCATTTATGTAGTGTATCTTAAAAATATTTTTTTTTTGTTACCCATCACTCTTGCTACTCTTCTTCAAGAACTGTAATCAAGGCCACAATGTATTTTTAAAATGAATACAAGTGCAATGATGCAAATTAGAAATCACTTACATCTTCCTCCTTAGTCAGGTCAAATTCCCTTGAACTGTCTTTAAACATAGCAACATGATGAGGACCTTCACTTAGTGTAACCTTAAAAAAGAAAAAAAAATGACCATCCTTATAGAAACTGATACATGGAAAAAATTAATTTTGTAACATCACACTGTTTGCTTACATAGTCCAATCCGTTACTAAAAGTGTTTGATTCAAATATCAGTGTTATTAAAATAAAAGATATTAGATTAATTTTACAAACTTAAAGGGACGTAAAATAAAAATTTGTTAGAGCATTTGCATTATAGTACTACTGATAGCATATAGCAATGTATTAACCCCTGCCCGAGAGCAGCACTGAACTACTGGGATACAGCTGAACACATCTAAGCCAATGACAAGAGGCATTTGTGTATAGCCACCAATCATCAACTAGCTCCCAGTAGTGCATTGCTGCTCCTGAGCCTAACAAGAAATTAAGTAAATTTAATAACTGGAGTAAAAGTCATTTACAATTTAATGATCTGTCTGAAGCATGAAAGTTTAATTTTGACTTTCCTGTCCCTTTAATCTATTACTTTATGGATGATGTAATAAGGGTTAAAGGATGGAGCAGATACTAAAGAATAATTAGCTCCCTGCTGGGTGTAGCCTATGTTGTGAGAATATCACACAAAACAGAAATACCCCAGAATTTATATGACTTTGTCTAAAATACAGACCATTATCTGAGCTGAACATGTATTACACATACTTGCTTTTACTTGTTTTATTTTATGCACAAACACTATTTAGAAACAGCTGTTATGTTCTGTATATATTGTTTTATGACACTTTTTCTGATTTTAAATAATAGCTACCTTTACAGGAGAACGTGTCATCATCTCTCCAGATCCTCGAGGAAAAATTCGGGCCTGAGCAATCATTTCCAGAACACTAGTTTTTCCAGCACTCTGGTCCCCCACAACAATAACCTTTAAAGAACAAAGTCACTGTGTCAGGAATATCTTTCATTTACCTTTCTGCTACAAGACATCAACACAACACTAGGAAAATCAGTTATTTAGTCTGTGTTTTTTCATAAAGAATATGAGTTAACCTTGTTCTTTGAAGTGATATGAGTAAATTCAAACACTTATGGTTTATTAAGCCTGAGTTTTTAACTATACCAAAATGACACTTTATCACAATGCAGGATGTTCATATAACATATTTAGTTTAGAGCAAATTTTAACGAAATATACCCTTGGTAAATGATCTTGGGTGTTGTAGTTAGCATCATAGTCAGACAGTATGTCCAATACTTCAGAGTACAGATCAATGAGGGATTTCTAGGAAACAAACAAATAAATTAGTAAAAAATGTAAAGCAAATACAGTGAGAACTAATAACATTATTATGTGAACACTTGTATAGACCCTAGTTTAATTAAAAATGACTGAGAATGATTTTCTTTCAAATTCTTTCATTATTAATAAAACTTTAAATAGCAAGAGTTTAATCAGGTTAAAGGGACATTAAACAAAATGTAACATCTTAAAAAAGGAATTATGAGAATAAAACACTTATTATTTCTGCTTATGCTGTAAATTACCTAAAAATAATCTTGATCCACACTCCCTAGAGAGAATGGAGCTCATATGGTTTACCCTAAATATACTGCAAGTCCCCTGAACCAACTGCATACTACACAGTAACTGTTTACAGCAGTGCACACACTCATTTACAAATAGTCATATCCTTTCTGTAGAAGATGAGCTGTCATACTCATAGACTGTTAAAAAAAAAACATACACAGAGCTTGTCAAATATATACTAATTTAAAGCTCTAATACTAGAGTTAAAAATGTAGAATAAAATATAAAAATGTGTTAGTTGATTAAATGATAAATCTTTATCCGGTACACCACCTTGAGTTTTCTTTGATGGATACCCTTGTCATCCTTTTGCAAAACAAATTTCCGCAGTTCTTTATTTTCTTTCTCCAGTCTTTCAAGAATACGCTGATATTTCAGCTGAAAAATGATATGATATTTAAAACAGGTCAAACTCTAACAATACCTAGTGTTGGTTCTGTTAACCTTTACTTGTGCATCACAAGTTCAATGACAAGGTAGATATATAAAACATATCTACCTGGGTGCGTAAAAGCTCTTCTTGCAACTGATCAACTTTTTCTTTGTCGGATGCCTAAAAACAAAATCACCATACATTATAACTATAATTTAACTTACTACACAGAAACAGATATGTGCATATCCTAGACTAAATGTATTTGCTGCATTTTACCTTGTGCATCACATAACTGTATTATCTTGGGGAGACAAGATAATAAGTACAATGAATTGCTGCCCCAAAGAGCTTACAATCTCACAAACTGTAACAGAACATTCCTTAATTGAAAGCATTTGTAGCGTTTTCACCACCACCAAGCTTATGCTACAAATGTTTCACAGCAAGATGTTTAATGAAAAGATTCAGCAAACATTATGCAATGAAAAGCATTCTGGTATCATAAATATAATGTACTATCATATTTATGAAGATAATCTCCATGTGAAGAATTTAAAGCATATGTAGGTATGCTGGTGGCTTTATTTTCCTTTTAGACACAGAGCAGTATGTAGTGCTGTAAAAAGTTATAAGTCACCATAGCAATGCATGTAGGTATAAGCCCTAGCAGGTCAGTTATTAATTACAAATGACTTGTGTAAGAGCACAAGACTTTTTAATCATAACCTAGCTCTGAGAGAAAACAAAACGTTTCCCCATTGCAAAGAGTGCTCTAGAAGCCGTCACCTTGCGCTTTTGCTGTGAATTGCCAGTGTTAACGTTTCCAGAAGCCCTGCGTGCATCTTCTTCATGTTGCTGGATTTGCTGTTGCAATAGAATGAGTTCACCAAGCAGACCCTGCCATAAGTTTACAGAGAGAAAGACGGGGTGAAGTAGGGGGACAAAAATGGCAATGGCAAAATCAAATAACACAGAAGGTAAAAATAAAAAAAAATGTGCAAGACTGAAGAAAGTGGGAAGTTTTGAAAGGTGGAGACAAATGTACTTAACAGAGATCAGGCAATGTCAAAAAACATAAAATGCTGGAGAGATGGCATAGTCATCTAGGTTTCTATGTAAATAATCTCACAGAATATCAGATTAGATTTATCTGCAATAATCACCATTTTTAGTAAAAGGACATAAACCTAAAAACAAAACATAGAAGAAAAGTGTGCCATTTTAAAAAGTCATTACTTATCTGGAAGAAAAATGCTTCCCTGCTTTGCCTGAAAGCACCAAAGGAACCAATGTCTCCTCCGCCTTCCACTGCCCTCCAAATACATTTTTGTATATTACTCCTGTATCAGTAATTGATTTCCTCCAGGCATACTTGTTTTTGGGAGAACAGTGGAAAATGACAGAGGTGGCAAGGCCTTCGGCACTCTGAAGCTAAGCAAGGACATGTCTTCCTTCCAGGCAATAGGATGTCTCAGTAAAATAGAACTGAATTTTACATGTTTATAAATTTTAAAGTCAAGCAACAACCAGGGTTTGTAATGGTTTAAAATAGTATGTTTTAATTAATCTCCGTTATGAAATAAATTGTAATTTATGTAGTGTAAAAATACATAAATGTGGCAAAACCCCCCAGAGGGTAATATATATATTCATTTAACTGTCACATGAATGCAAATACCCAGGTGTGCTAAATGATGCTTAATATAGCCAGGATCTTAAAATAGTCAGTCCACTTTGTGTACTAAATGAGGTACAAAATCCATACACATGGACCATGCAAACAAACACTGACCCACATGTCTGAGAACTGTGACATGCAAATTGAATATACTTTTCATAAAACCATTACAAATCGGGTCTCAGGATCAGAAAAAACAAATATTTATGAATGGATATTTTCCTAAATCCACAAGTAAATGTACACACAGTACAAAGTTACAACATTCCTGCTTCTTACAATACATCAGGGATATTCACACTTCTAGTTCTAGCAACATGCACTGCATTTTCAAATGCAACATAATTATATTATTATGAATTATTCCTTTACATTAAATTAATGGCATTCTCAATGAATATATTTTTGCACATATTATGTAAAGTTACATTTACAGATGATTACAAGCCCCATTAATAAATAGATCCCCAAGCACTATTTATAGGCAAAAATCAGTATATTACTAGCACTGGTGCCTTATGATCTTATACAAGTCATTTTATCTTCTTGCCCTTAAAGAAACATTTAAAGAATAATAGATTGTAAGCTCTATGGAACAGGAAATCACTGTCCGAAAAATATATCTCTTGAAAAGTAATTATTGTTTTTTAAATGTCTACATGCAATTAAACAATCATATTAGATATATTTCTCACAATCATTAGCAAGCAAAATTGTAGATTATTTTCAAATTGATAAGAGATTTAACATTTTCACAAAGACAACTTACCGCCAAGGCTACTTTCATTGGTTATTATGATTAACTTAATTAATCGAGCAAATCAAAATAATTAAAACAATTATTTATATATATATATATATATATATATATATATATATATATATATATATATATATATATATATATATATATATATATATATATATATATATATATATATAGTGAGGCCCCGGTTTACGCACGACTCGGTATACGAAATTTCGGTTTACGAAATCGAAATTTGAAGAAAATTTGACTCGGTTTACGAATTTTTTTCGCAATACGAAACAAAATGCCGGTCAAAATGCCGGTTTGCCCCCCTCGGTTTACGAATATTTTTCGCAATACGAAACCAGTGGCCCCTGTGCCCCCTGCATACTCAAGTATGATTGAATTAATGAAGTTTGGGTACCAGTGTAGAGGTGTTGGAGAGGTTTTGGAGCCATTTTGCAGCAAGTTGTTGAGCCTTTTGAGCCATTTGCAGCAAGTTGTTAAGCCTTTTGGAGCCATTTGCAGCAAGTTGTGGAGCCTTTTGGAGACATTGGAGCCATTTGCAGCAAGTTGTTAAGCCTTTTGGAGCCTTTTTTGGACACTTTACTTGAATTTTTTCGGACCTCCGGAACGCATTAATTGATTTTCAATGCATTCCTATGGGAAACCGTGTTTCGGTTTACGAATTTTTCGCAATACGAAACGACCCGGAGAACGAATTAAATTCGTAAACCGAGGCCTCACTGTATATATATATATATATATATATATATATATATATATATATATATATATATATATATATATATATATATATATATGAGAGAGATAAAAAAAATTTATACACTTACACACACACACACTTGATGAAGCAGATAGTTTAGTTATTGTAACCTCACTGTTTGTATCATAAAATAATAATACAAAAAATAATAAAAACAACAATACAGGGCTATCACAGCATCAACATTTTCCCAACATGCAATCAGACCTGCTCGATTAACTCATGTCCTGAGATTAAAGGAGCATTGAGATCAACGGAGCAGATGACATGATGGCACCCTCTGTTTTTTGCAAACTAAAACTTAATCAATATTTAATAAAAAATCTAACATACATTTAAAAAATAATTTCCATACTTTTCTCATGGCAATCTTTGTTTTCTATACATTGCATCCCTTAGAAATTTGATTAGGTAGGACTTTTTTGAAACATACATTTTATTTTAACACAATAAATGCACTTGTTTTTTAAAGCAAAAAAAGGAAGCTTTTTTTCAAGCAATCTTTCTCGAAAGGAGTATACTAAATCAGAAACTAAATAAAGTATTTTAAAAAGTAATTTAAAGGGACATTCCAGCCATAATTGTAATACAGATGCATTTCAGTTTTGAATAGAAGCATTTTTGTAATATACATATCTAATAATAATGTATAGCGGTTTCAAAAGTATATTTAAGTATGCACCAGCATTTTAAACACAGCACTTTCTTAAAGAACCTAAGCTGCTTCTACCATCTGGTATTGACTCACTTTGTTAACTGCTGACATGATTACAAACCCCATTGGTGATCTGAGCAGCTGCAGTATTTAAAATGCTGGTGCACTGAGAATATCTTGTTATGCTTCACATGCAGAGAAAAATGTTAACACTAAAATATATTTTACTAGCAGCATTTTTGCCAATACATGTATATTGCAAATATGTTTCTATTCAAAGATGTAATTCATCTATGTGCATTTAAATTTTGATTGGAATGTCCCTTTAAGCCAGACTGCTTGCAACAATATAAAATATTTTAATGAGTAACTAAAATAGGTCAAAATTTTGATTGTCTTAATTTGATGTAATAACAATAATAATCACAACAAAGTAGAAAGGCATAGGTTGAACAATAGGGACAATGTTATAGTTAATGGAGTAGAAAAGACTTGCTGGTGACAGACTCCAGCAAGGGTAATTTTCAAATTATAAAATATGTGCAAATACAGTTTAGAAACAATTTTGAGAATATTTTGTTGTGCTCAGGGATTTGTGTGTGAACACTGTGAAATCAATCAGTTTAAACAATTTGCACTGTGTTTGAGCTAATCAAGAAAAAAGTTATTAAAAATGATTTTATTAAAAAAAAAAAAATATATATATATATATATATAAACTGGCAATAGTGTACCACAGGCCTTTCTACTTAGCCATGTATTCTAGTATTATAGAAATCAGTTAATCAGAAAAACATAATTTATGAACTTACCTGATAAATTAATTTCTTTCATATTGGCAAGAGTCCACAAGCTATTGACATATGGGATATACAATCCTACCAGGAGGGGCAAAGTTTCCCAAACCTCAAAATTCCTATAAATACACCCCTCACCACACCCACAATTCAGTTTAACGAATAGCCAAGCAGTGGGGTGATAAACAAAGGAGTAGAAAGCATCAACAAAGGAAATTTGGAAATAATTGTGCTTTATACAAAAAATCATAACCACCATAAAAAGGGGTGGGCCTCATGGACTCTTGCCAATATGAAAGAAATGAATTTATCAGGTAAGTTCTTACATAAATTATGTTTTCTTTCAAGTAATTGGCAAGAGTCCATGAGCTAGTGACATATGGGATATCAATACCCAAGATGTGGAACTCCACTCAAGAGTCACTAGAGAAAGAGGGAATAAAATAAAAACAGCCATATTCTGCTGAAAAAAAATTAGTCCACAACCCAAAAAAATAAGTTTATTTTCATTTTTAAAAAGAAAAAAAACTTAAAAACAAAAGCAGAACAATCAAACTGAAACAGCTGCCTGAAGAACTTTTCTACCAAAAACTGCTTCTGAAGAAGCAAATACATCAAAACGGTAGAATTTAGTAAATGTATGCAAAGAGGACCAAGTCGCTGCTTTGCAAATCTGATCAACTGAAGCTTCATTATTAAAAGCCCACAAAGTGGAGACTGATCTAGTAGAATGAGCTGTAATTCTCTGAGGCGGGGCTTGACCCGACTCCAAATAAGCTTGATGAATCAAAAGCTTTAACCAAGAGGCCAAGGAAATAGCAGAGGCCTTCTGACCTTTCCTAGGACCAGAAAATAAAACAAATAGACTAGAAGTCTTCCTGAAATCTTTAGTAGCTTCAACATAATATTTCAAAGCTCTCACCACATCCAAAGAATTCTTAGGATTAGGACACAAGGAAGGGACAACAATTTCTCTACTAATGTTGTTAGAATTCACAACCTTAGGCAAAAATTCAAATGAAGTCTGCAAAACGCCTATCCTGATGAAAAATCAGAAAAGGAGATTCACAAGAAAGAGCAGATAGCTCAGAAACTCTTCTAGCAGAAAAAATAGCCAAAAGGAACAACACTTTCCAAGAAAGTAGTTTAATGTCCAAAGAATGCATAGGCTCAAATGCAGGAGCCTGTAAAGCCTTCAGAACCAAATTAAGACTCCAAGGAGGAGAAATTGATATAATGACAGGCTTAATACGAACTAAAGCCTGTACAAACAGTGTATATCAGGAAGTATAGCAATCTTTCTGTGAAATAAAACAGAAAGAGCAGAGATTTGTCCTTTCAAGGAACTTGTAGACAAACCCTTATCCAAACCATTCTGAAGAAACTGTAAAATTCTAGAATTCTAAAAGAATGCCAAGAAAATTTATGAGAAGAACACCATGAAATGTAAGTCTTCCAGACTCTATAATAATCTTTCTAGAGACAGTTTTACGAGCTTGTAACATAGTATTAATCACTGAGTCAGAGAAACCTCTATGACTTAGAACTAAGCGTTCAATTTCCATACCTTCAAATTTAATGATTTGAGATCCTGATGAAAAAACGGACCTTGAGATAGTAGGTCTGGCCGTAACGGAAGTGGGCAATGCGGGCAACTGGACATCCGAACCAGATCCGCATACCAAAACCTGTGTGGCCATGCTGGCGCCACCAGCAACACAAATGATTGTTCCATGATGATTTTGGAAATCACTCTTGGAAGGAGAACTAGAGGCGGGAAAATGTAAGCAGGATGATAACACCAAGGAAGTGTCAGCGCATCCACTACTTCCGCCTGAACATCCCTGGACCTGGACAGGTATCTGGAAGTTTCTTGTTTAGATGAGATGCCATGAGATCTCTCTGGAAGACCCCACATTTGAACAATCTGAGAAAAAACATCTGGATGGGGAGACCACTCCCCTGGATGTAAAGTCTGGCGGCTGAGATAATCCGCCTCCCAATTGTCTACACCTAGGATATGCACCGCAGAGGTTAGACAGGAGCTGGATTCCGCCCAAGCAAGTATCCAAGATACTTCTTTCATAGCTTGAGGACTGTGAGTCTCACCCTGATGATTGACATATGCCACTGTTGTGACATAACAGAGTCCAAAACTGAAGAGCTCTGAGAATTGCACAGAGTTCTAAAATATGTATTGGTGATCTCGCTTCTTGAGATTTCCAAACCCCTTGTGCTGTCAGAGATCCCCAAACAGCTCCCCAACCTGAAAGACTCGCATCTGTTGTGATCACAGTCCAGGTTGGCCGAACAAAAGAAGCCCCTTGAACTAAACGATGGTGATCTATCCACCATGTCAGAGAGTGTCGTACATTGGGATTTAAGGATATTAATTGTGATATCTTTGTATAATCCCTGCACCATTGTTTCAGCATACAAAGCTATAGAGGTCTCATGTGAAAACAAGCAAAGGGGATCGCGTCCTATGCTGCAGTCATGAGACCTAAAACTTCCATAGCCACTGAAGGGAATGACTGAGACTGAAGGTGCCGGCAGGCTGCAACCAATTTTAAACGTCTCTTGTCTGTTAGAGACAGAGTCATGGACACTGAATCTATCTGGAAGCCTAAAAAGGTGACCCTTGTCTGAGGAATCAAGAAACTTTTTGGTAAATTGATCCTCCAACCATGTTTCCGAAGAAACAACACTAGTTGATTTGTGTGAGATTCTGCAGAACGAAAAGACTGAGCTAGTACCAAGATATCGTCCAAATAAGGAAACACCGCAATACGCTGTTCTCTGATTACAGAGAGTAGGGCACCCAGAACCTTTGAAAAGATCCTTGGAGCTGTTGCTAGGCCAAATGGAAGAGCAACAAATTGGTAATGCTTGTCTAGAAAAGAGAATCTCAGAAACTGATAATGTTCTGGATGAATCGGAATATGAAGGTATGCATCCTGCAAGTCTATTGTGGACATATAATGTCCTCGCTGAACAAAAGGCAGAATAGTCCTTATAGTAACCATCTTGAAAGTTGGTACTCTTACATAACGATTCAAAATTTTCAGATCCAGAACTGGTCTGAATAAAATTTTCCTTCTTTGGGACAATGAATAGCTTTGAATAAAACCCCAAACCTTGTCCCAGAAGAGGAACTGGCATGATTACCCCTGAAGACTCCAGGTCTGAAACACACTTCAGGAAAGCCTGAGCTTTTACTGGATTTACTGGGATACGTGAGAGAAAAAAATCTTCTATCAGATACTAATAGTATACAATCTATTTTAAATATCTGAAACAGAACAGCACATATGAATGGGAGAGAGAGAGAGGGGAGAGAGAGACAGAGGGGAGAGAGAGACAGAGGGGAGAGAGAGACAGAGGGGAGTGAGACAGAAGGGGGAGAGAGGTAGACAGAGGGAGGAGAGAGACACATAAGTGGGGAGAGAGGGAACACTGAAATGGGGGAGGCACCACTGAATGTTTAAAGGGCTATAATACCCAAATGTTTAAACACTTGAAAGTGATGCAGCATAGCTGTAAAAAGCTGTCTAGAAAATATCACCTGAACATCTCTATGTAAAAAAGGAAGATATTTTACCTCAAAAGTTCCTCAGTAGCCACCTCCCATTGTAAAGGATTTCTAAGCAGCATTTTAGTGTGTCTGTCCTAGGACAACAGAAGGGATGAGCATTGTGCACTCTCATATTATTTCACCAATCAGGTAAAGGAAGCTTACTATGAAATCTCATGAGAGTTAAGTCAAATCTCATGAGATCACAGTAAGAGTTCATGACCTCAGCACTGCTGATGCTGATTGGCTGCTGTTCATTTCTTCATTTTTTTAATTTTTTTTACCTGCAGCTGGGAGCAGCTGAGTATAACTTTTTACACAGAACTTACTCTGCTGAGCTGAGGAGATTGTAAAAAAAGAAGATATTTTACCTCACATAGAGATGCTCAGGTGATATTTTCCTGTCAGCTTTTTACAGTTATACTGCATCAGTTTCAAGTGATTTAGCATATGAGTATTATGTCCCTTTAAGTAATATTTTAAGTGATTATCAAATGCTAATAGTCTACAATCTATTTTAAATATCTGAAACAGAACAGCACATATGAATGGGAGCATTAATAAATTATTATGTGTTGTCTACATCAGGGTTGTCCAACATACACCTAAGGAATCACTGGTTTAAATGAAATACTATAGCTACAGGAGTCATGGAGAATATTTGCTATAACTCATTCTAAACTGCTTGGTTTCATTTCACATTACCATGCTTTTGGTCTAGCTTACTCTGGTCAAATAACAACTCATCCATACAAACAGCATAATAGTAAGATAATGTTGTGAGAAAACACAGTTGCAGAGCTACAGAGAGTTCAGAAGTTCAGAAAGAGAGTGAGGCTATAAACTAGTGTGGAGTACAGAGGCAAGCTGCTTAGGTAGTGGGTATAAAGTTTGAGTAAACAAAATACAAAAACGATCCTTAAAACTGCTGTAAAAGAGTAAAAAAAACAAAAAACACTAAACCACATTCATTAAATTATAATTTTCACTAACAGAATCCCTTTCAGCAAAATCTAAGGTTGAGGCACTTCAATAAAATGTGGCTAAAACACTGCTCACTGCATCTCTTCCTGTTCTGCAAGGAAGTGACAGTGGCACATTCTACTGCACTTGGAGGGGAAGCACAGAACTCTCTTTTTCACCGAAGCAAAGCTGGCAGCTGCACAGGGCAGCAACAAAATAAATAAAAGTAGTTTTTTTTTACGTTTTTGTTTTGTTTTATATGATTTAACATTCAGCCCCAACCATAATTTCCCCTGACTGATGCCTATCACTGGATTGGGTCAGCCCAAAAGAGGCCTGCCTCAAAAAAGCACTTATGGGCCATGCAATGATCTTAACCACTTTCATCCAGTAGGTGGCGCAGCATGTTGTGTAATGTAGGGCCACTCCATTGCACAACATGTAGCTGTGAAAAAAAAATAGCAATTTTTTTTTTAAAGCCAATAATATATATATATATATTTTGCCCATATGAGAGGTGAAGCCCTGCCTCTCCTGGCTCTAGTGAATGCACGTCACCTATAGGGAATTAAGAACAGTTTTGCCCATATACTTGTTTTTGCAATAGCAGGACAAACTTAGAAATAATGCACATAGGGTACCATGGCATAAAAGATAAAATCAGAAAACAGAACAACAAATGAACAAAGGAAGGCACCAAGAAGAAGCAAAGCAGACATGCAATGCAGTACACGTTGTAAAAATAGAAATAAAAATAATGCAGGACCATGCTATTAGGAAACTATTTTCAATGTCAATTTAGTTATCGGATATCGGATAGCCGACAGTTGAATCGATTGAATAATATGTCTACATTAGCTACAAATAAGTATAGAATCACAAATAATGTTCATTGCAATATCTGTGTTTCCTTATTGTTACTGAATGTTTAGCACGCTAACATCTCCATAAAAGGTCCAAAGTCAGTGTCTTATTCCCAAAAATGAAAAAATTAACTTTTCATAGTTGACTAAATGGAAAGCAGTTATGTACCATCTCAAGACAAGTAAAAATCCACAGTAATCCAGCAATACTAATTAAGTGGCTGCACATAAAAATGTTATGTAACATATAAAACAATAGCAGATTGCAAATGCTTGATACTGAATACCATAGAGATGGTGGGTTTATATCTGAGCACTATTACCTAAATAAAATGATCATGAAAGATGAGGGGAAAAACTATAGATCAAAAAGTCGTAATAGAACTGATGTAAAATGATTCACAGAAAGGTTTTTTTTTCCCCCAGTACCAATCATATTGTACTGAAATATAAGTTAATACGTTTACGTCTGTGATATCTCACCTTCTTATACTGTTTTTCAGCACTATCAAATCCTTGGCTGTCTGTGGCTTTGAAGACCGTCTCCCCTCCAGAACCTAACAAAGAAAGACCATAATAAAAATATACATCTGCTTAAAAGGAAACTGAAAACATTTGCAAGACCACATATAAATACAATGAAATTAATAAAACATCTCATAACATTTATTCTCTTGAAATGTATTTTGGTTTATTACATAATGTATGCATAACAGTAGAGGCTTAAAAATGCTGTTAAATGTGGTGAAAAAGTAACAGCCACAGTCACTTGCTACAAATCTGCTCTACTGATAAGAATGTATCCATTTCTATCAGTTCTTCATCAATCTGGAAAGATGGAATCAAACGCAGTGCCACTGAGTTCTTAGACATACAAAGAGTATAAAATATTATGGTATGTATTGTTAGTGTCACTTAACTTGTACCCCATTTATCAGTATCTCTTTAGCATAACACATTAACATTAGCATATAAAGGAAATATCATCATATCTCCCTCCAATTATAAAATAATAAAACAGCCCTATTTTACGGTTGCAGTGTGAGATTTGGAATCTTAACCTTAGAGCAAATTATGCATTCTTAAAAAAGATAGTCATACTACATATGAAGAAACAGTAACATCCATGCACAATGAGTGCTATTATAACATCATTTTTAAAGAAATACATTTTATGTTTTCATATGTTATAAACCAAAAGGGTCTAACCTGTTGCACATCATGGGACTCTCTTCAGCAAGTTATGATACTGTCAGTACAGTATCTAACAATGTAAGCATTCTTTTCACAGCAATCACTACAGTTAAAAGGGATACTAAACCCATTTTTTTTAGCACGATTCAGATAGAGCATGCAATTTAAGCAACTTCATAATTTACTCTTATTATACATGTTTCTTTGTTCTCTTGCTATCTTTATTTAAAAAAGCAGGTATCTAAACTTAGGAGACATCCCATTTTTGGTTCAGAACCCTGGATAGTGCTTGCTGATTGGTGTGTACATTTAGCCACCAATCAAGCAAGCGGTACCCAGGTGCTGAACCAAAAATAGGTCGGCTCCTAAGCTTAGATTCCTGCTTTTTTAAATAAAGATAGCAAGAGAACGAAGAAAAATGCTTGATAGGAGTAAATTAGAAAGAAATTAGAAAGAAAAAAATTGAGTTTAGTATCCCTTTAATGACATAAAATGACAGGCTTTTTTTGCAGGATCAAGTAAACTAGACCTTTTAAACATTCATGTAAGAGAAGAAAATTATAATTCTTAAAAAAAAGGACAAACATATTATTATAGAATGTTTATCATAAAAATATTACTTGAAATGTTTTTGTTAAGGGCAACAGAGAGGGCATTTACACACCTAACAACAGAAGCAGATCAGATGCTCCTATGACTTCACTAACCAAATAGTGACCTGTGAAAAATCAGCAAAAAAAGGGGAAAATATAGTGAAGTGTGAAAACATGTCAGCAAACTCTAAAAAGGAAACCTTGTGTTCTCTGTGGAGGAAGATAATTTTAAATATGCAAATAAATATATTTGGAATAATACTAGTTTGCACATTGACAATTTGTAGAACCAATTATGCCTATGTATATATTAAAGGGACATCAAAGTCAAAATCCTTTATATTACATCTTAAAAAGGGTATTAAAAAATGTATTGCATGCTGCATTTTTGTATTTTGAGACAAGTATGTTCCTATGCTTAATAGAAGAAATTTTTTGTTTCTAAGTGTCTGTGGAGGCTTATAAGAGCAGAGCTGTGTGAGTTGTCCTTATTAGTCAGGGCAACTGATTATTACGTTCACCATAAGAAGGGACTTCCTGCTTGTTCCAATAGCAATTTAAACAGCTATAACTGTACATTGTCATGCAAACAATGTTTTTACCATGTTAACTGTCGCGCTGCCATATTCAATATAGAAAAAAATAGCTTAAATGGACATTTAACTCAAAATATTGTTCCCCATGAAATGTTTAATTATGCATAATTAAAGAACATTGTAATGCACTTTCCGTATATATTATGCCTGCTTTACCTGTAATTTAACTCAACTGCCACCAGAGAGGCCAGAGTGCAGGCTGTAGAATGCAGGACACTAACACTCCTACATGCTGCACAATAACTGGTTGGTAAATGCATCAGCTTGTCTTTATCTTTCCTTAATTGACCACAACATAAAGATAAGATAAACAGCATTCAGGAGGCTTTTCATGGGGAGTGTATTGGGCCTACAAAACAATGCATGCTCTTCTAAAAAAAATAACCAATTTGAATTGCTTTTTATACATTAATTTTACATGTAGGTATTTTGCAATGCTGTGTATAACTTCTGATGTCCATTTAACCTCATCTGCAAGATAATAGGCAGCATTTATAATTTATATAGCCGTCGTACAACACCTTTTATCTAAATATATCAATTCAAGGTAGATGACAAGATTGTATTTCATCTAGTATACAATTTTCCTACCTGCTTCTAATGAAAAGAGCCTGATTGATTATAAGTATATATAAATATATACCCAAAGGTTTTGTGAACCATCAACAGAAAAAGAATGCAGCAAGTTAGATTTATCTCACCTGATGAGAACCATCCCTTCAGTAAACTAAAGCTTTCCCCCAACTTCTCAAAGTCAGGAAGAAGTTTTGCCAGCTCCTCTGCATCTGGGAGAGATTTGCTAAATTTATCTGTAGGAAACAAATCACATGTTAAACGTTTGTGCCACTGACCCCAAAGCAGGTACAACATGTTGCATATTACCAAGCGAAAAAACTCTTCAAAATATAAATATGCATGATTGTTAATCCGTTAATGTACATATAAACCACATGTTGCCCATAAGTACGGTGATTTTTGGCATCCATGAGAATACATATTCAAGATGCCCTTATAAAATAATATGAGGGTACGTACCAAAGTCAATATGTTCATCCAATTCCCAAACAAAATCAGGCACTATCCATTTGTATTCACTAAGATCAGGAAACATTTCCTTCCACTGATCATATGTCTAAAAAAATATAAAGTGGAAAATCCAAAATCAAAGAGTGCTCAAGTATACAATTCTGTATTAAAGGGACATGAAACACAAGTTTTTATGATTCCGAGAATACAATTAAAAAAAGAAAAAAAGTTTCCAATTTACTTCTACTATAAAATTTGCTCTGTTCTCATGTTATTCTTTGTCGAAGAGATATCTAGATAGGTAGCATGCACATTTCTGGAGCACTGCATGACAGGAAATAGTGTTCTTGCTAATGCAGAACTTTGTTGCAAAACTGCTGCCATATAGTGCTGCAGACACGTGCACACTCCTGAACTACCTTCCTGATTTTCAACAAAGGATAACAAGAAACAAAGAATATTTGACAATATCTAATCTAAATCATGAACAACATTTTTTTTAGGTTTTATGTCCCTTTAAGAAGGCTTCAATGGTTGATAATAATATTACTATAAATAACTCATTGTAAGGCATATGGCAATGTCAACTCTTGCTATACAGATATTCAAGAATATGTAGCAATGTTTATACTCATAAATAATTTGAACAAACACAATAATATAGCAAGGATTTTATACTCATTCACCGAAATGCAAGATACTATTAAACAAGTATTTTCATTCATATTTATAGACTAACATATATTTTAAAAGGTGAGCTGTTTGTGATCCATATGATTCTTTATTTTATAAAGCAATTCAGAAAATGTGACTTCTGGGCAATTCTAAATTGGTTTAGTGCAAAACAATGTAATATAATGATATACAACATAACATTTTTATTACTTTTGGGTCATTTTAGTGCAAAAATAAAATGGTAAGGGGTTAAATGCAAAAAGTAAAAAATGCACACCTGACCCAGCGTATTGCAACGCCAGTGGTGAGGTCATAATCATATGCTTGTACCCTAATTTGGAGCCTTAGTTGACCCTGAAGGGTGTGCGACTTAATGAGACAGTAAACACCTTGAGATTTATATATATGTGATTTTTAGTTATGATTAATGAAACAACTTTGCAATATATTCTTATTACTTATTTTGTCTGTTTAATTTAGCTCTAAAAATTGACCAATTTCTAATTCTTATGACATGAAATTGCGCCTGCTGACTTATCAAGGCTAACTTTGCTACATATATGTTGCAAATTGGATTTATCAGATAACTCCAAATCAATTTGCTTTATACAAAAATTATGACAGCTGCTGGTCTTGTTGTCTGCAGACGAAAGGTCAGATTGGCTCCTCGAATTAACCCTTTAGTGACCAGACCATTTTTCAATTTTCTTAATGTTTGGGACCAGGGATATTTTTTACATTTCTGCTGTGTTGGTTTAGCTGTAATTTTCCTCTTACTCAATTACTCACACATATTATATACCATTTTTTTCTCTCTATTAAATGGACTTTCTAAAGATACCATTATTTTCATCATATCTTATAATTTACTATAAAATATGATGAAAAAAATGGGGAAAAAAAAAACCCACACTTTTACTAACTTTGACCCCCAAAATCTGTTACACATCTACAATCACCAAAAACCACCCATGTTAAATAGTTTCTTAATTTTGTCCTGAGTGTAGAAATACCCAATGTTTACATGTTATTTGCAAGTTATAGGGCAATAAGTACAAGTAGCACTTTCCTATTTCCAAACCAATTTTTTTTTTCAAAATTAGCGATAGTTACATTGTAACACTGATATCTGTCAGGAATCCCTGAATAACCCTTTACATGTATATATTTTTTTAAAAGAAGACAACCTAAGGTATTAACTTGGGGTATTTTTACTCTTTTCATGCAACCATTTTACCACCAATCTATGCCAAAGTTTGGGAAGGAAAAAAAGAGGTGATTTTTTGACAAAATAGCAATTCAAGAATATATGTACTAAGAACGTTAAGGGTTACTGCCAAATAACACCCCAATATGTGTTCAGCAACATCTCCTGAGTACAGTGATATCACCCATGTATAGGTGTGTCGGGTTCTCTGGGGGCTAAAAGGCCTAATTTTTAGGGGGTGCATTCCAGTTTTCCAACTTGGAATTTTCAGATCTGTCATCATGCATGCACCCATGTCCTATTTTGGACATTTCTGAAGCCAGCCAATGTAATTTACCCCATCAAACCATATATTTTTGAAAAGTAGACACCCTAGGCTATTTTAAAAGCTGGTATTTTAAAGGGACATGAAACCCACATTTTTTCTTTCTTGATTTAGAAAGAGAATGCAATTCTAAACATCTTTCAAATTTACTTCTATTATCTAATTTGTTTTATTCTCATGATATTCTTTGCTGAAAAGCATATCTAGATATGCGCAGTAGCTGCTGATTGGTTGCTGCACATAGAAGCCTTGTGTGATTGGCTCACCATGTGCATTGCTTTTTCTTCAACTAAGGATATCTAAAAAATGAAGCAAAATAAATAATAGAAGTAAATTGTAATGTTGTTTAAATTTGTATTCTTTTTCTGAATCATGAAAGAAAGATTTTGGGTTTAGTGGCCCTTTAACACTTTCCATGCACTAATTCAACCAGCAGTCTTTGTCAAACTTTTTTTTTGTGTTATTTTTCATACACATTGTACTTTAGGCATGGATTCTCAATTCCTGTTATATGTTACTGCCAAAGAACACCCCCATATTTGTTCAGCAAGATCTCCTGAGTACAGTGATACCACCTATGCATAGGTTTGTTAGGTTGTTTGGGGTTTGCAATGCCAAACTTCTGACATGTGTTTGATTTTTTTCAAATTTAAAGGGACAGTCAAGTCCAAAAAAAAAACTTTCATTTTTCAAATAGGGCATGTGATTTTAAACAACTTTACAATGTACTTTTATCAACAATTTTGCTTTGTTCTCTTGGTATTCTAGTTGAAAGCAAACCTAGGAAGGCACATATGATAATTTCTAAGCCCTTGAAGACCGCCTCTATTTTATTTACTTTTCACAGCAGGGGAGAGCAAGCTCATGTAGGCCATATAGATAGCATTGTGATCACGCTTGTAGCTAGTGGCAGACACTGCACTAATTGGCTAAAATGCAAGTCAATAGATAATAACTAAAAGTCATGTGATTAGGGGCGGTCAGAAGATGCTTAGATACAAGTTAGTCACAGAAGTAAAAAGTGTATTAATATAACAGTGTTGGTTTTGCAAAACTGGGGAATGGGTAATAAAGGGATTATCTATCTTTTTAAACAACAAAAATTCTGGTGTTGACTGTCCCTTTAACATATCTTTGCCTATCTTCTTTTGGGGGGCCTTTTCACATACCCCAATTTATTTGCTCGCCATGAACGTGCATATATTTCAGAAGTTGAGGCCCTTGTCTTCCGCATAATTAGGTAGGGCTGCAGCAGCTGATCTGCCAGATCAACCCCACCCATATGCCGGTTATAAGCCTTGATGCCCACTGGCTTCATTGTGCTCTCAGCTCTGCCACGTACAGAGACCTCCACAGTCCTCCCATTGTGGATCGTGGTAAGAAGGTACACATCTTCTTGTCTCTGTACTTAACTGCCAACAGCTCCTTTTGGCGCAGAGCTGAGATTTCCCCCCTTCATGGCGGGGTGCGTGGAAGTTGTTCTAGGAAACCTGCGCGGTTCTTTTTAATTGTACCACAAGTTACTGTATCAAAGCAATACAGTAGCTCGAACAAAAGGACACTTTTATAGAAATTATCTAAATACAAGTGGTACCCTTTGTTCATCAGGGGTAATATCAGGTCCCAGGCAATCTTGCCACTGGTTCCCATATGTTCTGTCAAAGTGGATATCCTTTCCCTCGTACACCCGGAGGGCCCGAGTATACCCAGTCTCGCTCTCACAGAGCTTATACACCTTTGCCCCATACCTGGAGCTTTTAGAAGGAATATACTGCTTGAATCCCAGCCTTCCCTTATACTTCATCAGGGATTCACCCACGCATATATTCCTTCCAGGTGTATAAGCCTCTGCAAACCTGGCAGCAAAGTGGGTAATCAGGGGGTGGGTTTTATACAGCCTGTCAAATTGGGGATGCTCCCTTGGAGGGCACAGGCTGTTGTCGCTGAAGTGCATGAAATGTAGAATCATTTCATACCTCTTCCTCGACATACTCTGGGAGAAAATGGGGGTAGAGCAGATGGGGCTACTACTCCAGTAGGAGCGAATGGAGGATTTCTTTAAGATGCCCATCAGCATAGTCAATGCCCAGAATTGTTTTAAATTCTGGCACATCGATGGGGGCCCATTGCTGCTATGCCAAATATGAGTCAGGCTTTGAAGAACGGAACTGATGCGATGGGCATATAAATTAGTTTGGGCGACAATGTTCCCCAATACATCATTGCCCAGAAACACCTCCATAAACTGTTGGGGGCTAAATCCTGCAACATCCATATTGATGCCTGGAGTTGCAGTGAAGGGTGGGATTTCTAGCCTCTGGTGATGAGGCACTACCCACTCCTCAGCAGCAGTGCCAGCTGGAGCAACAAGTCTCCTTCTGGCAGGGGGGCTAGCAGCCACAGATATATCACTATCAGTTGAGACTGTATCTAATGATGTATCTGAGCATATGGCAGGGTCAAAACACCAAAATAAAATTAACTAAGTGACTCTGAAAAGAGCCTTTGGGTCTCACAAAAAAAATTACTAAAAACAAATTAACCCCTAAAACAAATGCACAGACAGCAAAAAAGTGCAGCTGTGCTACTGCCAGTGATTTATAGTGATCACTGGAAGCTAGGGGTTAATGGCTCTGAAAAAAACCTTTGAGTCTCACAATTTTTAACAAATATATTAGATAAATCTCTCTCTCCTAAACACAGATCTCTCTCTCCCACAAAAACGCAAGTGAGGAGAGGGAGGGAGATCCACACTGATCAGAGTCAATATTTAAATCTTTATTATGAGGCAGGCTAGGGACACCCCCAGAAGCCCCATCATGCACTAGGCATCACCATATTTGAAGCCACATGGGTGTGGGGGAGGGGGGGCTATATGGAGCTTTTATATTAAAAAAAAAATTTTTTAATTATTTTTACTACTTACTCAGTGCACAAGCAGAGCATCGGAAGCCTTTTCAATCGCTTCCGATGCTCTGCTAGACTGCCTGGCTCCACATGGAGCAAAACCGGAAGTGATCACTCGTGGGGAGTGATCAATCCGGGACCCGGCAGTCGGGAACAGTATTTCAGGATGCCTTGACATCGAGGCATAGCTGCAATACTGTTAGAGCGGCTGGAAGCTATCTCGATCGCTTTCAGCGCTCAGATTACTTGAGGACATAAAAAAGGTACGTCCTTGTTCACTAAAGGGACAGTCTACACCAGAATTGTTATTGTTTTAAAAGATAGATAATCCCTTTTTTACCCAATCCGGGACCCGGCAGTCGGGAACAGTATTTCAGGATGCCTCAACATCGAGGCATCGATGCAATACTGTTAGAGCGGCTGGAAGCGATCTCGATCACTTTCAGTGCTCAGATTACTTGAGGACATAAAAAGGTACGTCCTTGGTCGTTAGAGGGACAGTCTACACCAGAATTGTTATTGTTTTAAAAGATAGATAATTCCTTTTTTTACCCATTCCCTAGTTTTGCATAACCAACACAGTTATATTTATATATTTTTTACCTCTGTGATTATATTGTATCTAAGCCTCTGCAGACTGCCCCTTTATTTCAGTTCTTTGACAGACTTGCAGTTTAGCCAATCAGTGATGGCTCCCAGGTAACTTCACGTGCACGAGCACAGTGTTATCTATATGAAAAACATGAACTAACACCCTCTAGTGATGAAAAACCTGTTAAAATGCATTCTTAAGAGGCGGCCTTCAAGGTCTAAGAAGTTAGCATATGAACCTCCTAGGTTAAGCTTTCAACTAAGAATACCAAGAGAACAAAGAAAAATTGGTGATACAAGTAAATTGGAAAAATGTTTAAAATTACATGCCCTATCTGAATCATGAAAGTTTTTTTTGGACTAGACTATCCTTTTAACAACCGTTTTTGTAGGACGTACCTTGTACATCCTCGGTCGTTAAGGGGTTAAAGCAAATAGTTGGTGGAGTTTGGCTATTAAAAAATAATCACAGTAAAAAGGATGTTAACCTTTAAATGCCGTTATAGCATTCTATTCTGTCCTAATTGCGCTGGGCTTTAGCACCATTAGGATGGAATAGAACGTCCTAGCCGTTTGGCTGTCCTGAAGCCAACGGCGAATCCTAGATGTGATCAAGGTCTGATTGCATGCACTGCTATATAACAACATAGCCAAGTCTTAACATTTTTTAAACATATTAACCCTTTCATGACAGGGTAAATTTGTCTACATCGGAACGTTCTTCTGATGTAGACAAATTTACCCTGTCTTGAAAGGTTTAATATGTTTAAAAAATGTTAAGACTTAGCTATATTATTCTATAGCAGCACAACAGCAATGCCTTACAATTACAAAATGTTTACTGTCCCTTTAAACTGTCTGTTTAACCTCTGTTACAATCACAAGAAAAGCACAAACATAAAATTTTACATATACAATAAATCACAGTATGTTCAAATTAACATTTGCATATGAAATAGGATGTAGTTTTTAAAATGTAACAGCTGAAGCATAAGGAATGGACTCGAACATATAAACTAATAAGGTATAGGTGCTTTCATATATGTTACGAACCTAAGGATCATGGCTTTTCAGATATTACTATAGGCAGTAGGCTGCTTGGGATAGGAATCACATTTTCTACTTACTATATTTATATTCTCCATATACTGCATCATTGTTTAAGATGCTTTTTCTAGTATTACAGCTATAGAATCATAGCTTATCTTTTAGTTAAAAACTTTAAACCAGATACTTTATTATACTATATATTTCTTTAAACAAATGTATAAAATACGGGAAAAGGAATGAGAGGTAACAAGGGATAAGGAAACGGACAAGACAAGCAACTATAAATTCATGGATGACCACAACAATTAGGATATCGAAAGGGCAGTGCCGGATGCAAAAATAATTATGTAGAAACCAAAAAGAAAGGAAAGAAGCATCCCCTAGGCTCACTTAAATCCCTAATACAGAATTTCCTCCAGTATATATACACTACAGAACGGGTAAAGAATAAAAATTAAAGTTTAAAAATATATGAGCGCAATAAAAGATAAGTAAAATCTAAGTGCAACCTCTGATGATTGGTGTATAACAATAGCGCTCATAACCCCTTCACCGCAGAGGAAATGACCACCTATACGCCCTCACATCTGCACTCCCCAAGACCCCAAAAAGCGGCCGCGGCACTCTGTCCCTCACTAGTGGCTACCCTAAAATCACTCAGCATTTTCAAATGGACCGACAGGGGCTGTCGTGGAGGAAAATCCCAAGACTGTCCTATCAGAGCAATCCTATGCAATGCCAGATCAATAAAGAACAAAACAGCTATTATTGCCGACCTTATTGAAACATGCAAATTAAAATCATGGTTAGATGAAAATGCAGGGCCTATTCTAGAGGCAGCTATTCCAGACAAATTACACGGTGTTCCACCGCCCGAGACAAGATCGCAAGGGAGGCGGACTTATAATCTGTGGGAAAACATCCTTAAATCCCAGACCAATATCAGACCACAAAACCCAATCTTTTGAATGCGCAGCTGCCAGCCTCTCAAAAGAGAGAGGTTTCCGAATACTGCTAATATACAGAACACCAGGAAATAGGAAGAGATTTCTTCAGGAACTCCCAGACCTTTTGGCTGGCTTATTCCTTGAACACCCCAGATGGCTTATATTAGGAGACTTCAACACTTGGATAGACATCACCCTATCCCTGATTGGGCAGGATCTCCTCAGCTTGATGAGTACACTCGGTTTTACACAAATCGTCACCACTCCCACCCACAGAAAAGATCATACACTTGATCTAGTGTTGCAGTCTGGACTAGAAGTGTCACCAGTAACTGTAAACCCAGTTACCTGGTCAGAACACCACTCCATTCACTTCTCCATTGTATCACTATCAACCAGACACCAGCCTCAGAACCTGGTCAAACACCGCTCATTAAAAAAGGTGACACCACTGGATGTAGCATCACATATGGATCTAAGTGAACTAATGGGCACCTGCGAAGACCCCAGCTCCTTAGTCCGACTCTACAACAAAATCATGAGAGACACCCTAGAAAGCATGGCACCAACTCGCATACGCACTGTCAAAGCCCACAACAATGCACCGTGGTTTGATAGCTCCATCAAAGAAATTAAAAGAACAGGACGTAAGCTCGAGAAAAAGTGGCGCAGAACACATGGTCCAGAGGATAAAGCCGCTCTTACCAAACATCTAAATAAATATCAATCCAAGATAACTCAGAAAAAAAATCTTAATTTTTATCACACTAAAATTGAAAAATTAGTGGCAACTCAACTTGAAGCCCATCTATCACGCCTGAACATATTCAATCCTCTCCAGTCAGGCTTCAGATGCCGCCACAGCACTAAAACAGCGCTAGTCTGTGTGCTAAATGATCTCCTCATGGCAAGAGACAAAGGTGATTACTCATTCTAATCCTCCTGGATCTCTCAGCTGCATTTGACACCATTGACCATAGGATTCTAATAGAGCGCTTGCAGCACATCTGTGGTCCAGGAGGCACAGTCCTTAACTGGTTTAAATCTTTCCTCGCTGGTAGATCACAGAGAGTAATATCAGGATCAAGCTCATCAGCACCAACAGAACTGGCCTGCGGAGTTCAACAAGGATTCATCCTGTCTCCCATGCTATTCGGAATTTACTTAATACCACTGAGGGACATCATTAACCAACATGGCCTAAGGTACCATTGTTACGCTGATGACACAAAACTCTACTTCTCCTTTGCTCCAGATACTACAGACCCAGCATGCCGTATAAACAGTTTCTTAACAGACCTCATAGAATGGATGAATGCTAGCTGTCTCAAAGTGAACCCGGACAAAACAGAGTTACTCTTGGTGAGGGGACCCCGGGCATCAAAAATATCCCATGATCACCCAACTGGCCTGGAGCTTGGAGGCTCTGAACTTGTTAGTTCAGCAAAGGTACGAAACCTCAGAGTGCTGATTGACGCTGGACTATCTTTTAAACAGCAGATTTCCTCCGTAATAAAATCTGCCTACTTTCATCTAAAAAACATAGCCAGGATACAACACTTAATTCCACCGGATGATATGCCAACATTAATCCATGCATTTGTATCCTCTAGGCTAGATTACTGCAATGCACATTAATTGGGCCTCCCAAAAAAAGAACTCCATCATTGTCAGACGGTACAAAACGCAGCAGCCAGACTACTGACCAATCAAACTCGCTTCTGCCACATAACACCTGTTCTCCACTCCCTGCGTTGGCTTCCAATTAAATGGCGAACATATTTTAAAATTGGCCTGCTGACCTTCAAAGCCTGATACCCTACATCCCATCCCGCTCACTTAGGTCAGCCAACACATCCCTCCTCTCAGTGCCAAGAATAAGGACAAACTCAGGCTCCAGCGCATTCAGCCACGCTGCCCCTACTTTCTGGGACTCTTTACCGTGCACAGAGAGGCTCCATCCTTACAGACTTTAAAAAAAAAAGCTAAAGACCCACCTCTTCCATCAGGCATTTAGCCCGCTTATCTGACCTTCAGAAACTCCTAACTTTTATGTCTTATGTTGGTATATTTGTAAAGTGCTTTGAGTCTCACAGGGAGAAAAGCACTATATAAATCGCAAATTATTATTATTATTATTATAAAGTAAGAAGCTAGTACAGACAGGGTGACTATCCCCATTGGAGCATGTGAGGCAACTGCAAAGATCACTAATCACAAAGCTATTTGGTAACAGTTAACCCCCAAAGAGCCAAAAGGAAGGCCTTTGAAAAAACATTTACGAAAACGTACGTCAGGCATTTCGGTGCTATCTCCTGGTGAATGTAATATGGAGCCTGGTTGCTCTGAGGAATATGAACCTTGATTTTTCAAATAATTTTCATTTCTTTCATTGTTTAATCGAAACTTAGTATGGGGACACCAAGTGTTTTATAAATAATAGGTGCAGTTGTTTGGCAATAGAATAGATAGTAGCCAATTCCTTTGGCCCTTAGAGACTTAACAGTCACCAAACAACGTTTTGTTTAGGGGACTTTTTGCAGTTGCCTCACGTGTTCCAATGGAAAGTCCCCCTGTTTGTACTGACTTCTTACTTTATATAAACAAGATTGTTATCCACCAATCATCAGGAGTTGCACTGAAATTTTACTAATGCTTTTATTGCACTCATAATTTTTTAAAATTTTATTCATTAAAAATGTTAAAGGGATACTAAACCTATTTTTTTTCCTTTCATGATTCAGACAGAGCATGCAATTTTAAACAACTAAACTTTTAAACAACCATTTTAGGTTCAACACCCTGGATAGCGATTGCTTATTGGTGACAAAATTCAGCCAACTAATAAGCAATTATAACCTAGGTTCTGAACCAAAATGGGCTTGCCCCTAAGCTTTACATTCCTGCATTTTAAATAAAGATAGCAAGAGAACAAAGAAAAATTGATAATCTGAGTAAATTAGAAAGTTGCTTAAAATTGCATTCTCTACCTGAATCATTAAAGAAAAATGTTGGATTTAGTATCTCTAAGTTTTATTCTTTACCCGTTCTGTAGTGTATATATAGTAGAGGGAATTTTGTAATAGTGATTTAAGTGTGACTAGGGGATGCTTATTTTCTTTTTCGTTTCTAAATAATTTAAACAAATGTAACAAATTTATTTTGTAAAGTCACACTAACAAAATTTATTAAAGAGTGTACCTTTTTTGCTGTGTATCCTCCACCAACAGCAGAGCCTAAAACAAGATAACGAAGTTTCAACAGCCTAGATGCCAGTCTTGCAACCCAAAAGTGTCGCTGAGTCTGGTATCCATAGCTCACAGGCAAAAGTCTGCTTCTTTGTGGTGGAAGGCGAGACAATGTGGAGTAACATAATGGTGAAGTTCTTGGTAAAGGTCTTCGACATCTAAAGCTTGGCAAAAAATGATGGTGATGTCTTCGGAAATGCAGATTATGCAGTGGAAATTTTGTTTCTTGGACAGAACGCTTATTTACCAAATTTCTGCAAACAACGCTATGGGAACAAATAAAATAAAGTATACATTTTTCACAAATTCAACTTCAATGCATATTTCAGACTAAATATAGCAATTCATATGTAATTAAAATTTGTTGATTTGGTTTGTATTTGAATTCACAAGCATCAGATAAGTGTGAAACATATTACATAAATATTACAATTTTGACATATACGGAAATCTCTGCATAAAACTGCACATTGTAGAGGGTAAGTCTTTCTTAAATACATTTTCTAAAATAAATATGAATTTAGGCATTACAATAAAAATTAATTTATGTTAAATATGTCCAAATTAAGCCCCATGGGTTCAGAGAATAGGATGTCTATTTGGAAAGGTAACAATTAAAATTACAGAAGCCGATTAATTTGGACTGTTAATGCACAGATAAGAGAGACAGAAAGAGAGACTAAGGGCTTAAAGATCTAAAGTTCTCTCAGGTGAGATGATCTAAGAGGTCTTGTCAATGCAGCGAGGTATCTAAAAGAATTTTATAAACACAAACTTTACATTGAGGGCTGTTTAACTGAGTATAAAGAGTTATGTATATAAAAGAGAAAGACTCCTATGTTACAATGTGTGATTTCTTTCCATGGCAGCGAGTTTTTAATCATTGGGCCCTAAGTCTTGGGACTCACTCATTGGTTCACATGGTCAACTCCAACATAAACAAAATGTATTTAGCACAAAAACATCAATTTTTCAAAAAATAAAGCTCTGCGATACTTTTGCAACATGACAGAACAGAGAATTTTTTTGACAGTGTAACTTCAAATTTTATATACAGTGATTGCCAAAGTGCTTAAATTTAACTCTGGCTTTTTTGGACTATTTGTAATAGAAGGAATGTGGAAAACAAAAATTACTTTAAAATAGTGTGTATCAGACACACATTTCTTATGCATGTAATAGAACCATTACAAAATGTTTATAGAAAAAATAAGACTTCATTATTGCGTCAAAAAAATGTATTCATTAGTGTTGTCATTTAATTTTACTTTGCTGAGAAAACTTTTCTTTTTTTAGTCTAGCTACGGTAAAACAAATATGCAGCAGTTACCGTTCTAGTATCAGTAGAATGATTACTTTGTATTTACAGCAAGTTACAAAAAAACTTTAAAAAATATTTTATTTAGTCATTTTGATGTAAACATATTTTAACCATTTCAATTTCTGCGCTTTCTTAACATTACCTAGTTTTACATTATATACATTAAGTTGTCATTTTAATAAGGCGCAGTTATCAATTTATATATTACAGAGACATAAAACGAAAGCTGTCTCATTCTATGTGACATTAAGCAAAAGTAAGGACATCATTACAAGGGTTATCCTCTTCTCCCATCCAAAAACAGAAACCATCCATCAGAGACACCCACCGGGCGGCCCGCAACATCCTGTGGCACTGGGGAGAAGTACTGCACCCCCTAGCATACAGCCTCACTGCTAAACAAGGGCACCCCGCAGCTGTCACTCGCCGCACTTCCGGGAAGCTCCACAAGACCGGCTGTACCAGCTTGTCCGACTGGGAACTTGAGTCACTGTACAAGATCCGTGGCAGAAACGTTCCGCAACCAGTAACACAGTGAGCTAAATGCTGCTTTTAGTCATTTGTGTGTCATGGACTATGGTAGTTGAGTTTGCAGTTTTATATCGAAGGTAAAAATCTTATTTAAGTGTTCTAAACCAAAGAGGGGCTATATTTTAATTTGGGATACAAAAGTCACTTTTATCCCCCGTAGACTTTCCCCCGACAGCAGGTTTGCTTCAGCTCTGTTTATAAACATTAGTACAATATTTCAAACACTCAGCTTACTTATTGTTTATACATTTGGAGCTTTATGCTTTACACTAACAATGCAACACACCATTTATTGGCTCACAATCTACTACTGAGGACTAGGGTTGTCACCTTTTGCCCAGAAGATTCCTGGACACTTTCTTTTCTAAATGGGGGTGGAGGGGCGTGGTTTGGGGCGTGGCTTCTCGCAGCCTCAAATTTAATTATGAAATCAAATTTATATATATATGTGTATATCAGACATCCCAACTCTCCCTGATTGTAATAGCTGCTCCCTGATGCCAGCAAAATGCAAATGGAATGTAATCTCCCTGAAACTCCAAGTACCATGATCCAATGTGGCCCAAATCCGGAAAAGTGTTTCTTTAAGGAATGCCTTTAGTTGGGGCGACGTTATAGAACCCTCAAAGCATGCATCAGTAACAAAAAAGCCCCCACTGATGTTAATAAAATAAAACACAAATGCTACCTTATTTACTGCACGAAATTAAACTTCGTATTCTAAAATATTTAAGCATTCAACAAGCGTATGATCACTGGAAAATAGGTTTGTTGTATCTGGTTGTGCAATAAAGCTACTTTTTTTAATGTGCTTTTAGTGGGAAGTTACTTTAATGATAAGTCTCTATCTTATTTAGGGTTTCAAGGTGTCCTATATATAACTGGGAGGGAGGGAGGGAGGCGGCACAGTAGTGGGTGAAGCCACCTCACTGAAATTAGTTTTTGCAGGTTGGGATGTCTGGTATATATATATATATATATATATATATATATATATATATATATATATATATATATATATATATATATATATATATATATATATATATAAAATATAGTATATATTTTATATATATATATATATATATATATATATATATATATATATATATATATATATATATATATATATATATATATATATATATATATATATATACTGTATAAGCCACAGTAGGAAGCTAGTCTCCAGGAAACATGTTTGTAGTTGTAGTACACCTCTAGACTTAGACTTGACCATCAAACATGGTCAATTATCACAGAGGTCCTCTGTGCTGTTTAGGGTTGCCACCCGTCCCTTAAAATACAGAACACTTATAAGTTACACATGCTGCAGGGTGTGCAGGGAGGAATATGAATAGTGCTGTCCAGAAACACAATGCATGTTCCTCCCTGCACACCCTGCAGCACGTGTAACTCATAAGTGTCCAGGAAAACATGGCTGAGGTGGCAACCCTAGTGCTGTTAGTTACGGGACCGGTCACCGGCTGCACGCACCTCTGAACCTCTGTTGTTTGACTGTCTCGTCTCCTCTGCAGCTGTTGCTCCCGGTTCCCAGCACTTCACAGTGCTAATGGCGCTAATCTAAACATCACTCATAGCTGCGCAGGCTCAGCGCAGCGATAGATGGACGTGCACGTGACCCTCCTCTTGCTCCCTCCCACATACTCCAGCAGGCAGGCTCAGTCTCTCCTCCTGCCGGGCTAAGAGCTCTCCTGGCCAGCTAAATTTTTTTCCATCTGCGCTCACTGCTGTGCCAACCCCAGGGGAGCTCTTGGCCCGGGGCATTTAACGGTAGTTCCTGGACATATAGTCCCAGACCGGGACTGTCCCGGTGAAACCGGGGCAGGTGGCAACCCTACTGAGGACTGGAATTACAGGAAAAGGGGGCAAAATAATTAATTAAAGTGTATTGCAATTTTTTTTTTTTTATATACATTTTATAATTTTATATTACCATCTTAAAGTGTTTAATGTCACTTTAAGAAAAAATCTAAAAGTATGAAACAAAGTTGAATTTAGTAATATGTGTTAAAAGTAATAACTTTCCTTATGTGCCTGACCTTCCCATATTAGCGTTTTTTATGGGATAAGAGCCCTGTCCTGCTGTCCCTCCTGACACATTTTCCACTGTGTGTTATTTCTAGTTTAGCTAATCCTCAGTGGCTAATAAGGATTTCTGGTGACATTTCTCCTCCGTGAAAGGCACAGTGAGCTAAAAGAGACTGCACCCTGACTGGCACTGGCCTCTTGAACAATCAAATACATTTTCCACCTGTTGAATTCTACTAGGAACATGATATTTTAGCTCAAAGCCTGATTTTTTTTGCCAGGAGATTGAGATTTGATTGTAGAACTTTTAACAAGACAATGACTTAAAATACAGTATCCCACAAAAGTGCGTACACCCCTCACATTTTTGTAAATATTTTATTATATCTTTATGTGTGACAACACTGAAGAAATGACACTTTGCTACAATATAAAGTAGTGAGTGTACAGCCTGTATAACAGTGTAAATTTGCTGTCCCCTTAAAATAATTCAACACACAGCCATTACTGTCTAAACCATTGGCAACAAAAGTGAGTACACCCCTAAGTGGAAATGTCCAAATTGGGCCCAATTAGCCATTTTCCCTCCCCAGTGTCATGTGACTCGTTATTTTTACAAGGTCTCAGGTGTGAATGGGGAGCAGGTGTGTAAAATTTGGTGTTATCACTCTCACACTCTCTCATACTGGTCACTGGAAGTTCAACATGGCACCTCATGGCAAAGAACTCTCTGAGGATCTGAAAAAAAGAATTATTGCTCTACATAAAGATGGCCTAGGCTATAAGAAGATTGACAAGACCCTGAAACTGAGCTGCAGCATGGTGGGCAAGACCATAAAACGGTTTCACAGGACAGGTTCCACTCAGAACAGGCCTCGCCATGGTTGACCAAAGAAGTTGACTGCACGTGCTCAGCCTCATATCCAGAGCTTGTCTTTGGGAAATATACTGATGAGTGCTGCCAGCATTGCTGCAGAGGTTGAAAAGGTGGGGGGGGGCAGCCTGTCAGTTCTCAGACCATACACCGCACAATGCATCAAATTGGTCTGCATGACTGTCGTCCCAGAAGGAAGCGTCTTCTAAAGATGATGCATAAGAAAGCCCGCAAACATTTTGCTGAAAACAAGCAGACTAAGGACATGGATTACTAGAACCATGTCATGTGGTCTGATGAGACCAAGATAAACTTATTTGGTTCAGATGGTGTCAAGCGTGTGTGGCGGCAACCAGGTGAGGAGTACAAAGACAAGTGTGTCTTGCCTACAGTCAAGCATGGTGGTGGGAGTGTCATGGTCTGGGCATGCATGAGTGCTGCCAGCACTGAGGAGCTACAGTTCATTGAGGGAACCATGAATGCCAAAATGTACTGTGAAATACTGAAGTAGAGCATGATCCCCTCCCTTCGGAGACTGGGCTGCAGGGCAGTATTCTAACATAACGACCCCAAACACACCTCCAAGATGACCACTGCCTTGCTAAAGAAGCTGAGGGTAAACGTGATGGACTGGCCAAGCATGTCTCCAGACCTAAACTCTATTGAGCATCTGTGGGGCATCCTTAAACAGAAGGTGGGGGAGCGCAAGGTCTCTAACATCCACCAGCTCTGTAATATCATCATGGAGGAGTGGAAGAGGACTCCAGTGGCAACCTGTGAAGGTCTGGTGAACACCATGCCAAAGAGGGTTAAGGCAGTGCTGGAAAATAATGGTAGCCACACAAAATATTGACACTTTGGGCCCAATTTGGACATTTCCACTTAGGGGTAGGCTGACCATATTGCCGCTTTAAAAAGGGACACATATGAAAAATACATATGTCAGGGCTGTTTTCAGGGTCTGTTTAAAGAAATGTTTTGTATAAGAACTCTGACATATGTATTTTTCATATGTGTTCCCTCTTAAAGCGGCAATATGGTCAGCCTACTTAGGGGTGTACTCACTTTTGTTGCCAACGGTTTAGACATTAATGGCTGTGTGTTGAGTTATTTTGAGGGGACAGCACATTTACACTGTTATAGAGGCTGTACACTCACTGGCTGTACACTCACTACTTTACATTGCAGCAAAGTGTCATTTCTTCAGTGTTGTCACATGAAAAGATATAATAAAATATTTACAAAAATGTAAGGTGTGTACTCTCTTTTGTGGGATACTGTATGTATCAAAATCAATATAGAAAATGTTTGTAAGAAACCAAAACCAATGTTTTACAATGGTTACCTCATTCTCCAGACTTGAAATCAATTAAAACCCATGGTCTGAATTCAAGAGGCAGCAAGTAAGCACAAACCTGAGAATATAAATGATCCTAAAGTGTGCTGCATAGACGAGTGGTCTAAGATCCCTCCAAATATGTTTGCAAAATTGAATGATGTCAACAAAGGATGTGCAAAAGGAGACCTCTCAACTGCCCCTATTAGAGAGGGGCAGTCCCTAATTCTGAGATCTGTTCCTCTGAGAGAGTCATATGTCCCTATTTCTACAACAAAAGAATAAAAGCTTTACAGCAATAAACAATAAAGAGGCACTTGTACGTAGTCCAGTGTATACAATACCAAGTCCAAAAAAGTCAGAAGCATAAAGTATAGTCCACACCACAGATAGATGATTAGGCAGCTCTTCTCCTTGATCAAAACGTAGGTAAGTCGGAAAAGGAAACACAAAGAGGCGTCAAATCATGGATTGTTTATTGTTCACACAATTTGGCCCCTCCTTTGTGTTTCCTTTTAGGATCAGCCTATATGTCCCTATTTGCAGAATTTCCCCTTATCTTAACTCATAGACCAACACCTGCCCAGGCACACCCACCGACTGCACAGGCACGTCCAGCAGTGACCCCGCCCCCTCCCACAATGGCCATGACCACAAAACATTAATGGCCCCCCTTAACCTCCTTAGTCCCTAAAACCTAACCACAAAGTTGAGAGGTATGCAAAAGAATAGGGGATTAGAAATACGCACGGGACCTAAAAACACGATTATTGATTATTATCAGTTGAAAAAACACCCAACCAGTGCTAATTATTATATTAATAAAAAAACATTATAGCCAGGACACCCTCATAATTTCACAAATCTAATAGTAGGAGAGAGGAGAGAAATATAAATGTCAAATTATGCATTCATATGCCAACCCAAATCCAATTTTCCTGGCTGATATCAAGATACTTTGGCATCAGCTTGTAGGGTACCAGTGGTGTATAAACATAGATTGAGATTACCAAGAACAAATAATAAATAAAACCAACAGCATATTTCAGCATCTTTTCTCTCCATGGCCCTGATGATAAAAAACAGCATGGAGAGAAATAACAAAACATTGTTTGTTTGTTTTATGAGCCTTATATTGAAGAGTATGCATCTCTCCTACATAATAAAATCCTGCATAGCTAGATAAATGGCTCACAAGTTACAAAAATGTCCTTTGTAAAATTATTTGCGGACTTCTTAGATAGTCACAGTAGAATGGAGCATTTTAGATCATCAGGCCCCATGAGTGTTTGGGTCACATGACCCTTATTCCACCATTTGCAGAGTAAACATGATGCCATTTTATTCGCACTGGCATTAAGATTTTGTCAGTTATAGTGAGGCATAGGTGGTTATTACTTAGAAACATTTGATCGTCTCTTACACAATATCTTTTCAGCCTAGTTAAAGGGACATGAAACCCAAAATGTTTCTTTTGTTATTCAGATAGGGAATGCAATTTAAAAAATTCAAATGTGCTTCCTTCTATTGTTATTCTTTGTTGAAGAGATAGCTAGGTAGGTAGCGTGCACATGCCTGAAGCACTGCATGACAGGAAATAGTGCTGCCATCTAGTGCTAATTTATATTATTGTTTCAAAACTGCTGCCATATAG
This sequence comes from Bombina bombina, assembly GCF_027579735.1. NCBI lineage: Eukaryota > Metazoa > Chordata > Amphibia > Anura > Bombinatoridae > Bombina > Bombina bombina. The sequence continues at coordinate 412,835,274 of NC_069502.1, forward strand.
TACTGCAGACACATGCACACTCCTGAACTCACCTTTCTGCTTTTCAACAAAGAATGACAAGAAAATTAAGAAAATGTGATAATAGAAGTAAATTGGGAATTTGTTTACAATTGTATTCTCTATATAAATCCTGAAAATTGGGTTTTATGTCCCTTTAAGAGGCACCAAAAAAAAGGAGTAAAAAATGCACAATTATGATTAGTATTTATATAGCCCGAAATATAACTCATTGTTTGTGTTTATTTATGTCTCTCCCTTATACTTTAGTCTGACATATAACTCATTGTTTGTGTTTATTTATGTCTCTCCCTTATACTTTAGCCTGAAATATAACTCATTGTTTGTGTTTATTTATGTCTCTCCCTTATACTTTAGCCTGAAATATAACTCATTGTTTGTGTTTATTTATGTCTCTCCCTTATACTTTAGCCTAAAATATAACTCATTGTTTGTGTTTATTTATGTCTCTCCCTTATACTTTAGCCTGAAATATAACTCATTGTTTGTGTTTATTTATGTCTCTCCCTTATACTTTAGCCTAAAATATAACTCATTGTTTGTGTTTATTTACGTCTCTCCCTTATACTTTAGCCTGAAATATAACTCATTGTTTGTGTTTATTTATGTCTCTCCCTTATACTTTAGCCTAAAATATAACTCATTGTTTGTGTTTATTTATGTCTCTCCCTTATACTTTAGCCTAAAATATAACTCATTGTTTGTGTTTATTTACGTCTCTCCCTTATACTTTAGCCTAAAATATAACTCATTGTTTGTGTTTATTTATGTCTCTCCCTTATACTTTAGCCTGAAATATAACTCATTGTTTGTGTTTATTTATGTCTCTCCCTTATACTTTAGCCTAAAATATAACTCATTGTTTGTGTTTATTTATGTCTCTCCCTTATACTTTAGCCTGAAATATGACTCATTGTTTGTGTTTATTTACGTCGCTCCCTTATACTTTAGCCTGAAATATGACTCATTGTTTGTGTTTATTTATGTCTCTCCCTTATACTTTAGCCTAAAATATAACTCATTGTTTGTGTTTATTTATGTCTCTCCCTTATACTTTAGCCTAAAATATAACTCATTGTTTGTGTTTATTTATGTCTCTCCCTTATACTTTAGCCTAAAATATAACTCATTGTTTGTGTTTATTTACGTCTCTCCCTTATACTTTAGCCTAAAATATAACTCATTGTTTGTGTTTATTTATGTCTCTCCCTTATACTTTAGCCTAAAATATAACTCATTGTTTGTGTTTATTTACGTCTCTCCCTTATACTTTAGCCTAAAATATAACTCATTGTTTGTGTTTATTTGTGTCTCTCCCTTATACTTTAGCCTAAAATATAACTCATTGTTTGTGTTTATGTCTCTCCCTTATACTTTAGCCTGAAATATGACTCATTGTTTGTGTTTATGTCTCTCCCTTATACTTTAGCCTAAAATATAACTCATTGTTTGTGTTTATTTATGTCTCTCCCTTATACTTTAGCCCGAAATATAACTCATTGTTTGTGTTTATTTATGTCTCTCCCTTATACTTTAGCCCGAAATATGACTCATTGTTTGTGTTTATTTATGTCTCTCCCTTATACTTTAGCCTAAAATATAACTCATTGTTTGTGTTTATTTATGTCTCTCCCTTATACTTTAGCCTAAAATATAACTCATTGTTTGTGTTTATTTATGTCTCTCCCTTATACTTTAGCCTGAAATATAACTCATTGTTTGTGTTTATTTATGTCTCTCCCTTATACTTTAGCCTAAAATATAACTCATTGTTTGTGTTTGTTTACGTCTCTCCCTTACTTTAGCCTAAAATATAACTCATTGTTTGTGTTTATTTATGTCTCTCCCTTATACTTTAGCCTAAAATATAACTCATTGTTTGTGTTTGTTTACGTCTCTCCCTTACTTTAGCCTAAAATATAACTCATTGTTTGTGTTTATTTATGTCTCTCCCTTATACTTTAGCCCGAAATATGACTCATTGTTTGTGTTTATTTATGTCTCTCCCTTATACTTTAGCCTAAAATATAACTCATTGTTTGTGTTTATTTATGTCTCTCCCTTATACTTTAGCCTGAAATATAACTCATTGTTTGTGTTTATTTATGTCTCTCCCTTATACTTAAGCCTAAAATATAACTCATTGTTTGTGTTTATTTATGTCTCTCCCTTATACTTTAGCCTAAAATATAACTCATTGTTTGTGTTTATTTGTGTCTCTCCCTTATACTTTAGCCTAAAATATAACTCATTGTTTGTGTTTATTTATGTCTCTCCCTTATACTTTAGCCCGAAATATGACTCATTGTTTGTGTTTATTTATGTCTCTCCCTTATACTTTAGCCTAAAATATAACTCATTGTTTGTGTTTATTTATGTCTCTCCCTTATACTTTAGCCTGAAATATAACTCATTGTTTGTGTTTATTTATGTCTCTCCCTTATACTTAAGCCTAAAATATAACTCATTGTTTGTGTTTATTTATGTCTCTCCCTTATACTTTAGCCTAAAATATAACTCATTGTTTGTGTTTATTTGTGTCTCTCCCTTATACTTTAGCCTAAAATATAACTCATTGTTTGTGTTTATTTATATCTCTCCCTTATACTTTAGCCTGAAATATAACTCATTGTTTGTGTTTATTTATGTCTCTCCCTTATACTTTAGCCTAAAATATAACTCATTGTTTGTGTTTATTTGTGTCTCTCCCTTATACTTTAGCCTGAAATATAACTCATTGTTTGTGTTTATTTATATCTCTCCCTTATACTTAAGCCTAAAATATAACTCATTGTTTGTGTTTATTTATGTCTCTCCCTTATACTTTAGCCTAAAATATAACTCATTGTTTGTGTTTATTTGTGTCTCTCCCTTATACTTTAGCCTGAAATATAACTCATTGTTTGTGTTTATTTATGTCTCTCCCTTATACTTTAGCCTGAAATATAACTCATTGTTTGTGTTTATTTATGTCTCTCCCTTATACTTTAGCCTGAAATATAACTCATTGTTTGTGTTTATTTACGTCTCTCCCTTATACTTTAGCCTAAAATATAACTCATTGTTTGTGTTTATTTACGTTGCTCCCTTTTACTTTAGCCTAAAATATAACTCATTGTTTGTGTTTATTTATGTCTCTCCCTTATACTTTAGCCTAAAATATAACTCATTGTTTGTGTTTATTTATGTCTCTCCCTTATACTTTAGCCTGAAATATAACTCATTGTTTGTGTTTATTTATGTCTCTCCCTTATACTTTAGCCTGAAATATAACTCATTGTTTGTGTTTATTTATGTATCTCCCTTATACTTTAGCTTAAAATATAACTCATTGTTTGTGTTTATTTATGTCTCTCCCTTATACTTTAGCCTGAAATATAACTCATTGTTTGTGTTTATTTATGTCTCTCCCTTATACTTTAGCCTAAAATATAACTCATTGTTTGTGTTTATTTATGTCTCTCCCTTATACTTTAGCCTGAAATATAACTCATTGTTTGTGTTTATTTATGTCTCTCCCTTATACTTTAGCCTAAAATATAACTCATTGTTTGTGTTTATTTATGTCTCTCCCTTATACTTTAGCCTAAAATATAACTCATTGTTTGTGTTTATTTATGTCTCTTCCTTATACTTTAGCCTAAAATATAACTCATTGTTTGTGTTTATTTACGTCTCTCCCTTATACTTTAGCCTAAAATATAACTCATTGTTTGTGTTTATTTATGTCTCTCCCTTATACTTTAGCCTGAAATATAACTCATTGTTTGTGTTTATTTATGTCTCTCCCTTATACTTTAGCCTAAAATATAACTCATTGTTTGTGTTTATTTATGTCTCTCCCTTATACTTTAGCCTAAAATATGTGTTTATTTATGTCTCTCCCTTATACTTTAGCCTAAAATACAACTCATTGTTTGTGTTTATTTACGTCTCTCCCTTATACTTTAGCCTAAAATATAACTCATTGTTTGTGTTTATTTATGTATCTCCCTTATACTTTAGCCTAAAATATGTGTTTATTTATGTCTCTCCCTTATACTTTAGCCTGAAATATAACTCATTGTTTGTGTTTATTTATCTCTCCCTTATACTTTAGATTAAAATATAACTCATTGTTTTTGTTTATTTATGTCTCTCCCTTATACTTTAGCCTAAAATATAACTCATTGTTTGTGTTTATTTATGTCTCTCCCTTATACTTTAGCCTAAAATATAACTCATTGTTTGTGTTTATTTATGTCTCTCCCTTATACTTTAGCCTAAAATATAACTCATTGTTTGTGTTTATTTATGTCTCTCCCTTATACTTTAGCCTAAAATATAACTCATTGTTTGTGTTTATTTATGTCTCTCCCTTATACTTTAGCCTAAAATATAACTCATTGTTTGTGTTTATTTATGTCTCTCCCTTATACTTTAGCCTAAAATATAACTCATTGTTTGTGTTTATTTATGTCTCTCCCTTATACTTTAGCCTAAAATATAACTCATTGTTTGTGTTTATTTACGTCTCTCCCTTATACTTTAGCCCGAAATATAACTCATTGTTTGTGTTTATTTATGTCTCTCCCTTATACTTTAGCCTAAAATATAACTCATTGTTTGTGTTTATTTATGTCTCTCCCTTATACTTTAGCCTAAAATATAACTCATTGTTTGTGTTTATTTATGTCTCTCCCTTATACTTTAGCCTGAAATATAACTCATTGTTTGTGTTTATTTATGTCTCTCCCTTATACTTTAGCCTAAAATATAACTCATTGTTTGTGTTTATTTATGTCTCTCCCTTATACTTTAGCCTAAAATATAACTCATTGTTTGTGTTTATTTATGTCTCTCCCTTATACTTTAGCCTAAAATATGACTCATTGTTTGTGTTTATTTATGTCTCTCCCTTATACTTTAGCCTAAAATATAACTCATTGTTTGTGTTTATTTATGTCTCTCCCTTATACTTTAGCCTAAAATATAACTCATTGTTTGTGTTTATTTATGTCTCTCCCTTATACTTTAGCCTGAAATATAACGAATTGTTTGTGTTTATTTGTGTCTCTCCCTTATACTTTAGCCCGAAATATAACTCATTGTTTGTGTTTATTTACGTCTCTCCCTTATACTTTAGCCTAAAATATAACTCATTGTGTTTATTTATGTCTCTCCCTTATACTTTAGCCTAAAATATAACTCATTGTTTGTGTTTATTTATGTCTCTCCCTTATACTTTAGCCTAAAATATAACTCATTGTTTGTGTTTATTTATGTCTCTCCCTTATACTTTAGCCTAAAATATAACTCATTGTTTGTGTTTATTTACGTCTCTCCCTTATACTTTAGCCTAAAATATAACTCATTGTTTGTGCTTATTTATGTCTCTCCCTTATACTTTAGCCTAAAATATAACTCATTGTTTGTGTTTATTTATATCTCTCCCTTATACTTTAGCCTGAAATATAACTCATTGTTTGTGTTTATTTATGTCTCTCCCTTATACTTTAGCCTGAAATATAACTCATTGTTTGTGTTTATTTATGTCTCTCCCTTATACTTTAGCCTGAAATATAACTCATTGTTTGTGTTTATTTACGTCTCTCCCTTATACTTTAGCCTAAAATATAACTCATTGTTTGTGTTTATTTACGTTGCTCCCTTATACTTTAGCCTAAAATATAACTCATTGTTTGTGTTTATTTATGTCTCTCCCTTATACTTTAGCCTAAAATATAACTCATTGTTTGTGTTTATTTATGTCTCTCCCTTATACTTTAGCCTGAAATATAACTCATTGTTTGTGTTTATTTATGTCTCTCCCTTATACTTTAGCCTGAAATATAACTCATTGTTTGTGTTTATTTATGTCTCTCCCTTATACTTTAGCCTTAAAATATAACTCATTGTTTGTGTTTATTTATGTCTCTCCCTTATACTTTAGCCTGAAAATATAACTCATTGTTTGTGTTTATTTATGTCTCTCCCTTATACTTTAGCCTAAAATATAACTCATTGTTTGTGTTTATTTATGTCTCTCCCTTATACTTTAGCCTGAAAATATAACTCATTGTTTGTGTTTATTTATGTCTCTCCCTTATACTTTAGCCTAAAATATAACTCATTGTTTGTGTTTATTTATGTCTCTCCCTTATACTTTAGCCTAAAATATAACTCATTGTTGTGTTTATTTATGTCTCTCCCTTATACTTTAGCCTAAAATATAACTCATTGTTTGTGTTTATTTATGTCTCTCCCTTATACTTTAGCCTAAAATATAACTCATTGTTTGTGTTTATTTACGTCTCTCCCTTATACTTTAGCCTAAAATATAACTCATTGTTTGTGTTTATTTATGTCTCTCCCTTATACTTTAGCCTGAAATATAACTCATTGTTTGTGTTTATTTATGTCTCTCCCTTATACTTTAGCCTAAAATATAACTCATTGTTTGTGTTTATTTATGTCTCTCCCTTATACTTTAGCCTAAAATATGTGTTTATTTATGTCTCTCCCTTATACTTTAGCCTAAAATACAACTCATTGTTTGTGTTTATTTATGTCTCTCCCTTATACTTTAGCCTAAAATATAACTCATTGTTTGTGTTTATTTATGTCTCTCCCTTATACTTTAGCCTAAAATATGTGTTTATTTATGTCTCTCCCTTATACTTTAGCCTAAAATATAACTCATTGTTTGTGTTTATTTATCTCTCCCTTATACTTTAGATTAAAATATAACTCATTGTTTTTGTTTATTTATGTCTCTCCCTTATACTTTAGCCTAAAATATAACTCATTGTTTGTGTTTATTTATGTCTCTCCCTTATACTTTAGCCTAAAATATAACTCATTGTTTGTGTTTATTTATGTCTCTCCCTTATACTTTAGCCTAAAATATAACTCATTGTTTGTGTTTATTTATGTCTCTCCCTTATACTTTAGCCTAAAATATAACTCATTGTTTGTGTTTATTTATGTCTCTCCCTTATACTTTAGCCTAAAATATAACTCATTGTTTGTGTTTATTTACGTCTCTCCCTTATACTTTAGCCCGAAATATGACTTATTGTTTGTGTTTATTTACGTCTCTCCCTTATACTTTAGCCTGAAATATAACTCATTGTTTGTGTTTATTTATGTCTCTCCCTTATACTTTAGCCTAAAATATGTGTTTATTTATGTCTCTCCCTTATAATTTAGCCTAAAATATAACTCATTGTTTCTGTTTATTTATGTCTCTCCCTTATACTTTAGCCTAAAATATAACTCATTGTTTGTGTTTATTTATGTCTCTCCCTTATACTTTAGCCTAAAATATAACTCATTGTTTGTGTTTATTTATGTCTCTCCCTTATACTTTAGCCTAAAATATAACTCATTGTTTGTGTTTATTTACGTCTCTCCCTTATACTTTAGCCTAAAATATAACTCATTGTTTGTGTTTATTTATGTCTCTCCCTTATACTTTAGCCTAAAATATAACTCATTGTTTGTGTTTATTTATGTCTCTCCCTTATACTTTAGCCTAAAATATGACTCATTGTTTGTGTTTATTTATGTCTCTCCCTTATACTTTAGCCTAAAATATGACTCATTGTTTGTGTTTATTTATGTATCTCCCTTATACTTTAGCCTAAAATATGACTCATTGTTTGTGTTTATTTATGTCTCTCCCTTATACTTTAGCCTAAAATATAGCTCATTGTTTGTGTTTATTTATGTCTCTCCCTTATACTTTAGCCTAAAATATAACTCATTGTTTGTGTTTATTTATGTCTCTCCCTTATACTTTAGCCTAAAATATAACTCATTGTTTGTGTTTATTTATGTCTCTCCCTTATACTTTAGCCTAAAATATAACTCATTGTTTGTGTTTATTTATGTCTCTCCCTTATACTTTAGCCTAAAATATAACTCATTGTTTGTGTTTATTTATGTCTCTCCCTTATACTTTAGCCTAAAATATAACTCATTGTTTGTGTTTATTTACGTCTCTCCCTTATACTTTAGCCTAAAATATAACTCATTGTTTGTGTTTATTTATGTCTCTCCCTTATACTTTAGCCTGAAATATAACTCATTGTTTGTGTTTATTTATGTCTCTCCCTTATACTTTAGCCTAAAATATAACTCATTGTTTGTGTTTATTTATCTCTCCCTTATACTTTAGCCTAAAATATAACTCATTGTTTGTGTTTATTTACGTCTCTCCCTTACTTTAGCCTAAAATATAACTCATTGTTTGGGTTTATTTATGTCTCTCCCTTATACTTTAGCCTAAAATATAACTCATTGTTTGTGTTTATTTATGTCTCTCCCTTATACTTTAGCCTGAAATATAACTCATTGTTTGTGTTTATTTATGTCTCTCCCTTATACTTTAGCCTAAAATATAACTCATTGTTTGTGTTTATTTATGTCTCTCCCTTATACTTTAGCCTAAAATATAACTCATTGTTTGTGTTTATTTATGTCTCTCCCTTATACTTTAGCCTAAAATATAACTCATTGTTTGTGTTTATTTGTGTCTCTCCCTTATACTTTAGCCTAAAATATGTGTTTATTTATGTCTCTCCCTTATACTTTAGCCTAAAATATGTGTTTATTTATGTCTCTCCCTTATACTTTAGCCTGAAATATAACTCATTGTTTGTGTTTATTTATGTCTCTCCCTTATACTTTAGCCTAAAATATAACTCATTGTTTGTGTTTATTTATGTCTCTCCCTTATACTTTAGCCTAAAATATAACTCATTGTTTGTGTTTATTTATGTCTCTCCCTTATACTTTAGCCTAAAATATAACTCATTGTTTGTGTTTATTTATGTCTCTCCCTTATACTTTAGCCTAAAATATAACTCATTGTTTGTGTTTATTTATGTCTCTCCCTTATACTTTAGCCTAAAATATAACTCATTGTTTGTGTTTGTTTACGTCTCTCCCTTACTTTAGCCTAAAATATAACTCATTGTTTGTGTTTATTTATGTCTCTCCCTTATACTTTAGCCTAAAATATAACTCATTGTTTGTGTTTATTTATGTCTCTCCCTTATACTTTAGCCTAAAATATAACTCATTGTTTGTGTTTATTTACGTCTCTCCCTTATACTTTAGCCTAAAATATAACTCATTGTTTGTGTTTATTTACGTCTCTCCCTTATACTTTAGCCTAAAATATAACTCATTGTTTGTGTTTATTTATGTGTCTCCCTTATACTTTAGCCTAAAATATAACTCATTGTTTGTGTTTATTTATGTCTCTCCCTTATACTTTAGCCTAAAATATAACTCATTGTTTGTGTTTATTTATGTCTCTCCCTTATACTTTAGCCTAAAATATAACTCATTGTTTGTGTTTATTTATGTCTCTCCCTTATACTTTAGCCTAAAATATGACTCATTGTTTGTGTTTATTTATGTCTCTCCATTATACTTTAGCCTAAAATATAACTCATTGTTTGTGTTTATTTATGTCTCTCCCTTATACTTTAGCCTAAAATATAACTCATTGTTTGTGTTTATTTATGTCTCTCCCTTATACTTTAGCCTAAAATATAACTCATTGTTTGTGTTTATTTACGTCTCTCCCTTACTTTAGCCTAAAATATAACTCATTGTTTGTGTTTATTTATGTCTCTCCCTTATACTTTAGCCTAAAATATGACTCATTGTTTGTGTTTATTTATGTCTCTCCCTTATACTTCAGTCCGAAATATGACTCATTGTTTGGGTTTATTTATGTCTCTCCCTTATACTTTAGCCTAAAATATAACTCATTGTTTGTGTTTATTTATGTCTCTACCTTATACTTTAGCCCGAAATATGACTCATTGTTTGGGTTTATTTACGTCTCTCCCTTATACTTTAGCCTAAAATATAACTCATTGTTTGGGTTTATTATTATTTTATGAATTCCCTTTTGCTCAGTTTCATAAAATATGTCCATACTTCTTAAGTTAACTGTTTATACTTGAGTTGAATGTGGTGGAACACCAGAACACTAAAGAAGTATTGACATATTTTATGAAACTGAGCAAAAATTGATAAAATAATAATAAACCCAAACAATGAGTTATATTTTAGGTTAAAGTATAAGGGAGAGACACAAATACACACAAACAATGATTTATTATCAATTAGTTACATTACCTCTTTAATAGCCAGATTACAAGTGGAGCACTAACAGTTACACACAAGCGATAAGGGGTTTATCACTGGTGTTTGCATGCGTCAGGTTTTCCGTTGAAAGTAAACATGATCCCTTGAGTGCAATTCAAGTTAATGCTCGTTTGGGTTAGCGCGTCCTCAGAGCTCTGGTTAACTGTGTCGTGAAAAAAAAAAAAATATATATATATATATATATTAGGGTTGCACCGATACCATTTTTTTAAGACCGAGTACAAGTACCGATACTTGTTTTCAAATACTCGCCGATACCAATTACCGATGGAGTTGGAAATGTGAACAGAGCATTGGTAAAGCTTACCAATCAAATGTAATCTAAATCTAGTCCTATAATTGCAAGATGAGTGTTCATTGGGATTAACTTAATGTTTCCTATGAGTACTTTTCCTGCAGTTATATAAGCTAAGATGTTCCTCAGAGTACAGTATGTTTTGAACATAATTGTGCAAGATGAGAACTTGCAATATAAAAGGCAATCTAGCAATTAGAAAAAAATTTCAAAAGTTAGTGGCAAGTTCTTTTTTAAGAACAGAACAGAAGCATCTCTGCATGTTCAGCTATAAGTCTGTTTTTGCTATCAGTAAGGAGGTTCAACTTTCCACACTACTGCATGGGACAGAAAGATATTTTTGGGCCATTTTAGCCAGAGCTGGAAACCTCAGTTTATTAACTGCCCAGTACTTCAGGGGTTTGTCTGAACGCAGTACAGTGATCTCTCCTACAATAATACAAATAAGAGCAATTTGTTTTGGCAGAACAGTAGTAAACAATTTTTAGTTTAGTCTCCACTACAGCTTTAAATTAAATGGGAACATGCAGTTTGAAAAAACGCCACAAGATAGCATATGGGTAGTAAGTGGAAGTATCGGTTTAAGTATCGGTGCATTTGCACGAGTACAAGTACTCGTGCAAGTACTTGGTATCGGTACCGATACCGATACTAGTATCGGTATCGGTGCAACCCTAATATATATATATATATATATATATATATATATATATATATATATATATATATATGTCTATAAATGTGTACATATTAGGACTGTGCGATTTTGAGAAAAAAAAGAATCGCAGTTTTCGACCCAAAAAAACGCGGTTTGCGATACAACTTGCGATTTTATTAAAAATGACTAAAACACCTTAAATTTTCATTTAACCCCTTAATGACCACAGCACTTTTCCATTTTCTGTCCGTTTGGGACCAAGGCTGTTTTTACATTTCTGCTGTGTTTGTGTTTAGCTGTAATTTTCCTCTTACTCATTTATTGTACCCACACATAATATATTCTGTTTTTCTCGCCATTAAATGGACTTTCTAAAGATACCATTATTTTCATCATATCTTATAATTTACTATAAAAATATTATAAAATATGAGGAAAAAATGGAAAAAAACACACTTTTTCTAACTTTGACCCCCAAAATCTATTACACATCTACAACCACCAAAAAACACCCATGCTAAATAGTTTCTAAATTTTGTCCTGAGTTTAGAAATACCCAATGTTTTCATGTTCTTTGCTTTTTTTTGCAAGTTATAGGGCAATAAATACAAGTAGCACTTTGCTATTTACAAACCACTTTTTTTCAAAATTAGCGCTAGTTACATTGGAACACTGATATCTTTCAGGAATCCCTGAATATCCTTTAACATGTATATATATATATTTTTAGAAGACATCCCAAAGTATTGATCTAGGCCCATTTTGATATATTTCATGCCACCATTTCACCGCCAAATGCGATCAAATAAAAAAAATTGTTTACTTTTTCACAATTTTTTTCACAAACTTTAGGATTCTCACTGAATTTATTTACAAACAATTTGTGCAATTATGGCACAAATGGTTGTAAATGTTTCTCTGGGATCCCCTTTGTTCAGAAATAGCAGACATATGGTTTTGGCGTTGCTTTTTGGTAATTAGAAGACCGCTAAATGCCACTGCGCACCACACGTGTATTGTGCCAAGCAGTGAAGGGGTTAATTGGGGAGCATGTAGGGAGCTTGTAGGGTTAATTTTAGCTTTGGTGTAGTGTAGTAGACAACCCCAAGTATTAATCTAGGCCAATTTTGGTATATTTCATGCCACAGTTTCACCGCCAAATGCGATCAAATAAAAAAAAATGTTAAATTTTTCACAATTTTAGGTTTCTCACTAAAATTATTTACAAACAGCTTGTGCAATTATGGCACAAATGGTTGTAAATGCTTCTCTGGGATCCCCTTTGTTCATAAATAGCAGACATATATGGCTTTGGCGTTGCTTTTTGGTAATTAGAAGGCCGCTAAATGCCGCTGTGCATCACACAAGTATAATGGATAGCAGTGAAGGGGTTAATTAGGGAGCTTGTAGGGAGTTTGTAGGGTTAGTTTTAGCTTTAGCGTAGTGTAGTAGACAACCCAAAGTATTGATCTAGGCCCATTTTGGTATATTTCATGCCACCATTTCACCGCCAAATGCGATCAAATAAAATAAATTGTTCACTTTTTCACAAACTTTTTCACAAACTTTAGGTTTCTCAATGAAATTATTTACAAACAACGTGTGCAATTATGGCACAAATGGCTGTAAATGCTTCTCTGGGATCCCCTTTGTTCAGAAATAGCAGACATATATGGCTTTGGCGTTGCTTTTTGGTAATTAGAAGGCCGCTAAATGCAGCTGCGCATCACATATGTATTATGGCTAGCAGTGAAGGGTTAATTAGGTAGCTTGTAGGGAGCTTGCAGGGTTAATTTTAGCTTTAGTGTAGAGATCAGCCTCCCACCTGACACATCCCACCCCCTGATCCCTCCCAAACAGCTCCTTTCCCTCCCCCACCCTACTATTGTCCCCGCCATCTTAAGTACTGGCAGAAAGTCTGCCAGTACTAAAATAAAAGCTCTCTTGCATTTTTTTTTTAATTTTTAAGCATATTTACATATGCTTCTGTGTAGGTTTCCCCCCTTAGCCCCCAACCTCTCTGATCCCCTCCCAAACAGTTCTCTAACCCTCCCCCTCTAACCTATTAGGATCCATCTTGGGTACTGGCAGCTGTCTGCCAGTACCCAGTTTACAAAAAAAGGATTTATTTTTAATTTTATTTTTATTTTTCTGTAGTGTAGCTTCACCCCCCAAAAGATCAACCCCCACCCCCTCCCAGATCCTTTAGATCATTTATAATTATATTTTATTAACCCCCTCTCTCCCACTTTGCTGCTATGCATTTTCCGTAGCATAGTGGTTCCCACCTGCTCCCTCCCTGTTCACGCGCCCGCCCGCCACCCCGTGCATGTGCGCGCGTCCGTGCATGCTCCCGGCGATCCCGCCTCCGATCCCGCCCCCCTCTCAGTAGAAGAACCCATCGATGGCCACCACCCGCCTCCCACTTCGGCTCCCATCCACCAACGATTGCGGCCATCGATGGCCGGTGCAGAGAGGGCCACAGAGTGGCTCTCTCTGCACCGGAGTTGTAAAAAAGGTTATTGCAGGATGCCCCGATATCGAGGAATCCTGCAATAACCGGAAAGTGGCTGGAAGCGATCAGGATCACTTCCAGCTGCTTTCCAGACTGACGACGTACAGGGTACGTCCTCGGTCGTTAAGGGTATTTTTTTAGAGGACGTACCCTGTACGTCGTCGGTCGTTAAGGGGTTTAACATTTATTTAACACTACAGAATCTTAATGTACATGTTTCTCATTGACCAATACAGGCTGAGAGCATTAAAATACACCCAACAAAAAACTAGTTTAAATAAAATATATAAGTGCAAACAGATACCAGACGTTAAAGTAATACGTTATATATATACTGTATATATATATATATATATATATTCAAATTACCTAAATAAAAGTGTATCTAGATAAATAATTTAATATACTTGTGACAGCCTATATGAGAGGAATCAGTAAAGTAAATAAACAATAACAATATTAAAAATAATGGAACTGCCACAAAAAGACAAATGGGTGTTAATTTGAAAGAAACCCAGTTAAAGGGTGATTCAAAATAAAAATATATCAAGCCTAAATTAAGATACAAGAGTTTAGCAAATAACTCTTGAAGGAGAAACCACTCTAAATAGGCCTTGCACCTAACTGGGCAAATGACAACAGTTATATCGCAGATAGACACGACTCTATCTGATCCCACATTTACCAGTCACAGTCCTCTACCATAGTTATAATCCCTACATCGCCCCAGCCTGTGGCCTCTTCTAGCCTGAAGTAGGGCTGCTATACCTTATAGGCAAACCTGCTCGCTGGTGGGTAAATTTACTACCAGATGTGTGCAAGACCGGCCCCAACACCTAATACAAGTCGCATTCCCTTGCTTACCCTCTGGACGCTTCCAAGCCTTTGATCAGCTTCTTGATCTTCCATATCTCCACGTTCCTATCTGCAGCACTCGGGTCGTTCACCATCTTCTCTCCTCCTGCTCTCTGCAGCCGCGCTGTGCATCCTAAACAAGACAAACGGTTAGTCAGGCGATAACAGCTGCAACTCGCACTATTAGATGTAGATTCCATGCGAGCAAGCAGCGGCCTTTACCTGTGCCTTATCGCTGGCTTCTCTACCGTTCCCTCTGCGTTGGATCTCAATGGAGGAAGCTCAGGCTCCCAGCTGTGACGTAGAAACCGGCTTCTCTTCTCTTCAGTCGCCGCTGCATGTGTTGCAATCTAAAGCCTTCTCACATGGGGCGAGTGATGTAATTTCTGGGCGGAGCTAAAAAATTGCATACTCTCGCAGTTTTTAAATTGCGGCGGTTAATCGCGGTTTAAAACCGCATATGCAGTTAATCGCACAGCCCTAGTACATATGTATTTACAAACATATACACAAACACATAAATACATATGTATACATATGTAGACATACATATAAGCGCATTAGAGCCGTTTGTAGTTAAGTAGATGAAAACATGAAAAACAAATGTATGCAATATTCATATTTAATAAAGGTTTTGACTATGTATTTACTGTAAATATTTCACATTTCTATGTTTTGCACATATGGGGAATATTTTCTAAGTTTTTATAAATAGACATTCCTATATATATCTGTATATATCTATACCTATATATAATCATGTATATATAGGTATAAATAAATATTGTACCATAAAACCATTATATATATAATTAATAAAGACTTTGTTCTTCACTACAAGACCCTGTGAGTGACTCCCTTACTTTGCTGATTTGTATTTCACTTGGAGTGCACCTGGGGCACCACGGGCCGGTTTTGGGCCTTTACAATTTACCAGGAGTGCTTCTACCTTCCTCCTTTCCTATATATATATATATATATATATATATATATATATATATATATATATATATATATATATATATACAGTCCAGATAGAGGACAGCACAATCTTACGCCAATTCAACTGCCAAGGTGCACTGCAAACGAATTCGTATCCTCTCCAAGAACACAGGCACTCACTGGTCTTATAAAAGGTAATCCTTTATTCAATCCATTAAAACGATTATACTACCATGACGTTTTGGCACACCATTGTGCCTTTATCAAATGTGACAAAAATATTAAAAGCTTCATACCAAACTTACCCCAAATCACCACCTAAATACCATTGCAGTACATCACATGCCGCCAGTTCCCCGTGTGTGAAATCGGCGTCTGACTTCATCAGGGAGCGCTAGGCTGTGCGCCCTGTGAGATCGTGGAGCCGACGTTGCCATGGCAACATGTAAACAATACATGGTTTCTCGGCGGCTATGTTATGAACCAATGGATGTATTTGCATATCGAGTGTGACGCCGCATACACATATTAACGGAGATCCCCATACTTATTGTTTGAAGGGGCAAAATACCGCTAATTTCCATATTAATGGGCAAAAAGATGTGTATATCGGTACAACACTCCAGGCAAATAACATTAAAAACACAGTGCATACAAAACATAGTTTATAAAAAACAGAATGCATTAAAAAGGAGCATCTATACAACATTGTATCCATATCACAATAAGTGGAAAAGACCAAGAGAGCATTTGATGTCATAAAGACAGTAAACAATGTCAATTTACATATAAAGTGAAATACTAACTTGCAGTCATGCCTACTAGTAATATGATAGAAACATGGGAACAATATGTGAGAACTATTTATTTGTCCTATTCTGAGACCCATATGCTACTGCAGGAAGGATATGTATACTCTGTTTATATTACAAGAACAGATGTTGTCTAGTAGAAGGGGCTAAAGTCCAGCGTGGTATTGAGGCCGTACGGAGAGATGGTATTTAGCCTGTAGATCCACTTGGCTTCGCATTGTAATAAGAGATTCCCTCTATCACCTCCTCTCGGGAGTGGGGGTACATGGTCTATAAGCATTGTGCGTAGACTGGAAACCGCATGTTTGTGTTGAATACAATGCCTAGCTACTGGTTGTTCTGATTCACCAGTGCGTAGGGCCTCACGTATCGCACATCGGTGGTTTGCCATGCGCTTGCGGAAAGTTGTTACAGTTTTGCCGATATAGACGCTGGAACATGGGCAAATGATCATATATACTACATATATGCTAGTGCAAGTAAGGCGATGCCTAATATCGAATCTTTTATTACTGTGAGGGTGCTGAAAGGAATTGCCCCTAAGCATACCATTGCAGGTCACACATCCAGAACAGGGAAAACAGCCCATCTTCGTGGGTTTAAGCCAGGTATCCTTTTTGTAATTTCTTATTGGATCTGATTTAACCAGTATATCCCTTAGGTTATTTGCTCTTCGGTATGCTATTCTGGGGGCAGCAGCCCTCCCAAATGGTAGTGCGGGATCACTGCCTACCACTGGCCAATGTCTCCGGACCGCCTCAGTGAGGTGTCTCGAATCTGGTGTATATGTAGTGACCATATTGATCCGATCAGGGTCTGACTCAGTTGTCCTTTGCCTTTTTCCCAGCTTAGTAGGATCCATAAGGTCATCCCGTGCCTTCTTGACCATCTCTCTAGTGTAGCCTCTCTCCACTAATTTTGAATTCATTTCTTCCAGTTGTTGATGTAGCATAGGTAGCTGTGGATCTACAGGCTAAATACCATCTCTCCGTACGGCCTCAATACCACGCTGGACTTTAGCCCCTTCTACTAGACAACATCTGTTCTTGTAATATAAACAGAGTATACATATCCTTCCTGCAGTAGCATATGGGTCTCAGAATAGGACAAATAAATAGTTCTCACATATTGTTCCCATGTTTCTATCATATTACTAGTAGGCATGACTGCAAGTTAGTATTTCACTTTATATGTAAATTGACATTGTTTACTGTCTTTATGACATCAAATGCTCTCTTGGTCTTTTCCACTTATTGTGATATGGATACAATGTTGTATAGATGCTCCTTTTTAATGCATTCTGTTTTTTATACACTATGTTTTGTATGCACTGTGTTTTTAATGTTATTTGCCTGGAGTGTTGTACCGATATACACATCTTTTTGCCCATTAATATGGAAATTAGCGGTATTTTGCCCCTTCAAGCAATAAGTATGGGGATCTCCGTTAATATGTGTATGCGGCGTCACACTCGATATGCAAATACATCCATTGGTTCATAACATAGCCGCAGAGAAACCATGTATTGTTTACATGTTGCCATGGCAACGTCGGCTCCACGATCTCACAGGGCGCACAGCCTAGCGCTCCCTGATGACATCAGACGCCGATTTCACACACGGGGAACTGGCGGCATGTGATGTACTGCAATGGTATTTAGGTGGTGATTTGGGGTAAGTTTGGTATGAAGCTTTTAATATTTTTGTCACATTTGATAAAGGCACAATGGTGTGCCAAAACGTCATGGTAGTATAATCGTTGGGACAAGCATAGGGCTATCCTACAAACTAGATAAGTTTATACTGTTAGGTAAGGTCGGGCAGACTTGCTGGGCCTATGGCTCTTATCTGCCGTCAATATCTATGTTTCTATGTTTTAATGGATTGAATAAAGGATTACCTTTTATAAGACCAGTGAGTGCCTGTGTTCTTGGAGAGGAGATATATATTTATTTATGAATACATAGAACATACTCTTCTATGTGAAGAACATTGGAATGTGAAATACGTGAATTACTCATATTTTCATGTCGGGTTGCAAGCTAGTTGGGTGCTTTTTCCCCCACTTTTTTTGCTCCGTTACTAGCTGTGAAAAACTGTCCAATTGCACTAAGATAAGAGGCAGCCTTCAAGGGCTTAGAAATTACCATATGAGCCTACCTAGGTTTAGCTTTCAACAAACTCCTCATTTACGAGGATTAAACACATAGACATACAGGATCGTTGTTATAAAATGACATGCTCTAATGAATTTGAACACTTTTTTTTTTCATTACAATGGCCTTTTAAACAAAAATGGGGATACCAAAGCAAATAATAAAGGCTTTAGGTACCCAAAGATAAGATTTGAATGTATGAGAATGCACATCCTAAATACCCCAGGCAAACTCAGAAAAAAGATCATTTGAAGTCTTTTGGTACTGTATTTTGGCAACACACATTTCAAAATGAGTGGAGATTGATCTAGTAAATGGTGAAATATAAGAAAAATAATACACGTGCCTTACAATTTTAAATGAATAATTTTAATTGAATAAAACAGCTAATTTTTGCTATATGTAGAAACCATAAATTGTGTGAAATATTTAGGAAATAAATCTTATGCTGTTTTTTAACTCACAGACAAAAAAAGTTTTTTTTTTTTTATTATTATTTTGGCATTTCATATGGTTACTTTTTTATAGTTATTTATTTCTGCAAACTAAAGTTTATTTCTAAACATGCTTTGTCTGCTAAAAAAAAACAACAAAAAACAAGGTATGATTTGTGTTGGTACCTCACAGAAAAATACTGATATTTGTGTGTAAATGCAATGCGTACAAACAAATATAAACAACTTCAGGGAAGTGCTGTCAAATGGCTTAGTGAGAAAAGGGTTTAATAGTATAAAATCACAAATTAGTACTTTTATGATATAGAGCACATCCTTTTTGTTGATTACACATATTGACTTGGTGAATAGATTGTTTATAACAGACTACTGTATCATAAATTGATGCTTCATTTTAAGTATTTACCAGTAGATGGCAGCAGTCCTTACCATTCATATACCACAATGAAATAAGACAATATCAATTACATTTAAAGGGAGAGGGTGTAATTTTAAGACACTTTCCAGTTTACTTCTATTATCTCATTTGCTTGGTTCTATTGGTATTATTTGTTTAAATCAATCCTATGTAGGTTCAGGAGCAGTAGTGTACTACTGGGAGCTAGCTGGTGATTAGTGGCTGCACATTTATGCTTCTTGTCATTTGCTCACTAGATGTGTTCAGCTAGCTCTCAATAGTTCATGGCAGCAAGTTGTTTAAAATTGTATGTTCTACCTGAATCATGAAAGAAAAAAAACTTGGTTCATGTCCCTTTAAGATAAGTTTTTATTTTCTGATTCTACAAATAAATCTCAATTTCACAGAAAATGGTTGGGCATTTCACATTTGTTGCTCTATGCACCTTCACTGTAAGTGTCATTTTTTCCCCTATATTTTTTGTGGACCTGACAGTTTGCTCTGTAAACGTCCCTTGTTTTCTCTCATTTCTTTTGTGACTTTTTTTATAGTCTGACTCTGAAAATAAGTGCAGCCATTTATATAACTATTTCTCTTTTTAATTTGATATCATGTTACTTTTTAATCCTATGATGTTTATAAATCCTCCACTTACATATACAATAAATATAAAATCTCATTGACTAAAAAGGTTGCACTATCAGTAGTGGTTTATTGGAAATATTGTTGCAGTTTGGAGGTATAAATGTCCTGTGGCCTGACAGCTTCCATTAGTGCATCCATTGTTTCTCTGGATCTGACCTTTTGTAATTATGAAAACATATTTATTTTTTAATATTTTTATTCTTGCAGGTTTTTTTTTTTAATTGTTTTTTTCCGATTTCAAATTTTTTATTGATATATTCAATAATACAGAAATAACGAAAAAGACATATGGGGTCAGACATTTACATCAACAACAGTTAGCTGCATAATGCAGGTTAAAACAAACCATGTAATACAATGTCATATTTGGGTGTCGTCGGACCCGCTCCGTGTAAGAAAGAAAAATACAACATCAACACAATTATGCACAACCTAGAGCTCCTGTACACTTGTTGGTGATGTACTGTTGATGTATGTTGTATTGATAAGTAAGTCGCGGGACCTATCCATTTTTGTCCTTATAGTACATTAATGCAGGGCAGGGGGGAGGAAGAATCGGAGAGGGGGGATTCAGAGATTGTATCATTGGTGCAGGTTCCATCAGATCTAACCACTAATGAATTTTGAGGCCACTCCACAGGCCAAGTATCTCTTGGTGATTTTCTAGTTTATCAATTTTTAAGTAAGGAAAACGTTCCAATCCCAGCAGGTCAGAGGTTTGTGCGTGCCACTCCCGTAAAGAAGGGGGAACACTGGATTTGCATTGTTTAGGGATAATTTTTTTGGAACTATTAATCATTATGAGGAGAAGTGCCAATGTATTGTCATTTTGTAATCTGGGTATCCCCAGGAATAGGAGTGTGTGGAAATTCGGTATCAATTTAGTGTCAATAACTGTGGACATGGAGTTGAACACCTCCTTCCAAAATTCTGTAAGAAGAGGATACGTCCACCAAATATGGCGCATGGTACCTCTTTGGCCGCATCCTCTCCAGCATCCGTCGCTGATGTGCGGAATAGTTTTATGTAGTCTAGAGGGTGTTAAATACCAGCTTGAAATATATTTCTTGTATGCTTGCTGAGGATGAGGCCTTAATCGCTCGTTGGAAAGACCCATACCACAATTTGGGGTCAGGTTCTGTACCCGTTTCTGTGCTCCATGCCCAAACATAAGAGGGTAATGTGCGTTCATCTGGAAGTAGGAGAATCTTATATAAGATAGAAATAGTGTGTCTTGGAGGTGTTTGTTGTATGCATAGCTTTTCGAAAGGGGTAAGGTCACAGTACAGTTTAACTCTGTGTTTATGTGTTAGAATAAAATGTACGAGTTGCGTTCGAGATAACCAGTTGGGGAAAAGTGTTTTGTCCCAAAGTTGTAATTTCTCTAATGTCGTTATGTTTCCTTGCTCGATTGCGGAGTGTAATATTCCATCTCTAAGACTGTATGTAGGTCTGTTGAGAGTATGTACATTGCAGAAGGGTAGGTCTTGATTTTCAAGGGAGCATTGGTGAGTACCTGGAAGAGATTTTTGGGTTTGTGGTTATAATCTTGTCCCAATCTTTAATAGTATCTAATATAGTTTCTATAATGGGATATAATGTCTGGTCGCTTTCTGGGTTCTGTCCAAGCTAATGTCCCCACATTGCCCTTTTTCAATATATAGTTGTTGAGTTGAACTCAAGCCTTTTGGTCCGAGTTATGGCTCCAATCTAGTATCTGTTGCAAGGAAATGGCTCTCCTGTAGAGAGCCAAATTGGGGACTCCCAACCCCCCCCCCCCCCCAGTCAGGCACATGGTCTGCCTCCTTACTCTGCTTCTCTTTTCTCTCCCTATAAAACTGTCTATGAGAGTTTGTAGCTGCAGAATAAATTTTATGGGTGTGGGAATAGGCAATGCCTGGAATAAGTACAGCAAACGAGGTAGGATATTCATCTTGATGATTCCTACTCTACCCAGCCATGAGAGGGGTTTATTGTTCCATGAGTTTAAGTCTCTGGAAATCTAATTTTTTAAGTGAGCATAATTGTAGGTGAATAAATTCTTGGGATTGTTCGTAAGATAGATACCTAAATATTTTAATTTGGATGAGGCTACTGTAAGATGGAATTTTGAGACTAGTTGATTGACAAGTTGTGGGGGCGACAATATGTTAAGTTGTTCATATTTTGTTAAATTAAGGTGAAAATTGGATACTTGACCATATTTCTGCAATTCTAGTAGTAATTCTGGTATTGTGGTGTCTATATTAGATAATGTGAAAAGGATATCGTCTGCATACATAATGAGTTTATTGTCTAAGTTACCTGTTCGTATACCATTGATATTTTCATTGAGACTAATTTTTTGGGCTAGGGCTTCAAATGAGAGGACGAACAATAAAGGGGACAGTGGACAACCCTGTCGTGTTCCATTAGTTATGTTAAAAGTATGAGACAGGACATCATTCGCCCTCACTCTGGCATTCGGATTAGAATACAGCGAGAAGACCATGTGTAAGAAAGGTTTACCAAAATTAATCTTGATCATTACCTGCCTGAGACAGAGCCAATCCACTCTATCAAAGGCCTTCTCGGCGTCTGTTGAAAAGAGGGAGAGGGGAAGAGATTTGTGCTTGGCAAAATTTATAATGTGTTGTATTCTGATCGTGTTGTTCTTTGCTTCACGGCCAGGGACGAATCCCACTTGATCGGTAGATATTAGTTTTTGGAGGATTTTGTTTAGTCTGTTGTCCAATGTTTTTGCTAAAATTTTCACGTCCATGTTTAAGAGTGAGATTGGGCTGAAGTTACCTGGACTTCCTGGTTTGGGTAGTACAGATATGTAGGCTTTGAGCATCCGTTGTGGCAGCTTCTTAGTGGTGGTCAAGTCATTGAAGAGGGCAAGGAGGTGTGGGACAAGGGGGGTTTTATGGATTTTATAGTATTTAGGGGTAAATCTGTTGGGTCCCGGCCATTTCCCTGATGGAAGATCTTTTATGGCTTGTGCTATTTCTGTGTCTGTAAAGGGAAAATCGAGGGCCAATGACTCCTCTTTGGTGAGAGTGCCAAGGGGCAGGTCTTTTAGATACTCTACGATAAGTGATTGTTTAGTTACTTTTTGTGAGTTAGTAGAGATGTCTGAGACTGAATCTAGGTTATACAGTGAGTGATAATATTGTCGGAACAGGTTGGCTAACCCTTTACTATCCTTAACTTCCTGAGAGTCGGCAGTCCTAAGTTAATGAATGAAGGATTTATATTTTTTCCGCTGTATGGATCTGGCCAATATTTTGCCAGGTTTGTTTCCTTCATCATAGTAACGTTGGCAGAGATAAAGGGCTTGTCTTTGAGAGTCAGCTGTTATAAGGTCTCTGAGCTCTTTTCTTGTTTGAGTTAAAGATTCTAACAGCGAAGAGTTGTGTGAGTCTTGTTTATGTTTTTGTTCTAAGTGGTGTATTGTGGAATGTAATTTTTCATAGTGTGCTCTTTTGTCTATCATTTTTTTTGCTCTTATTTTAATCAGTTCCCCTCTAATAACGCACTTATGTGCTTCCCAATTATTGGAGCTGGAAGTGTACGTGTGTATGTTGAGGGTAAAAAATTCTGCAATTGCTTTGCCAATATTCTCACTTGTGAGCGGGTCTAGTAATAAATAGTCCATACGAATTCAGTCAGAGAGGTCTCGGGCCAGATAATGGTGCAGGAAACTGGGGCATGGTCTGTCCAAGTGATTGTGCCTATTTCACTCCCAGTCATGGAGGAAAGTCCTACAGAGTCAGTAAATAAGTAGTCAATGCGTGAATACTTTTTATGGACAGTAGAGTAATAAGTGTAATCCTTTTTCATAGGATGAAGCGTGCTCCAGATGTCATGCAAGTTAAGGTCTGTTAGAGTGGATTTGACTGATTTTAGGATATTTTTAGGGACACTGGAATTGTGGTTTGAGGTGTCTGATATTGGATTAAGCGGGAAGTTAAAGTCACCGCCCATCAACACTATCCCTTTGCGATGACCTAATAAAAGACGTGAAATCTTTTTGACAAAATGATGCTGAATGTTATTGGAGGCATAGATGTTAAAAAGGGTGATAGGTCTTCCAAACAGGAGGCCCACGATTAGAATGTATCTGCCCTCGGGTCATTTAATACCATTAGGGGTTGTAAAGAAATAGACCTGTGGAGTAGCACGCCCACTTCGTTTCTCTTGTGAGTGTTAGAAGCAAAAAATGTAGTGGGATATTTGGGGTTGGACCAATTAGGTTCTTTCCCTCTTTGAAAATGTGTTTCCTGTATGAAAATTATGGAATGATTACGTTTGTTGAGTTCTCTTGTGGCAATTTATCTTTTTCCACGGCTATTCAGGCCCTTAACGTTTATTGTGGTTAGTGTTATGGTATGGTCGGATTGTGTAGGTGGTTTAAGTTGCGCCATGATGGGGAGATGTGATGAGGGTATGCGTAGTACCCAATCCCTAGGGGAGGGAATGGGAGAGATTAGGGTGGAGGAGAGGGTTAAGCTGTGGTCAGTGTTCAAGTAGGAGAACTGTAGAAAGGCAAATTTATATAGTCAAGATATTTTCTAGAGTTTGTAGAAATGGGAGATAAATAAATAGTATACTGTTGGAGTGATAGAATAAAGCTTCTCTTTGGTATACTAAGAGAGAACGGGAAAGCAAAGAGAAAAAAAGGAAAAAGATCTAAACTGTCGATGGGGATGTGTCCCCGTGTCACGTGTGTGCTTTGTTACATAACTTAAACGTTTTTAGAGGCAGAGAAAATCCCTGTTCTCTAAGTGGAAGGCCTGTGGAGCCAGCAACTTTTATGTATTGCATTGTTGATTATGTGTATGTGGAATAGTGTGAGGAGGGAACAAATCATGGGGTTAACAACATATCAAACATTAACATCATTACTCAGCATAAAAATAACTAAATGCTAGTTCTTCTTGACTCAAGACTATATGCTCTTAGGATGCAAGGCATGTTCTAAGGGTCTATTAATTACCTCAGTTGGCTGTTACATCAGTCTTTACGGCTAAGTAATATCTAGGTTGTTACCACAGATGACCCTGTGTCTAACTTTAATAACTTGATAAGAACCACTTTATAAAACTATGTATGCTTGGGTTCCTGGTATTCTGTAGAACTAAATGGTTGGTGTTAAGCAATTGTTACAACTGTGCCCTTTAAGGGCACAGCTAAGAATCCGGGCATTCGAACATGATCCCGCGGTAGCCTCTTTTTTAATAAAAAAGGGAAACAAGTTTTTCATATATGCCTTATATTTGGACGTATGTGGTACCTGGCATTAGTGGTATAATGTTCCTCTACGATGTGAGAGTAGAGGGCCTAAGGCTCGTGTAA
The DNA here is from genome assembly GCF_027579735.1 of Bombina bombina. NCBI lineage: Eukaryota > Metazoa > Chordata > Amphibia > Anura > Bombinatoridae > Bombina > Bombina bombina. Next base: position 412,860,531 of record NC_069502.1, read on the forward strand.
ACTACTGTCCTAAGTTTGAGTGTGCGGAATAGGACATTAACAAAAAGAATCGCCAAGCCAGCGACAACCCCAGAACTAATATCAGTGTCGAACCCAAGCTAGCTATGTGTAGCATATCCCAACTGTAACTTAATAGCAAACTTAACTGTGCTTTTATCAGTAATAAACTAAATAAAACAGTATGCTGAGATTAGCATGGAAAAGATAAATTAAAGGGAACAGAAAAAAACAAATTGAGTCCTTCAACATAACTCCACCAGTTTTCCCCTGGGACCTGAGGTGTATTCGGAGGGTTCAGCATTTGTCTGGATGAATAAAGTCCCCTGTCACGACGACCGCAATGTTCCAATGCTGTCCCAGCTAACATACAGGTGTGCAACAGTATTACCTATGTTCACAATGCGTAAGTGTTCCTCGTCGCCATTCTATTTTCTGGTGTTCCTTAATCCGGAATGCGGTCAGAGACAGGAGTTGTGCTCTATGTAGGCCTCTCTGTGTCGTCTGTCATTGTTCTTGAAGGGAGGTCTGTGTTCGTAGCAGATGGTATCTGTGCCACTTCAATTGATAAATCTCAGCAGAATTGTGGGAGGTCCTCTTCAGTGCGGTATATCACATTTATATTGTCCTTTGAAGCAATGATGGCTACTGGAAAACCCCACCTGTAAGGTATCTTGTGGGCTTGCAGTATGGAGGTTATGTGTGATAAAGATCTACGCTTCTGCAGCATCACTGGGCTTAAATCACTGAAAATTTGTATTGGAATGCCTACATGTTGAAGTGGTTGTTTTGCCCTGGAATTGCGTAATATGTCCTCTTTGTCTTGAAAGTTGAGCAGTTTGAAAATGATGTCTCATGGTGGAGCGTTAGGATGTGGTCTAGGCCGCAGCGCCCTGTGCGCCCTTTCAATAGGGATGTCAGTTGAGTTTGGAGTCCCTTTAATTGTCCTAACAAGCTTTAGAGGTACCCCCCTATTGTCGTAGGGGAGAGAGACTCTGGGACGCCCCTCACTCGCAAATTATTGCGGCGGCTGCGGTTGTCCAGATCCTCTATTTTGTCATTTAGCGACTGGATTAAGCTATTTTGGGAGGTCACTTTAGTGGTGAGCTGCATCAGGTTGGAAGAGGCCGAAGTTTGGTCATCTTCTATCACAGTGATCCTTTCTTTCAGTGAAGATATATCTTTGTTGAGTTCTTTGTATAATGTGCGTACTTCGTGCATTACTACTTTTATGTCTTCCTTAGATGATAGGTGACTGAGGTCCTCTTTGGTTACGTAATTTGGGGGCATGGTTTCAGCATTATGAACCTCCGCCATTGTGGTCTTTTGATCGATTGTAGCTTGGCTTGTGAGTACGGCTTCCTGTGAGTCTTTTGGCTTTAGATAGTGGCCTTATGTCATGCTAGTATTGTCTTTCTCCCCTCTGGTTTGCTTTTTATTGGGCATTCCAGAGAATATTGTTTAGGATATAAGACAGTCAGTGTGGGGCCGCTCAGGGAAGTATTGTGCCAGTGTACAGTACCTGAGACCTCCAGTGCTGGATGCTGCATAGAATGTTCAGATAAGATACAGTGTTTTATTCAGTAATTGAAAGCCTGGAGAACTTCCTACCATGCAAGGGGTGGAGTATTTATTACTTTGTAAATTTTGGGCCTTACTTGCTTACTGTTAATAGATTATGTGTCCCAGAGTTAGGGATATTGTGCAGGAACGTTTCTATTAATGATGTCTCAAGGATTAATAATAAGGGCTTACTTGCTCTGCCCTAATTGTGGCCCTAAATATGTCTCATACCCCTGTTATCAGACTTTGGCTTTATCTGTATATATGCCCCCAGTGATGTACACGTGGCTTATGGCTGCCAACTGTGCAAGTACTCTCAAGTCTTCTTCTTTGTTTTGTTTCTTGTTGCTTAATCTATATATATATATATATATATTTATTTATTTTTTGACTTGTGCTCCTATGCTGCGTAAGTCTGGAACCGTCAGTTATCCTGTGTTATCGTCGATACCGCTTCTCCTTGTCAGGCCGCTGTCTAGCGGCTGCTCTATTAATTGTGGACTACTTTGTAGGCCTTAATCCATCCAACGTCTCCCCACTCTGTCTATTCAGTGCCGTTGCGGGTGTCTGTTGCGTGCTGAATCCGGTGCTTGCCTTAGAGATGATCCTTCAGTTGCGGGCCTGCTGGCTGTTAGTGTCAGCCAGGCAGGCACCACCTACCCCTGTAGAGACCCGTGGAACCCAACGTAGGCCGCGTTGGTCGTCCGGTGTCTTCTGCCCCTTATGCAGCTGTGCTGTGTTCGCCTGAACATGCTGTTTTTAAGCACCTTTTATGACACGGGGTTTAGGAGCACTAACACAAAGCTGCCATCGTCCTGCGTGGCTAAGCTCCGCCCCCGAAGGTTTTTGTTTTAAATTATTTTTCCCCTTCTTGTATACCACCTAATAATAAATTCTTGCAATGTGGAAGGGATAACCTCCCCAATTAAGAGAAAAAACTATCATTAAACATTTGTAACAACTTTATTCAGATATCCTTTCAAGAAACTCACTTGATTGCAAGAGAAGAAAGTAAGGAGTGGCTGTGTTATTAAGCAAAAAGATGGATTATAAAATCTTATCACAAGTATGATAGATTTATTGTAAATAAAAAATTATAAATAAACAAGTTTTGGTGCTGTGTAATATCTATGGTCCTAATAATTATGATCAAGAATTCTGGGTAGGAGTGATCTGGGTAGGAGTGTCAATTCTAGTAGGTTATCTTCTTTTATTGCATTATCTTTTGTTATGGTATTATGCTTGAAATATGGTAATATGTATCTATATCAACTGTAACTGCTCTTGAATTAAATAAATAAAAGTTAATGATGGATAATATATCAACAACATATTTTTAAGCAAAGGGAATAAGTAGCAAACATTTATATTTGACCAACAGACTATAGGTTTCTGTGTAAAGCTAAACCATAAATATTACGTAATTTTAAAGATAAATAGCTCATAATTTTGCATTACAATGGTCAGAAGATATGAAAAAGTTATCAATAAGTTGTTGCACATGCTAGGAAAATACACAAAATCACATAGTATTTTGCCACCAAAACTTGTTATGATACATGCGAGGTCCTCATATTTGTTATCAGGGTGTTAACTGCCTTTGCCAAAAGTTGACTTTCTAGACTAACAGCATGAACGTGGGTGGGCTTCAGTTCTCATTATTGTGTTATGTGCATTCATGCACATTTCGGTTTTGACCTTTCTATCCTTTTAACCTTAAAAATCTACTGGAGTAGCATGATTTAGATACATATTATATAGGTTCAATATAATACATTTTGTGTGTTCCACTATGAAAATTTCTACTATGTTTGTATATGCTTTGTTTAAAAAAACAAAACTTTCTTATACATACATTGATTTGTGTGTTAAAATGTCATATGTAAACACAAAAGGGAGCCTAATAAACCAAATACATGAAAAATACAGAAGTCTGACAGTTACTCTTTATCCAGTCCAGACCTGATGGCTATTCCAGACTGTCATACCTGAGGCCTTCCCTGCTTTGTATACCTGCAGGACGTTAATGCTATACTTTCATCACCCTTTAGCAGTAACACTCTTGCCACAAAACTTGCTAGACAAATTAGAAGCAGAATAAGGGACAGTTCTCAGGCAAGATTCTCTAACAAGATCTGTCAGCGCTATAAGGTCCTTCACAGCCTTTGCTAAAGGTAAATTTAATCTTTGTAGCTGTGTATGACATAAAGGGGTTTTCCCACGCTAAAACAGTCACCAGTTTGTCACAAAAAGAGTTAATTGACCCTTAATTGACCCTTTCCACCTTAACAAGTTTGTCTCTTCATTAGTGAGGTTCAAATATTAGATAGAAATGTTAAATTATAGGCAAAAATTTAATAAAGGAACATTTATTATGGACAAAAAAGAGTCATAGTGCATTCACATAAAAAAGGAATTAACAAACACAAAAGCAAAACAGTTTTAAAAATTATAAAAAAGAAGAAATATATCAGAATCTATAACTTTACCCGAATTGCCTCTGTTCCAAGGACATGTCAGAAATATTGCCTGTAGCCCCTAATATAGAATGACAATATCATTTTGCTAGATTCACCATTAATTTTTTATCCCCCTCAGGTGAGGTTTCTAACAAGGCTCTTTTCAGAGTGGGCAAGGAAGGTAGCCACCCCTTTTTATGGAAGGCCATAAACCCAAATTGCAAGCTCTGGCTGAATTTATAAGATATCTTATAATTTTAGTTATGTTTATATAATACACATACCCTTACAAGAGATCCCATGGTGACACAATGAGTATTATTTTGATAGAAACATGACATGTCTGTCATATTTGGTCACCCTGTAGCATAAAAGTGATTAAAACATGTCTTAAGATATCCTAGAGTGTCACCTCTGATTGATCTCAGTTTTGTGCCTTGGGACACTGTTTCCTATCATTCTGTGTTGACATCTCTGCCTCATAAACTGACTTGAGGCACAGATATCTGAATATATGCTCACTATAGAAAAACTATTTTATTTTTTTTTAAGGATAAACTAAGGGAAATACTCATCTGAAAAAATAACCTAAAATCACAAGGTTTTCATGATGACACTGTCTATCTCACAAAGGGGCATAAACTAAAATTTCTTATGCAAAGGTGAAACATACAGTACAGTGCTCAATAAAATGAACATTTCAAAAGTGTGTTCTGTGTACACTGAATATTTGTACTAAAAAATATGAAAACGTTTCATGGGTAACATAGATTAAACTACAATAAGATATTTTCAGATTAAAATTTTTAGGATGTCACACAAAGTCATGGAGGCCGAATTATCAAATGTCTGTCGGACCTGATCTGACAGTGCGGATCTGGTCCGACAGACATCGCTGAATGCGGAGAGCAATACGCTCTCCGTATTCAGCATTGCACCAGCAGCTCACAAGAGCTGCTGATGCAATGCTGCCCCCTGCAGACTCGCGGCCAATCGGCCGCCAGCAGGGGGGTGTCAATCAACCCGATCGTACTTAATCGGGTTGAATTCCGGCGATTCCTGTCCGCCTCATAAGAGCAGGCGGACAGGGTTTGGGGCAGCGGTCTTTAGACCACTGCTTCATTACTGGTGTTTCTGGCGGGCCTGCAGGCTCGCCAGAGACACAGGCCCTCAAGCTCTACTCGGAGCTTGATAGATAGGCCCCATGGTCTCTGATGTGAGGTTGGTTGTCGGGTATTTTTATGGGAAAAAGCTGACAACCCTATTTGTAAAATGGGCAGGAAAATAAGAAATAGATCATCAACTGGCAGCTAAAGTAGCTGCAGGCTTCACAAGCTAGTACATAGGGTCTGATGATCCAAGGTGTTTCGTCAGTACTTTAAGGTCCCTCAAAAATTTTAGAAAGGCAAATTTTACCTTGACAGCTGTTTATCTTGTCATGCTGAGTTCCAAATGTGAAGGCGATACCTATATTACTATATAATGCTAAAAAAGAGCCAGTCGGCAGCCATGTATGGATGCGATACTAGGAGCTCCAAGTACCATCTGGTTAATCTGCCAATTATTAAAGTCTTAGAGACCTATCCACCCCTAAGAACTTTTTCTGTTTAAGCTGTAGCATCTGATATCAGTATTGGTGGTCCTGCCTTACTGAAAGCCCTAGTCTGGACTGTTGGAGATTTTGGTGGTGGCCACACATTCATTTCTCTAATAACCCACCAGTTCTCTATGTAAAGCAGTCATAGCTCGACTGCTATAATTCCTGAATTTGTACTTCATAGCACTTAATCTTAAGTTTTGACAAGGAATATTGTGGCCTAAATGGAGACCTGAGTCTGATGTAAAGCCCCTAAGATGGCAGCATTGGATGCATGGGAACGGAGTGTACAACTATTGGTAGATCAGCACTTTAAGAAGCTGGAACACAGTTTGTATTTTTTACATACATCGGATTTAGCTACAGAAACTCTTGATGTGCCCCTACATGGGACTTCTGGTGAATGTAACATAGGTGACCAGCAACTGAGGGTATATGTGTCACTTTCCAGGGAGAAGGTCTCTCTCTGTTACTTAAACCAATATCTACCATGCTTAATTACTGTCCTTTTTTTAAAATATCTGTATATGAGTCACAATCTGCAATCTGGAGACACAGCCCAAGGGACTTACACAAGTATTTCATGCCAAGTAAGCAATTAGTCATTCCCTATGATTTTGTGCAAATGTGTTAGCAAAAATGCTTTTCATAAAAACTATGGCCTAGATTTGGAGTTTTGTCGTTAACGACCCGCGTAGCTAACGCCGGCTTTTTTCTGGCCGCACCATAAAAATAACTCTGGTATTGAGTCCACATAAAGGCTGCGTTAGGCTCCAAAAAAGGAGCGTAGAGCATTTTTAACGCAGCTTCAACTCTCGATACCAGAGTTGCTTACGCAAGCGGCCAGCCTCAAAAACGTGCTCGTGCACGATTCCCCCATAGAAAACAATGGGGCTGTTTGAGCTGAAAAAAAACCTAACACCTGCAAAAAAGCTGCGTTCAGCTCCTAACGCAGCCCCATTGTTTGCTATGCGGAAACACTTCCTACGTCTGCACCTAACACCCTAACATGTACCCCGAGTCTAAACACCCCTAACCTTACACTTATTAACCCTTAATCTGCCGCCCCCGCTATCGCTGACCCCTGCATATTATTATTAACCCCTAATCTGCCGCTCCGTAAACCGCCGCTACTTACATTATCCCTATGTACCCCTAATCTGCTGCCCTAACATCGCCGACCCCTATATTATATTTATTAACCCCTAATCTGCCCCCCACAACGTCGCCTCCACCTGCCTACACTTATTAACCCCTAATCTGCCGAGCGGACCTGAGCACTACTATAATAAAGTTATTAACCCCTAATCCGCCTCACTAACCCTATAATAAATAGTATTAACCCCTAATCTGCCCTCCCTAACATCGCCGACACCTAACTTCAAGTATTAACCCCTAATCTGCCGACCGGACCTCGCCGCTACTCTAATAAATGTATTAACCCCTAAAGCTAAGTCTAACCCTAACACTAACACCCCCCTAAATTAAATATAATTTTAATCTAACGAAATTAATTAACTCTTATTAAATAAATTATTCCTATTTAAAGCTAATACTTACCTGTAAAATAAATCCTAATATAGCTACAATATAAATTATAATTATATTATAGCTATTTTAGGATTAATATTTATTTTACAGGTAACTTTGTATTTATTTTAACCAGGTACAATAGCTATTAAATAGTTAAGAACTATTTAATAGCTAAAATAGTTAAAATAATTACAAAATTACCTGTAAAATAAATCCTAACCTAAGTTACAATTAAACCTAACACTACACTATCAATAAATTAATTAAATAAAATACCTATAATTATCTACAATTAAACCTAACACTACACTATCAATAAATAAATTAAATACAATACCTACAAATAACTACAATGAAATAAACTATCTAAAGTACAAAAAATAAAAAAGAACTAAGTTACAAAAAATAAAAAAATATTTACAAACATAAGAAAAATATTACAACAATTTTAAACTAATTACACCTACTCTAAGCCCCCTAATAAAATAACAAAGCCCCCCAAAATAAAAAAATGCCCTACCCTATTCTAAATTACTAAAGTTCAAAGCTCTTTTACCTTACCAGCCCTGAACAGGGCCCTTTGTGGGGCATGCCCCAAGAAGTTCAGCTCTTTTGCCTGTAAAAAAAAAACATACAATACCCAAGCCCCCCAACATTACAACCCACCACCCACATACCCCTAATCTAACCCAAACCCCCCTTAAATAAACCTAACACTAAGCCCCTGAAGATCTTCCTACCTTATCTTCACCATACCAGGTTCACCGATCGATCCAGAAGAGCTCCTCCGATGTCCTGATCCAAGCCCAAGCGGGGGGCTGAAGAGGTCCATGATCCGGCTGAAGTCTTCATCCAAGCGGGGCAGAAGAGGTCTTCCATCCGATTGAAATCTTCATCCAAGCGGGATCTTCTATGGTCATCCATCCGGAGCGGAGCGGCAGGATCCTGAAGACCTCCGACGCGGAACATCCATCCTGGCCGACGACTGAACGACGAATGACGGTTCTTTTAAATGACGTCATCCAAGATGGCGTCCCTCGAATTCCGATTGGCTGATAGGATTCTATCAGCCAATCGGAATTAAGGTAGGAATATTCTGATTGGCTGATGGAATCAGCCAATCAGAATCAAGTTCAATCCGATTGGCTGATCCAATCAGCCAATCAGATTGAGCTTGCATTCTATTGGCTGTTCCGATCAGCCAATAGAATGCAAGCTCAATCTGATTGGCTGATTGGATCAGCCAATCAGATTGAACTTGATTCTGATTGGCTGATCCAATCCTTAAATCATTCTTCAGTTGGACGTCGCCGGAAGAAGATGGGTCCGCGGTGGAGATCTTCAGGATGGAGCCGGTCGTCATCGGATGAAGATAGAAGATGCCGCTTGGATCAAGATGGTTGCCGGTCCGGATCGCCTCTTCTTCCCGGATAGGATGTAGACTTTGGAGCCTCTTCTGGACCTCTTCAGCCACCGGATGATGGATCGCCAGCCCCCGCTTGGGTTGGATGAAGATTTTGGAGCCAGGACGGATCGGTAATACCTGGTGAGGTGAAGACAAGGTAGGATGATCTTCAGGGGCTTAGTGTTAGGTTTATTTAAGGGGGGTTTGGGTTAGATTAGGGGTATGTGGGTGGTGGGTTGTAATGTTGGGGGGGGTATTGTATGTTTTTTTTTACAGGCAAAAGAGCTGAACTTCTTGGGGCATGCCCCGCAAAGGGCCCTGTTCAGGGCTGGTAAGGTAAAAGAGCTTTGAACTTTAGTAATTTAGAATAGGGTAGGGCATTTTTTATTTTGGGGGTCTTTGTTATTTTATTAGGGGGCTTAGAGTAGGTGTAATTAGTTTAAAATTGTTGTAATATTTTTCTTATGTTTGTAAATATTTTTTTATTTTTTGTAACTTAGTTCTTTTTTATTTTTTGTACTTTAGTTAGTTTATTTCATTGTAGTTATTTGTAGGAATTGTATTTAATTTTTTTTTTTTTTTTTAATTGTAACTTAGGTTAGGATTTATTTTACAGGTAATTTTGTAATTATTTTAACTAGGTAACTATTATATAGTTCTTAACTATTTAATAGCTATTGTACATGGTTAAAATAATTACAAAGTTGCCTGTAAAATAAATATTAATCCTAAAATAGCTATAATATAATTATAATTTATATTGTAGCTATATTAGGATTTATTTTACAGGTAAGTATTTAGCTTTAAATAGGAATAATTTATTTAATAAGAGATAATTAATTTCGTTAGATGTAAATTATATTTAATTTAGGGGGGTGTTAGTGTTAGGGTTAGACTTAGCTTTAGGGGTTAATACATTTATTAGAATAGCGGTGAGCTCCAGTCGGCAGATTAGGGGTTAATAATTGAAGTTAGGTGTCGGCGATGTTAGGGAGGGCAGATTAGGGGTTAATACTATTTATTATAGGGTTAGTGAGGCGGATTAGGGGTTAATAACTTTATTATAGTAGCGGTGCGGTCCGCTCGGCAGATTAGGGGTTAATAAGTGTAGGCAGGTGGAGGCGACGTTGAGGGGGGCAGATTAGGGGTTAGTAAATATAATATAGGGGTCGGCGGTGTTAGGGGCAGCAGATTAGGGGTACATAAGGATAACGTAGGTGGCGGCGCTTTGCGGTCGGCAGATTAGGGGTTAATAAGTGTAGGTAGCTGGCGGCGACGTTGTGGGGGGCAGATTAGGGGTTAATAAATATAATATAGGGGTTGGCGGTGTTAGGGGCAGCAGATTAGGGGTACATAAGTATAACGTAGGTGGCGGTCGGCAGATTAGGGGTTAAAAAAATTTAATAGAGTGTCGGCGATGTGGGGGGACCTCGGTTTAGGGGTACATAGGTAGTTTATGGGTGTTAGTGTACTTTAGAGTACAGTAGTTAAGAGCTTTATAAACTGGCGTTAGCCCAGAAAGCTCTTAACTACTGACTTTTTTCCTGCGGCTGGAGTTATGTCGTTAGATGTCTAACGCTCACTTCAGACACGACTCTAAATACCGGAGTTAGAAAAATCCCATTGAAAAGATAGGATACGCAATTTACGTAAGGGGATCTGCGGTATGGAAAAGTCGCGGCTGAAAAGTGAGCGTTAGACCCTATTTTGAGTGACTCCAAATACCGGAGGTAGCCTAAAACCAGCGTTAGGAGCCTCTAACGCTGGTTTGCACGGCTAACGCCAAACTCCAAATCTAGGCCTATGAGTTTTATCTATAGCTGCTGCTGTGTGTGGGGCATATGGAGTGTATGTACCACATTCAAACATTGATCCAGTACAGAGAGCCAGTGGTGTCACATATTGTGTCAAATATTACTCAGTATACATCACTGCCCTCTGTGAAGATACAGTTTTTGTAAATGCAAAAATGTTTCTTTTCAAAACTGAAATTCCCTTTAATGGCAAACCTAACTTAACATGCTGACAATCACGTTTTATTTGCTTGTCCCACGATCCTTGAAGAGGCTAAAAAGCAAATGGTGTTACCGGCCAATGCTGCAAATGATAAACCACTGATGCACATTGTTCACCTACTTGTATTTTAAGGACTCTTGTTTTATCAATGATTAAAGGATTTTATTTTAAAATCATTGCCTGCAATTCCTTGACAAGTGAGGTTCTCATTACCAAACCGCTGTGAAGAGCCAGTGAGTCTGCTAACATCTAACGGCTGTAAGGAGAGAGTATACCGGAGAGAGCAAGCTGGTTTGCTCTGACAACCAGTCTATTTCTACAAGCACATTGGTGTGCTCGGCCAGAGTGTGAGTACCCTGGGAACAGATTATTGCTGTATGTGTGGGTATCGTGGCTGTGGATACACACAATGGTCGCCCTTGTTTTTTTGTTTTTTAACCCATACAGATTTGCCTGTTGCCGTTTGAAGAAGAGATTCAATTTTGCGACCATTGAGAGCCTACTGCTGTCGGCTGAAAGTGTATTGGACTATACAATTGATCCAACAGACTGTTTGTTCTAGCTCACACATAGTGGACTCATATATTGTGATATTTAACATTTAATGAGGTGCCATTTTTCATTCCTATCTTTTTAAGTATTTTATATGTTATATATTATATGGTTATTTTAGGACCCAATAGCGCCCTCTGGTGTTTCTTTGCACCTTTTTGGATTTTTTATTATACATAGCTTTTTTAGTATATGTGTTGTGAGGTGCAGCTTTTTATTTATACTGTCCAAGTATACTTTTTTATTTTACTTTGCATTATTATATTGCTACTATTGTCTCCAAGCATATATTCCATTGCTAGGGGTTTATTGTAATAATTTTTTTTTTTTTTTTGGCTAGATTTTAGAGCCGTCTTGCACTGCATTTATGCAGTTCATTTAACAGTGGGTCATATATATTATTGATATATCTTATGTTGTACCATAGCGCCCTCTAGTGATCTTTTCACATATTTATTCTAAATGATAAAGTTTGTTGATACAATTCACAGCATTTTGAAAAACAAGGTTACATATTTTGCCTTTTGTCCAATTTACGGAGCGTTGGACAAAGCCACCATTTTTACACAAAACAAGATTTGTTTAATGTCCTTATAATGTGTTGATTAAAATGTGAATTGAGTATCTGTTAGATTGACTGCCTAACAAAATAGCAAAAAGGACAAAAATTATTTTGAAGAGGTAAAAAACGAGGAGTTTAGGCCCTGTAAAGTCGTATGAAATATTGTTTAAATCTAGCCTAAGAGCTATGATTGCAGAATCTTATTTTAAAGGGACATTAAACACTTAAAGGGACATACTTTGTGATAGATAATCCCTTTTATTACCCATTCCCCAGTTTTGCATAACCAACATGGTTATATTAGTATACTTTTTACCTCAGTGATTACCTTGTTTCTAAGCCTTTGCAGACTGCCCCCTTATTTCATTTCTTTTGACAGGCGCCAATCAGTACCCTCTCTCATAAGTAACTCCACAGGCGTGAACACAATATTATCTATATGACACATATGAACTAACACCCTCTAGCTGTGAAAAACTGCCAAATACATTCAGATAAGAGGACTTAGAAATTACCATATGAGCCTACCTAGGTTTGCTTTCAACTAAGGATACCAAGAGAACAAAGCAAATTTGATGATAAAAGTAAATTGGATAGATGTTTAAAATGACATGCACTATCTGCATCATGAAAGTTTAATTTTTAGACTGTCCCTATACATATTTGATATAATAATTTACTTAATGCAACAACTAAAAATAATATGTAGAATTTTATAAATATATTAGTTGGGGGCGAAGCCGGAACTCACAGGAGATGGCCGCACTTTAGGTGAGCTCTGGAACACCAACCCAGCAAACGGTTTATTAAGCCCTTTAACAAGCCCTAAAACAGATGACCTGAGCGGTGAGAAGTGATCCGGTCAGACAGGACGCAGTGGTCAGCAATCGGTGGACAAGGAGGCAGTCCAGAGCAACCGGAGAGGTATAAGCTTTGCGGGGCCTACCAAAATGGCTTAATTAGAAGCCGGAACACTCATGAAATAACAGTGCGGTCAGCCGATAAAGCCCTAGTCTCTGTTAAAAGCATAGAGCAATACCGCAAGACAGCAAACAGGGGAAAATGCAGAAGGGTGGAAACTAGAAAACACAGGTCTAACTTAACCTTATGAGACACCGGGTCCCACATGTGTTCAACGACATATTGAAACAGCAGTGTCAAAACACGCAGCAGATGCTATAACTCTGGTTAACATGTTATGTTATTAATAGCGGTTTAAGTTTAATGTTATCACACAGTACGGTCTAAAAAGCAGAACTGTCCTATTAGTCTCAAGCTTCACATAGCCCGTATAAGGGTTTAAACATTTGGTTTTATGAACTGCCTTTTTTGTATAGCAGAACAAATTCTCACTTGCAAGGTTTCACTGTCAACTAAATATCTTGAACACTTTGGAAGTAAAATACTCAGTGTTAGCACGTCTGCAACAGCATTTAAAGAGGTACACACTAGGCAGCCATGTCACCTAGAAAAATGCCTCAAAAAGATAAAGAAAAGCGCGCCAAATCTAGCGCAACATCTACACCATCAGTGGATCACTTTTTTAAAGCAGCAAACTCACAAGTGCCAGACATACCCCTATCTACATCCCCCAAGCTAGCCCACACGCCATCCACCTCTGAGTCTGATTCAGATGAGGAACAAGCTACTGTATGCGTCCCTAAGTCTATTCTATCCTCTCTTCCATCAAAGGAGGATTTTGCTACATTACTGGTCCAAGTAAAGAAATGTATTAAGGACGAGATTATGGATTTAAAAAAGGACATTTCAGATATTGGCAACAGGGTGGAGAGGCTTGAGGAGGATTGGGGAACATATAAAACGGACGCCACTGACATGAAAACTCAGAGCAACAAGATGACACTATACAACAACTGGAAAATAAACTGGATGATCTGGAAAATAGATCCAGGAGGCAGAATATAAGAATCAGGGGAGTTCCAGAAAAAATCCAGGCGGCTGATTTACCTATGTATTTACAATCATTATTTTCCCATCTCAGAGACCAAGAAGATCCGCCCTTAGTTGAAATTGATAGAGCTCATAGAGCTCTAAGGCCCACCCCTCAAGAAGGTGCACCACCAAGAGACATTATCGTCAGAATAACTAACTATTCAGTGAAGGAACAAATAATGAAAGGGGCAAGGAACAAACAACCTATACAATTTGAAGGTGTAAATCTCCAGATTTATGCTGATCTCTCTAGCAGAACCCTTCAAAAGAGAAAAGAATTGGCACCACTAACATCGCATTTGAGATCCTTGAACATTAAGTATAGGTGGAATCACCCATTTCAATTAGTGGTAACTTGGAACAACAGAAGAGCAATTTGTGCAGCACCATCAGGAATGCTGGACTGTTGCCGCAAGTTAGAGAATCCCCCTATATCACCGGAACTGGAGAAAACATTGGAGCAAGCAGAGAAGCCAAGACAGAGGGATCCTCCTAAACCACAACGCCCAGAATGGCAAAAGGTGCAACGGAAAAAATGATACTACTATACAGCAAAGACATTTGCAAGACTTGAGAGTGACCAGATGTAAGACACACAATGGCTCCCAGGAGTATCCTTTCGGGCTTATGAGCCCAGGTTAGATAATATTAGAGACTGACCGTATTGAGACTACATTGTTATTAAAGAAATTATACAGTATGTGACCATGTTTATATCTATCAACCGTTTGGCTGGGTGGGTAGAGTTCCAAATGGAATTCTTAAGAGTTTTTAACCCTCCAGCAACTAATCTTAGATTAGTTTTAGTTCTTAAAGTTTTCTTTTTTGTTTTATGTGTTTGTTTGTTATCTGTTCGTTGGGTTTATTTGTTATCTGTTATTGTCAGACTGCATTATTATGAGTGAAACCAAAATATGTTTATTATCACAAAACGTAAAGGGGTTCAATAGTCCTAATAAAAGATCCTTGGCGCTTAGGGATATCTTGCACAGAAAGGGTGAAATAGTGGGGTTACAAGAAACACATTTCAGGAGAGGCAATATACCACGTCACTTTCACAGTAACTTCACCCAACACTTTTTTAGTGCTCACCCAAAGAAAAAAGTAAATGGAGTAAGCATTTTAATCCATAGGTCAATTCCTTTCAAGTTAATGAACCAGAGCAAAGATAAAGAAGGAAGATTTATAGCTATCAGTGGTTTACTGTACAACAAACCAACTACATTAATAAATATTTATGACCCAAATCAGAATCAGGCCAGCTTCTTTAGGTCCATTATACCAATGATCCAGGATATTTTGGTTGGGCAATTGAAAGTGTTGGGAGATTTCAATATTCCACTACTCCCCAAGCTAGATAGCTCTAATAGCAACATACACATTCCTAAAAAATCCCTTAAAACAGTTTGGAACCTCTCAAAAACATTCGGCTTACACGACTCATGGAGAGTATTCAACCCAGAAAAAAGGATTATACATTTTTCTCGGCTCCAAATAAAACTTATTCGAGAATAGATTTCATTCTGGTAGACCATATAATTCTATCTCAAGTCAAAGACATAACCATTCTACACACAGCGTGGTCGGATCATTCTTTGGTGAAATGCAATATAACCTGGCCATCGGCCCCAATCAAAGAGTTTAACTGGAGGTTAGAGAACACGCTTCTGCTAGACCCCGAGATAGGTAAACTAATCACAGAGGAATTAAAAGAATATTTCCACAATAATGTACAGGAGGGTATAACATCTACTATAGTGTGGGAAGCACATAAAAGCTTTATAAGAGGAGTACTGATAAAAGCTAGAGCCCATAAAAATAAAATTATGAGAGAAGAATATATGCATATAGCTAGGGAACTATCCCTCTTAGATCATCTACATAAGTTACATCCCACGGATAATAAAATCCAGGAACAATTAGATTTCTATAAAAACAAAATGCATTCCCATCTACACATTAAAGCGCAATCCACTGCTCTCAAATTGAAACAAAGATACTATGCAGAGGCAAACAAACCGGGGCGGCTCCTGGCAAGAACTCTCAAAACAAGACAAGCTAAACACTACATTCATTCAATAAAATTACCGAATGGTAAAACTGTAGAGGACACAAAACGAATAGCAGAAACCTTTAAAAAATATTTTCACTCCCTCTATAATCTATTTCCCGATAGAACACAAGCTCAACATTTCACACAATGTTCACAATATTTAGATGAGGTTCAGTTAACCCAATTGTCAGAGGAAGAAAAAGAAATGCTCAATTCGACAATATAACAGTCAGAGATAGTGGAAGCAATCAAAACACTTAAAATTGACAAGGCTCCTGGCCCAGACGGGTTCACAGGCCTCTACTATAAATGATATCAAAGTATACTACTCCCTCACATGCTAAATGTATTCCACCAAATAGAAGACACAGGCATATTCCCAGATTCCATGCTTCAAGCGTGCATTACGGTCCTGCCCAAACCAGGGGAAAAAAATTACCTTCCCGCAAACTTTAGGCCCATATCTCTTCTCAACTTAGATCTAAAAATTTACGCTAAAATATTAGCCACCAGAATGAACAAATATTTACCTAAATTGGTTTCCCCAGACCAGGTGGGTTTTATACCGAGAAGAGAAGCAAAAGATAATACGCCCAAGATCATAGATACAGGGAGTGCAGAATTATTAGGCAAATGAGTATTTTGACCACATCATCCTCTTTATGCATGTTGTCTTACTCCAAGCTGTATAGGCTCGAAAGCCTACTACCAATTAAGCATATTAGGTGATGTGCATCTCTGTAATGAGAAGGGGTGTGGTCTAATGACATCAACACCCTATATCAGGTGTGCATAATTATTAGGCAACTTCCTTTCCTTTGGCAAAAGGGGTCAAAAGAAGGACTTGCCAGGCTCAGAAAAGTCAAAAATAGTGAGATATCTTGCAGAGGGATGCAGCACTCTTAAAATTGCAAAGCTTCTGAAGCGTGATCATCGAACAATCAAGCGTTTCATTCAAAATAGTCAACAGGGTCGCAAGAAGCGTGTGGAAAAACCAAGGCGCAAAATAACTGCCCATGAACTGAGAAAAGTCAAGCGTGCAGCTGCCAAGATGCCACTTGCCACCAGTTTGGCCATATTTCAGAGCTGCAACATCACTGGAGTGCCCAAAAGCACAAGGTGTGCAATACTCAGAGACATGGCCAAGGTAAGAAAGGCTGAAAGACGACCACCACTGAACAAGACACACAAGCTGAAACGTCAAGACTGGGCCAAGAAATATCTCAAGACTGATTTTTCTAAGGTTTTATGGACTGATGAAATGAGAGTGAGTCTTGATGGGCCAGATGGATGGGCCCGTGGCTGGATTGGTAAAGGGCAGAGAGCTCCAGTCTGACTCAGACGCCAGCAAGGTGGAGGTGGAGTACTGGTTTGGGCTGGTATCATCAAAGATGAGCTTGTGGGGCCTTTTCGGGTTGAGGATGGAGTCAAGCTCAACTCCCAGTCCTACTGCCAGTTTCTGGAAGACACCTTCTTCAAGCAGTGGTACAGGAAGAAGTCTGCATCCTTCAAGAAAAACATGATTTTCATGCAGGACAATGCTCCATCACACGCGTCCAAGTACTCCACAGCATGGCTGGCAAAAAAGGGTATAAAAGAAGAAAATCGAATGACATGGCCTCCTTGTTCACCTGATCTGAACCCCATTGAGAACCTGTGGTCCATCATCAAATGTGAGATTTACAAGGAGGGAAAACAGTACACCTCTCTGAACAGTGTCTGGGAGGCTGTGGCTGCTGCTGCACGCAATGTTGATGGTGAACAGATCAAAACACTGACAGAATCCATGGATGGCAGGCTTTTGAGTGTCCTTGCAAAGAAAGGTGGCTATATTGGTCACTGATTTGTTTTTGTTTTGTTTTTGAATGTCAGAAATGTATATTTGTGAATGTTGAGATGTTATATTGGTTTCACTGGTAAAAATAAATAATTGAAATGGGTATATATTTGTTTTTTGTTAAGTTGCCTAATAATTATGCACAGTAATAGTCACCTGCACACACAGATATCCCCCTAAAATAGCTATAACTAAAAACAAACTAAAAACTACTTCCAAAACTATTCAGCTTTGATATTAATGAGTTTTTTGGGTTCATTGAGAACATGGTTGTTGTTCAATAATAAAATTAATCCTCAAAAATACAACTTGCCTAATAATTCTGCACTCCCTGTATACTAGACCATGTGAACAAACATAATATCCCGTTAATACTACTATCAACGGACGCTGAAAAGGCGTTTGATAGGCTGGATTGGTCCTTTTTAGAAGCCATTTTAAACAAATTTAATTTCCCTCCCTTATTTATAAAACAAATCATGGCTTTATATTCATTTCCTTCGGCACAGATTCGCATTAATGGTACCCTTTCAGAGCAATTTGAAATTAGAAACGGAACCAGACAGGGCTGTCCATTGTCCCCCCTTCTTTTTGTCTTGTCCTTGGAGGCTCTGGCTTCCAGGATAAGACACAATAAGTATATCACAGGAGTCACAATCAAGGATAAGGTTTATAAACTATCCATGTTTGCCGACGACATTCTTATGTCACTATCGTCACCAGTGGAGTCTGTCATAGCAGTACAAAAAGAACTTTCGGATTATGGGAAAGTATCAAACTTCCTAGTAGACTTGACAAAATCAGACATTCTCCCTATTAATATCCCCCATAAAATGTTAACCCAAATCAGGAAAAATTGTAAATTTAATATCCAGCCCAAAGCTATTAAATACTTAGGGATACACATATCACCCACAGTGGAATCCTTACGCTTAACAAACTATACAAAACTCGCAGCAGATATTACAAAGCTTACTTTCTCATGGAAGTCCAGGGCCACATCATGCATAGGTAGGATACATTCTACTAAAATGATACTTCTACAAAAGATACTATATACACTTCAGACAATTCCACTTCCACACACCGACACACACATTATCAAACTACAAAAAATAATAAACAAGTACAAATGGAAGAACAAGCCCCCAAGGATAAATAAATCAACTATGTATACACCAAAAATTCAAGGTGGCCTAGGGGTTCCAAATCTATTGTTATATAAGAGAGCGATATCTATGCAAAGGATCATAGAATGGTGTAGATTTAATAAGGATAATTTCAAACATTGGATACAAATTGAACATGACATAACAGGTAATCAGCAACTAGGAGGTGCCTGTTGGTTACTCAATACTCCATACTATACACATGGTGAGGCGTTACAAATAGTGTCTAACACGATTTCCGATTGGAAATTAATATGCCCTCTTGATGGTGGGATCTCAAGTAGATTCTCACCATTAACTCCAATTTTGGCAAACCCTGATTTACCATTTGAGAAGCTTTCTACCCAAGACCCAGATTTGTCCCTTAATAAAGGCATACCGATAGCTTCATTAGTTTATGGAAACAAGGTGAAACCTAGAGATGAATTAGAATCATGGAGAGGGGACATCTTTACACCTTGGCTTAGATATCACCAAGTTAACCACTATATTAACACTCACAGGGACAGAACCAATCTTTTAAGGCCTCTTACCACATTTGAGAAAATGTGCTACACAAATTTTCCACAAAGGGGACTCATCTCACAAATTTACAAAATATTAATGAAAGCTACAGCTCCAAAGCCACATAAATTCACTAAGGCCTGGGAGAAAGAATTAGGGGCTCAACTTCACACCAATGAATGGTCAGCTATCTTCTATAATACAGCCCATTCTGCACACTCTACCCTAGGGTTGGAGACTAATTTCAAGATTATGTTGAGGTGGTATCTAACCCCATTTAGACTTAAACATATGTTCAACACAGCATCTGATAGATGTTGGAGATGCAACTTAGGTATAGGAACCATGGGACATATTTGGTGGTCCTGCCACATTATTCAAGACTTCTGGAAACTGATTTTAAAAGAAGTCAATATAGTTTTATCCAGCAACCTTCCAGTTATACCAAGGGTTTGTTTATACAGTACCTTTAATGAAGTAAAATGCGCAATTAAATTAAATATCTAGCCCAAATTATGTTTAACGCAGCTAAACTACTTATCGCCTCCCATTGGAAATCCAGGGTAGTTC
Source organism: Bombina bombina (assembly GCF_027579735.1). NCBI lineage: Eukaryota > Metazoa > Chordata > Amphibia > Anura > Bombinatoridae > Bombina > Bombina bombina. Next base: position 412,880,301 of record NC_069502.1, read on the forward strand.
CCTCTATGGGAGAATGGAGAGACAAGGTACATAACCTTATCACCCTAGAGAGATATTTTTTCTTTAAAAACAACCAGCTTCCAGTCTACCATGATATGCTATTTTTCTGGGATTCATATAAAGGATCTAACCATCAGAGAGGTTAAAGAGGTCACTAGCGTGGTTTTCACTCTAACTATTTAACACAGCCATCTTTAAGTTTATACTGATGTGTTTTTACTATGCAAACTTTATTGCACAATGTATAGGATATATTCGTTCATTATAATGTAATCACTCCTAAAATGGACATATCCACTGTCAGATTCTGCTATTTTCTTTTTTTTTTTTCTTAGTTTTCGTTTAGTTTAGTTAACTTAGGTAATTCAGTATAAAAGTGTGGTTTTATTGAGATTCATGTCCTACTTAATAAAGAATATGTATACATATGTATGTAACATAGCAAGATGTACCACAATCACTATGTGTATTATGTAAAACCATATTAGTTGTTCAAATGGACAATACACAAAACAGTATTTTTTTCTCAAAAGCAATAGGGGAAAACCTTTTTGCAGTACAATTTCCCTTTAGTTACTAAATAAAATATAGGTAAAATGTAATCTGTGTAAACCCAGGTTCCTTACTTTTAAAAGTCTTATCACCACTGTTGAGGCAAATCAGGGTTAGTTCTTAATGAGTTGATAAAGTAACAATCCCATATGGTTTGGCAAGAAAGAAAAGTGTAAGTTATCTGTGCAGTAAATGTTTATATGACATAGATTATAATAATGTTCCTTAGTGTGATACTGGGATACAAAACAACTGGGTGTAATTCTCTGATTGTATTGTGATTTGCTACTACTGATAAACATCTTGAGCTGCTGGGTGTTTGCCATGTGTTTAAAGCCTGTAAAAACTCCAGTCTGTGCAAATATCAATTCTATCCAATTTAAATATAAAGGAAATAGAAAGCTAAGAAAGGCAACCTACATGGCTAGATACTTGAATAGGTCCTCCAGTTTTATTTTTATTTTTTTTACTTTGATTTTTAAAGCATTTTAGTATGAGACAGACTTTTTGATCTCAAAAGCAAGACAAACAATGTGGTAGGTTTATAAATACATTTTATCCACAAAAAGACTGATCGACTTAAAGGGACAATGAAGTATAATTTGTTTCTTTGTTGCATCTGAAATGGGCCATTAAAAAAAAAAAAAAAGTATAACTGTTACATACAAAAAAAAAAGAATATTTGGAAAAAAAACTGTTTAAGTTGTGCCCTTTCATGCTCTGTTATTATTATAGTTATTTGTAGAGTGCCAACAGATTCCACAGAGCAAAATGATAAGCTTTTTAACTGCGATAAAATGTACTACAATTTATAAAACATAATAAGTAATATAATTCTTACATGTACATATCTGTAAGATGGTTTATAAAATGTATAATATGTGATAAATGAGGAAGAAACTCATTAAAATCAGTGCCTGTATAAAGGTGTGTTCATAAGAGAATCCAACCCTTATGAGTTGCCAATTACCCTAAGGCCATATGACTTGGTCTTTGCCACTGTTAAACAAAAGGGAGCAGATATAAATTAAAGGAGCAATGTACTGTAAAATCATTTTTCCCTTATTGTATTCCCAATGACTTGTTATACCAGCTGCAGAATATAAAATTACATTGCTCCTTTATGTTTCCTTTTTTAAATAAAATAGCTGTATTTGCTATTTGAAACAACAACACATCAAAATATGCTAAGCTTGCAGAGAGATCAGACATCCTTATCTTATCACTCAAATGCTTCCCTTTCTTATCTCTGTCTCTATACAATACTTGGAAAGAACAATTGAAAATGTATATTTTAAAACGGTCTCTCTCCCACTCCCCACACATTGCCTAGATCAGTGTTTTTCAACCAGTGTGCCATGGCACACTAGTGTGCCATGAGAGATCCTCAGGTGTGCCACGGCAGACTGACAACAGTGTGACATTTTTTAAACTTTGCTTGTTTTTTACTCCCAGTGCAGGGGTAGTTTGTATGAGGCATGGCATAACAGCACAATACATACAGTATGTGTGTGTTTGTGTGTATGTGTATATATATATGCTGTATTAGGCTACAATGTGTGATTTTTTAAAAATTTTTTGGGATGGTGGTGTTTTTTAATGTAAAAAAGTGTGCCACGGCAAAAAAAAGGTTAAAAATCACTGGCCTAGATATAAAGGGACAGTCTACACTAAAATTGTTATTGTTTAAACAGATAGATAATGCCTTAAAGGGACAGTATACTGAAAAACATAATTTATGCTTACCTGATAAATTCCTTTCTTCTGTAGTGTGATCAGTCCACGGGTCATCATTACTTGTGGGATATTAACTGCTCCCCTACAGGAAGTGCAAGAGGATTCACCCAGCAGAGTTGCTATATAGCTCCTCCCCTCTACGTCACCTCCAGTCATTCGACCAAGGACCAACGAGAAAGGAGAAGCCAAGGGTGTAGTGGTGACTGGAGTATAATTTAAAAAATATTTACCTGCCTTAAAAAACAGGGCGGGCCGTGGACTGATCACACTACAGAAGAAAGGAATTTATCAGGTAAGCATAAATTATGTTTTCTTCTGTTAAGTGTGATCAGTCCACGGGTCATCATTACTTGTGGGATACCAATACCAAAGCAAAAGTACACGGATGACGGGAGGGATAGGCAGGCTCTTTATACAGAAGGAACCACTGCCTGAAGAACCTTTCTCCCAAAAATAGCCTCCGAGGAAGCAAAAGTGTCAAATTTGTAAAATTTGGAAAAAGTATGAAGCGAAGACCAAGTTGCAGCCTTGCAAATCTGTTCAACAGAGGCCTCATTCTTAAAGGCCCAAGTGGAAGTCACAGCTCTAGTGGAATGAGCTGTAATTCTTTCAGGAGGCTGCTGTCCAGCAGTCTCATAAGCTAAACGAATTATGCTACGAAGCCAAAAAGAGAGAGAGGTAGCAGAAGCTTTTTGACCTCTCCTCTGACCAGAGTAAACGACAAACAGGGAAGACGTTTGTCGAAAATCTTTAGTTGCCTGTAAATAAAATTTAAGGGCACGAACTACATCCAGATTGTGCAAAAGACGTTCCTTCCTCGAAGAAGGATTTGGGCACAAGGATGGAACAACAATCTCCTGATTGATATTCCTGTTAGTGACTACCTTAGGTAAGAACCCAGGCTTAGTACGCAGAACTACCTTATCCGAGTGAAAAATCAAATAAGGAGAATCACAATGTAAGGCTGATAACTCAGAGACTCTTCGAGCCGAGGAAATAGCCATTAAAAATAGAACTTTCCAAGATAACAACTTTATATCAATGGAATGAAGGGGTTCAAACGGAACACCCTGTAAAACGTTGAGAACAAGGTTTAAACTCCATGGTGGAGCCACAGCTTTAAACACAGGTTTAATCCTGGCCAAAGCCTGACAAAAAGCCTGAACGTCTGGAACTTCTGACAGACGCTTGTGTAACAGAATGGACAGAGCTGAGATCTGTCCCTTTAAGGAACTAGCGGATAACCCCTTTTCTAAACCTTCTTGTAGAAAAGACAATATCCTAGGAATCCTAACCTTACTCCAAGAGTAACCTTTGGATTCGCACCAATATAGGTATTTACGCCATATTTTATGGTAAATCTTTCTGGTGACAGGCTTCCTAGCCTGTATTAAGGTATCAATAACTGACTCAGAAAAACCACGCTTTGATAAGATCAAGCGTTCAATTTCCAAGCAGTCAGCTTCAGAGAAGTTAGATTTTGATGTTTGAAAGGACCCTGAATCAGAAGGTCCTGTTTCAGAGGTAACGACCAAGGTGGACAGAATGACATGTCCACCAGATCTGTATACCAAGTCCTGCGTGGCCATGCAGGCGCTATTAGAATCACTGATGCTTTCTCCTGTTTGATTCTGGCAATCAATCGAGGAAGCATCGGGAAAGGTGGAAACACATAAGCCATCCTGAAGGTCCATGGTGCTGTCAAGGCATCTATCAGGACCGCTCCCGGATCCCTGGATCTGGACCCGTAGCGCGGAAGCTTGGCGTTCTGTCGAGACGCCATGAGATCTATCTCTGGTTTGCCCCAACGTGGAAGTATTTGGGCAAAGACCTCTGGATGAAGTTCCTACTCCCCCGGATGAAAAGTCTGACGACTTAAGAAATCCGCCTCCCAGTTCTCCACTCCCGGGATGTGGATTGCAGACAGGTGGCAAGAGTGAGACTCTGCCCAGCGAATTATCTTCGATACTTCCATCATTGCTAGGGAGCTTCTTGTCCCTCCCTGATGGTTGATATAAGCTACAGTCGTGATGTTGTCCGACTGGAACCTGATGAACCCCCGAGTTGCTAACTGGGGCCAAGCCAGAAGAGCATTGAGGACTGCTCTCAATTCCAGAATGTTTATTGGAAGAAGACTCTCCTCCTGATTCCATAGTCCCTGAGCCTTCAGAGAATTCCAGACAGCGCCCCAACCTAGTAGGCTGGCGTCTGTTGTTACAATTGACCAGTCTGGCCTGCTGAATGGCATTCCCCTGGACAGATGTGGCCGATAAAGCCACCATAGAAGAGAATTTCTGGTCTCTTGAATGGAATGAAGGACACGGCATGCATTTTGAAGTTTTGTTAACCTGTCCTCTGTCAGGTAAATCTTCATTTCTACAGAATCTATCAGAGTCCCCAGGAAGGGAACTCTTGTGAGTGGAAAGAGAGAACTTTTCTCTTCGTTCACTTTCCATCCATGCGACCTTAGAAATGCCAGTACTATCTCTGTATGAGATTTGGCAGTTTGAAAGCTTGAAGCTTGTATCAGTATGTCGTCTAAGTACGGAGCTACTGAAATTCCTCGCGGTCTTAGTACCGCCAGAAGAGTGCCCAGAACCTTTGTGAAGATTCTTGGAGCCGTAGCCAGTCCGAATGGAAGAGCTACAAACTGGTAATGCCTGTCTAAAAAGGCAAACCTTAGATACCGGTAATGACTTCTGTGAATCGGTATGTGAAGGTAAGCATCCTTTAAATCCACTGTGGTCAAGTACTGACCCTCTTGGATCATGGGCAAAATTGTTCGAATAGTTTCCATCTTGAACGATGGAACTCTTAGGAATTTGTTTAGGATCTTTAAATCCAAGATTGGCCTGAAGGTTCCCTCTTTTTGGGAACTACAAACAGATTTGAGTAAAACCCTTGTCCTTGTTCCAACCGCGGAACTGGATGGATCACTCCCATTAATAAAAGATCTTGTACGCAGCGTAGAAACGCTTCCTTCTTTGTTAGGTTTGTTGACAACCTTGACAGATGAAATCTCCCTCTTGGGGGAGAGGATTTGAAGTCCAGAAGGTATCCCTGAGATATGATCTCTAACGCCCAGGGATCCTGAACATCTCTTGCCCAAGCCTGGGCGAAGAGGGAAAGTCTGCCCCCCACTAGATCCGGTCCCGGATCGGGGGCCCTCAATTCATGCTGTCTTAGGGGCAGCAGCAGGTTTTCTGGCCTGTTTGCCCCTGTTCCAGGACTGGTTAGGTTTCCAGCCTTGTCTGTAGCGAGCAACAGCTCCTTCCTGTTTTGGTGCAGAGGAAGTTGATGCTGCTCCTGCTTTGAAATTACGAAAGGAACGAAAATTGGACTGTCTAGCCTTGGCTTTGGCCTTGTCCTGAGGCAGGGCATGACCTTTACCTCCTGTAATGTCATTAATAATCTCTTTCAAGCCGGGCCCGAATAAGGTCTGCCCTTTGAAAGGAATATTAAGCAATTTAGATTTAGACGTAACATCAGCTGACCAGGATTTTAGCCACAGAGCTCTGCGTGCCTGAATGGCGAATCCTGAATTTTTAGCCGCAAGTTTAGTTAAATGTACTACGGCATCTGAAATAAATGAATTAGCTAACTTAAGGAATTTAAGTTTGTGTGTGATGTCATCTAGTGTGGATGATTGAAGTGTCTCTTCCAGAGACTCAAACCAAAATGCTGCTGCAGCCGTGACAGGCGCAATACATGCAAGAGGTTGCAATATAAACCCTTGTTGAACAAACATTTTCTTAAGGTAACCCTCTAATTTTTTATCCATTGGATCTGAAAAAGCACAGCTATCCTCCACTGGGATAGTGGTACGCTTAGCTAAAGTTGAAACTGCTCCCTCCACCTTAGGGACCATTTGCCATAAGTCCCGTGTGGCGGCGTCTATTGGAAACATTTTTCTGAATATAGGAGGGGGTGAGAAAGGCACACCGGGTCTATCCCACTCCTTAGTAACAATGTCAGTAAGTCTCTTAGGTATAGGAAAAACGTCAGTACTCGTCGGTACCCGCAAAATATTTATCCAACCTACACATTTTTTCTGGGATTGCAACTGTGTTACAATCATTCAGAGCCGCTAATACCTCCCCTAGTAACACACGGAGGTTCTCAAGCTTAAATTTAACATTTGAAATGTCTGAGTCCAGTTTATTTGGATCAGAACCGTCACCCACAGAATGAAGCTCTCCGTCTTCACGTTCTGCAAACTGTGACGCAGTATCAGACATGGCCCTTGCATTATCAGCGCCCTCTGTTCTCATCCCAGAGTGATCACGTTTACCTCTTAGTTCTGGTAGTTTAGCCAAAACTTCAGTCATAACAGTAGCCATATCTTGTAATGTGATTTGTAATGGCCGCCCAGATGCACTCGGCGCTACAATATCACGCACCTCCTGAGCGGGAGATGCAGGTACTGACACGTGAGGCGAGTTAGTCGGCATAACTCTCCCCTCGTTGTTTGGTGAAATTTGTTCAATTTGTACAGATTGACTATTTTTTAAAGTAGCATCAATACATTTAGTACATAAATTTCTATTGGGCTCCACTTTGGCATTAACACATATAGCACAGAGATATTCCTCTGAATCAGACATGTTTAACACACTAGCAAATAAACAGCAACTTGGAAATACTTTTCAAAGTAATTTACAAATAATATGAAAACGAACTGTGCCTTTAAGAAGCACAGAAAATATTATAACAGATAAAATAATTAAGTTATAGCATCAATCTTTGTCAGAATATACAGTTTTAGCAAAGGATTGTTCCCCTCAGCAAATGATAACTAACCCAGGCAGCAGAAAAAAATACACAAATAAACGTTTTTTATATCACAGTCAATACCCTCAGCAAAGCTCTGCTGTGAATGATTACTTCCCTCAAAAAAGACTCTTGAGATCCCTGAACTCTGTAGAGATGAACCGGATCATGCAGGAAGAAAATGAACCTCTGACTGAGTTTTTCTGATGCATAGTGAAAGCACCAAAATGGCCCCTCCCCCACACACATAACAGTGAGAGGGATCAGTGAACTGCTCTAATTTAAATCAAAACTATTGCCAAGTGGAAAAAAAGTGCCCAAAACATTTTTTCACCCAGTACCTCAGAGAAAAAAAACGTTTTTACATGCCAGCAAAAAAACGTTTTACCTCAATAATTAATTGTCATTTAAAACCTATTGCAAGTCCCTGCAAAATAGGTTAAGTCTATGTATACAGTTTAAAAGCCAGAGAAGTACCATTTCCCAGAAAACTGAAGTGTAAAATATACATACATGACAGCCTGATATCAGCTACATCTACTGCATTCAAGGCTGAGTTTACATTATAAGGGTATGGCAGGATTTTCTCATCAATTCCATGTCAGAAAATAATAAACTGCTACATACCTCTTTGCAGATTAATCTGCCTGCTGTCCCCTGATCTGAAGTTTACCTCTCCTCAGATGGCCGAGAAACAGCAATATGATCTTAACTACTCCGGCTAAAATCATAGAAAAACTCAGGTAGATTCTTCTTCAAATTCTACCAGAGAAGGAATAACACACTCCGGTGCTATTATAAAATAACAAACTTTTGATTGAAGATATAAAAACTAAATATATCACCATAGTCCTCTCACACATCCTATCTAGTCGTTGGGTGCAAGAGAATGACTGGGGGTGACGTAGAGGGGAGGAGCTATATAGCAACTCTGCTGGGTGAATCCTCTTGCACTTCCTGTAGGGGAGCAGTTAATATCCCACAAGTAATGATGACCCGTGGACTGATCACACTTAACAGAAGAAATAGTTTTTCCCTTAATGTGTTTACAATTGTTTTTTTACCAACTGCAGAGAAAAAAATGTATGACAAATAGCTTTTTATGTTTTTTTGTGTATGTTAAAGCTCTGATTTTGTGTTTTGAAGCCGCAGCCTAATAAAATGGGTTGAGCTTGTAGGTATAATCAGATCTCATTACTGTATCACATTGTGCACATATACCTGCTTCTTTATCTTATATCTGTCCTTAAAACAATCACCAATACTTGGAGAGAACAATGGAAAATCAATATTTTATTACCTTATCTCTCTTATATATCCCACTGGGAGTGTAATTTCTTCTGCTGGCTGTGTTTACAAAGCTTATCTATAGCTGGGACCTGCGGCCACAAACTTTCAGAATAGGTGGGGATACCACATGCTAAATCAACTATTTCAAATGCCAATATAAGGGTAAAGGAGCTACTTGTAAGCAATTTAATACACTCCAGCAGGTAAAGTGGATCATTGGGAACAAATTAAAGGGGAGAAAATTTTTGAGTAAACTGTCCCTTTAACTACCTATTCCCCAGCTTTGCACAACCAACATTGTTATATTAATATACTTAAAAAAAAATTTAAACCTCTAAATTTCTGCCTGTTTCTAAGCCACTATAGGCAGCCTTTTAATCACATGCTTTTTCGTTTACTTGTCACAACAGAGGACTGCTAGTTCATGTGGGCCATATAGATAACATTGTGATCACGCCCAAGGAGTTATTTAACCCTTTCGTGACAGGGTTAAAGTGCCTACATCGGAACAACTGTTCCGATGTAGACAAATTGAAACTACGCGATCGTGCATACGATCGCGAGATTTCAATTATTGGATCGCATCTGGGGGGCGTCCCTACAATCCTAGGAACGCCCTCCAGACCGCGATTAAATCCCTGAAGCACAGAAGGCTTCAGGACAGCCGTTAGTTATGACGTTCCATTCCGTCATAACGGCTTTAAAGCCCAGTCTAATTATGACGGAATGGAACGGCATAACGGCTTTAAAAGGTTAAGAGTTAGCAAAACAAAGTACTAAATGCAAGTCAATAGATAATAAATACAAAATCATGTGATCAGGGGGCTGTCAGAAGATGCTTAGATAGAAGGTAATCACAGAGGTAAAAAGTATATTAATAACTGTGTTGGTTATGCGAAACCGGGGAATGGGTAATAAAAGGATTATCTATCTTTTAGAACAATACAAATTCTATCGTAGACTGTCCCTTTAAATTTAGAAATTTTCAGTATAGGTAGGAATACCACAGGCAAAATCAGCTATTGCAAATGCCAATATAAAGGTAGAGCAGCAATGTTTAAAGAGACATATGCAGAAATGAATTTATTTCCCTTTAATATTTTTCTAATTACTTAAATACATGAGAAATTGCTAATTTATGTTTCTTTTTTATTTGAAATAGCTGGGTTAGCGCATTGAAACCACAACCTGTTGTTGTTCTCTAGAACATGTCTAATCAGATTGGCTCAACCTTGATCTCCACATATGGTGGACATGCCTGAAACTTCCCTCTGGAACAACATATTCTCACTGCTAAAATCTCTCGGTATCCACACGGTTTCCTCTCTCTCTTGTGCTCTTCTCCATATCATAGATGTCAGGATCCCAGAAGCTTCTGGAAGGCTGATGATCTATATTTTAGCTGTAATGAAACTCTGCTCGTGACTGGAAGAGGCCAGATTCCCCACAACTCTCTAAAAGTTCTCGCATTGATTGATTATTTAGCTACCATGGAGATATATGTTTTAGGATGTAGCACCTAATGGATGCCTATTGAAAGATATGGGATAAATGGATTTATAGACATGGTCAGGGCCTATTGAATAATTGCCTTTAATTGCAACTCTTTCTTTATACCATAGACAATTCTTAGTATATTAATTGTGAAGTATTTTAAGCTTTATGCGATGAACAGGTCCTTTTTACCCCCTCACTTCCTCCTATCTCTTGTGGGGGGGGGGGTTATTTTATTTTATGATATCCTTAACGTACTCCTACTGGGTGTCACCTTCACTAAAATAGATTGTTTATGTTCTATAGATCTTTTATACATGAAGAAAAATCTTAGCTGGACCCAATTATGTTAAGACTTCTTCAGACTTTGAGTCTATGGGGCATATTTATCAAGCTCCGAATGGAGCTTGATGCCCCGTGTTTCTGGTGAGCCTGCAGGCTCGCCAGAAACAGCAGTTATGAAGCAGCTGTCACAAAGACCGCTGCTCCATAACCTGTCCGCCTGCTCTGAGCAGGCGGACAGACATCGCCGGAAATCAACCCGATTGAGTACGATCGGGTTGATTGACACCCCCCTGCTGGCAACCCATTGGCCGCGAGTCTGCAGGGGGCGGCGTTGCACCAGCAGCTCTTGTGAGCTGCTGGTGCAATGCTGAATACGGCGAGCGTATTGCTCGCCGTATTCAGCGAGGTCTGGCGGACCTGATCCGCACTGTCGGATCAGGTCCGCCAGACTTTCATAAATAGGGGCCTATGCCACCATGTAGAGCCAATGCAATTTTCCTGTCTGTACTATATATATATATTGCATTTAAGAGACTTTCTATTAGTATCATATTGTCATCTATCTGATTTGTGTCTTACAGAGTCAAAAATAATGTTTGTGATCTTGCTAGATCATATCCTTTTCTTGTACTACTTTTTTATTTGTTAAGTTTATGTCTATATTATTGTTTACAAAATATTGAAACAAATTGGCTCAACCTGCAGGAAGAGTAGACCTGCTTATCTTATATCTCAATATACAAAGGAAGGCCAATGCTCTTAAAAAGTAAAAATAGATACTGCAACTTTCATTATGGGGGGGTGGGTTGTTCCTATGAGCAAAGCCAACTATTTGAACTGCACGAATAAACTTAAACTAACTATTTAAATACATTTAATACCATGCAGCTCATTGGGAGCAGATTAAAGGAATAGTCTAGTCAAAATTAAACTTTCAGAATTCAGATAGATCAGCAATTTTAAGCAACTTTCTAATTTACTCCTATTATCATTTTTTCTTCAGTGCCGTTGGTTTGTGACCCACAGAGCACTACTGGTCCGAGATGAAAGCGCAGCTGATCCAATCAACAGTGATAGTAGTATGTCATTTTTTAACTGTTATGGACTATTATTAAACTTTAGCCCATGTTAGCTAAAATTTGTGACAGTAACTACATATTTAGTTAAATGCAGAAAGATAATTCAACAATCAATCCAAATATAGAAATAGAAATGCTTGTCTTGCACCAACCTTTACAAATACCACTTCAGTAAAAAGGAAACACATGATAAAATAGGCTTGTCCAATCTAAAGACTGGGAGCTACAGTTTTTCTATGCTTTTGTTTCCTAGGCCCTCCACTTCCCAAAACAAGGGACACCCTTAGCATTTGAGGGGCCCTGGGCAAGATATAATTGCAGGGCCCCACAGCCCATTGCTCTATTGCCCCTCCCCCGTATGTCCTGCCATCTGTATGGCCCATCCCTGTCCCAACATTCAGTGTTACCTATATAAAGAATAAAACTATATATTACACCTCCTGATACCATAAACAATTCTTCATAAACTAAATACAGGATATGCATTGCACCGTCTCATACCCTCACCCTTGAAAATGTGTGGGGCCCTGCGTGGTTACCCCTCTCGGCTTGCTAAAAATGGAAAATAATGTTTGTGTCTGAAGATTTTTTTTTTTAATAGTTTGGGTAGCAGTATGCCGCTTTATGCAGAAAATGTAGTCTTATGTAGAAGACAGAAAGCTGGAGTGTGAGCCTTGGTTTGTACAATAACAAAGAATACATTAATGTATAGCGCTGCGGAATCTGTTGGCGCTCTACAAATAACCGATAATAATAATAATAATAATAATAATGTAGCAGGCAGATACTAGCACTGGAGCAAGCTACCTAGCTAGGATCTAGTTTCTGTTGCTGTTGTAAATTGTGTAAATTGGTGGTAACATTAAACATCTCATAAGACATTTAATGGAGATACCTGGTTTTAAAGGGACGCTCAAGTCAAAATAAACTTTTATGATTCAAAAAGAGCATGGAGTTTTAAGACACTTTCCAAATGACTTCCATTATCAAATTTTACAGTCTTCTTATATTCAGACTTTCTGGCAAACAAAATCCTACTGAGCATGTGCACAAGTTCACAGGGTATATGTATACAAGTCTGGGATTGGCTGATGGCTGTCACATGACACAGGGGGGCAGAAAATGGGAGAAAAAAATAAATTTGGCAAAAAAAAAATCTACTGCTTATTTGAAATTCAGAGTAAGTGCTATTGCATTGTCTTTTTATTATGTACTTGTAATTATGTAATTCTACTGCATTGAGTGGTCCTTTAGCATACAACAGTACTGAAAACTAGACATAGCATACCCATTGCAATGCAAACAAAGAGACGGTAGTCCAGCAAGCTTCAAACAATAGTGAGGGTTTCATCCAAAAAAGGTACAAACACAAATTTAAGGGGTAAAAAAAGTAATAGATAAATGAGCAAGCTTAAAACGGTAGAAACGCTATGACTCAGCTCCCTGCCGGTCTAACATACCCATTGCATAGTTTTTATTATTAATAATTACTAGAATCTCTGAACTTTGTTTACTACACTCTGAACAAAACAGGATTGCAATGTGACCCC